>NC_141141.1:69246001-70446001 GCF_053477565.2 Lygodium microphyllum
GTCCTGGTCCATTTTCAGCCCCATCCCCCATACATGGACTGAAAGTACACCTCAAGGGCTCTGTGGAAACACCTCACTTGCTCCGATCGGAGTTTCCTAGAGGAAGTTATGGCTGTTTTTCTCCAGCCATACCATCTGGGACAACACACTAGTAACTCCTGGACAGCCCTCTATTTTGCAACAATTTTGGTCCTGACCTAATTGTAGCCCCGCCCCACCCACATGGGCTGAAAGTACATCTCATGGGATCTGTAATGACACCTCAATTGTCCCATTAGGAGTTTCTCACACAAAGTTATGGCTGATTTCCTACAACACACCCTTACAGGACATGACCACATCCCTTGTTTTTTAGGACAAAAACTTTATGAGACGGGATGGTTTGTAATGAGCGGGGATCACGGGAACATGGCATGGGAACATACCAGTCACACTGACGGTATATAAGGTATAAGAGGGTATTTTGAGGCATCACAGAAATGATCAAGAAACTCTCTTTTCACCTTCTCAAGCTTCCATGGCTTCTTCTTCCTCTTCTTCTTCTTCTTCCCTTTCCCCTATTTCTCTCTCTCCCTCCTGTCTTTCTCTCTCCTCTCCCTCTTCTCCTGAAGTCCTTCTCTCTCTTCTCTCCCTTAGTTAGGACAGTTAGGTCTCTTTCATTACATCATGTGTGTAGTCTTTGCTAGAAAACAACTAGAGCTTGCTTAGTGTGTGTCATGCAAGCTCAAGGAGGATGTGATGGGGGAGAGATGGAAGTTGGGGAAGTGAGATTGGAGTAAAGAAAGAAAGATGTGAAAATAAGAAGAAGAAATTTGGTATTTTAAAAATTATTGCTTAAAAATATGTATAGATCAATAATGGAGAAATTAACATTGCAATTACTAATCCTCAAAAATTTCACACCACATATGCTATATGAAGGCATCAAGAGTAAAGTGTGCAGTAAGAAATGATAACTTTTTTCATGTTTTTTAAATTGAATTTGACAAGGATAGGAAAAACTACAATTAAATATTAAAAAGTACAACAAAGATGCACATTAAAGTTGAATGCAAATGCTAAAAGTAAAAACTTTATTCGTACTATTAAGCTAGCACAACAGTTTTGTAGTGGGACACAGTCATGTGTCCTATGCACTTGGAGAATACTTGGAGAATCCCTCTCAGGGAAATTTGAGAAAGCTAGGTTAGGTTGAAAAGGGCACGCTACGAAGTGTCTTTGTCAAAGAGTGCATCTAAGCCAGCAAATGCTCCATCGATATGGGGCTTTGAGAGGAAGCTTCTTTGTGGCTATCTTTGACCTAGGCATATTTCTTATACAACAAGAGATTTGGAGAATTAGTGAATAAAATATAGTGAATAAAATAGAGATGAAACCCGAGTATACAGTGCTTAAAATTTAAGACTCATTTGCATAGATGCACTTTGTCTCCTTCTCTCTTAAATACTCAATTACATTTACATTGAACACATTCTTCATCTTACTATCTTAGCTCTTTTTGAACCCATTTGTTGCCTTCTCTCAAGGCCTTGTTTCTAGCAATTTGGCATGGTTTTCTTTGGCATTTTATGCATCATAATACACTCTTTTAGTGACACAATGGGATTCAATCATGTTTAAACCAATTCATCAACACTCTCATTTTCTCTTTTATGTGAGATTTGAGCTCCATCTCACACTATGATCTTGTACTACCAAGAAAGCAATTGCATCATTGGATTACTACTATTTATCCCTTCACTATGATTGGTTTTTCTTTAATATGAATTGTGCACTATCCCATGTGAATTTTCCATTTCTAATGTAGACCAAACTCCTTATGATCTTGTACAACCAAGAAAGCAATTGGATCATTGGATTACTGCTATTTGTCCCTTCACTATAATTGATTTGTCACTTACCATTTTGAAGATAAAGTATGAACTTTTCCACAAGACAGAGCATACCCCATTTTCACACTCCATATCAAAAACCCCATGAAAATAGAGGCTAGACAATCCAATGATTATAGAGTTCATCTGCACTCCTTGTTAGACATGATCACGTTCCACCATCACCACTATGAACTGCTATGTCCATATGCCCAATCATCTCATCTTATCAGGTAGCAATCCTAGAGAGACTAGATATGCATCATACACTTGGATACCAATGCCTCCATCTATGTTGGTCTCCCTTTTAGTTGCTCCACTTTGGCATGCATTTTGATGTCAAGCTTTGCATATTTTCTTGTTGTGCATTGTGCATTGGCCTCTTTTTCCTCTCTACACTAGTCCTTGGCCTCCTCCTTGGACTTCATGTAAAGGGTGTGCTTCTTCAAGATTGTGTGGGGATCATTGGACGTTGGGCTTGGGTGTGGGGTTTTTTTGTGGCTCTGGCTATGATTGGGGCTGAGTCATAAGAGGTAACACCTAACTACACCACGCAGTCCAAGGCTCTTGGTACCAATTATAGGATGTGCTTATACAAGTACTCGACCTCCCTGACCACATCAACCAACTGATGATAATGATCATTTTGGAGTACTTTGACTCGCTGCAAAGCCTTGTCACATTGTTGCTCATGATATTGCAATGTTCCATGAGAAAAAGCCATTTTGGATCCTTAGCAAAAGTACCTGTTGATGAGAAGGCAAAGAAGTCTTGGGCAAGGCTTATTTGGGAAGCTTTATTGTTATTAAGGGACATGGGTTCTTCCTTCATGATGTTCTTCTCATTGCCAACCAAGGTTGGCAATAGGGTGGTTCTAGGCTGTGCAAAGGGTGTTCCCAAGGCATGATCCCTTTCTCCTTGTGTCTGAGCTTGAAGGATGAGAAGGGGTCTAAGACCTCCCCTACCTCAAGTTACAACATCTATGGCAACAAGATTGGGAGATAGAGCTATTGTTGCCTTGCCAAGCTATATGGACACACCTTGGGGGATAGTGGTTAGGATAAAGGTTACAGCCTCCTATGCTAAAGTGCTACTATTGAGCTAGTGGTAGAAGGGAGGCTATAGGGACAGAAGAAGAAGGGGTGATGGCTTCGAGGTTAGCACCTGATGGGCAAGAGCTATCAAAGTGAGCTAGATCTCAGGATAGAACTAGGTATTAGTATCTAGATCATCTTCCAAATGCAACAAAGACAATAACTGGGAGCAAGGATATGTGAGAGCAAAGTGATCCACATCAAAGATAAAGGAATGGTCAAATAGATATAATGGCAGTATTTCTTTATGGAATAAATCATTATGAGGCATTCCCTTTTTATGATAAAATATTTTTTCTCAGTAGTGGAGATCCATCTACTTGCATAGAAAATGGATTGAACCAACCATTGATATCTTGTTGTATAAGTACACTACCTAGTGTCATACTTGAGGCATCCACAAAGACATGAAAAGGCTTTGTCTAGCTGGGTGGGACCCGGATTGGGACCTTGGACATGAGTAAGCAGAGACATCGGAATGCTAGATCCACTACCTTGTTCCATGTGAAAGTTTATTTAAGAGTGTGGGCTAGCCAATTGAGAGGGATAGTGACGTGGCCTAGGGGCACAAATGCCATCCATGCCAACCTACTTGCCTTAAAAACCAAAGTTCCATAGTTGTGGAGTCGAGTGTGGGGGTTTGCATGATGGAAACTACCTTGTTGGGATCCATGGCAATGAGGTCATTGAAAATAAAGTGATCAAATAGAACATCACCTTTCAGCAAAAAGAAAAATTTCATGGGGTTGAGACTTAGATGGAGTTCTCAACATCTAGTGAAACAGAGCCAAAGGTGATGAAAGTGAAGCAGGAGTGGGCCAAAGACACTAAAGTCATCCATGAGTACCCGTATAAAGTCTATCAGTGAGGGCCCAAAAATTTCATATATCTACCAGCAGAAGGAAGCTAAGGTATTCTTTAGCCCCAAACCATATAACTATACATACAAATACACCCCAATCTGTGATAAGAGCAGTTTTGGCTTGATCTTTTGGAGCAAGCTACACCTACTTGTAACCACTGAATCCATCCAAGAATGGATGCATCTCATGACCAGAAACGGTCTTAAGATAAGGAATAGAGAAAGGATCTACAATGGTTGCAATATTCAACTTCTTGTAATCTATATAGATTCTTAGCTTCTTGTTTTTCTTGGGGACAATAACAATGGGTGAGATACACTCTACTCGATCCCCTAGAGTGATGAAGTTGACTTGAAGGATTTGATCTAGCTCTTCTTTGACTAGCTTTGCCATGTGAGGATTCATGTGATATCTTTGCATGCAAACTAACACAATATCAAATTTGAGGGAAATTTGATGTTGGTAGAATTAGGGATTTAGTCCCTTTATTTCATAGTAATTCCAAGCAAAGGTGTCTTTGAATTCTATCAGGAGGGCAACTTGTTGGTCTTGAAAGTTAGCTACAGGTGGGCACTAATATTTACTAGCTTTGTTTCTTTTGACAAATGTTGGTTGTGGTGAGGGTATCCTTCATGATCCTTGGAACCTTCAGTATTTGTACTTCATACTCTATTTTTTGTCTTAGCACATTAAAAAATTCTAAGTTGGCTATAGCCATAGCTTGAGCTACTTCCACTTCATAGTTCATATTTATATTTTTGTATCATCAGGATTTTTTTAAAATTGAGATTGGCTCCTCAACAGGGTGAAGTGGGGAATCTAGATCTAATTACTACTGACTGATCTATAGAACATGCATAAGACAAAATGGTTCTAAGTGGACATTAGCTAGCAAGAATGCAACTTCCTCATCATCATCCAAGCCATCCACCATGTCGACCAGTTCTTCAATTGCAAGTCTACATGGTGCTGATGGAGACACAATTCAGTTTAAGAAAAGTTGGATTTTATTATGACCTCAATGAATTATCAGGTGGTCATTATCCCAATTATGATTGACCTGTGCTTCTGCAACCAGGTCCGTTTGAGTAGTAGGAAATAATCATCACCTGTGTACTCCTTATTGAGTACTACCAATGAAATCAAGAATGGCACATTGACTCCTCCATGAGAAGTGATCATATAATAGCCCAAAATCTCTCCAAGTGGTCATAGTGATGATCTTGACTTCAGATCCCCTGTCTAGTAGAACATTGTTGACAATTTGATTTTGGAACCATAGGGATATGATTGGAATGTAGGCTCCTAATAAAACTAGCTCTTATTGCACCTTCTAAACTTCTTCCTCCAGTGTAGATGTAGTTAGGACTGCAACTTAAGGTTTTGGTAGTATAGATTGATCTAGTTGGATCAATTGTAAGAAGTGATCCTTGAATGTTGGAATTAGATTCAATAGGTCTCCTTAGGAAATAGTAATGAAGACTAGGCCCCATGCTATCTATGTGTCTAAATGTTTGGAATTGTGTGTGCAAAGGACAAAGCCTCAATTATTGAAATAGGTTGATTCCCTTCTATCCTAGTGAGTACTGCTAGAGCAAGAGTGGATGGTGAATGTTGCATTGCAATCAGTACTCCTACAGTTGTTTCCAGTCTGGAATATGTTGATTTCAAACCTAGAATTGATTGTTGTTTCTACTATGCTACTAATGTTCTTATGGCCCATTCTAGACCTACAAGTCTTGAATTTCATACATGAAGTGATTGTGGATCTCCCAATGCTCTAGCTTCCTTTGTCATCCACGTAGCCACCTAACGGTAGAGTATTTGGTCTAGCAAATTACTATAGGCTTCTCCTCTTTACCTTTTAGCTTCTTACCTAATCATGTAATCACATTGACCTCTGACTGAGGAAACTCTTTGATTTCCACTATATTGATAGATGGCAATAGAGTCTGATCCATACTTTGCCATTTCTAAGCATTATATTGCTGGGCTTTGAGATGCTTTGATCTCTAGTGGCCTTCCTACATACAAAAGAAACATTGTTTGTTTGGGGGGCAGTAATATCCTTCTCTACCTCTTCAATCATCCTCCTCAGTCCATGGTGGGAGACAGATAATCTTGTTGCATGTACAAAATTATCGGGGCCACATCAGTAAATAGTCTAGGGTGATTCCAATGGGAGGATTGTGCTCCTTCAGCCTTTTCCATTTGACTATAGGTATTATACCAGCAATGTTATATATTATGGGTAGCCATATGGCTAGTGATGTATCACTGCTGATTAAGACCATAGTCAATAGCTAGGTAACCTAGATTACTATACTTGGAATACCATAGGGTTTTGACAATAAGTTTTTGAGCACCCTTTGATGGTTTTCACGCCTTATTCTTTCTCTTGGACTTAGTGAGCTTCCGACATTCCTATGCTTGAGAGTCCTCCTCCTCATTACTACTCCCTTCCTCTAGTTTCAAATCCATATCAAAGTCACTAGGCTACATACAATTGGGTTTATCTAGTCACATGAGTGATTGGTAGACCATGATGCACATCTTAAGGTCTAGGAATAGAGCATGTGCACTCTTTGCGGGACTATAGAGTGGATTACTCTACATAGAAATCATTATGAGTGAGGAATGAAGTCCCCTTAGGAGATAGAATCTGATGCCACTATTGATGTTAGGACTACTGTGAAAACACAGGCTAGATGTCCTTTGGTGGATCCTAAGGGCACATGCCCATGTAGATCTATGCATGTGGGAAAGATTGGCATGGTTGCCATGTATAATCGGATCCAAGTTTCGATTGTGGCCACTAGGTAAAAAGTTTTTGCATCAGCTCTGTGGAATAGTAGACATTAACATACCTAAACTTGACATAAGGGTATGCTAGCATCAAGGGTTCAATGATAAAGAATATTGAAAGAAAATACTATTATTTGCACTAACTAAGATAACTACATAATTAAAGAAAGAGATGCTCATATATTCCTGTAAAGGTTTATAGAGTTCAAGAGAAAACTCAGAGCATGGGGTTCATCTCAAAGGGTAATCACTCAAGAGAAATACATGGCAATGGACTAGACAATCATGGCTACTATTGTAGGAGGACAATGTGATGGAAGAATGTAGAGTGATCTCAAAATTTTGGAAAGGTCAAGACCCAAACAGAGAGTCAAAAAAGGACAAGGGGAAAGTGAAGAGGGAGAGAGGAGAGGAAGGAGTGTAATACAATACTTCTTCTCTAATCCTTTTTTAGCTTATGGTGCCACTGTGTCATGAAGCTCATTTTTCATAATCCATGGCCATCTATCACCTTCTATTACTATACCATTGCCATCAACATTGATGGCCTCTTTTAGCGGCCATTCCATGAATGCTATTTTGGGCAGCTAATTAGACTCATGTGCATGACATTGTGAAATTGACTATTGTTTGCAGTATGCTTTTGTCTTGATGGCTTAGGATACTATGGATCTGAGAGTTCATCATGGGTAACTTTTTAGAATCACACGAGTGTAAGAAAGGGGAATTTTTTCAAGAAATACATAAGTGTGTACATTCGGGATAGGTTCCCATTAATTTTTCCCTCTAATCTTAAAAGTAAGAGGGGGGTGATGTGGAACAGGAGGAAAGGAGGTGATTTGAGGAGTGGGGGTGGGAAAAGAGGTAGCCAAAAGGGAAAGGTGTGGAGTAATTGCATAAAGATCCCTATAATTAATATAGCACTTTCTTTCAATGTCTAAATATTGATAGATTCATAAGTACCACCATTTGTAATACATTATGTTAGCATCAACCTATCATTGCCCTCAAATGATTCATGCCAAAGAAGGCACAATATCATGTTTTATGAACATTGCAATGTGCAATTCTTAAGTAAAAAATGTCCTAGTCTATTAACTTAGTAGAAATTTAATAGAATACAAGAAAGCAATATGCAAAATTTTATTTTGATACATCTTATAAGAGTAAAAAGGGAAATCATATGACTCTTGCACAAGCTATAGATAGGGAACTTTTTAGGACTCTTCACTCTAGGTGATGTGTATTATTTATAAAGAGTTAATTCCTTGGGGTTATGAACCTTGTATAATTGGATGTCAAGACAACATTTCTACATGGTGATCTTCATGATGAGATCTGCATGGAGTAGTCAGACAATTTCTTGGAATGTGGCAGTGAAATACTTGTATGTAAGGAAAAAACAAGTCTCTATGGAGTAAAGATCTGTTATATGGATGTGATATTGATAATTAAGAAGAACAAGCATGAGATTGATTCCCTAATGAAAAGTTCAATGGAAACCTTTAAAATGAAGGATTTGGGACATGAAATCACATTCTTGGTATCCATATAATTAGGGATAGGACAAAGAAATTTCTCTATCTATCCCAAAAGGATTGTGTCAGCAAAGTGTTGCATTATTTCAATATGAAGGAGAAGGAAATTAGTACTCCATTATCTCCATACATAAAAATTAGTATTGATGATTGTCCCAAATTTGATGAGGAGAATGTTGGATGAGATATTGATAGCTAAGAAGAACAAGCATGTGATGGATGCCCTAAAGAAAAATTCAATGGAAACATTTGAAATAAAGGATTTGAGACATGAAATCACATTCTTGGCATCCATATAATTAGGGATATGACAAAGAGTTTTCACTATCTATTCCAAAAGGATTATGTCAACAAAGTGTTGTATCATTTCAATACGAAGGGGGAGAAGGCAATTACTACTCCATTATCTCCATATATGAAAATTAGTATTGATGATTGTCCTAAATTTGATGAAGAGAAGGTTTAAATGGCTTTGGTTCCATATTCATCATATATGGGCAATCTCATGTATGCTGTGATTGCCATTTACTTAGAAATTGCACTTGTAGTGGGAGTAATGAGTAGGTATCTGTTAAATTCTAGCAGGAAGCATTAGTAAGTAATGAAAGGCATCTTGAGAAACTCAAGAAATACGACAAATATGTGTTTATGTTTTCGGAGAAGTAGCACTAATGTTGGATACAAAAATGCAGACTAGGAAGGGAATACTGACAACAAAAAGTGAACTACATGGTATCTTTTTACCTTGTATGCTGGTGCATTCTCATGGATGTCTTGTTTACAAAAATGTGAGAAATTATCTACTAGTGAAGCTGAGGATAATACAGCCATAGAGGTATGAAAAAAAGCCATATTACTTACTCACTTAATGGGAGATTTGTGCCTCAGTCAAAACATGATATCGTTGTAGGATGATAGTTAGAGTACCATCATGTTGGGCTTTCAACGAGTCTAGGTTTTTGGGGTAAAGGCCAATGTGTCTGACTGCACATCTTACTCACTAAAAATAACTACATATGTCTTTTAGTGATAAGAAAATAAGATGCGGTTCATAAGAGAGCTATAGGCACCACAAACATTGCATCTTTAATGTGTGTGTGTGTGTGTGCAGCGCAGTGAACAGAATCTGAGAAAGAGATAGAGAGTACACAACAGATAAGAGAAGAATTAGTAAATTCTTTAACTCCAAACAACTTATACAAAGATGGCTCTGTTCACCCGTGCGCTTCCACTGTGTGAAGCTTAGATGGCGATCTAGACAGAAGATAGGTGAAGAGCTTAAGGCTAGCTAGAACAACAACTCTGACTGGGTGAAAGATGAGTGAGAGATGGCTGCGAAGGGGTTTAGCTTTTATAGCCCACGAAGGTCGTTAGGTCGGCCTGCTGACCGCCGACCTACCATATGAGCCTCCACTAGTCGGCCAGGGAATATTCCAAGGAATATTCCGTTTACCATCGGGCCGGGGGCGCTGCCCCCGGACCCCTGCCATGGGGGCCGCTGGCCCCCCCTGGGACCCCCCCAGCCAAGGGACCGCAACTCGGTGCAATGCGCCTCGAGTTGCTACCAGCTTAACCACTCTGTCTAACCCAAAGATTAGACCCACAATGGTCACCTTTTTGCCATCCGGTCACATAGACCTCATCTGATATACAAGTCAGGACTCAACCAATGTCCGGGCTCACACTTGGCTTCTCCTCATAATGGGGGCCTTACAACTTTGAGCACCATGGATCATTGGTAGCACCTAATGAGGGTGGGGCATTGATCATATCTAACACCCCCCCTCAATGTCCACCCATAGGTGAACTATCTCCTCGGCCCAATGCCGAGTCTTTGAAGATGAACTTGAAGCAGATCCTTCGTAAGTGCTTGGTGAAGATATATGCTCCATTCTCCTCTGTTGGATAGTAGACCAGTTCCATTATCCCATCCTCTATCAAATCACGCACATAGTGATACTGGATCTCTATATGCTTGGTGCGTGCATGAAACACTGGATTTTTGGCAATGGCGATGCAACTCTGATTGTCACATCTCAGCGCAGTTGGTTCTTCATCCTGCACTCCCATATGCCATAGAATTATTCTCAACCATACTGCTTCACATGCAGCAAAACAAGTGTCAAGATTGTGGGAGAGAAGGAAGGAGTCTCGCTTGAAGCTTTCTTGCTTGCACAATGAGGGAAGACACACAAGGGTGGAGGCTGAAAACAGTTTTCCTCTTCTTAGTTGTGTAAGCCAAAAGAACTCTCATACAAAGAAATAGAAGAACCCTATATATGGGTCTCAAACCAAACTCAACTAACTAAGGTGGCATACTAACTGAGCCACGAACTAGAGTAGATAAGGATAGCTATCATGTAGCTATTATTCATGGGCGGTGTACCAACGGCATCTACAACTGACAAGTCGGTGACATAAATACACAACGGTCACCCTGGTGTATCACGAGTGGAGCTCGATATCTCAACACTCCCCCTCGAGCTCAATCCCAATTCCTGCACACCAAGCAGGTCTCTGAACTTGCGCAGCTTCTCTGCGCCCAATGCCTTCGTGAATATGTCAGCTACCTGATCCTCTGTGCTGACATAAACTAGATCAATAAGACCTAGTAAAACCCTCTCCCGCACATAGTGATAATGCACCTCAATGTGCTTTGTTCTAGCATGATAGACTGGGTTATTTGCCAAGTATATACTACTCATGTTGTCACAATAAATGACAACTGGCCCATTTGTAAACTGATGCATATCATAAAGTAGCTTATGCAACCAAGCTACCTCACATGCAGCCATTGCTGCACCCCTGTACTCGGCCTCTGTGCTCGACAAGGCAACTGTAGGCTGTTTCTTGCTGCTCCAAGTGACTGCAGCACTCCCAAAAGAGAACACATATCCACTGGTAGATCTTCTATCAGAAATACTACCAGCCCAATCAGCATCAGTGTATCCATGCAGCTGTATCTGAACCCCAGTCTCATAAAATAGTCCATACTGCAATGTGGACTTCACATACCTGAGTATGCGTCTAGCCGCATCCAAATGCGGTTTCCTTGGAGCTTGCATAAACTGACTTACCAATCCAACAGCATAGCTCAAATCTGGCCTGGTAATAGTCATATAAATCAAACTTCCTACTATGCGTCTGTACATAGTAGGGTCTTCTAGAAGCTCACCTGCATCTGTGCTTAGCTTCACATTCTGCTCCAAAGGAACTGAAATAGGCTTACAGCCTGTCATCCCATATTTGGACAGCATGTCCAATCCATACTGCCTCTGCAAGAGCTGTATCCCACTTGGTGATCTAATCACCTCAATGCCCAAGAAATAACGCAGCTCTCCCAAATCCTTCATCTCAAACTTCTGCTTCAATAGCATTTTCACATGAAGGATATCTTCATCACTGTCACCTGTCATAATCAAATCATCAACATAAATGACAAGTAGCATAATACCTTTCTCTGTTTTTCTCACATAAAGTGAGAAATATGCCTTGGAAATCTGAAAGCCAATAGTGACAAGATACTGTCCTATCTTGTCAGACCATGCTCTAGGTGCTTGCTTCAATCCATACAAAGCTTTCTTCAACCTGCAAACAAACTCAGGATGAACAGCATGCACATAACCTGGTGGCTGCTCCATATAGACCTCTTCTTGCAAATCACCATGCAAGAAGGCATTCTTTACATCCATCTGATGTAAAGACCATCCCTTTGACGCAGCCATAGCAATGACTGCTCTTACGGTTGCCATCCTTGCAACCGGACTGAATGTTTCTTCATAGTCAATGCCATATGTTTGTGCATACCCCTTGACTACTAATCTTGCCTTGTATCTATTCACAGAACCATCAGCATTGTGCTTCACCTTATAAACCCACTTACAGCCAATTGCATTCTTACCTTTAGGCAAAGGTACCAATTCCCATGTAGCATTTGCTTCCAAGGCATCCATTTCTTCATCCATGGCTTTCTCCCATTTTTCTTTTCCCATGGCTTGCTCAAAAGAAGTGGGTTCTGGTTCCTGTATCACCTTGACCATATATGCATAGTGAATGGCTGTAAATCCATCATATTTCAGCCTATCCACAGGATACCTAACTTTGGTAGACCTGCGCAAAGTGGGTTCACTCCCAGGTGCTCTCAAAACATCCCTGGTCTTCCTTACTCCAGGTGTAACAATAGAGGGGATACCCAACTCATCATCAATGCTCTGTTCTGAGCCACTGGATTCACCATCCACATAAGAGTGACCTGCATTCACATCAAACATGGGCTGATCAACCTTCTCTTTTCCTTTTCGTGATACCTGCATACCACCATCTGCATTGCTTTGAGAAGATTCTCCTGATCTCAATCTGCCTGTCCATGGCGAAGAATGTGAACCACTGCTAGAAGACGTTCCAGGTCCACTAATATTTTGTGACTGCTGCTGTGAATTCTGTGCAGCATTACCATTTTGTGCATCTACATCATCAATCACATTTACTGGTTTATACCAGCTACTCATCTCATCAAAAACAACATCTTTGCTCACTGTAAACTTACGAGTAGAAGGGTTATAGCATCTATACCCTTTCTGCTGTAGAGAGTAACCAATAAAGATGCACTTCTCAGCTTTTGGATCCAACTTGGATCTCAGCTCATCTGGCACATGTACATAGGCAATGCAACCAAAAATTTTCAAATGAGAAATATCTGGTTTCCTACCAGTATACCTCTCCTCTGGAGTCATTCCATGTATTGCTGCAGTGGGAGTCCTGTTCATTATGTAGACTGCTGTAGCAACTGCTTCAGCCCAATAAAAATCTGGCAAGTCTTTTTCATTGAGCATGGCACGAGATACCTCTCCAATATGCCTGTTTTTCCTTTCTGCAATTCCATTTTGTTGTGGGGTATAACTGCATGAATATTGCTGCTTTATGCCATGCTCCTGCAGGAACCTTGCAAACTCATTTGAGAGGTACTCTCCCCCTCCATCTGACCTTAGGCATTTTATTTGCAAACCTGTTTCTTTTTCAACCATAGCTTTAAGAGTTTTGAAATGCCCAAAAACTTCACTTTTCTTTTTCATAAAATACACCCAAACTTTTCTGCTATAGTCATCAATAAAAGTGACAAAATAATGACAGCCTCCAAGAGATGTAGCTTTAGTAGTCCACACATCAGAGTGGATTAATTCCAATGGCTTCTCACTCTCTTGAACATGTCTAGGAAATGGTTTCCTTGCCTGTTTTCCAAATTGACAGGCTTCACATACCTTATGCATTTCTGCAACCTTGAATTTAGGCAAACCTGCAACAATATTTTGGGCCTGCATTGATTTAAGTCGCTGTACATTGACATGACCAATGCGTTTATGCCAGATATCAATATCTGCAACTACACCGGTCCCATGTGCAAACATTGCTGCACTCAATTCAGACATGTCTGCATCCAATGTAAACATTCTGCCCTTCTTCTTTCCTTTTGCTATCAAGCGACCTTTATTTTTCATATCCTCAACAAAGCATCCATGAGGATTAAATCTGACCTGCAAGCCCTGCTCAACCATTTGACCAACAGAAACCAGATTCTTGGTGATATTCGGGACATGAAATACATCGGACAGGTATTTCTTTTTCCCATCCTGCATAGACAAAGGAATTTTTCCAATTTGCACAATAGGATGTGCAGTATCATCACCAGTCTCCACAAATCCTGGTTTTTCCATTTTCCTTGCATCCTCCATCCATTCTGCATGACCTGTCATGTGGTTTGATGCACCTGAGTCAACATACCATACATCATTGCTTTCTTCTGCACTTGTCACAGAATTGTTCATGTGCTGCACCATGAACAAATGCTCATTTCTGTCATCACCCTGTCTGCTAGAAGATGCATAATTCCCTTGTTGCAGTTTTCCATTCATGATGTCATTCTGCTTTTTATAGCAGTCTTTAGCCATATGACCCATTTTACCACAGTAGTAGCATTCAACATTACTGTTTGCATTTTGGCCTCTTTGCCATCCACCACGACCTCTTTGGCTCCCCCTGCCTCTAGAGTTACCACGTCCTCCTCCATAGGACTGGTTTTCTTGAGTTTGCTGCATATTCTGATTTCTGCCACGGCCTCCAAATCGGCCTCCTCTACCTCTGCCTCTATCTCTTCCAGCATTTGAGTAGAAGACAGCTTCTTTTGAAGTTCCTCCTGAAGAAGATGCACCACCATTTCTCTGCTCCTCAGAAATTAGAAGAGCAATCAACTCCTCAAAATCAGGAAATCTTTCACGGACGGAAATGGATGTTCGGAACTGTGCATAATCCTTTCCTAGACCATTCAAGGTCACGGAAACTAAATCATCATCTTCCACTGGCGACCCAATGGAAGCAAGTGCATCTGCAATCTTCTTCACCTTCATGTGGTAGTCGTTGATGCTCATACTTTCTCTTTGCACATTATGCCACTCTTGCTTGAGCTGCATTTTCCTAGCTTGCGTATTTGTGCTATACATTTTTGACAAAGTATCCCATGCCTCCTTTGGCGTACTTGCATCCTGAATATGCACAATCATAGAGTCTGAAATGCTGATAGACAGCCAATACATAACTTTCCTGGCTCTCTCATGCCATGCTTTAAATGCCTGCATTTGCTGTTGATTGGGAACATCAGGAAGAACTGGTTCTTCTTCATTTCCTGCAACAA
Source organism: Lygodium microphyllum (assembly GCF_053477565.2). NCBI lineage: Eukaryota > Viridiplantae > Streptophyta > Polypodiopsida > Schizaeales > Lygodiaceae > Lygodium > Lygodium microphyllum. The sequence goes on from NC_141141.1 coordinate 69,260,858, forward strand.
ATTCCCAATATCCTTTTCCCATAAGGAAATTCGTCATTCTAAACTTCCATGCTTGGAAGTTGTTCTTGTCAAGCTTTTCAGTGACAATCTGTGAAAGAGAATCAGATGCCATTACAGAAGACTGCAAAAAATTCTGTCACTGTAAAAACCACAGCTTCACCCTCACAAGGGAAAATCTGCAAAACTGGCGAAAGTGGTATTTGACCACACAGTCACTTCCTAGTGACGATTTTGCATCAACAGGCAACAGGGATGATTCTGTAACTCCCAATGTCTCTGCGCACAAGCATACAATGCAATTTTTACAGTAACTATTCACCGACCTGTAGAACAGTGGCTGCACAGCATAAAACTGGGCCTTTTCCTGAGTGCGTGCAGAAAACTTCCGCCTCCAAAACAGGCCCCGAAATGGCCTCAAATCAAAAAAACAGGGTCGCCGAGGGCAAAAGCCCTCGCCCGCAGCATATACTGCCCTCTTGCTTCACCGCGAAGGGCGTCTCAACCTGAGACAATGCACTCCTGCACTTTCAGGCTGTGCTACCTGCAGAGATCTGCTCCCAAAACAGAAAATGAAAGCAACACTGCTCCTCTTACCAGAACACCGCGAGCTTGGCTTGCTTTCTTGAGCTCCTTACCACGAACAAGGCTCTGATACCATGTCAAGATTGTGGGAGAGAAGGAAGGAGTCTCGCTTGAAGCTTTCTTGCTTGCACAATGAGGGAAGACACACAAGGGTGGAGGCTGAAAACAGTTTTCCTCTTCTTAGTTGTGTAAGCCAAAAGAACTCTCATACAAAGAAATAGAAGAACCCTATATATGGGTCTCAAACCAAACTCAACTAACTAAGGTGGCATACTAACTGAGCCACGAACTAGAGTAGATAAGGATAGCTATCATGTAGCTATTATTCATGGGCGGTGTACCAACCGCATCTACAACTGACAAGTCGGTGACATAAATACACAACGGTCACCCTGGCGTATCACGAGTGGAGCTCGATATCTCAACAACAAGCTGCCTTGTACTCTGCTTCGGTAGAAGACAATGCCACTGTTGGCTTCTTCTTACTAATCTAGGAGAAAATTCCTAAACCCAAAGAGAAACAATAACCAAAAACTGACTTCCTGGAATCACTGTCTCCTGCCCAATCTGAGTCACAGTTCCCCACAAGAGAAGTTCTGAAACTGTATGTGATACCATAGTCAAGAGTTTCCTTCAAGTATCTAAGCACCCGCATCCCAGCCTTCCAATGACTCTCATGAGGTTTGTTTGAGAACCTGCTCAAAATACCAACAGCAAAACTGATATCTGGTCTGGTGTTACACAAGTAGATCAGACTGCCAACCAACCTCCTATACCTCCCAATGTCTGCTAGTGCTGATGTATCCTCGACGGATAACTTTGCATTCACCTCCATAGGTGTAGCTATCTCCTTGCACTCGGTCATGCCAAATGCCTTCAAGATCTCCCATGCATACTTCTTCTGAGAGATGAAGATCTTTCCTGGCTCTTGCCAGACTTCAATCCCCAAACAATAGTGCAGCAAGCCCAAGTCTGTCCTTTCAAACTCAGAACTCAAAGCCTTTCGAGTTTGCTTGATCATATCTTCATAGTCACCTGTAATAAGAAGGTCATCCACATATAGGACAATCACTACAAACTTTTTACCATCCCTGTAAACATACAAGTTAGCATCTGAGGCACGTCTTTTGAAGTTTAGGTTTAAAAAGAACTTATTTATCCGTTGGTACCATGCTCTGGGGACTTGTTTCAGCCCATATAATGCCTTCTTCAGCTTACACACTTTGTTCTCAGAATGGGGGGCCTCAAACCCTGGTGGCTGAGCCACCTACACCTCCTCCTTGAGGTCAACATTTAAGAACGCTGACTTAACATCCATTTGGTACACTGGCCACTTCTTGTGGGCAGCCACTGCAAGTACCGTGCAAATAGTGGTCATTCTGGTAGTTGGGGCAAATGACTCTTGAAAATCAAACCCTTCAAGTTGTGAAAATCCTTGGGCAACCAGTCTAGCTTTGTACTTTTCTAAGGTACCATCAGCCTTGTACTTGACCTTCCAGATCCACTTGGTGCCAATAACCTTCCGCTTTGTTGGTCGATCCACTAGCTCCCAAGTGTCATTCTTCATTATGTTGTCATACTCTGCTTGCATAGCAGCCTTCCATGATGGATCTGCAAGTGCTTCTTCTAAGTCAGTTGGCTCCTTTACTTCTCTCATAATCTCAACCATCAAGGCCATATTGACTATGTGAGCAGAAGCCCTCCTTTGCTCCTCTATTCTCTGAGACCTCCTTGGTCCGTCTGCCTTCTCCTCAACAGATGCAGGCATAGGATTATTGTGGTCATAGAGCTGCTTCACCCAGCGTGGCAATGGCTTTTCCGGTGGGGTGATGTCAGGTTGGTGAACTTTTTCCTCATCATCTGAAGATGATGCTTCCTCCTCCTTAAGGATAGGGATAGCTCTCGGGACAGGTTCATAGTGGACTACTTCTTCGCTTGATGATAAAGTGGAAGAACTTGCCTTCTCCTCCTCCACTGTATGCGGTTCCTCCTTGAACACCACATCACAGCTCGCGATGATCTTCTTTGTCTCTTGGTCATATAATTTGTAAGCCTTCTGCTCATCACTATAACCCAAGAAGATACATTTTCTGCTTTTTGGTTGTAACTTGTTTCTCTTCTCATCTGGAACATGTGCATAACATTCACATCCAAAAATTCTGAAATGTGAGACAGATGGTTTCTTACCAGTGTAAGCCTCATGAGGTGTTTTTCCCTTGAGAGCCTTTGTATAGCTCCGATTTAGAATGTAGACTGCAGTATTAACAGCTTCAGCCCAAAAATGGTTAGGCAATCCCTTGCCCTTTAACATGCATCTTGTCATCTCCACAATGGTGCGATTCCTACGTTCCACAACACCGTTCTACTGAGGTGTGTGAGGCGTCGTCAATTGACGCTTGATCCCTTTGCTCTTGCAAAAGCCTTCAAACTCCTTTGAGTTGAACTCACCACCACCATCTGTTCTGAATTTCTTCACACTTTTCCTTGTTTCATTCTCAACAAGTATTAGCCATTCTTTAAACTTACCAAAAGCTTGTTCCTTATCACAAAGGAAGTACACCCACATCTTCCTACTGTAGTCGTCGACAATCAACATAAAATAAGAAGATCCCCCCAAGGCCTGTGTAGGCATCCTACCACACAAGTCAGCATGCACCAACTCTAGAGGAGCATGTGCTCTATTCTTGCTTTCTTGTGGAAATGCCTTTCTCTGTTGCTTGCCCATCATACAAGCTTCACATGGTTCCTTCAATTCAGTTATTGTAGGTAGGTGAGCAACCATGCCTTGCTTTTGCATCTCCTTGAATACTGCAAATCCAATGTGTCCAAACCTTTCATGCCAAAGCTTACTTGTGCCCACTCCAGCGGTGGTGGCTGTAAGAGCACTTAGCTCATACAGGTTTTTCCTTCTTTCTCCTTTGCCAACAATTGTGCCAACACTATCAAGAATTTCTCACCTGTCTTCTTGAACCTCACTTCATGAGCAAGATCAGTTATGGCAGCAACTGATAATAGATTTCTCCTGATTTCGAGAACATACAACACATTTGAAAGCTTTTTGACTTCACCATTTGCAGCAACAAAAGAAATAGTACCTGTGCCCGCAGCAGGGCATTTAGCATCATTTCCAACCGTCATAGTGATGGATTCTTGTAGAGGCTGCATAGAACTGTATAGACCTTTCTTGTTGGTCATGTGACGGGAGGCCCCACTATCCAACACCCATGAGTTAGTGGTAGATTCTTCTTGCGCTGAGGAGCACACTTCCTCAATGGTCGCCATGAATAATTCTAGCTCTGCTTCAGCCATATTGGCTGTCTCTTTCCCTTTACTTTTAAGGGTACCATTCTTTTCATCTGCCTTCTTGACACAACAATCTGCAATTGCATGTCCTTTCTTCTTGCAGTAGAAGCACTCTCCTTGAAACTTCTTCTTTCCGCCTTCTTCTTTTTGTCAACATCATTTTTGGTGAAGGAACCACCTTTGCCTTTTGCATTGGCAGAGAATGTAGCATCTCCATTGTTGCTTCCTTCTCGGGCTTTCAGCCTCAACTCCTCCTCCATTAATAATGCACAAAACTCCTCAAAAGTCAAAGCTTGAGGTCTCACCTGAGTATTAAGGGTAGTTACTAGTCCATCAAACTTTTGTGGACAAATCCAAAGACAACTCCGAGCTAGCTCTTCGCTAGTCTTTTGTATCCCAGCGCCAGTCATCTGGTCGTGCAGATTCCTAATTCGAATGATGAATGCTTCAACCGTCTCTCCTTCAGCAAACTTCTCCGCTGCTAGTTGATTCTCCAAGTTTTGAATCCTTGTTTGGTTTCGTGTTTCATACTGACTCCTTAATACATTCCAAGCCTCTGACGCTTTGGTTGTATGCTGAATCAAAGTCAGAACACTGTCAGAACAGCTTGTAACTAAGGCACACAATGCATCTACATTCCTTCGTTTCCAAGCTCGTAGAAGATCTGCATTCGGAGGAATCACCACACTAGGATTTGATGGGTCGGGGGTAGGCTGTGGTTCTGCGTCAGTCCCCAACACAGTCTCTAGAAGCTCATAAGAATCAAGGATAGTTGTAATTTTGAACTTCCACAAGGTGTAGTTTGTACCTTCTAACTTGCCTTCGCTGAAGGTTGGTGGACGAATCCCTAGTGTTTGAATAGCCGGTACAGCAGCACCACCTCCTGCTCCGCTTTCCTGATGCAGCAGAACCGCTTCCGGAAGTCGACATAGTTTCTCCTTGCTGTTGAAGCCTTTGCCTCTTGCACACTCTTCGATCTCTAGAGCCCCCTGGGCTCTGATACCATGTAAAATATTACACGGTGCAGCGAACAGAATCTGAGAAAGAGATAGAGAGTACACAACAGATAAGATAAGAATCAGTAAATTCTTTAACTCCAAACAACTGATACAAAGATGGCTCTGTCCACCCATGCGTTTCCACTATGTGAAGCTTAGATGGCGATCTAGACAGAAGATAGGTGAAGAGCTTAAGGCTAGCTGAAACAACAACTCTGACTGGGTGAAAGATGAGTGAGAGATGGCTGCGAAGGGGTTTAGCTTTTATAGCCCGCGAAGGTCGGCCAAGGAATATTCCCTTTACCATCGGGCTGGGGGCGCTGCCCCCGGACCCCTGCCAGGGGGGCCGCTGGCCCCCCCTAGGACCCCCCAGCCAGGGGACTGTAACTCGATGCAATGCGCCTCGAGTTGCTACCAGCTTAACCACTCTGTCTAACCCAAAGATTAGACCCACAATGGTCACCTTTTTGCCATCCGGGCTCACATTTGGCTTCTCCTCATAATGGGGGCCTTACAACTTTGAGCACCATGGATCATTGGTAGCACCTAATGAGGGTGGGGCATTGATCATATCTAACATGTGTGTGTGTGTGTGTGTGTTTTTTTTTTCTCTTTAGAAATCCAATACCAATAACTCCCTAGTTTCTTTTGTCTCTTCTTATATACATGTTGAGCATTGTTTATATCAATGGAAAAAAAATACACAACAACAAGATAAATAATTAATCTTGATACAAGAAAGTACAGTTTGAATATAGAATAAGAATGAGAATAACCAAATAATAGTTTTTGTTACATTATCAAATATACATGTGTGTATATTAAGCTTTTGAATTAAAAAATTGGCTTGCATACAACATAGAAGAACTCAAACCTACCAAAATAATAGCCATTTTTACATTGTGAATATCCATTAGTATATGAAAATTTTTGAAAGACAAATTTTGGTTTTCATTATGAATTCAAAAACTATAACCTAAGATGGTATGTCTCATGCACTACCCTTTTCAAAACCATCATAATTACTTATTTTTGCATTGATCCATGTTGTTTCATCTTTTTTCTTCCCCCAAATGTGTTGTTAAATATAAACCTCTTATGTTGTACACATTTTAGCTTCATTAGATACAATATGGTGCCCTAAGTTTGGTTTGTCTATAGAACAATTTTTAGACCTCAAGAAGCTATGTATCTATGGCTCAAGATATTATATAGCATGGTGGACTACCATATCTATGAATAATTGGCTGCTTACCCCATACTAATCGATGCTTCAAAATCTTGCATCTTAAATATATCTATATTGTTGAGACTAAGAAAGATACTTAGGTTAATGTGTAGGACTTCAAAGCATGGATTAGTGTGAGTTAGATAATTGATTATGTTAGTTTCAATATGGCATTCAACTAAGCTATACAAATGTATTGACATAGATGCACATCTTATTAGGTTCTATACATTTTCTATAACTTGAACCCAATAGTTGATTAGTTTCTCTTTCTATCATGCCATTTGGTGTGGAAGGTGATTCCTTGCTATCAAAATGAAATTCTAAACTCAAGTTATTGAGTTGACAATATTTAAAATAACTTTGAGGTTTGATGTAAAATGACCCTCAAACTTTGACAATATGAGGAGAATGGGAGATGGAACATTTCATGTAGTCAAAGCTAGTTAATTATTATGAATGTTATTCTTTAGCTAGAGTGACATGTCCTTAAAGATATATGAGTCATTAAATAAATAAACTATAGGAAACATATGATTGAATAGTGATGTGTCCACAAGGAATACATAATCTAATAAACTAGAAGAAATAAACTTTATTGTTATATTTAATATTCATAGCTTTGAGAGAGAGAGAGAGAGAGAGAGAGAGAGAGAGAGAGAGAGAGAGAGAGAGAGAGAGAGAGAGAGAGAGAGAGAGAGAGAGAGAGAGAGAGAGAGAGAGAGACCTTAGGTTTCAAGAGAGATACATATTGAGAGGAACTAGATTGCTATTTGTAGTTGAAACATCAGGTATCTCGACGGGCCCACCAAGATATTAACGAAACTTGACAGGATATCTAACTGCAAAAAACAACTATATATTGAGGACCTCAATTGCATTCTCACTTTTCTAGCTTCCAAGTGAGTTTCTTAGAGAGTGCAACATTCTTATGTGAACTCTTTTACAACACAAAACTTGGACAATATCTCATACATTGACTAGATGGTTTTGAGAATCTTTCGATGAGATAGGTTCCATTATTTGCTTAGAGATACTTAAAAACAAGGAACCAAAGCATGTGAAAACAATATCTACTTACTTGTTCTAGTGAGTCTTGGCTCTTATTTTTGTAGAGACATTGGGGCAATTATAAAAGTGCTTTATATCTTGGATATTTGGTCCTTTCATGGGTTGCAAGTATCCTAAATATGAGGCATTGGGTTAGATAATAGCATTTAAACATGTGTAAACCTTTTTTAATGGGCTAACATTCTAACTTTGACAACATTAGTTCATGATATGGTTATTGTTTGATGCTATTTGGACTATGTTGTCCCTAACTCGGTGAAATTAGTTCATTAACATTTATTTATCATTAGTTAAATATATGCTTTAGTATTATGTTTATTTCTTGTAAGTTATATACACAAATCTTGAAAAAAAAATTATGGGAGAGAGTTGATAATATTTATGAGTTCATGGAGGTAGAAGAACAAGCTCATTTTCATACCAATACCACTTATTTGTAAAGTGGCAGTAACTATCTACTCTGAGGATTAGAAATACTTGTATGAAAGTGAGGTTGCCCTTTTGGCTGAGGAACTCTATGCATATCATCAAGTCTCCTTTATAATATTCTTCAAAAATGAGAAACTATCATTTCTAAAATCATTTATTTCTAAAATCTTTTTCAACACATTACTAGAATAATGATGAATAAATGAGCTTGTCGTATCTTTGAAGCTTTTTACACTACTCTTAAATTTTTAATAATCTAAGTATGAATATTTTTCCAACCCAAATCCTATCTTTACCAAGAAGGTTCTTCTCACTCTTACTTCAGCTTTTTAATCACTCTTGATGCTTTCATGTCTATTTTGGAACTCTTCTCACTATTTAGCTCTAGTGATATGTATGAGGTATTGGAGTGGAATATAGTGTTCCACATTGATGATGACAAGTATCAAGTTTGTCCATGTACCACAACACAAACACACAAAAGCTTGATGATACAAATATTGCATAACAATTGAGAATCACCTCATGACATTCATAGCACGTCAATTAGCAAGATTTCCCTTATCACATACATATATGTGGAGGATGTATGTATACATGCATTGAGTGATAGAAAACGATTGCCCCATCAGTCCTTATGACATGCACATATTGAGTACATGACACATGCTAGTCATAGGATCCTTTCATCACGCACATGTGTATATGCATACATACACACACACACACATACTCATTCACACAGTGCGCAAGGAGAAGGTTGCCACTCATGACCTACATTTTTTGAACTCCTAGTGCACAAAAAATAGCATGCTTCCCCTACCACACACCACAAAATAAAAGAGAGAAAGAGATAAAGAGAGAGAGAGGGAGAGACATGAGAAATTACCCAAAAGAGGAAGAGAAAGAGATGTTGATAACCCCACATGGGCTTTATATAGGTTTTGGAAAATCCCATCACTATTTTGATCATAGGTCCTATGGGTCTACTGAAAATTTTTAAAGACCTTGTTGGCTTTTTGTGGGTTATTAAGTCACCTTTAACTTTCTGATGAGTAAATAGTAATCAATATAAACATGTTAATCAAGGCACTTACATACTATGTTTACGTAAAATTCTCAATAATTACACAAATACTCAATCCTTATGAAGCATCAATACTACCATATAGAATCCTCATGAGATTGGTCTTTATGATAAATACTATCATAAAATCTTGTTTTAAAAAATGGAAATAATACCCAAAATATTAAATCTTTGTCACAAAAGACATAGCAAGATCTAGTACTTGTTTGGAATCTACTTTCCTTCTTTGGGCTTAATTCCTCACTTAATTGGGCTAAATATCATATGAAGAGCACAACCCCATATAGTCAACTATAACTTAGAAATTTACTTCATCATTATTATCCTTTCCAAGTGATAATTACTTTGTATTTGACGTTTTCCAAACCAAGCGAGTTATTTTAAAGCCATGTATACTCACGAATAGAGAAATGAAGAAAAGCAAATACTGAAAGCAATTGAGAGCATTAGATTTTTGTAGCTCGTCATGTTTTTTTAAAATTGGGGGTGTTTATGGTAGCATTAGTGATTGACCATGTAATATTGTTACGTGTTCTATATAGGCCATGCAAGTTTCCTCGCATATGGCTCAAGTGATAAATGTGCTCCAATGATGAATGGAAGAATCTGTATTTGTGTTAATTGCGATGTGCAACATGACTCCATAAATTTTTAGAAAGAAATTTTCAAGCTAGTTTGCTATTGCCTTTTGACATTTCATGTAAACAAGTGAGAGATAGATTCCCTCTTGTAAATAATTTCAAATAGTACTATAAGCAAAAAATGTGCAAAAATTAGCCCAAATACTACAATAAGTCTTGGGATAAAAAAAGCCTAGCTCAAACATACTCTAACCCTTAAAAACTTGTATAAAAATGATGAGAAAGAATGAAATAAGCTATTTATATGTGTGCTAACTCATATTTCATTATCTTGTTATTTTGTTACCTATTGTGTGAGTGAAGGAGAGAGAGTGTGTGAGGGTGAGGGAATGAAAGATGAGTGAAGCTCTCTTCTGTCTTTCTATCTTTTTCTCCATCCCACCTCAATGAGTTGTGTGTGTGAGTGAGAGTGTGTGGTGTTGAGAGAGTAAGGAAGTGAGGGATATGTGGTGAGAAGCTCTCTACTTCTCTTCTTTACCTATCAGGTGCATGTGAAAAAAGAAAAAAGAATGTAAAAATAAAGTAATAATCCTATCACCTTTTCAATGCCTCTTCCTCTCCTCCATCTCCAAGGAATTTTCAATTGACTAGTGGTGGAAAGGGATGTTGATGGTGGTACTAGAGATGAGAAGGTGATTTCATGTTTGCATGTGGCAATGAAGTGTACTAGACAACTTCTTTTAGGTGGCATTGTAGTTGATAATCTATTGTAACTTAAAGCTAAGATGATGACTTATGTAAACAATCTGTAATGGGAGGTGGGTATGAGGAAGGGGTTGGGAGAAAATATTGACTATTGCACAAGATGTTGCCCTTACTACACACAATGATGTTATAATTATTGTGCTTGATGAAGGGGCATAATCAATTGGCTAATGCAAATCAATGGTTAGATGCTTGCTATCTTGGATTGCAAAACTACTACGGTGATTTTTTTTACTCTTGCACACCATTTGCCATCATTTGTATTATGCATGCAAAATTGCTCTCTGTCAAAAGACGCGGGATCTAGAGCATGGTGGTAGCTATGGTGGATGGAAGATGACAATTAAGCTCATGATGACATAGACAAGGACTTGACCTGTTACACAAGTGAATTAGGTTCCAAGATGGAAGCTTAGACTCACAAACAAAATCTTGTGTATAAGACTGACAATGACCAAGACACTAACTAAAATGGGAAAGCATCATGATATTGCATTCATCATATATGAAAAAGTGGTACTCAAGTACAATGCTTTATAGTTGTTGGATGGGTAGTAGTTTCCCTCTTTGAGCATATGGGATTCAGCCTATGTGCATGTCCTAAGCCTAGAACTGCCTCATACAAAGAGGCTACAGTAGGTGTGATTTGAAATATCTCAACATCCCTCCTCAACCGCAACTAGAAAGCACAAAGTCATAGAGGCTTTAGTGAAAGCAACACCTGCAAAGTGTGGGCACACCAAAAACATGGCAAAAACACCAAATGCTATCACAAAAAAAGCTAAGTGTGGGTACCACAAACATGGTGGACATCCAGAGGTTGTAACACGGGCCTCACAAAGTGTAGAAAGGCTGTAGTACAAGGCTACATGAGGAGTTTACAAGCTTAGGTCAGAAGCATTAGGGCTAGGCATTACAAGGTTAAAAAAATCTAGTAAAAATTGGGTCAAAGACCGGCAAGCCCTTGCAGTTTATAGTATTTCTTTTCGCATAGATCTTCAATTTATTATAGGTCTTCTAGTCGTTGTAGTCTAGCTTGCTCTTTTTGATCTTGTACTTATTCTTAAAAACGAGAAATTATTGAGGGACTACACAATTTTTTTAGAAAACACGTAAGCCTCAAAAGGCCATCTAATTTAGCAGATGCAAAGACAGAGGCCTGTTAATGGGAGGAGGTGCAATTAGGACAATTGAGGAGGAAGGGGTTATACAAGAACCTTAGATTAGTTCCCTCAAGTATGCTGCCATTTGTGGCAACTAGCGCACCATATGTAGGAGCTCTAGTAGCCCCTTATGCTACTTATATAGGAAGTGTGGGGGTCACACCATCATCAATGCCATATTTAGGACTAAATCCATATCTCTTGCCCCCAATATATCCACCATCATCAATAATTAGTGCATATGCAGGATGGAGTTTAGATGAGTTTAAGATAGCTAAGTTCTAAATCTTTGGCAGATATGAAGAAAGAGATTTTAGCAAAAGTAAATCCTAATGTGAAGGGAGTTTATGTTGTTAGAGAACCTACTAATACCATAAGAACAACTCAAGCATCTAGTCAAGGGAATCCAACACTACCAAGGTCTAATACCTGGTGTGGAAAATGTCAAATTTAGTGATAGAATGTTTCCACACAAGTAGAGTGGTGCCTCCTCAGCCAAGAAATTTATTTTGTGGGTATTTCTTGAGAAACAATCGTGTGGAGGATCACTGTTGCATTAAATAGATGCATTTACGACATCAAATAGGCCAAATGCAAACAAATTATAATATATGGATAGTCAAAATGTGACTTATCCAATAGGACCTCCTAACATGCCATTTATGTCGAGAGGTATGCCAACCTAGGGGCACCTCCAATGCAAAGGAATCAAGGACAAGGAGGGTATTCTGGAAATGAGAGGTGACCTTCACTGTATCAAAAACCTAATTTCAAAAGGAACAATAATAATGCAGGAACAAGTGTGGTTTGTTGGAGATGTGAGCAACATGGACATGTAGTTATGTTTTTCCCAAATGAGAAGAAAAGAAAGGATTATGTTCCTTTATGTGCCAAGGGTGGCCGTGAGGGTCATTATGAAAAGGATTTGTCTCTTGCCCATACATGAGAAATTATGTATCCCTTCTATCCAACAAAAGTACCTGGTCCAAATCACATGGCACCATAATTTCTATCATTTATTTAGAATAGGATCTTCCAACCCCCTAGACATTGGGCTCACGATAGTCTACAACTCCATTTCGGACTAGGCAAGGGGTGTGTAGAGCTCCACTGACCCCAAGCGACCTAGGAGTGAGACACAACTTCTGTGGTTGGCCTTTTCACCACTCGACCTTCGGCTCGTGAATCGAGCAATGCCCTCTCGGGTTGAAACGTGGCGTGACCTTGAAGATGATCCACCCACGAAAAAATTTCCTCTCCTTAATTAATCCAATTAAGAATCAAACACAATCAAGGCAATCAGCCCTAATATCATTTTCCAAGAAAACATTCCTTTATCCCCATGGCAACTTGTCATCATAGACCCCTGCCATGAATTTTCCAACAATCACAAACACTTGGAATAATCATCCAAACCACAATGCAACAATCAATTGATTGTAAAAGCATTTAGGGTGTTGTTCAATCAACTAACAAATCTAAGTGTATTTTTTCCAAAGAATACAAGAATAGACACGATAACAATTCCATCACATATTCGCTCTCCCCCTTGGGATCAAAGGATGATTCTATGAAAAATTTACTTAATACTTGTATGCACAATTCTTAATGTCATTCTTTTTACGATTATTCCATTCATAACCCCTGAACGATTCTTCCTTGTAAATTCTCTATCAACGAATAAGCTATATACAACTAGGTGCAATTAACTTCCCTTAATACATGCACTTTGCAAACTCCATCCTTTGAATATGTGAGATGAAATTTATCATTTTCAATGGCCTATTCTCGTGCATCATAGTATGGGACCTAAATATCTCATGCGATAACCAAAGCAAGCATCTATCAACTTGGAAATACATTGCTTACGACTTATACCACAGTTGGATTGACAGTAATATCTTCGCCCAAAGCTTCGTTTTGCTAGTTGTAGGATTGCCATCCACACGTTACATTCTTCACTTGGGGGCTGTCGTCTGCAAATAGATTTGAGAGACAAGGAAGGAGGAATGGATTTGAGATGGGAGAACATAAGAGGAGATGGCTTAATCGAAGTCCGAGATAGGGGGAATTGAGCTAACTTTATCCCTTGCAGGCTCTCGGGGTAACTAACTCTCTCTCTCTCTCTCTCTCTCTCTCTCTCTCTCTCTCTCTCTCTCTCTCTCTCTCTCTCTCTCTCTCTCTCTCTCTCTCTCGGTCTCCTTGTGCTTCCTTGTGCCTCCCCATGCCTCATATTTATAGCTAAACAAGAGAAGAGGGGCTATGGCTGAGAAAAAGAGCTCTTTTTGGAGGAGATCTTGGAAAAATCAATGATCTAATGCTCAAATCATAAATCTGATGGTTCCATTGGCTCAGAATGAGGGGTAAAACCTCGAGACACTTGGTTAGAAATCTTTTAGATCACTCCTTTTTCTCCTTGTTTGAAGTTATGTTTACTGCCTGTAAATTGCGATCGAGGTGTGCATTGTCGTGCCGCTATGCTTACACAGTGTTAAAAAATCTAGAGTGTGTCTTTCTTATTTATTTAGAGAGCCAATGCCATTTTAGGCATTAGTGTTAGTGTCCATGGTTTAAAATATTAGATTTTTGGACAAGTTTAGCCAATTTATGATATTTTAGATATTATCTCTCGTAAAAATCCATAAAACTATAGACAACTTCTAGATTTGGATGACATTTAAAAGAAAGCATGTAGCTTTCAGCCAATTTGAGAGGATTTTATGTAAAAAGAGAGATTAGCGAAATTGCACGACGTGCAATCGTTGTTTTCAGGCAGTGAACACCATTCCAAAGTGGGAGATGAAGAAGGAGTGATTTGGCAGAATTCTGGCCAGATGTGTTGGTATTTAAACCCCCCTTTCGGAGCCAATAGAAGCATCAGATTGGCGATCTGAGCAGCATAGAGGAAGGTATTATTTTATACATGTTTTTATCTATTAGAGTTTTATATTCTCACAATGCTGAAATAAACTGACAGGCTTCATCTCTGTTAGTATTCTTCTACATTTTCTAATTCTTTTTGGGAGTATTCTTCTACATCTTCAATTTCTTTGAATCCCTTCTCTTCCATCTACTCTTCTCCCTGAATCTACCTTCACTTTAATGTCTCTTACCCCCGTAGCAGACTCTCGCACCGACACTGTGTTAGGGGAAATTTATGCTATCATTTAACTGTTGAGAGTTTTACAAGTTCTTTCACTTAGTGTTACCACATCCAAACTGGTTGATTACTTTTTGAGGAGCATATGACTAAGTAGCTTGTAGAGAACCTTGTATTTTTCTATTATTCTAAGTACATACTACCCAAGGGGGATCGAGAATATGGAACTCTTGAGTCTATGCATGTATCAAATTTCAAATCCATAGATTGGCCATTGTGTAGTAGCGCTATTTTACACGTGTTGCATAAAAGTTTCAATAGACATATTGAACTCAATGAAGCCAAGCACTGACTAAAAGAATGTGCATCTAAGTTGGTTTATACTAATCACAATATTTGCATATATATTCAAGGAATGTGAGGTTTGAGAAGTACTAAAAGAAAGTACATTGCAAAAAGTGCATTGGAGGACTATATATCATAAGAATTCTAAGCCAAGCTTGGACATTGAAAATCACTCATAGTATTGATATAATAGAGTGTCAAGTCACAACAAGGGACATGGCTTTTAGGTAAAAGTTTCACTCTCTTAACTGATTATATTCTTACTTTAGGGTGCTTGGCTAACTTTTCTTTTCAATTTTAAGTACCATTGTTGTATGATATAATATTATGATTGTTGTTCAAGTATTGTAGATGGAGCATGGTCAAGGATGAGTGGTTGTCCCTTGATCAAGATACACATGATACTATAGTTGTGGATGCTACTATTATCTATGAGGGTCATGAGCCCCAAGTATTGCAAATGGATGTTGATTAACCCTTGAGTATATTGCACCAAGAAATTACAAAGCTATTGGAGAATCCACTTGTTAGCTCTATTTTCAATTACTAGAATGATTTGAAGCCGAGCTAAGGGTATGGTTACCAATGGAAAGTGTGCGACTCTACACGTCTTAGAAATTGTGAAGTCTTCTTAAATGTCCCAACTCCATAAGTTGTAATATCCAATACTTGTAACTTTTGGATTTTTAGCTAAAGGAATACAATTGCTTTGCAAAATATTACACTTTTTAATATTTTTATTTTAAAGTATTTTTCAATTTCTTATATGTTTATGCAATTATATTTGGAACTATACATGTATATGCATACTTTAAATTTTGAGATAAGATGCATACGCCCAATTGCACATTGGGGAAGAGAAATGCCTCTCCTAACCTTGATTATTAAGAACACATATAAACACATTTTTAAATTGAGATAAGATGCATACATAGTTTTTTAATCCAAATAAGATGCATATATCCAAACATCCATGGGGGGATGTAGGAAGGTGTCTTCCCTCCAACATGACTTGATAGCATATGTGTGTGTTTTTATGAGAGAGAGAGAGAGAGAGAGAGAGAGAGAGAGAGAGAGAGAGAGAGAGAGAGAGAGAGAGAGAGAGAGAGAGAGAGAGAGAGAGAGAGAGAGAGAGAGAGAGAGAGAGAGAGAGAGAGAGAGAGAGGGCTTCTTCCAAATATCAACTAATATACTATGTAGGTGTCACATTGATACATTTATATATACTGGTCAATTTTACAAAGATGTTAGTTAAAACACAACTAAATATCATATGCAAATAGTCCTTTAATGGTTTAAAACTTAGGACTTTTAAGATAGAAGTAGTGGTATATGAATTTTTGGTGATGTGTTGTGTATATGCAATAACTTACGATGTATTTGTACACGTTGGTGTAATCAAATTTAATTATCTAAACATGTGATTCATACATGTGCGATTGTGTATATGTATAATATAACTTGTATTCATATAGTGACACGTGTGATACATCATGCGTGATACGTGTACCTACTACTAGTTGCCACGTGTACATATATTAGACATAAGTTAATGGTGGAGCATTTCAAGAAACAAAACGAACAACTTTACTTTACATTATTGGAACTAAGTACATATCACATGAGACAAAATATTTATATATATTTCATTGCTAGAGTATACAAAATGTTTTGGCTTTCCAAGACATATCATATATGGCAAGACTTTGTATCATAAGTGGCATCATCCTATGGGAAATGTTTCTTGTCATGTTTAAGCCAAATGATAAAGTTCATATCTTTGTCAATGCCGTTGATGTGCTTTGTATGGATGGCTACCAATTTTGTCTCATTGAGTAGGTCAATGAGAAATCCCTCTATAGCTCTTTGTAGGGCCTCCATGCTTGCTCTAGTCCACTTGCATGGAAATATGCCATCGACCACTTATGCCAAGTACTTTCCTAACCTAGTCGATTGCATGTCTTGCAAACTTTTTTGAATCACCTTTTGGAAGGATGCCTTTGAGATAAGTAGCTCGTAGCCACATTGAATGCACCTTAGCTCCTATAGGGCAACAATGCATGATCTTCATCTCCTCTTCTTTTGTGGCGGTTTTCATGCTCTACTTTTGCCCTAGATGATGATTCACCTTGTGCTCTTGGCAAGATCATGTGTAATGAGCGGGGATCATGGGAACATGGCATGGGAACATACCAGTCACACTGACGGTATATAAGGTGTAAGAGGGTATTTTGAGGCATCGCAGAAATTATCAGGAAACTCTCTTTTCACCTTCTCAAGCTTCCATGGCTTCTTCTTCCTCTTCTTCTTCTTCTTCCCTTTCCCCTCTTTCTCTCTCTTCCTCCTATCTTTCTCTCTCCTCTCCCTCTTCTCCTGCAGTCCTTCTCTCTCTTCTCTCCCTTAGTTAGGACAGTTAGGTCTCTTTCATTACAAGTGGTATCAGAGCTTTGTCCTTGATCCTTCTCTTTTCCCATAGATTTAGGGCTCTCATAGTTTTTCCCACTGTTAGAAAACCCCAGTTACATCTCTCTCACAGGTACACAGGAGTACTCAGGCAGGCTGTCAGCCCTCTTGAAGACTATAGCAGCCTTTCTTGGAGCTTTTCCAAGAACCATGGACATATCTCTGGAGGCGGGCAGACAAATTTGATAGGTCGTCACTAATTTTTATGTAAGTTTCTTGAAGGTTTTGGGTAAAAAGCAGTGTAGCACAGTTAGAGAAGACCAAAAGCAGAGTCACTTTTCAAGAGGACCTTCTCTCTCCTCCTCCCTCCAAGCTGCCATGGAACCTTCAGCCCAAGAACCTCAGAGATCTTGCTCCCTCCTCTTCCTCAGTAGGAATGGTTGGTCCCAGTGCTTCCCCTTCATCTTGGGCAACATCTAGAGCAGCATACATAGAGCCTGGCCTACCTTGTCTGGAGCCTCTAGGGAGCTACCTGAAAATCACGGGGCATTTTGCGCTGGTCTTCCTAGCCTACTCCCTCTGCTCCAGCTCAGTCTCAGCCCTCCCTTGCTTCACTCCTCAGCTTTGGCACACCCTGGGAAAGCTTAAGCATGGGTATTGACCCCCCCATTAGTTCTTGGCAGCACCTCAAACCCTACTGTGGGTAGCAGCCATGGCAGCCATTGAACCTTCAGCCTAGCTCATAACACTCTGAATCCCCTTCAATTTACTCTTCTCAGGAGCCTTGGGAGCAGCCACAAGCTTCAACAAGTGAAGATATACGACATTGAAGACCCCCATACAACCATGGGCAGCAAGAAGAGGGGCAACCACAGAGCTCTTGAAGGAGGCAACCAATAACTCTTCCCCATGCTTGAACAAGGTATGTCAATCAGTTCTTCCTGTCTCTTTTACATCCAATTTTTGAGCTCAGCCACTTGATGAGAGAGATGGAAGAAATTCTTGGGTTGAGATTGCCAATGGGATTCCCACCCTCAGCCCACACCCTGGGAATGCATGCATAGCTGGATAATCTTCAATTTCTTTCCCATTAATCAAGATTTTAGTCATGAAATCAGTGAGTCACTGAATTGCAGAGGTAACCCCTTCCCCATCCCATTTCCTTATTGATCATGCATATAATGAAAAGCCCAATCCTCAATTTGTAAATGCATATCATGCTGGTTGCTTAATAATAAATGCCTGCCATGTATATTCTGGGTGAGGAAAATCCCGATGCCAAGCGAGGTGGCAAGACAAAGGAGGGGTGACCCCCCCTTGCCATCAAAGACCTTGAAGGGGTGCACAACCCGGCCCGGGGGAACTTTGCCCACCTCCCTATGATCCGGAGCCCAAAGATTATTGCAGGTGCAGGTACATTTGATGGAGTAGCCCAAGCCTTGATCATTTAAGCCTACAGCCCTCTACATGCATTGGTAATGTCATGTATCACTTGGAAATGTATGGTGGATGCATGCAAGAAGGGCGGGGTATGCAGTCATGGAAATGGTCTCAGCAATAGAACTACAGATGCAAAGAATATATGGCTCTATGTGGCATTGAGAAACACCATTGAGGCCCTGGATGTCTGGAATAAGCTCCTCACCATTGGGATACGGTATGCTCCTTGAGGAAGTCTTTGCAGGGTATTGCAGACATTTAGTCTTATACAGTCAGCTCGCAAAAGTTGATTACAGCAAAGCCTTCTTATGTGACTGAGCGCAAGCTCTATAGCTTCATTCAAAGAGGGCATCCCCCCCTTTGATCTGAACTAAAAACCTCCCAATTCCGCCCTAACTGTGCTCAATTTTGGGAGATACGCTCAATTTTGTGCTCAGAGGTACTGTGGGATAGGCAGCAATCCTACACAGTCAGCCCACAAAAGTCAATTACAGCAAAGCCTTCTTGTGTGACTGAGTACAGACCCCATAGCTCGATTCGAAGAGGGCATCCCCCCCTTCAATCTAAACCAAAAATCTCCCCATTCGGCTCTACGATTTGGGAGATAAACTCAATCTTGTGCTCAGAGGTATTATGGGATAGGCAGCAGTCTTACATAGTCAGCCCACAAAAAGTGATTACAAGAAAGCCCTGATCATTTACTGTCAGAGATATTTTTACATAGCCTTGTAGAGGGGATCAAAGGATTTCATTTGAATCAAAAATTTTGGCGATCAGAGCTTCCTAGCTCAAGATATTGTCATTTTTGTAACAAGGGGTCTGGTGGATTGCACGTGGGATGGTAGGCCACAAGGGTAAAGCAAAGGCCCAGGAGGACTTCCAGCGTGAAATAAGGGACTCCCATGCCTCAATGAACGATCCTAGCTCATCCCAGGAGGATCGTAAAGACATGTTTAAAGAGGGTGCCCTCGAGATGGACCACTTATCTATGCTCAACCAAACCCTATGCCAACATGAGACTGTCATGCTGAACGACATTGAGAGATGAAACAATGCCATAGGGAGATGGAAACCCGCCAAGATCACCATCATTCTGAGATGATGGCCAAGATGGACTTACTCATAGAGTGCATGGGCGCTCTCATCCCCGCATTGCCCCCCCCTCCCCCCGGATTAACCCAAGGAGTATGCCCCTCCTCGTGAGGCTAACCACCCTTCCCCCTTGGAGACCGGGCGTAGCCCACAAGGTCTTGGTGGTACCCATGGTGTTCCCCATAGCACTTATGAAACGGGTGAGCCTTCCACCCGACATGATGAACCCCTCCTTCCCTCTCTCGTTACGAATCCTTCAAGCCCATCCTTGGCACCACAACTCCCCCGTAATAACGGAAGCTATTTGCACACTCAGGGGAATGGCTCCAATGCAAATCTTGGGCAGCATGGAATGCAAGGAGTACATGGGCAGCATGCACATGGCAATGGGCAGCATGCACATGGCAGTTTTGGGCAGCATGGCCATTTTAGACAGCAAGGCCCTAATGTGCAATTTGGTCCTTAAGTAAGACAATGGGCAGCATGCACATGGCAATGGGCAGCATGCACATGGCAGTTTTGGGTAGCATGGCCACTTTGGATAGCAAGGTCCTAATGTGCAATTTGGTCCTCAGGTAATGCATGGATAGTATGGCCCCCATGGAAAATTTGGACAGCCAGGGATTGGACAGCAAGGCATGTATAGACACCATGTAGCACATGGCATTCATGGACAGCAAGGCCCAAATGAGCTGCGTGACAAGATTGTATTTACTAAATTTAATGGGCAGTCCTCATCCCCAGCTGAATTAGAAGAATGGACCTCTAAATTAGAAGCCTATTTTCTCATCTACCCCCGTACCGATGAGGCGAAGATTATTTTTTCCTCCCTTCATTTAGAAGTTTTTGCCACACATGGTGGAGATTCGTTCAAAGAGAAAATCAATAGTTTCGTGATTGGGAAGAGTTTAAGATGCATATGATCCAAGTTTTTATCTCCCCGGTAGAAAAAGAACGCTTGGCTAGGCAATGGTATTAGTTTGATCAGCGAAATCTCACCGTGAGGGAGTACACCAACCAATTTATGAACCTATCCATGTATGTTGAGGCAGTTAAAGGCTTGTGCTTTAAATGTGGGGATAAGTACATGACTGATCATGCATCCAAATGCCCCTTTAAGAACGCCATTGTCAAGTTTAATAGCATGTATGTGCTAGAAGATAGTGACAAGTTGGAAGAGGACTTGCATGACAACTCTCCCATGATGACACTTGCTGAAAATGCTGAATATGAAGAGGATCTTGATACCAATCAGTTTTATGACTCACCGTACGGGTTCCCTTTTGACCCCGGTGGCTGCCCCATAGATGACATGCTTGGGAATGACCCTTGGCACCCCTCATTCACCACTATATCAGCTTGCTCGATCTCCATGGATGCATGGACCGGCTCTAGGAGCCCGAACACCCTATGAGTACATGGTAACATTGATGGCAAGAGTGTATACATTCTCATAGATAAGAAATAGTAGATTTTCAGCTTATAACAGCAAGACAACTCAAAAAGGAATTCAAGAAACGCTCCTAGATCTTTGTGTTGCATTTGCATAGGGATAATGATGACCAACACACCTTGGGGAAGCAAAGTGCAGCACTAAAAGCACTTTTGGCTCAATATAAGGACCTATTTCAGCCCCCCACCACCCTCCCTCCTCAAAGATCAGTGGATCACCCAATTGACTTGGAGCCCCATGCCAATCCCATCAATAAACCCCCATAGCGGCTCTCTAAATGTGAGAGAGAGGAAGTAGCTAAGCAAGTCAAGGAGCTCACTGAAAGGGGATTCATAGAGCCTGGCTCTTCTCCTTATGCCTCCCCAGTTCTATTGGTTAAGAAAAAGGATGGATCCTTCCAGTTGTGCATTGACTATCGTGATCTCAATAAGATCGCCATAAAAAATAGATACCCCATCCCTCGAATTGATCACTTGCTTGATGAACTCAAGGAAGCACGCTACTTCACCAAGATTGATTTGTGATCTGGTTACCACCAAATCAGAATGAGGGTGGGTGATGAAGTCAAAACAGCTTTTCGGACTGACCATGGCTTGTACCATTTCCTTGTCATGCCATTTGGGCTCATTAATACACCCGCCACGTTTCAGAGCTTAATGAACAAAATATTGCAGCCATGGCTTTTCCAGTTTGTGTTGGTATTCTTTGATGATATACTCATTTACAGCAAGTTACTGCATGAGAATTTGAAGCATGTCAAACAAATTTATGATGTACTAAGAGAGCACCGGTTATTTGCCAAAGAAAGCAAGTGTGTCTTCATGTAAACAGAGGTTGAGTACTTGGGACACATTGTTGGTGAAAAAGGCATCCAAGCTGATCCTAAGAAAGTGCAATGTGTCCGAGAGTGGCCCACCCCCACTACCACTACCTCCTTGCGTGGTTTTCTTGGCCTCTCCTCTTTTTATCAGAGATTTATTCGCCATTATGCCACAATTGTAGCCCCGTTATAACAGACAAGCTAAAAAAAGAGGCTTTCTTATGGGATGATTTGGCTGACCACAGTTTTCAGCAGCTAAAAGACTTGCTCACTTCAGCCCCCATCCTCATATGCCCCGACTTTTCAAAGGATTTTACCATCCAATGTGATGCTAGTGGACGGGGTATTGGTGCAGTCTTGCTGCAAGAACATGGGTTAATAGCATTGAGAGCCGAAAATTGGACGATAAAGAGAGAGAGTTACATGTCTATGATCAGGAGATGTTGGCAGTCATTCATGCTATCAAAAAGTGGCATCACTACTTGTATGGCAGTAGATTTAAGGTGAAAAGTGACCACCGTGTGCTCAAATACTTCTTGACTCAGCCCAACCTCACTCCCAAACAATGTAGATGGGTGGCTATCCTACAAAACTATGGCTTTGAGATTACCCACACCCGTGGCAAGGACAATGTAGTGGCTGATGCACTCTCTCGTATGTGGGCATGCAAGGTTTCATCCATCACTGAACTCCACCATAATTGGATTGAAGAGCTCCAAGAGGCATACTTGCTTGATGCTGAATTCAGCCTTCTTTTCCAGAAATTACAGCAAGGTGTCATGGATGACAACTCTCAATATTAGCTCCACAACGGCCTCATTCGGATCCATGGCCGTATTTTGATTCCCCATGTCTCTCCTTTCACCCAAAGGATCCTTGAAGAGATGCATTCTTCATCGATTGCTGGCCCCTTAGGAGTCTTCAAAACATATGACCGAGTTTCAAAAAGCTTCCATTGGAAAGGCCTATGGCAGGATGTTAAAGACTTTGTGTCTAGATGTGTGCCTTGTCAGCAAAATAAAGATAGCACTCTTAAACCGGGTGGATTGTTGCAGCCCTTACCTATCCCCGAAGGAAAATGGACCCACATTACCATGGATTTCATCACGGGTTTGCCTACAACCAAGAAGGGTTGGGATAGCATCTATGTGGTAGTTGACCGACTCACTAAAGCAACCCATTTCATCCCTACAAAATCTCAGTTTACAGCATCTCAAGTTGCCACTCAATTTATGGAGCATGTTTTTAAGTCGCATGGTTTATCCCACGTCATAGTACATGACCGGGACACCAAATTTATGAGTCAATTTTGGCAGACAATTTTTAGATCCATGGGGACCAAATTGGCTCCATCTACAGCCTATCATCCCCAAACGGATGGGCAGACCGAGCGAGTCAATAAGTGGCTTAAAACTTATTTGCAACATTTTTGTCATGATGTGCAGAATTCTTGGGATGTATGGCTGCACTTGGCTGAATTTTCTTACAACAACTCCACTCATTCGAGCATTGGAGTCTCTCCCTTCGAAGCATTGTATGGTTATCAGATGCCCCTTCCTACCATGATCTTCAATGAAAAGCTCAACCCCCTTGGAAAAGAAGAGTTGGACCGCATGCAAGCTTTACTTCAACAATGCAAGGTAAACCTCAAAAGGGCTCAAGAGCACATGAAGCTCCATGCTGATGCAAAAAGAAGACCCCTTGACTTTCAAGAGGGTGAATTGGTACTCCTCAAGGTCCCCAAGTCCCGTTATGCTACACTAATCTTACAACAAGTTGGCACACCGTTACTATGGGCCCTACACAATCATTAAGAAGGTCAGGGACTTGGCTTACCATCTCCAACTCCCTCCCACTACTAAGATCCATAATGTCTTCCATGTGAGCCAATTGAAACCTTTCATTGGCACTCCCAAAGATCATGTAGAGGAGCTACCCCCCATAGATGAGGAGGGCCTTATCCAGTATATTCCTGAAGCGGTCATTGGGCAACATGAAAAGCAACTTTGCACCCATTTCGTAGATGAATACCTGATCAAATGGCAAGGCCTACCAATGGACGAAGCTTCTTGGCGCCTAGCATCTATCTTGGAAGAATTTCCACACCTCAAGGAGGCCATATTGGCTGGAACTTAACCATGACACCTGGTTTGGGTTGCAGTCTGCGTCTGGACAGCCACCTGTTTTGTGCCAGTTTTGGTCCTGGTCCATTTTCAGCCACATCCCCCATACATGACTGAAAGTACACCCCAAGGGCTCTGTGCCAATACCTCACTTGCTCTGATCGGAGTTTCCTAGAGGAAGTTATGGCTGTTTTTCTCCAGCCATACCATCTGGGACAACACACTAGTAACTCCTGGACAGCCCTCTATTTTGCAACAATTTTGGTCCTGACCTAATTGTAGCCCCGCCCCACCCACATGAGCTGAAAGTACATCTCATGGGCTCTGTAATGACACCTCAATTGTCCCATTAGGAGTTTCTCACACAAAGTTATGGCTGATTTCCTACAGCACACCCTTACAGGACATGACCACATCCCTTGTTTTTTAGGACAAAAACTTTATGAGACGGGATGGTTTGTAATGAGCGGGGATCACGGGAACATGGCATGGGAACATACCAGTCACACTGATGGTATATAAGGTGTAAGAGGGTATTTTGAGGCATCACAGAAATTATCAAGAAACTCTCTTTTCACCTTCTCAAGCTTCCATGGCTTCTTCTTCCTCTTCTTCTTCTTCTTCCCTTTCCCCTATTTCTCTCTCTCCCTCCTGTCTTTCTCTCTCCTCTCCCTCTTCTCCTGAAGTCCTTCTCTCTCTTCTCTCCCTTAGTTAGGACAGTTAGGTCTCTTTCATTACATCATGTGTGTAGTCTTTGCTAGAAAACAACTGGGGCTTGCTTAGTGTGTGTCATGCAAGCTCAAGGAGGATGTGATGGGGGAGAGATGGAAGTTGGGGAAGTGACATTGGAGGAAAGAAAGAAAGATGTGAAAATAAGAAGAAGAAATTTGGTATTTTAAAAATTACTACTTAAAAATATGTATAGATCAATAATGGAGAAATTAACATTGCAATTACTGATCCTCAAAAATTTCACACCACATATGCTATATGAAGGCATCAAGAGTAAAGTGTGCAGTAAGAAATGATAACTTTTTTCATGTTTTTTAAATTGAATTTGACAAGGATAGGAAAAACTACAATTAAATATTAAAAAGTACAACAAAGATGCACATTAAAGTTGAATGCAAATGCTAAAAGTAAAAACTTTATTCGTACTATTAAGCTAGCACAACAGTTTTGTAGTGGGACACAGTCATGTGTCCTATGCACTTGGAGAATACTTGGAGAATCCCTCTCAGGGAAATTTGAGAAAGCTAGGTTAGGTTGAAAAGGGGCACGCTACGAAGTGTCTTTGTCAAAGAGTGCATCTAAGCCAGCAAATGCTCCATCGATATGGGGCTTTGAGAGGAAGCTTCTTTGTGGCTATCTTTGACCTAGGCATATTTCTTATACAACAAGAGATTTGGAGAATTAGTGAATAAAATAGAGATGAAACCCAAGTATATAGTGCTTAAACTTTAAGACTCATTTGCATAGATGCACTTTGTCTCCTTCTCTCTTGAATACTCAATTACATTTACATTGAACACATTCTTCATCTTACTGTCTTACCTCTTTTTGAACCCATTTGTTGCCTTCTCTCAAGGCCTTGTTTCTAGCAATTTGGCATGGTTTTCTTTGGCATTTTATGCATCATAATACACTCTTTTAGTGACACAATGGGATTCAATCATGTTTAAACCAATTCATCAACACTCTCATTTTCTCTTTTATGTGAGATTTGAGCTCCATCTCACACTATGATCTTGTACTACCAAGAAAGCAATTGCATCATTGGATTACTACTATTTATCCCTTCACTATGATTGGTTTTTCTTTAATATGCATTGTGCACTATCCCATGTGAATTTTCCATTTCTAATGTAGACCAAACTCATTATGATCTTGTACAACCAAGAAAGCAATTGGATCATTGGATTACTGCTATTTGTCCCTTCACTATAATTGATTTGTCACTTACCATTTTGAAGATAAAGTATGAACTTTTCCACAAGACAGAGCATACCCCATTTTCACACTCCATATCAAAAACCCCATGAAAATAGAGGCTAGACAATCCAATGATTATAGAGTTCATTTGCACTCCTTGTTAGACATGATCACGTTCCACCATCACCACTATGAACTGCTACGTCCATATGCCCAATCATCTCATCTTATCAGGTAGCAATCCTAGAGAGAGTAGATATGCATCATACACTTGGATACCAATGCCTCCATCTATGTTGGTCTCCCTTTTAGTTGCTCCACTTTGGCATGCATTTTGATGTCAAGCTTTGCATATTTTCTTGTTGTGCATTGGGCATTGGCCTCTTTTTCCTCTCTACACTAGTCCTTGGCCTCCTCCTTGGACTTCATGTAAAGGGTGTGCTTCTTCAAGCTTGTGTGGGGATCATTGGACGTTGGGCTTGGGTGTGGGGTCTTTTTGTGGCTCTGGCTATGATTGGGGCTGAGTCATAAGAGGTAACACCTAACTACACCATGCAGTCCAAGGCTTTTGGTACCAATTATAGGATGTGCTTATACAAGTACTCGACCTCCCTGACCACATCAACCAACTGATGATAATGATCATTTTGGAGTACTTTGACTCGCTGCAAAGCCTTGTCACATTGTTACTCATGATATTGCAATGTTCCATGAGAAAAAGCCATTTGGGATCCTTAGCAAAAGTACCTGTTGATGAGAAGGCAAAGAAGTCTTGGGCAAGGCTTATTTGGGAAGCTTTATTGTTATTAAGGGACATGGGTTCTTCCTTCATGATGTTCTTCTCATTGCCAACCAAGGTTGGCAATAGGGTGGTTCTAGGCTATGCAAAGGGTGTTCCCAAGGCATGATCCCTTTCTCCTTGTGTCTGAGCTCGAAGGATGAGAAGGGGTCTAAGACCTCCCCTACCTAAAGTTACAACATCTATGGCAACAAGATTGGGAGATAGAGCTATTGTTGCCTTGCCAATCTCTATGGACACACCTTGGGGAATAGTGGTTAGGATAAAGGTTACAGCCTCCTATGCTAAAGTGCTACTATTGAGCTAGTGGTAGAAGGGAGGCTATAGGGACAGAAGAAGAAGGGGTGATGGCTTCGAGGT
This sequence comes from Lygodium microphyllum, assembly GCF_053477565.2. NCBI lineage: Eukaryota > Viridiplantae > Streptophyta > Polypodiopsida > Schizaeales > Lygodiaceae > Lygodium > Lygodium microphyllum. Next base: position 69,287,932 of record NC_141141.1, read on the forward strand.
TAGCACCTGATGGGCAAGAGCTATCAAAGTGAGCTAGATCTCAGGATAGAACTAGGTATTAGTATCTAGATCATCTTCCAAATGCAACAAAGACAATAGCTGGGAGCAAGGATATGTGAGAGCAAAGTGATCCACATTAAATATAAAGGAATGGTCAAATAGATATAATGGCAGTATTTCTTTATGGAATAAATCATTATGAGGCATTCCCTTTTTATGATAAAATATTTTTTCTCAGTAGTGGAGATCCATCTACTTGCATAGAAAATGGATTGAACCAACCATTGATATCTTGTTGTATAAGTACACTACCTAGTGCCATACTTGAGGCATCCACAAAGACATGAAAAGGCTTTGTCTAGCTGGGTGGGACCCGGATTGGTACCTTGGACATGAGTAAGCAGAGACATCGGAATGCTAGATCCACTACCTTGTTCCATGTGAAAGTTTATTTAAGAGTGTGGGCTAGCCAATTGAGAGGGATAGTGACGTGGCCTAGGGGCACAAATGCCATCCATGCCAACCTACTTGCCTTAAAAACCAAAGTTCCATAGTTGTGGAGTCAAGTGTGGGGGTTTGCATGATGGAAACTACCTTGTTGGGATCCATGGCAATGAGTTCATTGAAAATAAAGTGATCAAATAGAACATCACCTTTCAGCAAAAAGAAAAATTTCATGGGGTTGAGACTTAGATGGAGTTCTCAACATCTAGTGAAACAGAGCCAAAGGTGATGAAAGTGAAGCAGAAGTGGGCCAAAGACACTAAAGTCATCCATGAATACCCGTATAAAGTCTATCAGTGAGGGCCCAAAAATTTCATATATCTACCAGCAGAAGGAAACTAAGGTATTCTTTAGCCCCAAACCATATAACTATACATACAAATACACCCCAATCTGTGATAAGAGCAGTTTTGGCTTGATCTTTTGGAGCAAGCTACACCTACTTGTAACCACTGAATCCATCCAAGAATGGATGCATCTCATGACCAGAAACACTCTTAAGATAAGGAATAGAGAAAGGATCTACAATGGTTGCAATATTCAACTTCTTGTAATCTATATAGATTCTTAGCTTCTTGTTTTTCTTGGGGACAATAACAATGGGTGAGATACACTCTACTCGATCCCCTAGAGTGATGAAGTTGACTTGAAGGATTTGATCTAGCTCTTCTTTGACTAGCTTTGCCATGTGAGGATTCATGTGATATCTTTGCATGCAAACTAACACAATATCAAATTTGAGGGAAATTTGATGTTGGTAGAATTAGGGATTTAGTCCCTTTATTTCACAGTAATTCCAAGCAAAGGTGTCTTTGAATTCTATCAGGAGGGCAACTTGTTGGTCTTGAAAGTTAGCTACAGGTGGGCACTAATATTTACTAGCTTTGTTTCTTTTGACAAATGTTGGCTGTGGTGAGGGTATCCTTCATGATCCTTGGAACCTTCAGTATTTGTACTTCATACTCTATTTTTTGTCTTAACACATTAAAAAATTCTAAGTTGGCTATAGCCATAGCTTGAGCTACTTCCACTTCATAGTTCATATTTATATTTTTGTATCATCAGGATTTTTTAAAAATTGAGATTGGCTCCTCAACAGGGTGAAGTGGGGAATCTAGATCTAATTACTATACTGACTGATCTATAGAACATGCATAAGACAAAATGGTTCTAAGTGGACATTAGCTAGCAAGAATGCAACTTCCTCATCATCATCCAAGCCATCCACCATGTCGACCAGTTCTTCAATTGCAAGTCTACATGGTGCTGATGGAGACACAATTCAGTTTAAGAAAAGTTGGATTTTATTATGACCTCAGTGAATTATCAGGTGGTCATTATCCCAATTATGATTGACCTGTGCTTCTGCAACCAGGTCCGTTTGAGTAATAGGAAATAATCTTCACCTGCGTACTCCTTATTGAGTACTACCAATGAAATCAAGAATGGCACATTGACTCCTCCATGAGAAGTGATCATATAATAGCCCAAAATCTCTCCAAGTGGTCATAGTGATGATCTTGACTTCAAATCCCCTGTCTAGTAGAACATTGTTGACAATTTGATTTTGGAACCATAGGGATATGATTGGAATGTAGGCTCCTAATAAAACTAGCTCTTATTGCACCTTCTAAACTTCTTCCTCCAGTGTAGATGTAGTTAGGACTGCAACTTAAGGTTTTGGTAGTATAGATTGATCTAGTTGGATCAATTGTAAGAAGTGATCCTTGAATGTTAGAATTAGATTCAATAGGTTTCCTTAGGAAATAGTAATGAAGACTAGGCCCCATGCTATCTATGTGTCTAAATGTTTGGAATTGTGTGTGCAAAGGACAAAGCCTCAATTATTGAAATAGGTTGATTCCCTTCTATCCTAGTGAGTACTACTAGAGCAAGAGTGGACGGTGAATGTTGCATTGTAATTGGTACTCCTATAGTTGTTTCCAGTCTGGAATATGTTGATTTCAAACCTAGAATTGATTGTTGTTTCTACTATGCTACTAATGTTCTTATGGCCCATTCTAGACCTACAAGTCTTGAATTTCATACATGAAGTGATTGTGGATCTCCCAATGCTCTAGCTTCCTTTGTCATCCATGTAGCCACCTAATGGTAGAGTTTCTTCTATTTGGTCTAGCAAATTACTATAGGCTTCTCCTCTTTACCTTTTAGCTTCTTACCTAATCATGTAATCACATTGACCTCCGAGTGAGGCAACTCTTTGATTTCCACTATATTGATAGATGGCAATAGAGTCTGATCCATACTTTGCCGTTTCTAAGCATTATATTGCTGGGCTTTGAGATGCTTTGATCTCTAGTGGCCTTCCTACATACAAAAGAAACATTGTTTGTTTGGGGGGCAGTAATATCCTTCTCTACCTCTTCAATCGTCCTTCTCAGTCCATGGTGGGAGACAGATAATCTTGTTGCATGTACAAAATTATCGGGGCCACATCAGTAAATAGTCTAGGGTGATTCCAATGGGAGGATTGTGCTCCTTCTACACCTTGCATGGACCCAGCCTTTTCCATTTGACTATAGGTATTATACCAGCAATGTTATATATTATGGGTAGCCATATGGCTAGTGATGTATCACTGCTGATTAAGACCATAGTCAATAGCTAGGTAACCTAGATTACTATACTTGGAATACCATAGGGTTTTGACAATAAGTTTTTGAGCACCCTTTGATGGTTTGCACGCCTTATTCTTTCTCTTGGACTTAGTGAGCTTCCGACATTCCTATGCTTGAGAGTCCTCCTCCTCATTACTACTCCCTTCCTCTAGTTTCAAATCCATATCAAAGTCACTAGGCTACATACAATTGGGTTTATCTAGTCACATGAGTGATTGGTAGACCATGATGCACATCTTAAGGTCTAGGAATAGAGCATGTGCACTCTTTGCGGGACTATAGAGTGGATTACTCTACATAGAAATCATTATGAGTGAGGAATGAAGTCCCCTTAGGAGATAGAATCTGATGCCACTATTGATGTTAGGACTACCGTGAAAACACAGGCTAGATGTCCTTTGGTGGATCCTAAGGGCACATGCCCATGTAGATCTATGCATGTGGGAAAGATTGGCATGGTTTCCATGTATAATCGGATCCAAGTTTCGATTGTGGCCACTAGGTGAAAAGTTTTTGCATCAGCTCTGTGGAATAGTAGACATTAACATACCTAAACTTGACATAAGGGTATGCTAGCATCAAGGGTTCAATGATAAAGAATATTGAAAGAAAATACTATTATTTGCACTAACTAAGATAACTACATAATTAAAGAAAGAGATGCTCATATATTCCTATAAAGGTTTATAGAGTTCAAGAGAAAACTCAGAGCATGGGGCTCATCTCAAAGGGTAATCACTCAAGAGAAATACATGGCAATGGACTAGACAATCATGGCTACTATTGTAGGAGGACAATGTGATGGAAGAATGTAGAGTGATCTCAAAATTTTGGAAAGGTCAAGACCCAAACAGAGAGTCAAAAAAGGACAAGGGGAAAGTGAATAGGGAGAGAGGAGAGGAAGGAGTGTAATACAATACTTCTTCTCTAATCCTTTTTTAGCTTATGGTGCCACTGTGTCATGAAGCTCATTTTTCATAATCCATGGCCATCTATCACCTTCTATTACTATACCATTGCCATCAACATTGATGGCCTCTTTTAGCGGCCATTCCATGAATGCTATTTTGGGCAGCTAATTAGACTCATGTGCATGACATTGTGAAATTGACTATTGTTTGCAGTATGCTTTTGTCTTGATGGCTTAGGATACTATGGATCTGAGAGTTCATCATGGGTAACTTTTTAGAATCACACGAGTGTAAGAAAGGGGAGTTTTTTCAAGAAATACATAAGTGTGTACATTCGGGATAGGTTCCCATTAATTTTTCCCTCTAATCTTAAAAGTAAGAGGGGGGTGATGTGGAACAGGATGAAAGGAGGTGATTTGAGGAGTGGGGATGGGAAAAGAGGTAGCCAAAAGGGAAAGGTGTGGAGTAATTGCATAAAGATCCCTATAATTAATATAGCACTTTCTTTCAATGTCTAAATATTGATAGATTCATAAGTACCACCATTTGTAATACATTATATTAGCATCAACCTATCATTGCCCTCAAATGATTCATGCCAAAGAAGGCACAATATCATGTTTTATGAACATTGCAATGTGCAATTATTAAGTAAAAAATGTCCTAGTCTATTAACTTAGTAGAAATTTAATAGAATACAAGAAAGCAATATGCAAAATTTTATTTTGATACATCTTATAAGAGTAAAAAGGGCAATCGTATGACTCTTGCACAAGCTATAGATAGGGAACTTTTTAGGACTCTTCACTCTAGGTGATGTGTATTATTTATAAAGAGTTAATTCCTTGGGGTTATGAACCTTGTATAATTGGATGTCAAGACAAAATTTCTACATGGTGATCTTCATGATGAGATCTGCATGGAGTAGTCAGACAATTTCTTGGAATGTGGTAGTGAAATATTTGTATGTAAGGAAAAAACAAGTCTCTATGGAGTAAAGATCTGTTATATGGATGTGATATTGATAATTAAGAAGAACAAGCATGAGATTGATTCCCTAATGAAAAGTTCAATGGAAACCTTTAAAATGAAGGATTTGGGACATGAAATCACATTCTTGGTATCCATATAATTAGGGATAGGACAAAGAAATTTCTCTATCTATCCCAAAAGGATTGTGTCAGTAAAGTGTTGCATTATTTCAATATGAAGGAGAAGGAAATTAGTACTCCATTATCTCCATACATAAAAATTAGTATTGATGATTGTCCCAAATTTGATGAGGAGAATGTTGGATGAGATATTGATAGCTAAGAAGAACAAGCATGTGATGGATGCCCTAAATAAAAATTCAATGGAAACATTTGAAATAAAGGATTTGAGACATGAAATCACATTATTGGCATCCATATAATTAGTGATATGACAAAGAGTTTTCACTATCTATCCCAAAAGGATTATGTCAACAAAGTGTTGTATCATTTCAATACGACGGGGGAGAAGGCAATTACTACTCCATTATCTCCATATATGAAAATTAGTATTGATGATTGTCCTAAATTTGATGAAGAGAAGGTTTAAATGGCTTTGGTTCCATATTCATCATATGTGGGCAATCTCATGTATGTTGTGATTGCCATTTACTTAGAAATTGCACTTGTAGTGGGAGTAGTGAGTAGGTATCTGTTAAATTCTAGCAGGAAGCATTAGTAAGTAATGAAAGGCATCTTGAGAAACTCAAGAAATACAACAAATATGTGTTTATGTTTTCGGAGAAGTAGCACTAATGTTGGATACAAAAATGCAGACTAGGAAGGGAATACTGACAACAAAAAGTGAACTACATGGTATCTTTTTACCTTGTATGCTGGTGCATTCTCATGGATGTCTTGTTTACAAAAATGTGAGAGATTATCTACTAGTGAAGCTGAGTATAATACAGCCATAGAGGTATGAAAAAAAGCCATATTACTTACTCATTTAATGGGAGATTTGTGCCTCGGTCAAAACATGATATCGTTGTAGGATGATAGTTAGAGTACCATCATGTTGGCATTATATGAGGGTGACTCACAAGTATTTACCTCACATATTCTCTCATTCTTTTATCCCCCATAAAGCCACATTGACCTTTCAACGAGTCTAGGTTTTTGGGGTAAAGGCCAATGTGTCCGACTACACATCTTACTCACTAAAAATAACTACATATGTCTTTTAGTGATAAGAAAATAAGATGCGGTTCATAAGAGAGCTACAGGCACCACAAACATTGCATCTTTAATATGTGTGTGTGTGTGTGTGTGTGTGTGTGTGTGTGTGTGTGTGTGTGTGTGTGTGTGTGTGTGTGTGTGTGTGTGTGTGTGTGTGTGTGTGTGTGTGTGTGTGTGTGTGTGTGTGTGTGTGTGTGTGTGTGTGTGTGTGTGTGTGTGTGTGTGTGTGTGTGTGTGTGTGTGTGTGTGTGTGTGTGTGTACAGTGCAGTGAACAGAATCTGAGAAAGAGATAGAGAGTACACAATAGATAAGAGAAGAATCAGTAAATTCTTTAACTCCAAACAACTTATACAAAGATGGCTCCGTCCACCCGTGCGCTTCCACTGTGTGAAGCTTAGATGGCGATCTAGACAGAAGATAGGTGAAGAGCTTAAGGCTAGCTGGAACAATAACTCTGACTGGGTGAAAGATGAGTGAGAGATGGCTGCGAAGGGGTTTAGCTTTTATAGCCCACGAAGGTCGTTAGGTCGGCCTGCTGACCGACCTACCATATGAGCCTCCACTAGTCGGCTAGGGAATATTCCGTTTACCATCGGGCCGGGGGCAGCGCCCCCGGACCCCCGCCAGGGGGGCCGCTAGCCCCCCCTGGGACCCCCCAGCCAGGGGACCATAACTCGATGCAATGCGCCTCGAGTTGCTACCAGCTTAACCACTCTGTCTAACCCAAAGATTAGACCCACAATGGTCACCTTTTTGCCATCCGGTCACATAGACCTCATCTGATATACAAGTCAGGACTCAACCAATGTCCGGGCTCACATTTGGCTTCTCCTCATAATGGGGGCCTTACAACTTTGAGCACCATGGATCATTGGTAGCACCTAATGAGGGTGGGGAATTGATCATATCTAACACCCCCCCTCAATGTCCACCCATAGGTGAACTATCTCCTCGGCCCAATGCCGAGTCTCTGAAGATGAACTTGAAGCAGATCCTTCGTAAGTGCTTTGGTGAAGATATCTGCTCCATTCTCCTCTGTTGGATAGTAGACTAGTTCCACTATCCCATCCTCTATCAAATCACGCACATAGTGATACTGGATCTCTATATGCTTGGTGCGTGCATGAAACACTAGATTTTTGGCAATGGCGATGCAACTCTGATTGTCACATCTCAGCACAGTTGGTTCTTCATCCTGCACTCCCATATGCCATAGAATCCTTCTCAACCATACTGCTTCACATGCAGCAAAATAAGCTACCTTGTACTCTGCTTTGGTAGAAGACAATGCCACTGTTGGCTGCTTCTTACTAATCCATTAGAAACAATAACCAAAAACTAACTTCCTGGAATCACTGTCTCCTGCCCAATCTAAGTCAGTTCCCCACAACAGAAGTTCCGAAACTGTATGTGATCCCATAGTCAAGAGTTTCCTTCAAGTATCTAAGCACCCGCATCCCGGCCTTCCAATGACTCTCATGAGGTCTGTTTGAGAACCTGCTCAAAACACCAACAGCAAAACTGATATCTGGTCTGGTGTTACACAAGTAGATCAGACTGCCAACCAACCTCCTATACCTCCCAATGTCTGCTAGTGCTGATGTATCCTCGACGGATAACTTTGCATTCACCTCCATAGGTGTAGCTATCTCCTTGCACTCGGTCATGCCAAATGCCTTCAAGATCTCCCATGCATACTTCTTCTGAGAGATGAAGATCTTTCCTGGCTCTTGCCAGACTTCAATCCCCAAACAATAGTGTAGCAAGTCCAAGTTTGTCATTTCAAACTCAGAACTCAAAGCCTTTCGAGTTTGCTTGATCATATCTTCATAGTCACCTGTAATAAGAAGGTCGTCCACATATAGGACAATCACTACAAACTTTTTACCATCCCTGTAAACATACAAGTTAGCATCTGAGGCACATCTTTTGAAGTTTAGGTTTAAAAAGAACTTATCTATCCGTTGGTACCATGCTCTAGGGGCTTGTTTCAGCCCATATAATGCCTTCTTCAGCTTACACACTTTGTTCTCAGAATGGGGGACCTCAAACCCTAGTGGCTGAGCCACTCACACCTCCTCCTTGAGGTCACCATTTAAGAACGCTGACTTAACATCCATTTGGTACACTGGCCACTTCTTGTGGGCAGCCACTGCAAGTATCGTGCGAATAGTGGTCATTCTGGTAGTTGGGGCAAATGACTCTTGAAAATCAAACCCTTCAACTTGTGAAAATCCTTGGGCAACCAGTCTAGCTTTGTACTTTTCTAAGGTACCATCAGCCTTGTACTTGACCTTCCAGATCCACTTGGTGCCAATAACCTTCCGCTTTGTTGGTCGATCCACTAGCTCCCAAGTGTCATTCTTCATTATGCTGTCATACTCCGCTTGCATAGCAGCCTTCCATGATGGATCTGCAAGTGCTTCTTCTAAGTCAGTTGGCTCCTTTACTTCTCTCATAATCTCAACCATCAAGGCCATATTGACTATGTGAGCAGAAGCCCTCCTTTGCTCCTCTATTCTCTGAGACCTCCTTGGTCCGTCTGCCTTCTCCTCAACAGATGCAAGCATAGGATTATTGTGGTCATAGTGCTACTTCACCCAGCACGGCAATGGCTTTTTCGGTGGGGTGATGTCAGATTGGTGAACTTTTTCCTCATCATCTGAAGATGATGCTTCCTCCTCCTTAAGGATAGGGATAGCTCTTGGGACAGGTTCATAGTGGACTACTTCTTCGCTTGATGATAAAGTGGAAGAACTTGCCTTCTCCTCCTCCACTGTATGCGGTTCCTCCTTGAACACCACATCACGGCTCGCGATGATCTTCTTTGCCTCTTGGTCATATAATTTGTAAGCCTTCTGCTCATCACTATAACCCAAGAAGATACATTTTCTGCTTTTTGGTTGTAACTTGTTTCTCTTCTCATCTGGAACGTATGCATAACATTCACATCCAAAAATTCTGAAATGTGAGACAGATGGTTTCTTACCAGTGTAAGCCTCAAGAGGTGTTTTTCCCTTGAGAGCCTTTGTATAGCTCCGATTTAGAATGTAGACTGCAGTATTAACAACTTCAACCCAAAAATGGTTAGGCAATCCCTTGCCCTTTAGCATGCATCTTGCCATCTCCACAATGGTGCGATTCCTGCGTTCCACAACACCGTTCTGCTGAGGTGTGTGAGGCATCATCAATTGACGCTTGATCCCTTTGCTCTTGCAAAAGCCTTCAAACTCCTTTGAGTTGAACTCACCACCACCATCTGTTCTAAATTTCTTCACACTTTTCCCTGTTTCATTCTCAACAAGTATTAGCCATTCTTTAAACTTACCAAAAGCTTGAGCCTTATCACAAAGGAAGTACACCCACATCTTCCTACTGTAGTCGTCGACAATCAACATAAAATAAGAAGATCCCCCCAAGACCTGTGTAGGCATCCTACCACACAAGTCAGCATGCACCAACTCTAGAGGAGCATGTGCTCTATTCTTGCTTTCTTGTGGAAATGCCTTTCTCTGTTGCTTGCCCATCATACAAGCTTCACATGGTTCCTTCAATTCAGTCATTGTAGGTAGGTGAGCAACCATACCTTGCTTTTGCATCTCCTTCAATGCTGCAAATCCGATATGTCCAAATCTTTCATGCCAAAGCTTACTTGTGCCCACTCCAGCGGTGGTTGTAAGAGCACTTAGCTCATACAGGTTGTTCCTTCTTTCTCCTTCGCCAACAATTGTGCTAGTACTATCAAGAATTTCTGCATCTGTCTTCTTGAACCTCACTTCATGACCAAGATCAGTTATGGCAGCAATTGATAACAGATTTCTCCTGATTTCGGGAACATACAACACATTTGAAAGCTTTTTGACTTCACCATTTGCAGCAACAAAAGAAATAGTACCTGTGCCCGCAGCAGGGCATTTAGCATCATTTCCAACCGTCACAGTGATGGATTCTTGTAGAGGCTGCATAGAACTGTATAGACCTTTCTTGTTGGTCATGTGACGGGAGGCCCCACTATCCAACACCCATGAGTTAGTGGTAGATTCTTCTTGCGCTGAGGAGCACACTTCCTCAATGGTAGCCATGAATAATTCCAGCTCTGCTTCAGCCATATTCGCTGTCTCTTTCCCTTTACTTTTAAGGGTACCATTCTTTTCATCTGCCTTCTTGACACGACAATCTGCAATTGCATGTCCTTTCTTCTTGCAGTAGAAGCACTCTCCTTGAAACTTCTTCTTTCCGCCCTTCTTCTTTTTGTCAACATCATTTTTGGTGAAGGAACCACCTTTGACTTTTGAATTGGCAGAGAATGCAGCATCTCCATTGTTGCTTCCTTCTCGGGCTTTCAGCCTCAACTCCTCCTCCATTAATAATGCACAAAACTCCTCAAAAGTCAAAGCTTGAGGTCTCACCTGAGTATTAAGGGTAGTTACTAGTCCATCAAACTTTTGTGGACAAATCCAAAGACACCTCCAAGCTAGCTCTTCGCTAGTCTTTTGTATCCTAGCGCCAGCCATCTGGTCGTGCAGATTCTTAATTCGAGTGATGAATGCTTCAACCGTCTCTCCTTCAAGCAAACTTCTCCGCTGCTAGTTGATTCTCCAAGTTTTGAATCCTTGTTTGGTTTCATGTTTCATACTGACTCCTTAATACATTCCAAGCCTCTGATGCTTTGGTTGTATGCTGAATCAAAGTCAGAACACTGTCAGAACAGCTTGTAGCTAAGGCACACAATGCATCTGCATTCCTTCGTTTCCAAGCTCGTAGAAGATCTGCATTCGGAGGAATCATCACACTAGGATTTGATGGGTCGAGGGTAGGCTGTGGTTCTGCGTCAGTCCCCAACACAGTCTCCAGAATCTCATAAGAATCAAGGATAGTTGTAATTTTGAACTTCCACAAGGTGTAGTTTGTACCATCTAACTTGCCTTCGCTGAAGGTTGGTGGATGAATCCTCAGTGTTTGAATAGCCGGTACAGCAGCACCACCTCCTGCACCGCTTTCCTGATGCGGCAGAACCGCTTCCAAAACTCGACATAGTTTCTCCTTGCTGTTGAAGCCTTTGCCTCTTGCACACTCTTCGATCTCTAGAGCCCCCTGGGCTCTGATACCATGTAAAATATTACAAGGCGCAGCGAACAGAATCTGAGAAAGAGATAGAGAGTACACAACAGATAAGAGAAGAATCATTAAATTCTTTAACTCCAAACAACTGATACAAAGATGGCTCTGTCCACCCATGCGCTTCCACTGTGTGAAGCTTAGATAGTGATCTAGACAGAAGATAGGTGAAGAACTTAAGGCTAGCTGAAACAACAACTCTGACTGGGTGAAAGATGAGTGAGAGATGGCTGCGAAGGGGTTTAGCTTTTATAGCCCGTGAAGGTCGGCCAGGGAATATTCCCTTTACCATCGGGCCGGGGGCGCTGCCCTCGGACCCCCACCAGGGGGGCCGCTGGCCCCCCCTAGGACCCCCAGCCAGGGGATTGCAACTCGATGCAATGTGCCTCGAGTTGCTACCAGCTTAACCACTCTGTCTAACCGAAAGATTAGACCCACAATGGTCACCTTTTTGCCATCCGATCACATAGACCTCGTCTGATATACAAGTCAGGACTCAACCAATGTCCGGGCTCACATTTGGCTTCTTCTCATAATGGGGGTCTTACAACTTTGAGCACCATGGATCATTGGTAGCACCTAATGAGGGTGGGGCATTGATCATATCTAACATGTGTGTGTGTGTGTGTGTGTGTGTGTGTGTGTGTGTGTGTGTGTGTGTGTGTGTGTGTGTGTGTGTGTGTGTGTGTGTGTGTGTTCTCTTTAGAAATCCAATACCAATAACTCCCTAGTTTCTTTTGTCTCTTCTTATATACATGTTGAGCATTGTTTATATCAATGGAATCAAAATACACAACAATAAGATAAATAATTAATCTTGATACAAGAAAGTACAATTTGAATATAGAATAAGAATGAGAATAACCAAATAATATTTTTTGTTATATTATCAAATATACATGTGTGTATATTAAGCTTTTGAATTAAAAGATTGGCTTGCATACAACATAAAAGAATTCAAACCTACCAAAATAATAGCCATTTTTACATTGTGAATATCCATTAGTATATGAAAATTTTTGAAAGACAAATTTTGGTTTTCATTATGAATTCAAATACTATAACCTAAGATGGTATGTCTCATGCACTACCCTTTTCAAAACCATCATAATTACTTATTGTTGCATTGATCCATGTTGTTTCATCTTTTTTCTTCCCCCAAATGTGTTGTTAAATATAAACCTCTTATGTTGTACACATTTTAGCTTCATTAGATACAATATGGTGCCCTAAGTTTGGTTTGTCTATAGAACAATTTTTAGACCTCAAGAAGCTATGTATCTATGGCTCAAGATATTATATAGCATGGTGGACTACCATATCTATGAATAATTGGCTGCTTACCCCATACTAATCGATGCTTCAAAATCTTGCATCTTAAATATATATATATTGTTGAGACTAAGAAAGATACTTAGGTTAATGTGTAGGACTTCAAAGCATGGATTAGTGTGAGTTAGATAATTGATTATGTTAATTTCAATATGGCATTTGACTAAGCTATACAAATGTATTGACATAGATGCACATCTTATTGGGTTCTATACATTTTCTATAACTTGAACCCAATAGTTGATTAGTTTCTCTTTCTATCATGCCATTTGGTGTGGAAGGTGATTCCTTGCTATCAAAATGAAATTCTAAACTCAAGTTATTGAGTTGACAATATTTAAAATAACTTTGAGGTTTGATGTAAAATGACCCTCAAACTTTGACAATATGAGGAGAATGGGAGATGGAACATTTGATGTAGTCAAAGCTAGTTAATTATTATGAATGTTATTCTTTAGCTAGAGTGACATGTCCTTAAAGATATATGAGTCATTAAATAAATAAACTATAGGAAACATATGATTGAATAGTGATGTGTCCACAAGGAATACATAATCTAATAAACTAGAAGAAATAAACTTTATTGTTATATTTAATATTCATAGCTTTGAGAGAGAGAGAGAGAGAGAGAGAGAGAGAGAGAGAGAGAGAGAGAGAGAGAGTCCTTAGGTTTCAAGAGAGATACATATTGAGAGGAACTAGATTACTATTTGTAGTTGAAACATCAGGTATCTCGACGGGCCCACCAAGATATTAACGAAACTTGACAGGATATCTAACTGCAAAAAACAACTATATATTGAGGACCTCAATTGCATTCTCACTTTTCTAGCTTCCAAGTGAGTTTCTTAGAGAGTGCAACATTCTTATGTGAACTCTTTTACAACACAAAACTTGGACAATATCTCATACATTGACTAGATGGTTTTGAGAATCTTTCGATGAGATAGGTTCCATTATTTGCTTAGAGATACTTAAAAACAAGGAACCAAAGCATGTGAAAACAAGATCTACTTACTTGTTTTAGTGAGTCTTGGCTCTTATTTTTGTAGAGACATTGGGGCAATTATAAAAGTGCTTTATATCTTGGATATTTGGTCCTTTCATGGGTTGCAAGAATCCTAAATATGAGGCATTGGGTTAGGTAATAGCATTTAAACATGTGTAAACGTTTTTTAATGGGCTAACATTCTAACTTTGACAACATTAGTTCATGATATGGTTATTGTTTGATGCTATTTGGACTATGTTGTCCCTAACTCGGTGAAATTAGTTCATTAACATTTATTTATCATTAGTTAAATATATGCTTTAGTATTATGTTTATTTCTTGTAAGTTATATACACAAATCTTGAAAAAAAAATTATGGGAGAGAGTTGATAATATTTATGAGCTCATGGAGGTAGAAGAACAAGCTCATTTTCATACCAATACCACTTATTTGTAAAGTGGCAGTAACTATCTACTCTGAGGATTAGAAATACTTGTATGAAAGTGAGGTTGCCCTTTTGGCTGAGGAACTCTATGCATATCATCAAGTCTCCTTTATAATATTCTTCAAAAATGAGAAACTATCATTTCTAAAATCATTTATTTCTAAAATCTTTTTCAACACATTACTAGAATAATGATGAATAAATGAGCTTGTCGTATCTTTGAAGCTTTTTACACTACTCTTAAATTTTTAATAATCTAAGTATGAATATTTTTCCAACCCAAATCCTATCTTTACCAAGAAGGTTCTTCTCACTCTTACTTCAGCTTTTTAATCACTCTTGATGTTTTCATGTCTATTTTGGAACTCTTCTCACTATTTAGCTCTAGTGATATGTATGAGGTATTAGAGTGGAATATAGTGTTCCACATCGATGAAGACAAGTATCAAGTTTGTCCATGTACCACAACACAAACACACAAAAGCTTGATGATACAAATATTGCATAACAATTGAGAATCACCTCATGACATTCATAGCATGTCAATTAGCAAGATTTCCCTTATCACATACATATATGTGGAGGATGTATGTATACATGCATTGAGTGATAGAAAACTATTGCCCCATCAGTCCTTATGACATGCACATATTGAGTACATGACACATGCTAGTCATAAGATCCTTTCATCACGCACATGTGTATATGCATACATACACACACACACACATACTCATTCACACAGTGTGCAAGGAGAAGGTTGCCACTCATGACCTACATTTTTTGAACTCCTAGTGCACAAAAAATAGCATGCTTCCCCTACCACACACCACAAAATAAAAGAGAGAAAGAGATAAAGAGAGAGAGAGGGAGAGACATGAGAAATTACCCAAAAGAGGAAGAAAAAGAGATGTTGATAACCCCACATGGGCTTTATATAGGTTTTGGAAAATCCCATCACTATTTTGATCATAGGTCCTATGGGTCTACTGAAAATTTTTAAAGACCTTGTTGGCTTTTTGTGGGTTATTAAGTCACCTTTAACTTTTTGATGATTAAATAGTAATCAATATAAACATGTTAATCAAGGCACTTACATACTATGTTTATGTAAAACTCTCAATAATTACACAAATACTCAATCCTTATGAAGCATCAATACTACCATATAGAATCCTCATGAGATTGGTCTTTATGATAAATACTATCATAAAATCTTGTTTTAAAAAATGGAAATAATACCCAAAATATTAAATCTTTGTCACAAAAGACATAGCAAGATCTAGTACTTGTTTGGAATCTACTTTCCTTCTTTGGGCTTAATTCCTCACTTAATTGGGCTAAATATCATATGAAGAGCACAACCCCATATAGTCAACTATAACTTAGAAATTTACTTCATCATTATTATCCTTTCCAAGTGATAATTACTTTGTATTTGACGTTTTCCAAACCAAGCGAGTTATTTTAAAGCCATGTATACTCACGAATAGAGAAATGAAGAAAAGTAAATACTGAAAGCAATTGAGAGCATTAGATTTTTGTAGCTCGTCATGTTTTTTTAAAATTGGGGGTGTTTATGGCAGCATTAGTGATTGACCATGTAATATTGTTACGTGTTCTATATAGGCCATGCAAGTTTCCTCGCATATGGCTCAAGTGATAAATGTGTTCCAATGATGAATGGAAGAATCTGTATTTGTGTTAATTGCGATGTGCAACATGACTCCATAAATTTTTAGAAAGAAATTTTCAAGCTAGTTTGCTATTGCCTTTTGACATTTCATGTAAACAAGTGAGAGATAGATTCCCTCTTGTAAATAATTTCAAATAGTACTATAAGCAAAAAATGTGCAAAAATTAGCCCAAATACTACAGTAAGTCTTGGGATAAAAAAAGCCTAGCTCAAACATACTCTAACCCTTAAAAACTTGTATAAAAATGATGAGAAAGAATGAAATAAGCTATTTATACGTGTGCTAACTCATATTTCATTATCTTGTTATTTTGCTACCTATTGTGTGAGTGAAGGAGAGAGAGTGTGTGAGGGTGAGGGAATGAAAGATGAGTGAAGCTCTCTTCTGTCTTTCTATCTTGTTCTCCATCCCACCTCAATGAGTTGTGTGTGTGAGTGAGAGTGTGTGGCGTTGAGAGAGTAAGGAAGTGAGGGATATGTGGTGAGAAGCTCTCTACTTCTCTTCTTTACCTATCAAGTGCATGTGAAAAAAGAAAAAAGAATGTAAAAATAAAGTAATAATCCTATCACCTTTTCAATGCCTCTTCCTCTCCTCCATCTCCAAGGAATTGTCAATTGACTAGTGGTGGAAAGGGATGTTGATGGTGGTATTAGAGATGAGAAGGTGATTTCATGTTTGCATGTGGCAATGAAGTGTACTAGACAACTTCTTTTAGGTGGCATTGTAGTTGATAATCTATTGTAACTTAAAGCTAAGACGATGACTTTTGTAAAAAAATCTGTAATGGGAGGTGGGTATGAGGAAGGGATTGGGAGAAAATATTGACTATTGCACAAGATGCTGCCCTTACTACACACCATGATGTTATAATTATTGTGCTTGATGAAGGGGCATAATCAATTGGCTAATGCAAATCAATGGTTAGATGCTTGCTATCTTGGATTGCAAAACTACTATGGTGATTTTTTTTACTCTTGCACACCATTTGCCATCATTTGTATTATGCATGCAAAATTGCTCTCTATCAAAAGACGCGGGATCTAGAGCATGGTGGTAGCTATGGTGGATGGAAGATGACAATTAAGCTCATGATGACATAGACAAGGACTTGACCTGTTACACAAGTGAATTAGGTTCCAAGATGGAAGCTTAGACTCACAAACACAATCTTGTGTATAAGACTGACAATGACCAAGACACTAACTGAAATGGGAAAGCATCATGATATTGCATTCATCATATATGAAAAAGTGGTACTCAAGTACAATGCTTTATAGTTGCTGGATGGGTAGTAGTTTCCCTCTTTGAGCATATGGGATTCAGCCTATGTGCATGTCCTAAGCCTAGAACTGCCTCATACAAAGAGGCTACAGTAGGTGTGATTTGAAATATCTCAACATCCCTCCTCAACCGCAACCAGAAAGCACAAAGTCGTAGAGGCTTTAGTGAAAGCAACACCTGCAAAGTGTGGGCACACCAAAAACATGGAAAAAACACCAAATGCTATCACAAAAAAAGCTAAGTGTGGGTACCACAAACATGGTGGACATCCAGAGGTTGTAACACGGGCCTCACAAAGTGTAGAAAGGCTGTAATACAAGGCTACATGAGGAGTTTACAAGCTTAGGTCAGAAGCATTAGGGCTAGGCATTACAAGGCTAAAAAAATCTAGTAAAAATTGGGTCAAGGACCGGCAAGCCCTTGCAGTTTATAGTATTTCTTTTCGCATAGATCTTCAAGTTATTATAGGTCTTCTTGTCGTTGTAGTCTAGCTTGGTCTTTTTTATCTTGTACTTGTTCTTCACTTTGCTTATAGCTTTAGTGTCCACCGCTTTGATCTTTTGGTCCTCTTCTTCTAGGTCCTCCTATTCGTCTTCTTCATTGACTTTGCTTGCAATAGTTGCATCAATATTGATGTTCATATCCCCCTCAAGCAAAGGTATCATCTTTGATGCAAAGGAAATGACTTCAAACTCTTGCACTTTCTCCAAGGTAACATGCATGTCTTCAATTTCTTCAAATGAATACATTGATTTCTCTTTGGTGTAGGTAGCTTCATGTCCTCCTGCAAGTGGATCACAAAAATCTTCTATGTATTATAGATAAGAAACACAAGTCATGTTACTCTTCATGAAGTGTATCCACATAGAAATCTTCTTGTTTGTCATTGACATTAGCATCAAGTAAGTGAGATCGGACCAGTAATGAGGTGGTCTTTGAATACGTCAAAGGACACAAGACAGTAGTGTGAAGGCACATTGTAGTATCAAGAGATACTAGAGTTGAGGATGATGATTCTTGATGTTGATCTTTTGCTTGATGAAGGTCTTTAAATATTTAAATCTTCCAAGGTCTCACAAATTTCTCTCCTTGATGAGAAATCCTTGTTGGAATCTTCAAATCAGAGTGGCAGTAACTTCAATGTACCGAGAGGAGTGAGAAAATGAAGAAATTTGAAGCTTGAGTTCCATTAGCTATGGAGTCTGCAGTTAGGGTTTCTAGGTAGCCCTAATTTTTTGTTCTGTGTGGGCTATAGACTTGATCATTTTTAAAAAATTTACATGGGAATGAAGCTTGTCTCATGGGCTTCCAAAGCCCTATTATTCTTGGTCGAATTGTTGCACGTGCTGGGAGAGAAATCGGCCCGAACAGGACTACACTTGTTTCTAATAGCATGACTCAATTTTAGAAATGCTGAGGCATTGAGCAACTAATGTCGAGCTCTAACTTGATGGAGAGTTGTGCCCTGACATAGGAAAGAGTGTACTAGAAGTAATCTTGTCGAGTTATGTCTTGTAGATGGAGATTTAGGTGCTAAAAGTTGGCTGGGTTAATGGCAGGCACAAAGAGCAGAGGTTGGAAAAAATGACAATGCTGAGCTATGTGGTAAGCAATGTTGATCTCTGAGGTGATGGAAGTTTTCCCTAAAATCAAGGAACAAATCCACAAAAGAAACCTTGAGGAGATATGCTCTGATTTGGGAGATATGAAAGCTTCAATCATAATAGCATGTCTTGTCGAGCTATGGCAGACAAGCGATAGGGAGTGTAGATGAAGTTGGAAATGGAGGCATACACCAATCGTGAGCTGTCTAGAGATGAAGAGGAGCTGAAAGGGTAGAGAGAAGACCTGAGACATGCTAAGCCATGCTTAGTTGTGCTCTGATACCATGTCAAACGATGCGGGATCTAGAGCATGGCAATAGCTATGGTGGATGGAAGATGACAATTAAGCTCATGATGACATAGACAAGGACTTGACCTATTACACAAGTGAATTAGGTTCCAAGATGGAGTCTTGGACTCATAAACACAATCTTGTGTATAAGACTAACAATAACTAAGACACTAACTGAAATGGAAAAGCATCATGATATTGCATTCATCATATATGAAAAAGTGGTAGTCAAGTACAATGCTTTATAGTTGTTGGATGGGTAGCAGTTTCCCTCTCTATGCATATGGGATTCAGTCTATGTGCACCTCCTAAGCCCAGAACTGCCTCATAAAAAGAGGCTACAGTAGGTGTGATTGCAAATATCTCAATACTCTCATCATGCATGAATGTTGATCTTTTCACCTATATCAAAAAGCCTAAAATCATCAAGTGAAAAAAGGAGTAGTCATGGTTATATCCTATAAATTATGGGCTAAATCTATGAAGAAGGTGTTGTTGCAACAAAGTTCCAAGTAGCTCTTGCAAGCGATACAGCTATTAAGGAAGGTAGGAGAGAGAGGGTTCTGCCAACCAATTATGTGTAGACCATACCAATGCACCTTCATATCCCTATAGATCATCGTGTATATGTGTATAAGTGCAAACCAAGTTGTTATGAAAATGTGATTTAAAGAGTCAAGTACAACTTTTTCATACAAAGAAGTCGAGTACTTGACATATACCAATGCGCTTGGATATCATGCATGCTAAAGCTTCTAGCAAAGACACAATTTTACACTCATTTGTATACTTTGAAATTCTTAATTCAAAACAAGGGTGTTGTGATAGATATATCTTCGTGCATGGATACATATGATTGGGAGGCCAAGCAAAGTATGTGAATGAGAGCTAAGATTCTCAAGTTATGGGCAGGGATAAAATAGGTCCACATATGTGGAAAGGTGTTAGGGAAATCGGTTCAAGTGTGGAAAAACTCTCAATTTCAAAAAGGGGTTAACCAAGAACTTGAGGGTGGGGTGGGGGGGGGGGGGGGGGGGGGGGGGGGGGGGGGGGGGACTGCCATGTGAAGGAGGAGTTGAAGGAAGAGAACAAGACAATAAAAAAATAGGCACCATCATTCTTGAGTGTTTGGGAGAGATTGATGTAGACTTTTGCCATGATATTAGCATCATTTGGCTGTGTTTGATCATCTCTTCAATCTCCTCCATTCTCATATCATTCTTGGTTAGTATTCTTAAGTGTAGTGAGAGGAATTTTCTACAATATTAAGAGGAGATTAGTGCATATTAGTGGGAGAAGCAAAAGATTAAGGAATTTGAATATTTTTAGGAGAGGAGGAGCAAGTAGTAGCATCCCCAAAAATGGTGGAACATCTTTAGTTATCTTCTTAATCAGGTATGTTTGTTTTCATCAAAATTTGAATGAAAAATGGATAGAATGAATGGTTTCTTGTTGAATGTATTAAATTTTTAATCTCTACTTGTTAAATGAATGGAAATAATCCGAGTTCTTACATTAGTTTCATTGAAATGGTAGAGAAATGGTTGAAAATAGGCTAAAAACTACATTTTTAGGCCATAATAAAGGTAAATTAAGAGTATAACTACGACTACGACTATGACTACGACGACCATGACCACGACTACGACTACGACTACGACCACGACCACGACCACGACCACAACCACAACCACAACTATGACTATGACTACGACCACAACCACGACCACAACCACGACCACGACTACGACTACGAGTATGACTATGACTATGACTATGACTATGACTATGACTATGACTATGACTATGACTATGACTATGACTATGACTATGACTATGACTATGACTATGACTATGACTATGACTACGACCATGACTACTTATATAGAGATGAAGAGAGAGACAAGAGTTAGGGAGAGAGTAGAGTTAGAGAAGAAGAGGAGAGAAGTGAGAGAGGTAGAAATAGAAAGAGAGATAGAGAGAGAAAAGAGATAGGTGGAGAGAGAAGGATTTAGGGAGAGTATAGGAAGAGAGAAAGAGAAAAGATTGAGGGAGAGAGAAGGGTTGAGAGAATAGAGAGGAGAAAGAGAGAGAGATCCAACAATTCTAGATAATATTAATAAGAAATTAATAAAAAAAGAGTTAGAATACATGGAAATGAATCTAGAAATGAAAATTTATAGCCGAGAGATGAATCTAGCAGAATATTTATGCATTTTAGTACAAAAAATGATAGTTTTCTACTGTAATTAGTAAAGATTAAATATATTAATTAGAGATTAAGATCAAGACCTAGAAATAGAGTTGAATTAGGTTAAGATAGACTCACCTACCAATCTTTGAATATCTAGAGGAATTACTAAGAGCATTATATATGGTTATGAGAGTGCTTGTGCGACTTACCGATTTCACGCAATACTCTGTTCGTGGGGATGATGATCTTGGCATGCATGTCCACCGATTTGAATCATATGTATAGCAAATGAGATCATTGATGATGATCAAAAACTTCATATATTTCCAATCACTTTGAAGGATGAAGCTGCTTTTTGTGGTATGGTGATCTTCATGCTGCTACAAGAGCAACCTACGCGGTGTTAAGAGATGCATTCTTAACTAAGTTTAGGTGGCAAGGTTTTGAAGAACGTTTAGGGTTAGAGTTTGACTATTTAACACAAACCCCTATAGAAAATGTGGATGACTACATTTAAAAGATGGAAATATTAATTAGAAAGATGGGACAAAATACTCCCTTAGAGGATATGCAAAAACGAGAAATTATTGAGGGACTACACAATTTTTTTAGAAAACACGTAAGCCTCAAAAGGCCATCTAATTTAGCAGATGCAAAGACAGAGGCCTGTTAATGGGAGGAGGTGCAATTAGGACAATTGAGGAGGAAGGGGTTATACAATAACGTTAGATTAGTTCCCTCAAGTATGCTGCCATTTGTGGCAACTAGCGCACCATATGTAGGAGCTCTAGTAGCCCCTTATGCTACTTATATAGCAAGTGTGGGGGTCACACCATCATCAATGCCATATTTAGGACTAAATCCATATCTCTTGCCCCCAATATATCCACCACCATCAATAATTAGTGCAAATGCAGGATGGAGTTTAGATGAGTTTAAGATAGCTAAGTTCTAAATCTTTGGCAGATATGAAGAAAGAGATTTTAGCAAAAGTAAATCCCAATGTGAAGGGAGTTTATGTTGTTAGAGAACCTACTAGTACCATAAGAACAACTCAAGCATCTAGTCAAGGGAATCCAACACTACCAAGGTCTAATACCTGGTGTGGAAAATGTCAAATTTAGTGACAGAATGTTTCCACACAAGTAGAGTGGTGCCTCCTCAGCCAAGAAATTTATTTTGTGGGTATTTCTTGAGAAACAATCGTGTGGAGGATCACTGTTGCATTAAATAGACGCATTTACGACATCAAATAGGCCAAATGCAAACAAATTATAATATATGGATAGTCAAAATGTGACTTATCCAATAGGACCTCCTAACATGCCATTTATGTCGAGAGGTATGCCAACCTAGGGGCACCTCCAATGCAAAGGAATCAAGGACAAGGAGGGTATTCTGGAAATGAGAGGTGACCTTCACTGTATCAAAAACCTAATTTCAAAAGGAACAATAATAATGCAGGAACAAGTGTGGTTTGTTGGAGATGTGAGCAACATGGACATGTAGTTATGTTTTTCCCAAATGAGAAGAAAAGAAAGGATTATGTTCCTTTATGTGCCAAGGGTGGCCGTGAGGGTCATTATGAAAAGGATTTGTCTCTTGCCCATACATGAGAAATTATGTATCCCTTCTATCCAACAAAAGTACATGGTCCAAATCACATGGCACCATAATTTCCATCATTTATTTAGAATAGGATCTTCCAACCCCCTAGACATTGGGCTCACGATAGTCTACAACTCCGTTCCGAACTAGGCAAGGGGTGTGTAGAGCTCCACTGACCCCAAGCGACCTAGGAGTGAGACACAACTTCTGTGGTTGGCCTTTTCACCACTCGAACTTGGGCTCGTGAATTGAGCAATGCCCTCTCGGGTTGAAACGTGGTGTGACCTTGAAGATGATCCACCCACGAAAAAATATCCTCTCCTTAATTAATCCAATTAAGAATCAAACACAATCAAGGCAATCAGCCCTAATATCATTTTCCAAGAAAACATTCCTTTATCCCCATGGCAACTTGTCATCATAGACCCCTGCCATGAATTTTCCAACAATCACAAACACTTGGAATAATCATCCAAACCACAATGCAACAATCAATTGATTGTAAAAGCATTTAGGGTGTTGTTCAATCAACTAACAAATCTAAGTGTATTTTTTCCAAATAATACAAGAATAGACACGATAACAATTCCATCACATATTCGCTCTTCCCCTTGGGATCAAAGGATGATTTTATGCAAAATTTACTTAATACTTGTATGCACAATTCTTAATGTCATTCTTTTTACGATTATTCCATTCATAACCCCTGAATGATTCTTCCTTGTAAATTCTCTATCAACGAATAAGCTATATGCAACTAGGTGCAATTAACTTCCCTTAATACATGCACTTTGCAAACTCCATCCTTCGAATATGTGAGATGAAATTTATCATTTTCAATGGCCTATTCTCGTGCATCATAGTATGGGACCTAAATATCTCGTGCGATAACCAAAGCAAGCATCTATCAACTTGGAAATACATTGCTTACGACTTATACCACAGTTAGATTGACAGTAATGTCTTCGCCCAAAGCTTCGTTTTGCTGGTTGTAGGATTGCCATCCACACGTGACATTCTTCACTTGGGGGCCGTCGTCTGCAAATAGATTTGAGAGATAAGGAAGGAGGAATGGATTTGAAATGGGAGAGCATAAGAGAAGATGGCTTAATCGAAGACCGAGATAGGGGGAATTGAGCTAACTCTATCCCTTGCAGCCTCTCGGGGTAACTAACTCTCTCTCTCTCTCTCTCTCTCTCTCTCTCTCTCTCTCTCTCTCTCTCTCTCTCTCTCTCTCTCTCTCTCTCTCTCTCTCCCTCCCTCCCTCTCGAGGTCTCCTTGTGCTTCCTTGTGCCTCCCCATGCCTCATATTTATAGCTAAACAAGAGAAGAGGGGCTATGGCTGAGAAAAAGAGCTCTTTCTGGAGGATATCTTGGAAAAATCAATGATCTAATGCTCAAATCATAAATCTGATGGATCCATTGGCTCAGAATGGGGGGTAAAACCTCGAGACACTTGGTTAGAAATCTTTTAGATCACTCCTTTTTCTCCTTGTTTGAAGTGATGTTTACTGTCTGTAAATTGCGATCGAGGTGTGCATTGTCGTGCCACTACGCTTACACAGTGTTAAAAAATCTAGAGTGTGGCTTTCTTATTGATTTAGAGAGCCAATGCCATTTTATGCATTAGTGTTAGTGTCCATGGTTTAAAATATTAGATTTTTGGACAAGTTTAGCCAATTTATGATATTTTAGATATTATCTCTCGTAAAAATCCATAAAACTATAGACAACTTCTAGATTAGGATGACATTTAAAAGAAAGCATGTAGCTTTCATCCAATTTGAGAGGATTTTATGTAAAAAGAGAGATTAGCGAAATTGCACGACGTGCGATCGTTGTTTTCAGGCAGTGAACACCATTCCAAAGTGGGAGATGAAGAAGGAGTGATCTGGCAGAATTCTGGCCAAATGTGTTGGTATTTAAACCCTCCTTTCGGAGCCAGAGGAAGGTATTATTTTATACATGTTTTTGTCTATTAGAGTTTTATCTTCTCATAATGCTGAAATAAACTGACAGGCTTCATCTATGTTAGTATTCTTCTACATTTTCTAATTCTTTTTGGGAGTATTCTTCTACATCTTCAATTTCTTTGAATCCCTTCTCTTCCGTCTACTCTTCTCCCTGAATCTACCTTCACTTTAATGTCTCTTACCCCCGTAGCAGACTCTCGCACCGACAATGTGTTAGGAGAAATTTATGCTATCATTAGAGGTGAATTTTGGAAGATATTTGGGTTGATTTGGGGCTGATATCTTCAACCATATTCGGAGAATTAGCTACAGCATTGTTCATTTAATTCATTTCTTACTCTACAGAAGATATCTTGTCAAAATATGCAAGTATTATATGTCCCTATGGTAGGGCAATGTTTGTAGATCATTCATAGATGCTTTGAGTTGAATTAAGAGGAGCTTTTTTCTCTTATTTCTTGGCTATGGTAACTTATCCTTATCAAGAACTCAATTTGAAGCTCTCTTGAAGCAAGTCTCTTTGCCCTACAAGCCTTGTAATTGACTCATAAGCTTTTGTCCCTAACAGTCTACATTGAATGTAATAATGCAAAGTTGATTCATGCTATGGCATCATGCATGAATGATGGGATGCATAGTAGTTTATGATACATGCACAGGGGATTCACTAGTAGTAATAAAGGAGACGTCACCTGCGTGCAAGAAATGTATGAAAATACCCCTTATCTATCCCCTATTTATGGGACCTTACCTTATAAAATGTACATTCCTTCCCTTAAATAACCCCCCTCCCTTACACTCACGTGATACCATACGGTAAACCCTAGTGGACCCCATGGGGATACATGACAGCATATTGTACTTGATTTCATAATTTGTGATCGCCCTTACAGTTAAGAAAACAAGCTTGATTTGAGTTAGAACTTATGGGATAATACTTTTGTGATCTTTGCTAAGAACATGCAGTTGGAAGCTCTATTAACATCTTCAAGAACTTGGCTTGAAACCTTCAACACTTCTCTTTTCTCTACCATCTCCGGAGTCTAAGCTCTTGAACCCCCAGACATTCTTCTCTCTCAAACCCCTATGATTGACCATGAAGTACCTCTTTAACCTTTAAATATTCACTGTAATCTACTTATATCTTGAAGACACATCTCTATCTATCTTGTCCAGTTTTCTTGCCAAAACCTTGTGGTGACCTTCAACCCTACGCGCTGCGACATTGGTGAACCTGATGTGAAGGTCACTGTAAGAGAACTACAAGATAGGGGATTCTTCAGGAGATACTCTACAACAATTGGTGCGCATACTGCAGCAGACTCAGCAACAACAAATCCAAATGTTACAACAACAACAACAAAGGCAAGACGAAGAGAAGATTGATTCCATAGCTATCAAGGCCCTAGAGGAAGTTGGACGGGAATTAAAACAATTTAATGGTCAAAATGTCTCTACTTTCATTCGCTTGTATGTTGAGAAAATGCTCTTCTTTGGTGTACCGCAACATGCATGGAGTCGCTATTTTGCTAGACTAGCCAAGCATGGTCTTCAAGAAAGAATCCATGGTCTTTTTCAGCGAGATGCAGATTGGGCTGCATTCAAAAAATCCCTACACGAAGAAATCTTCTTAGAAGACTCTGGCCTAATAATGAAGAAATTTTTCACTGATTGGGTTGAGAAACCCAACAAAGGTTTAGCTGCAACAGCATTATACCATGAGTTTGAAAGTAAAATTTGGACAACTTGATGCTGAAGATCAACAAAGTATGGAAGGTCAGAAGATTACATCAATCCCATTCTGCAAGAGAAGCTTGCTGATCACCTAGAAGATGCTACCTCTGAATCAGGAGTCAAGACTGCATGGATAAATGTTACTAATGCAGTTAACATGATTGCTTGAAGAGAGCGGATGCGACTAAGATTGGGATCTACTTCAACTTCAACAACTCCATTGATGGAGCTTGTTCCACCTTCAAAATCCCTTATACCTTTGACTAATCAACCAACTCTTTCTTCTTATGTTCCTTTTAAAAATGATGTCATGGATGAACTCATTAAAAGCATGCGTGACCTTCATCTGAATCTTATAGAAATTAGTTCCAAGGTGAAGAAGTTGGATGTCAAAGTTGAAGAACAAGGACGATCATCAATTCAAAGACCCATGAGAGAAGGCTTTAAGAGGCGATGTATTTAATGTGATATCCAACAACATGACAAGAGGGAGTGTTCTGCCTTCCGTGAGGCTGAAGCACAAAAGCTCCTCTTTTGGAAAGACGAAAAAATTCATGCAACTGAAACTAGTCTTCCACTAGAGCCAAATTTTGGCAATGGTGGAATGAAGAAAAGATTAGAAGATTTAGGTGTAAAGAATGCCTACGCAGCAATTGATGCAGCTACCTATGGGCTGCAAATTGAACCAACTAAATCAAATTTGAAAGCATATAATGCTACTGTGCAATCTGAAGTATGGATGTAGGCACTAGATCAAATGGAACGTGGTAAAGCAACCAAAGAAGATTTGGCTAATGCCAATCAGTGCATTCGAGGAATAACTAGTTGGAAAGAACCAGTGGATTCTTTTTCCACCTTTGCACATTTGGCTAACGTCAATCATAAAGAAGTCTTGATTGAAGAAAAAAGAAGAAGAGAAGATGAACCAGAGCCTTCCTCTTCTAGCCCTCCAAAACAGGTAACTAGAAGAATGCCTAAACACAACCAAATCTTGTTGAAAACATAACCCCAGATCAAGAGATGGAAGATGCGCCACAAACAAAGAAGACCGAAGGAAAGAAGAAAGGCAAGCAGCCAAGCTACAAATTGCAGTCTAATAGATGATTTTTTATGTCGAGAAGTGCTTAAAAATAGCCAAAAAATCTAAATTTCAAGGGAAAAATAGACTTTGTCAAAGGTGGCAGCTACAATCCCTAAACCCTAATACCAACATTGAGGTTGTACAATGCATGAGAAGCCCAACCCGTTTTAGTCTACTACAACACTCTATTTGTATTGCTTTCAAAGAAATTTTCCACCATTTTGTTGATGATTTGTTGCAATCATTGGTTCTATTTGTACAAGCCTCTTTTCATAGTTTGGCCACCTTCTTCAGCATGGTCTTCTTCTCAATGCAAGTCCAAGATATCATTTGCCTCCCTTGAAAGATAGTAGCAACCCCTACTCAAGGTTCTCATGGGCCTACCATAATCTATTCCTTCTTTTCTTATCCAAGAATAAGGCCCCTTGTTTGTTTTGTTCGGTCACCTATGGCCTGATGATGCATAGTAGAATTGTCATACAACTAGCAAGAGGTTGAAAATTTGTTGAATTATCATAGTACCCCTAGTTTTAGTGTGTTGTTACATTTCTAGGATGAGAGGGCCAACATTAGTGCATCTAAGGTTTCTTTATTAACAGCACTAGATAAGAAAGTTTGAACAATGCATAAGGTAATGCATCTAAGGTCTCTTGATTAATAGCACTACATAAGAAATTTTGGTCACAAATCTTATGACAAAAACGCATGTGTATTATGCTTGCTTCAAAACCATTTTAGTGACTTCCATTAGACCATAGATTATGGAATTTGGATGCAATGTGTAAAAAACTATAACTTCCTATACATTAACATAATTGCACTAGTAAGAGCACATCAACACATCAACATTCTATATGTTTTACACTCTTTGAGATTATCTTTACTTGTTGGAAGCTATCTTAGTATTGGCCCTCACTAGTGTAACTTATTTTTGTCATTACTAGTCCCTGTGATTCTATTAACCCTTTATTTATGTGAGGTGCCTGCCCATCGGCTTTCCAGGCACTCTTTTAGCGGTCTATCGAGAAACGAATCTAAGAGTCGCTACCCGGCACTCCCAGGGAATGCTCCGAGTTTTGTCGCCTAGGGTTTCCCGAATCCACCTCGCAACAGAACATTCACGATCGAACCCACTAGGATCGACCTGAAAGTCGGGTTCCTAGTTGTCAAGGTCTCCTGTTAGCATTCTAGCGTCGGGTTTTGGACATCCTACTTTACGCAGAGATACCCAATCCGAAGCACATCCATGTCACACTTGGTTCAAAGAGAATGGGAAATGAGAGGGATGCGTTGCTCAACCTCTCTGCCCATAGGGCATAGTCCCATTCCGGTCCCCTAAAACGGCATGAATCGGGGTTCTATCCTAACAATTTCTAAGGTCGAAGACGGTAAACCTTGTGAGAAGCCTCCCAGTTCTCTGGAACCACCCTACCATAGGACGGACCCATCAGGGGTTCCGCCCACCCGCTTCCCTTAATAGCTTTAGTTTTCTAATTAGATCCTACCACATTTATGTGTGACACTTAAAGCCAGCTTCATTAATTAAGCCTTTTAGGGAACAGGGTTCGTTCCCATAACTTATAGCATAGACACGAAAACAGAGCAAAGCAATCTATTGACAAACAAGATCAAACAAGTTCCTTAACTTATCTTCAAGTTAATCTTTGTCTCCCGCCCATACAAGAGAAATTATGTATCGCTTCTGTCCAACAGAAGTATCCCTTCTGCCCTGCAGAAGTAACTGGTCCAATTCACATGGCACCACAAACTCAATCCTTTATCTAGAATAGGATCTCCCAACATGTCTAGATGTTGGGGGCCACGGAGGTCTTCAACTCCATTCTAGACTTAGCAAGGGGTGTCCAAAGCTCCAACTGGCCCGCAAGCTGTCTAGGAGCGAAACATCATTCCCGTGGTTGGCCTTTTCACCACTCGACCTTCGGCCCATGAATCGAGCAGTGCCCTCTCGGGTTAATACGCGGTGCAACCATGGAGGTGATCCACCCGTACAATATATCCTTCCTTAATTAAATCCTTTAAGAATCAAGCACAAACAAGGCATTCAGCCTAATATCATTTTCCAAGAAAACATTCCTTTATTTCCATGGCGACTTATCATCACAGACCCTTACCATGCATTTACCATAAATCACAAGCACTTGGAATAATCATCCAAACAACAACTAACAACCAGTTGAATATAAAAGCATTTTGGATGTTGTTCGATCAATCAACAAAACCAATCGCATTCTTTCCAACCAATGCAAAAATAG
The DNA here is from genome assembly GCF_053477565.2 of Lygodium microphyllum. NCBI lineage: Eukaryota > Viridiplantae > Streptophyta > Polypodiopsida > Schizaeales > Lygodiaceae > Lygodium > Lygodium microphyllum. The sequence goes on from NC_141141.1 coordinate 69,317,821, forward strand.
ACAATATAACATTTTCATCGTATATTTGCTCTCCCCCTTGGGATCTAAGAGAAATACTATGCAAAAATGCTTATTACACTTCCTTCCTTCGGCTAGGGCATATGTTAAGGGTTCAAACACTATTCATGATGTAAGTTCTATAGGTCACTTACCTTGATTGATAACCCAACCCTAAATTTGGATTGGCAAAAGTCATCGTTATCCAACGGATCTCAAGACATCCTAGTTTTAACCCCTGTGATCAATTTCTTGTACTAGCTCTTAGTCAAGTCATGAGGCAACTAGAAAATTATCCTCATATATCAAACATGTTATAGGCATAACATGTAAATACTTGATAAGATAAGTGCGAGATGATCTCAAGTAATTAGACTCCAACAGGCCTTGCATTGAGCTAGAATCTAGTTTTTCTTAATGTTTGGGCTCTTAGGCTAAGTACTTTTGAAGTATCTAAACTTTAAACTAGTACTTTCTATTCATGCATCTCCTTTTAGTAATTATGCCATTTGTAACCCTTGACTATACTTTAATCTAGCACTTGTATGCACAATCTTTTAATGTCGTTCTTTTGACGGCTATGCCATTCATAACGCTTGACTAATTCTTCCTTGTAATTACTCTACTAGCAAATAAATCATATGTAACCAGGTGCAATTATCTTCCCTTGATATATGCACTTTACAAACTCCATCTTCCAAGTAGGTGAGATGAAATTTATCCTTTCCCATAACCTATACTCGTGCATCGTAGTATGGGGCCTAGCGTATCTCATACGAGAATCAAAGCAAGCATCTATCAATTTGAAAATACATTACTTACGACCAAAACTGCAGTTGGATTGACAATGATGCCTTTGCCCGAAGCCTTGTTGCTGGTTGCAGGATTGTCATCCGCACGCGACATTCTTCGCTTGGAGGCCATCGTCCGCAAGTAGACTCAAGAGATTAAGAAGGTGGAATAGATTCAAGATGGGGGAGCGTAAGAGAAGATGATTAAGTCGAGGATCGAGATAGAGGGAATTGAGCTAATTCTCTTCCTTGCAGCCTCTCGAGGTGACTCTTCTCTCTCTCTCTCTCTCTCAAGCTCTCACTCACAATCTCTTGGAGGGGTATACTCTCTCTCTCCCTCTCTCTTGCAGCCTTTCCGGGTATCCTTATGTTTTTCTTATGCCTCTCCCATGCCTCATATTTATAGTGAATTAGAGAAGAGTGCTTGTGGTTGAGAAGTGGAGCTCTTTGTGGAGGGGGATCTTGGAAAGATCAGTGATTTGATGCTCAGATCATAAATCTGATGGTTCCATTGGCTCTGAAAGGGGGGTAAAACCCCAAGACACTTGCTTAGAAAGCTCTTAGTTCACTCCTTCTTCTTTTCTATGTTCGAAGTGCTGTCCACTGCCTGTGTACTGCGATCGCAGCGCGCGCGATTTCGCAAATCCTCTCTTTATTTTTTTCTTTTTATAAAATCTCCAAACTAACTAAAATATCTCTTGTCTTTTCTTTTAAATGACATCTAGTTTCTAAAAATCTCCAAACTAACTAAAATATCTCTTGTCTTTTCTTTAAATGACATCCAGTTTCTAAAAAACTCCATATCTTTTTTTAGGATAATATCTAAAGTATCTAAAATATACTAGTTTTGCCCAAAATCTAATATTTTTGGACCATTCAAACTATACACATTAACCTAGTGATTAATATAACTCATAAGTCTCGTTCACGTTGCAATTTACGTGAAGGGTGGCTACGGTCCTTGCCAATCCGAGAAAAATATCGAATTTACGACTCTTGATTTTTCTAAATAAAATATTTTAAATTAAATAAAAATTATTAACAATTAATGTTAGTTAGTTTTTACCTTAATTAGTCTTTAGTTAGTAAAATTACTAACTTATTAATTGACTAGCTAACTTTCGAACCAAGCAACTAACTTTTATTGTGCGGGGATATTACAATTTAAGATATTCACCTCTTATTTGAACAAAGTTACAAACAAAAACACGTGCATGAGAATCATTGGCTTGTAATTGATTAGAAGGAGAATCACTTTCGTGTGGCTTCCTCAAAAGAGTTTCCCCCTCGTCTTGAGATATCTCCACTTCTTTGACAAGTTTGTTAATGTCATGCTCATTAGAAAGTTTTGAAGGTTTACAAAACCCTTGTTTCTAATCCAAGAGTTATTTTCAAACTCTTTTTTTATTACATTATGTGAATTAACTTCTGTCTTTATGTGTGTGTGTGTGTGTGTGTGTGTGTGTGTGTGTGTGTGTGTGTGTGTGTGTGTGTGTGTGTGTGTGTGTGTGTGTGTGTGTGTGTGTGTGAGAGAGCACGCGCGCGAACGTGCGTGCACATGCACAAGCAGTCATGTATGTATGGATGTACATATGTGTGTAGATGTATATATATGTATATATATAAAGAATGTGCATTTATGTATATGTACATGTGTATGTGTATATATGTATATGTATGAAGAAATTACATGTTATGTTAAAGATAAAGACAAAACATAAGGTTTTTACAATAGTTATTATTAGGAAGCTTAACTTGTGCCTTATGATAGTAGGGTAATATCACTTTTGAAGGCATGTGTTACAAAATCCTATCGTTATTGACTTACATAGCTACTTACTAATTATGTGTCCCTCGCATCTTAAATTGGAGTGTTCTCAAAATTAGTCTTTTATACCTCCTAAGAAGAGAAAAGAATGCCATCAATTGTTCACGGTCATACTCCTTTGAGCCTAGTTTCATATATATACATACATACATACATACATACATACATACATACATACATACATACATACATTCATTCATTCATTCATTCATTCATTCATACATACATACATACATACATACATACATACATACATACATACATACATACATACATACATACATACATACATACATAGAGAGAGAGGAAGGAGAAAAAGAAAACAAATCAAATTGTCACACTACATGCATAATTCGTCTATTAATAATAAAAGAAGTACAAACAATCTTGATAATTGCCTTCAGATAATACTTTAGTTCTGAATGTGTATATTGCTTTTGATTAACTTCTAATAGAAGAAGGAAGATTCATTCCATCTTTTTCACATATTTGTGTATGTATGAGAGAGAGAGAGAGAGAGAGAGAGAGAGAGAGAGAGAGAGAGAGAGAGAGAGAGAGAGAGAGAGAGAGAGAGAGAGCATGCATCTCTCATGCAACTCCACATAATAATGTAACAATCACACTTTCTCTTCTTTTAGGTTGGCTTTACAAAAGCTAAGTTGAAGTGCTCGACCACTTTAGAGAATGTCTCTTCAATGTTAGGTCTTTTCACCCATGAGTCATTCATCCTCCACCACTTGTATGAGAGAGAGAGAGAGAGAGAGAGAGAGAGAGAGAGAGAGAGAGAGAGAGAGAGAGAGAGAGAGAGAGAGAGAGAGAGAGAGAGAGAGCATAATACCCTAAAGATTAGGGGTACTATGTTTACTTGTTGAGGTTCATCATATAACCCTTTTGTTAAAGATCCAGGTCATTTTTATGATTTAATAACACCCTTTTGTAAAAACTTTACATGTTCAATTTAAAGACCCCTTTTGTGAATAGATTTATTGATTTTAAAATATTGCCTTCTATAAATGTATATCTATAAGCCTATGCATTTTTATATTACCTTTTTTTGAACTCACGTTACACACATTTTTATACATAGTGACCCCCCTCGAGCCGTTGACCTTCTGCCCATCGTCGTTCGTGCACCTAAACACCATGTCGCCCATCATGATGCCAGGAGGCATATTCCACGGTGGATTCCGTGAGGTTTTACGGTGGATTCCGTAAATTTAGATGACCGGGGCTCATACGCAAAGAGGATTCTTTGTGCGAGAAGTTGATGGGGACGCCTGTCCTTTTCGGGCGTTTCATTAATTTAGTGTGTACATGGGTGATTCCATAGTGGGTGATTCCGCAAAATGCATATTAAATTAATAAACGTTTATGAGTTTAGAGTGCGCACTCGTAATAAATTAAGGTTAGGATTTATTTCTAACCAGTTGATTTATTTATGTAGCTGAAGACTGCTAGGTATTCACTTTTGTCGGTTTAATTGTATTATTTTACTAACGATTGTGAATGCTTCAGTTGATGTGTAGAGATAGCAGCAGTGGCGGAGGAAAGCATTGGAGTCTAGCGGGTATTCGACATTTGGACTATATTTTGATAGGCGCCACGCCTATATTTTGTTGTGTCTATTGAGACATTGATTATCGATTATTATTTTGTATGCGCTTATGCGCCTGGATATGTTATTTCTATTTGGACATTGAGATTGGGCGTGCCAGACACTATGGGCACCGTCCATTAGCTTTATTTTCCTATTTTTGTAGAAAGCAAACTCAAAAGCTAAAAGCTTGTCATATTTTTGTAATTGGGCTATTATTGAGCATGAAGATTGGAAATATACATAAAATACATGCTTTGTGAAGCGCTCACACAAGGCATGGGGGAGATTGAACCCAATTTGTCTCTTGCCTCTTGTCGTGCATGCTTTTACATAGTTTTTTGTCCAAAAAGGTAGAGTACTTTGTTCTTGGGCACCTTCCGGGATTCACCACGTGAGCTATCTGCGACCGATCTGCGCACCAGTGGTATCAGAGCGGAGCAGAGATCAAGGGCTTCCAATCGCTACCAATCTCGGGCGAAGGCGGAGCTCCAGGAACAAACGGCCTCTACAGTCAATCTCGTCGCGAACCGTCGATACAGGCAGACTTCTGGCGATCAAGAACCCCTATTTCCACTGTCAGATCGCGAAGGACCACTCTCTGTCGGCGGAGGACCACTCCCTCAACTCCATGAACAAGTCGTGATGAACAGTGAGAAATTTCTTATCTTCTTCATTAACAAAGCTTAAGTACAAAGCTTAAGAACTTAAGAGAAGCTTGATTAGCAACAAATCGTCAAGTCGTGATCAAGAGGAGGACCCCCGAAATTTTCGGCGGAATCAAAAACGGCCCCCCCCCCCACGATTGAAAAACGGCGGCCTATTTCTCCATTACTTAAGCTTATTAAGCTTAAGCTTAACTAATTAAGCTTAAGTTACCTCTATACTCTGCAAGTCAGTGAAGGCAGATAAGTCTGCAAACTCTCGGTCACGCACTCCAGAAGACAAGTTTCGCAAGTCGACACTAATCAAGTACTGCAAGTCCTGCAAGTCAGCTAAGTTCAGCAAGTTCACAACCCTGCAAGTCTGTTAAGTCTGCAACTCTGCAAGTCAGACTAAATCAGAACTGACTAGTGCTTAAAACTCATAGAAGACTTGTTCGTATGCAAAAACTCTGAACTGGAAAGTTGTTCGCAGCAAGCTGTTCTACCTATCTACAAGTTCGTTGAAGTACTTTCAGCAAACGGAGACAGAAATATTTCAGAATTTCTGAAAATTGAAGAAGAAAATACCCAAAAATACATAGCCTTGTAACCCCAAATTTGAGCTACGCTCATCCCGCTAACTGATTTTGAGTGAGAAAGGTTTGTTGAGTTTTACAGGATGACTACCCCACTTATGGATGATCCTATGGCTGAAGACGATCTACCCGAGCCTACCATGGAACAAAAGCTGGATCTTATCATGTTACAATTGGACGAAGAGCGAAGAGCTAGGCAAGCCTTGCAAGCGCAATTGACAAAGCTACAAGGAGCGTCCACTGATAAAGAAGAACCTCAAGCTGAAGATTTGATACGCCGTACCATCGACGCCACTCTTGAAGCACAAACCATTCGCAAGGAATCCAAGATAAGTAAACGAAGTTTCAAGTTTCGCACTTTCAATGGCATAAGAGAAGGAAAGACTGTTTTATCATTCATTAGCCAGTTTGATGACTATTTCCATGAGGAAACTTATCCCGAAAAAGATAAAATCAAGTGTGTTACTAATCATCTGATAGACAGAGCATCACTTTGGTGGACTGTAGTCCGCAAGAGTATAGAATGTCCTGCTACTTGGGAAGAATTCAAGAAGAAGTTCATGCAAATTTTCCTTCCACCGCAATTTCATGAGAAGGCTATCAAACAATGGGATTTACTTCAACAGCGAGATCGTGAGCCTATTCCACAGTATACAGAGCGTTTTTGGAATGCACTTCTACAGTTACGCATGCTTGAAGACGTACCAGAGACGACGCATAAGCGGAAGTATATGTCTGGACTTCTTGGACATTACTACGCTGAAGTAAACATGTTCAAGCCTGCTACCCTTGAAGACGCCATCTCCTTAGCTCACGACACTGAAGATAAGTTACGCGGAAGAGATCGACGACCACAACCATTCCAAGCTAACGGTAATTATGGATCTAAACAATTCAATTCCAATTTCAAAAGGTTTAATCCAGGACGATTCCCACCACCATCTTTCCGCAAGAATTGGCCTAAACCACCTGCATTACCATCCACTATCAATCCAAATCCAAAGCCTATTCCACAAGCAAATCCAAATGTACCCAGACTCCCAACCATTGCAAATAATATGACCAAAGCCAAGCCAATAGTATGCTACAAGTGTCACCAACCAGGGCATCTCGCAGCAAATTGTCATTCAAAGAAGCCACCAGCACATATCAACTACCTTGGAGCCATGGACGAAGACGAGCATGAGAATATGCCGGATTTCACTGAAGAAGAGGATGATATTACTACTACTTCCGACACTTTACCAGGTATGCCTACTCCACATTCATTGTTGACTATGAAATGTATGGTGCATGGAAAAGAAAGAACTATATTGCATGATGACGGTAGTATCCATGACTTTATTTCAGCAAAATTGGTAAAGGAATTGAAATTGCATAATGTACCTACGCATTATCGCATAAAAGCTGCATTTTTAGGCACTAGGTACAATGGCACACAAGAAGTTCAAGATTTAGAAATTCAAATTGGTTCATATATTGAAAAAAGAAATTTCTTAGTTGTACCATTACAGTCAAGCGACATTATCCTAGGAATGCCATGGAGACACTAACATAATCCCAATATAGATTATTCCACACACACAATGAATATTAATTTTCAAGGAAAATCTATTACATTATTTGGTATGCATGCATCTCATATTTTTCCACTGCTTTCGCATACTCAAGCAAAACGTGCACTACGCAAGAATACTAAATCATATCTCATTTGGGTGAATGAATTGCATGCAAAGGAAAATCATATGCACCCTAGACATAAGGAATTTCTTGCATATTTTAAGGACTGTTTTGCAGAAGACCTACCACCAGGTTTACCTCCATCACGTCCAGAAGACCATAAGATTGATCTAATACCTGGCACACAACCACCTTGCAAAGCACCATATAGGCACAATCAAATAGAGCAAAAAGAAATCCAGAGTCAAGTTGAAGAATTACTAAATAGAGGCCTAATTCAACCTAGCAGTTCTCCATTCGGTGCACCTGTGCTCTTAGTCAAGAAAAAGAATAATACTTATCGGATGTGTATTGACTACCGAGCATTAAATAAGATCACTGTAAAGAATAGGTATCCTATACCCAGAGTTGACGACCTTATGGATAAACTGCAAGGATCTTCTATATTTAGTAAAATTGACCTTAAATCTGGATATCATCAGGTGAGGTTAGATAGATCCGACATATTTAAGACTGCATTCAGGACACAGTTTGGCCATTACGAATTCTTAGTTATGCCATTCGGATTAACTAATGCACCTGCTACTTTCAGTAGAATGATGAACCGTATTTTTCTGAAATATCAATATTGTGTGATTGTTTTCTTTGATGATATTTTAGTGTTCAGTCAAAGTGAAAAAGAGCATTATGAGCATTTATCCTTAGTTTTTCAATTACTGAAAGAAAATCAATTGTTTGCAAATCCTGAAAAGAGTGAATTCTTTAAGACAGAAATAGAATATCTAGGTCATATTGTATCAAAAGAAGGAATAAAAGTTGATCCTAAGAAAATTGACGCAATATTGCATTGGCCTGTTCCTAAAAATATACATGAATTACGCTCATTCCTTGGTCTTGCTAGTTTCTATAGGAATTTTGTACGTAATTTCTCATTACTTGCTTTACCATTAACCAAACTTCTTAAGAAAGGAATTGTTTATCAATGGACTGAAACTCAGCAGAAATCCTTTGATTTACTCAAACGTGCATTGACCAATGCCCCTGTCCTACAATTGCCTGACTTTAACAGACCATTCTTTTTAGTTGTGACTGATGCTAGCGGATCAGGAATAGGAGCCGTGCTAATGCAAGATAACCATCCAATAGCATATTCTAGTTCTAAGCTGAAACCCTCTGAGCTCAAATATTCCACTTATGACAAGGAACTTTTAGCAGTTGTTCAAGCATTGAAACAATGGAAGCATTATTTAATGGGTTCAGAATTCATGATAAAGACCGACCAGCAAAGCATTAGACATCTACTTAGCCAACCCCAAATTTCTGACCGCCATATCAAATGGGCTTCATTCATTCAAAGTTTCCATCCTATCATTCAATACCAACCTGGAAAAGAAAATGTAGTTGCCGATGCATTAAGTAGAAGACCTGCAATTCATAACATTTCTATCATATCTTTTGATTCTTTGATTGCTATGAAAGACACATATCACCAGGATATTACTTTTCATTCTGATTGGCAAAAATTAGTTCAAAATAATTTCATTCCTGTTGATTCATTGTCATATAATGATGGATTTATGTTTTTTGAAAAGAGACTGTGTGTTACTATTCCATTCCGATCTTTTGTTTTGAATGAAATTCATTGTCCCCCATATCAAGGTCATAGAGGTATCATTTCTACATTACGCATGTTAACTGAAGATTTTTATTGGCCGCATATGGATGCAGATGTATCTAATTTCGTTTCTGAATGTATGATTTGTCAAAGAATAAAGAGACATCATGGTAAACAGTATGGATTATTAATGCCTTTGTCTATTCCATCTAAACCTTGGGAACATATTTCTATGGATTTCATTACTGGTTTACCAAATACTAAATCTAACCGTGACATGATTTGGACAATTGTAGATAGATTTAGTAAGCAAGCATATTTCATTGCATGTAAGAAAACTTTAACAGCATCACAAGCAGCACAGTTATTTTTTAAAACTGTTTTTACTAACCATGGATTGCCAAAAGTGATTATTTCAAATCGAGATTCTAGATTTTGTAATAATTTTTGGATTACACTGTTTGCAAATCTAGGCACAAAGATTGATTTCTCATCTGCATTTCATCCAGAAACAAATGGACAAACAGAAGCCACAAATAGCACTATTTTAGATCTTTTACGTGCATACACTATCTCTAAACCTCAGACATGGGATACTCATTTACATTTATTACAGTTTGCTTACAATAATACACCGCACACATCTACAAAGAAAGCACCTTTTGAAGTTATTTATGGATATAGATTATCTACACCTGTTGCATCTTTGTCTAATAGAATTCAGAGTGCTGATGATATTGCTGTTATGCATAATAGTATTTTTGATGAGGTAAAGGATATGATTGCTAAAGCCCAACAATCATATACCAAACAAGCCAACAAGAAAAGACAAGCTATGATAGAAAAGCGTAGACTGCAAAGTGTAGATAGACATCCAGTTGTCAAATTAGCTCCTAGATTCTATGGACCATTTAGAATTATTCATAAGATTAATGACAATGCATTCAAGTTAGAATTGCCATCTCATTGGAAAATTCATAATACATTTCATATTAGTTTATTGAGACCATTTAGAGGCCAATTACCTATCCACCCTGTTTATGAAAACCCACCTTTACTAGAAGAAGAGACTGAAATACTTGAACCAGAAGCCATCATAGACACTGACTACATGACCACTAGAACTGGCCGAAGGTATTCTAGATATCTAGTAAAATTTAAGAACCATCCTGTAGAGGAAGCACAATGGATGCACGCTAGAGACTTAAATGCTTTCCCCACTCTGTTAGCTCCACATTGAGCTAATAGCAATTGAGGTCAATTGCTATCCCACCCCGGGGGTATGATGCCAGGAGGCATATTCCACGGTGGATTCCGTGAGGTTTTACGGTGGATTCCGTAAATTTAGATGACCGGGGCTCATACGCAAAGAGGATTCTTTGTGCGAGAAGTTGATGGGGACGCCTGTCCTTTTCGGGCGTTTCATTAATTTAGTGTGTACATGGGTGATTCCATAGTGGGTGATTCCGCAAAATGCATATTAAATTAATAAACGTTTATGAGTTTAGAGTGCGCACTCGTAATAAATTAAGGTTAGGATTTATTTCTAACCAGTTGATTTATTTATGTAGCTGAAGACTGCTAGGTATTCACTTTTGTCGGTTTAATTGTATTATTTTACTAACGATTGTGAATGCTTCAGTTGATGTGTAGAGATAGCAGCAGTGGCGGAGGAAAGCATTGGAGTCTAGCGGGTATTCGACATTTGGACTATATTTTGATAGGCGCCACGCCTATATTTTGTTATGTCTATTGAGACATTGATTATCGATTATTATTTTGTATGCGCTTATGCGCCTGGATATGTTATTTCTATTTGGACATTGAGATTGGGCGTGCCAGACACTATGGGCACCGTCCATTAGCTTTATTTTCCTATTTTTGTAGAAAGCAAACTCAAAAGCTAAAAGCTTGTCATATTTTTGTAATTGGGCTATTATTGAGCATGAAGATTGGAAATATACATAAAATACATGCTTTGTGAAGCGCTCACACAAGGCATGGGGGAGATTGAACCCAATTTGTCTCTTGCCTCTTGTCGTGCATGCTTTTACATAGTTTTTTGTCCAAAAAGGTAGAGTACTTTGTTCTTGGGGACCTTCCGGGATTCACCACGTGAGCTATCTGCGACCGATCTGCGCACCACATCACATGTTAGCCTTCCGTCTCTTTGCACGCCTCTAGTCTTGTTGCATAGCAGCGGTCACCTCCAGCCCTCCCGGTTGCGCAATAGCATCGTGTAGTAGTCGCCTACTGACTAATCGCCTTCAATGTTCCACTATTGATGCATGCCCCGACCAGTGGCGTGCTCGTCTACTCCTAATGGCTTGACAGACCGATTGCCTGCTTGCATGAGCCATTGGCTCTGATACCAGTTTGCAGAGTCAAAGCAAAAGCAAATAGAGAAAGAGAACTAAGAGCTAAGAGAGGGCATAGTGATTAAGGAGTTTAATGACTCAAAGGAGCTGAACAGTGTTTGATAGTAATAGATTGAGAGTGAATTATCGGATAGATGTGTACCAGTGTGGTACACACAAAGAATAAAAGAATATATTTATACTTAGGGTATGGTACACTTACACCCGTTAGGGTGGGTTCACATGTGTGAAGTAATATATACACAAGAGAGTGCGTAAAGGGCCTTTACACCCAACATCAAGTAGTACGAGGTTCAACACAAAGGTTCATTTCATGCACACATCATTCTTTGGATACATGAGGCTAATATTGACAATAAACAAATGAGATTAATGCATACATCCTAGCCAATTGTGAGTTTTGCAACTTAACACAAAGATTGAGAAGTCTAGTCCTATCAAAATAGCTTCATAGGTGTCACTAATGTTTCTACGTATAATGAAAAGTAATGACATGCAAAAAAATGCAAGTACATGTTTCCATTCCCGCCATGTCACACAATCGAAGCAACAATAGATCATGAAACACAAATGTACATATACTATTTAGAGCCCCAAAAGGAACACCAAGAAGATAGGGATTCTATTGCAAGAAAATCTATCTTGTATAATCAACAACTATATTTTTCACATTTGATATGACCACAACAAGGAAAAGAACACCAGGAACAAGAAATGCTCATGCAGCTTTATAGAAACAATTCTCGCATAGCTTTAACTTAAATCAAAATTCATTATGCTCTTCATAATCTTCATAAAATTCATTGATAGTCCACAAAAACATAAGAGAATACACCACTTTGAATGGAAAGATATCACATAGTATTCTTCTTCAAAGGTTCCATATCTTTCTCTCACAATCTCTCACTCATAGATACATTATTTTGGCTATCTTTCACTCACTCTCACTCACTCTCTCTCTCTCTCTCATACATGCTTTCTCTCAATAGTACAATGAGATCATCAAGAATAATCATTCATAACCCCCATTGTTTCATGGATACCTCTCCCAAGAGGTATGTCTAGTATGAAAAGCCACCAGGACCACCGTAGTGTCCCTTGAGAGCTCACTAATGTCACTTCACTTTAGTCTTTACTTCAAGTCTTCAACAACTACTTCTTCAACTTCTTTGAGCTAATTTGAACTTATATTCATCCCTTCCCAAGATTAGAAAACTTTCCCAAGCTATACATTCATTCCATATCACACTTACAGAGGCATACAAAACAAAACAGAACAAGAACAAATGATCCACAAATGCACACACTCAACATAGGGTTAACAGAAAGCATAAAAAAGTCTCTAGCTCACTTAAATCATTCCAAAGCCATCAATAATCAATCAAAAAGCTTCCAAACACTCTCAAACTTTATCAATCATTACTCCAACCCTTCATACAGAAGAAAAAAAGAGCAAAACAGAAGGTCAGCAGACTCAAACAAGCACAATCAGACATTAACAGGACATCAACAAAACATCATATCTCCACTATAAAACATCATGAGCTTTCAAAACATAGTCAACCTCATCCAAAACACTCCCAAACACTTCCAAAATAACTCAACATCATTCAAAATCCATCAAAAATCAACCATTCAGTCCATAAAAGTAACAAAAATCAGCCAAAAAATCAATCATTTCAACCCTCAACATATCCCCACAATCAAGGAGCATCCTCACGACCCAGGAAGAAGAGAATATAAGTTCAAAATATAGCTCATCTCGATCTTTTGTAACTTCTTCAATAAACACCGTCCAACTATGACCCCAATATATAACTTGTTTCTAATAAAGAATACAAAGAAAAGAAAACACCTTAATCTATTATCTCAACTTTGAAATAGAAAAGCAAGACAAACTTGTAAAAGGATATAAGAAGTTTGCTTTCTTCTGTCAAAAGCATCCATCCCATAGATATCATCTCGAACCACCATTAATCATCTTCTCAATTAATTTCATCTTCATCTTCAACTCCATGCACGATGAATAAAACACCATACATACACCATAAAACATATACACAACTCACATGGACACAAGACAATGTAGTCTAAATGACAGATGCTCCCAAAAATTAAAGAGCAAGGAGAAAGATTTGCATTAAAAAGGATTAATTAATCAAGAGAGTGTCCATAGCTATGTAGGATGAAGGTATCTTTTCTTGAACTTCATACTCATCTTGAGACATTCCAGACTCTTATTCTCATCCACAAAATATAGAGGCACATTTTGAAGAGATTGTAAGCAACACATCCTTTCCAACAGGATAATGAATCTAGTAGGAAAATCTTGTGCAAAATAATGTAGAACATCCATCTGAGCAACAGTCACATCCTCATTTGGATTAATCATCAATTTTGGAATACTCTTTCGAGTATTCACATGAGACTACTAATGTATAAAAGCAAGATACCAACAAAAATGAGACGTCAATCATACCAAAGTATCCTTAGAAGAAGCATGTGTTCTAGCAAACTATAGATAAGAAGTGGAACATTGCGCTGAAGTGTACCAGGAAACAGGAATGATAAGCCAATTAAACACTGGTCCTATCAAAGAATCATGTAACATCCACTGACATCGATGGAGGATATCACTGTTATACCCAGGAGTATCCATAACTGATTGGGCCGGGAGAAAGATTAATATAATCTGATGGAGATAGTAAAGGGATAATATGAGAATAGTGAAGAGGGGGGTAAGATAAATCATAGAATGAAGATATCTGTAGAGATAATGAGGGTAGAAGAGAAGGAAAAGAAAGTAGAAATTTTTTAAGGGATTCTGCTAGAAAAATAGAAAGAATAGGTTGAACAATAGAAGTAGTTTCAATAGGAGTAGGCGAGGATATAGGATCAACAATAAATGGACATTTAGTAAAAACTAGAATGTGAGGGGAAACAACTGGAGTAAAAGATAATACAGGGATACTATTTGGATTAGATTGAAGAATGGAAATATACAATGGTAATCAATAAGAGATTAAGGAATACAATAGGATATCATGAGGATAAATGGAACAACGAAAATCAAAGGCTAAGAAGAAATCTTCATTGAATAAGGGGTTGTTAGCAATATGGTTTAACAATTGGGATCTCAAGGGCTGAACATCTGACTTGTGAAATACACTCTGTCGATGGTGAGGCTCCATAACATCATCCTCCAAAGGAGGATGCCAAGCATAGCCTTTACACCACAATGTCTACTCTGATAAGTCTTCAGGCCCTCAACCAAATTCAATTCAGCTGAATGGACATACATGAATGCCTGTGAAATCACATCTCCTACATAAAAGTTCATATCCTCCTCATCAGCAATATGTAAATCTCCTTGGAGATACATAAAAGATAAGAGTTGAGCTTCATGAGAGATCAAGTCATCTACAAGTATGTCAAATATTGCTTTCAGTAAATCTACTGACCACATATTTTTCCACCCATCCTTTGGAGGTTCTAAATCCACATTACTCAAAGAGACATACAATGCAAAGCGCTACTATTGATACTGAATCCAAAAATATGATGGAGGTGACACCAATTCAGCATAGTGGGCAAAATCCTCCTGGACACAATTTATGCACTTCTGAAGGCATTCTACGTTTGCAGAAAATCCATCACACAATTTAGCTTTTGGTTGCAAATGGTCCAATTCTTCTTTAGGAAACAAAGAAGACATCATGGGAGCTGGAGGAGGAACAGAAAGAGTGGCAACTTTCTAATTAAGTTCATCAATAGACTACTTCTGCCACTCTATAATCTCTTGAGAATGATGCAATTGGCCTTCATAAACACCAAGCTTCGCCCCTAGTAGGCTTGGCCAAATTGATATCCTTTCCTATATAAGGGCACATTTTCTTCCTCTAAAGTAGCGACCTTAGCTTCTAACTCTTTAATCATGACCTGCTGTGAATCCATCAAAGCCGTAGTTGTAGTCATTTGGGTATGGATGTCATTGAAAGTAGTCTTTTTCGAGGCTAAATCTACAAGAGCTTTACTAAGCTGACTCATCAAAGCATCCACCTTATCTCGCAAGGAAGTATACACTCCCGGTGGAATATAGTTGTATCACTCCAGAAAGACGCATTTGATCTGACTAAATTAACCTATATAGCAAGCATATAATTGAACAAGATTCTCATTTGTGATCCTATAATTTTTCATCTATCTTTATGGTTGTAAATTTGCATTGCCATATGATGATTAAGAAAATATAGGGTTGTGCACAATCAAAATTCATATCACTACATAGTGCATAAACATCCAAAGCAACGCATAGTGGTTATATTCATCCTAATTGAGAGTGGTGAGGTTTTTTTAGCTATATGCATGGGTTTCTTTTTGGGGATTTAAGACACTGAGAGAGCATGTGTGTTTTGATTTTCAACCTATTGAGCATAATTACTATTTATCTCAAAGTTCTCAACCTGATATTTTATGCCATTGGAAGTCAATTGTGTTTTAGTATTGTTTATTCCATAAATAGATGGTCAAATTGAGAGAGTGAATCAAACTATTGAGAATCTCTTAAGATCTTATTGTGGGAGAGAACTAAGATAGTGCATCCATCATCTACCTCTTATGGAATTTACCTATAATGTAGCTTATCTTAATAGACAATCAAGATGTCCACATTTCAAGTCTTATATGGGCAAGAATGTTGCATGTCCCTAAATTTTTGAGATCCCTGTCACTGAATTGATTTCTTATTACACATTCTCTATTTAGTAAATTTATGCCAATAAATTAATGACTCACTTTTCTTTAAGTGTTGATGATGATCTAGCATGGTCATGAGACCATTTAGAGACCAATATTCAGAGCACTGTGATGGGGATATCTAGTACACGCATTACAAGTTATGAAGGGGGAAGGAAGTGTTTGCCAAGTGTAAGAGTGTACACAAGAACCAAGGAGTTACACATAAATGAAGATGGATTGAGTTCTAAGAAGAGGAAGTGCATTAGCATTGTGTATATGTATTTATGTGTGCATCCGGGGACACCTGAGAACCTTTACTTGTGTGTAATGAGCATTGCATTCATTTGGGGTCATCCTCTCCCTTACAAGTCAAGGCTTTAAGGTCTTTTCTCTCTTAATGAATTAAGAAGAGGAGTAATTCTTTCATTAAGAAAGACGAGAGAGGTAAATCTCACTAATAAAGACGAGAGGTGTGATCCTCTAGAAGTGAGAAGAGAAGTGATTTTTCATTTCTAAGGTCTAAAATGACACAATCTTGTTAATCTTGCTTTTCTATTTCAAACTTGAGATAATAGATTAAGGTGTTTTCTTTTCTTTGTATTCTTTACTAGAAACAGGTTATAAGTTGGGGCCATAGCTGGATGGTATTTATTGAAGAAGTTGCAGAAGATCGAGATGAGCTATATTTTGAACTTATATTATCTTCTTCCTGGGTCGTGAGGATGCTCCTTGATTAAGTGTGGGGATATGTTGAGGGTTGAAATGATTGACTTTTTGGCTGATTTTGTTGCTTTTCTGGACCGAATGGTTGATTTTTTATGGATTTTGAATTATGCTGAATTATTTTGGAAGTTTTTGGGAGTGTTTTGGATGAGATTGACTATGTTTTGAAAGCTCCTGATGTTTTATAGTGGAGATATGATGTTTTGTTGATGTCCTGTTAATGTCTGATTGTGCTTATTTGAGTCTGTTGATTGATAAAGTTTGAGAGTGTGCTTATTTGAGTCTGTTAATTGTGGAGTAATGATTGATAAAGTTTGAGAGTGTTTGGAAGCTTGTTGATTGATTATTGATGGGTTTGGAATGATTTAAGTGAGCTAGAGGCTTTTTGATGCTTTCTGTTAACCCTCTATCGAGTGTCTACATTTGTAGATCATCTGTTTCTGTTCTATTTGTTTTTGTATGCCGTTGTAAGTGTGATATGGAATGAATGTGTAGCTTGGGAAACTTTTCTAATCTTGGGAAGGGATGAATATAAGTTCAAATTATCTCAAAGAAGTTGAAGAAGTAGTTGCTGAAGACTTGAAGTAAAGACTGAAGTGAAATGACAGTAGTGAGCTCTCAAGGGACACTGTGGTGGTCCCGGTAACCTTTCATACTAAACATACTGGTATCCATGAAACAATGGGGGTTATGAATGATTACTCTTGATGATCTCATTGTACTATTGAGAAAAAGCATGTATGTTTGAGAGAAAGAGAGTGAAAGATAGCCAAAACAATGTATTTATGAGTGAGAGATTGTGAGAGAAAGCTATGGAACCTTTGAAGCTATTTTGATATAGGACTAGACTTCTCAATCTTTGTGTTAAGTTGCAAAAATCACTATTAGCTAGGATGTATGCATTGATCTCATTTGATTTATTGTCAATATTAGCCTCATGTATCCAAAGAATGATGTGTGTATGCAATGAACCTTTGTGTTGGACCTCGTACTACTTGATGTTGGGTGTAAAGGCCCCTTACGCGCTCTCTTGTGTATATATTACTTCACACATGTGAACCCACCCTAACGGGTATAAGTGTACCGTACCCTAAGTATAAATACATTCATTTAATCTTTGTGTGTACCACACTGGTACACATCTATCCTACGACTCACTCTCACTCTATCACTATCAAACACTGTTCAGCTCTGAGTCATTGAACTCCTCAATCAGTATGCCCTCTCTTAGCTCTCAGTTCTCTTTCTCTATCTGCTTCTTCTTTGACTCTGCAAACTGGTATCAGAGCCAATGGCTCATGCAAGTAGGCAATTGGTTTGTCAATCCATTAAGAGTAGACGAGAGCATGCCAAACATGCGACTAGTTGGGGCAGGCAACATCAACAGTCAAAGAGTGAAGGTGACAGGTCGATAGGCGACTACTATGCAACTCTACTATGTGACCGTGGGGGCTGGAGGTGATTGTTGTTGCGCAACGAGACTGGAGGCGTGCAACGAGATGGAAGACTAACATGTGATGGGCGACATGGTGTTTAGGTGCATGAACGACAATGGGCAGAAGGTCAACGACTCAAGGGGGTGACTATGTATAAAAATGTGTCTAACGTGAGTTCAAAAAAAGGGAATATAAAAATACATAGGCTTACAAATGTACATTTATAGAAGGAAATATTTTAAAAGCAATAAATCTATTCACAAAAGGGGTCTTTATATTGAACATGTAAAGTTTTTACAAAAGGGTATTATTAAATCATAAAAGTGACCTGGATCTTTAACAAAAGGGTTATATGATGAACCTCAACAAGTAAACATAATACCCCTAATCTTTAGGGTATTATGCTCTCTCTCTCTCTCTCTCTCTCTCTCTCTCTCTCTCTCTCTCTCTCTCTCTCTCTCTCTCTCTCTCTCTCTCTCTCTCTCTCTCTCTCTCTCTCTCTCTCTCTCTCTCTCTCTCATACAATAGGTGGAGGATGAGTGACTCATGGGTGAAAAGACCTAACATTGAGGAGACATTCTCTAAAGTGGTCAAGCACTTGGACTTAGCTTTTGTAAAGCCAACCTAAAAGAAGAGAAAGAGTGATTGTTACATTATTTTGTGGAGCTGCATGAGAGAAGCATGCTCTCTCTTTCTCTCCCTCATACATACACAAATATGTGAAAAAGATGGAATGAATCTTCCTTCTTCTAGTAGAAGTTAATCAAAAGCAACAGACACATTCAGGACTTAAGTATTCTTTGAAGGCAATTATCAACATTGTTTATACTTATTTTATTATTAATAGATAGATTATGCATGTAGCGTGACAATTTGATTTGTTTTCTTTTTCTCATTCCTCTCTCTCTCTCTCTCTCTCTCTCTCTCTCTCTCTCTCTCTCTCTCTCTCTCTCTCTCTCTCTCTCTCTCTCTCTCTCTCTCTCTCTCTCTCTCTCTCTCTCTCTCTCTCTCTCTCTCTCTCTCTCTCTCTCTCTCTCTCTCTCTCTCTATGTATGTATGTGTGTGTGTGTGTGTGTGTGTGTGTGTGTGTGTGTGTGTGTGTGTGTGTGTATGTATGTATGTATGTATGTATGTATGTATGTATGTATGTATGTATGTATGTATGTATGTATGTATGTATGTATGTATGTATGTATGTATGTATGTATGTATGTATGTATGTATGTATGAAACTAGGCTCAAAGGAGTATGACCGTGAACAGTTGATGGCATTCTTTTCTCTTCTTAGGAGGTATAAAAGACTAATTTTGAGAACACTCTAATTTAAGATGCAAGGGACACATAATTAGTAAGTAGCTATGTAAGTCAATAACGATAGGATTTTGTAACACATGCCTTCAAAAGTGATATTACCCTACTATCATAAGGCACAAGTTAAGCTTCCTAATAATAACTATTGTAAAAACCTTATGTTTTGTCTTTATCTTTAACATAACATGCAATTTCTTCATACATGTACATATATACGCATATACATGTACATATACATAAATGCACTTTCTTTATATATATACATATATATACATATATATACATATATATACATATATATATACATATATATACATCTACACACATATGTACATCCATACATACATGTATGCCTGTGCATGTGCGTGCACGCTCACACACACACACACACACACACACACACACACACACACACACACACACAAAGAGAGAAGTTAATTCACATAATGTAATATAAAAAGAGTTTGAAAATAGCTCTTGGATTAGAAACAAGGGTTTTGTAAACCTTCGAAACTTTCTAATGAGCATGGCATTAACAAACCTGTCAAAGATGTGGAGATATCTCAAGACAAGGGGGAAACTCTTTTGAGGAAGCCACAAGAAAGTGATTCTCCTTCTAATCAATTACAAGCCAATGATTCTCATGCACCTATTTTTGTTTGTAACTTTGTTCAAATAAGAGGTGAATATCTTAAATAAAGGATTAATAGCATCACAGGGACTAGTAATGACAAAAATAAGTTACATTAGTGAGGGCCAATACTAAGATAGCTTCCAACAAGTGAAGATAATCTCAAAGAGTGTAAAACATATAGAATGTTGATGTGTTGATGTGCTCTTACTAGCCCAATTATGTTAATGTATAGGAAGTTATAGTTTTTTACACATTGCATCCAAATTCCATAATCCATGGTCTAATGGAAGTCCTAAAATGGTTTTGAAGCAAGCACAATACACATGCTTTTTTGTCATAAGATTTGTGACCAAAATTTCTTATGTAGTGCTATTAATCAAGAGACCTTAGATGCATTACATTATGCAATGTTCAAACTTTCTTATCTAGTGCTATTAATAAAGAGACCTTAGATACACTAATGTTGGTCCTTTCATCCTAGAAATTTAACAACACACTAAAACTAGGGGTATGACAATTCAACAAATTTTCAACCTCTTGCTAGTTGTATGACAATTCTACTATGCATCATCAGGCCATAGGTGACCAAACATGTGGATAACATTCACATCCAAAAATTCTAAAGTGTGAGATAGACGGTTTCTTACCAGTGTAAGCCTCATGAGGTGTTTTTCCCTTGAGAGCCTTTGTGTAGGTCTGATTTAAAATGTAGACTGCAGTATTAATAGCTTTAGCCCAAAAATGGTTAGGAAATCCCTTTCCCTTTAGCATGCATCTTGCCATCTCCACAATGGTGCGATTCCTGTGTTCCACAACACCGTTCTGCTGAGGTGTGTGAGGCGTCGTCAATTGATGCTTGATCCCTTTGCTCTTGCAAAAGTCTTCAAACTCCTTTGAGTTGAACTCACCACCACCATCTGTTCTAAATTTCTTCACACTTTTCCTTGTTTCATTCTCAACAAGTGTTAGCCATTCTTTAAACTTACCAAATTCTTGAGCCTTATCACGAAGGAAGTACACCCAAATCTTTCTACTATAGCTGTCGATAATCAACATAAAATAAGAAGATCCCCCCAAGGCCCATGTGGGCATCTTTCCGCACAAGTCAACATGCACCAACTCTAGAGAAGCCTATGCTCTATTCTTGCTTTCTTGTGGAAATGCCTTTCTCTATTGCTTGCCCATCATACAAGCTTCACATGGTTCCTTCAATTCAGTCATTGTAGGTAGGTGAGCAACCATACCTTGCTTGTGCACCTCCTTCAACACTGCAAATCCAATGTGTCCAAACCTTTCATGCCAAAGCTTACTTGTGCCCACTCCAATGGTGGCTGTAAGAGCACTTTAAAGCTCATATAGGTTATTCCTTCTTTCTCGTTTGGCAACAACTTTGCCTTCACTGTCAAGAATTTCTACACTTGTCTTCCTGAACCTCACTTCATGACCAAGATCAATTATGGCAACAACTGATAACATATTTCTCCTAATTTCGGGAACATACAACACATTTGAAAGCTTTTTGACATCACCATTTGTAGCAACAAATGAAATTGTACCTGTGCTCGTAGCAAGGCATTTAGTCAAACTACAATTTGTAGTTTGGCTGCTTGCCTTTCTTCTTTACTTCGGTCTTCTTTTTTTGTGGCGCATCTTCCATCTCTTAATCTGGGGTTATGTTTTCAGCAAGATTTGGTTGTTCAGGCGTTCTTCTAATTACCCATTTCAGAGGGCTAGAAGAGGAAGGCCCTGATTCGTCTTCTCTTCTTCTCTTTTCAGATGAAGGTCACGCATGCTTTTAATGAGTTCACACATGATATCATTTTTAGAAGGAACATAAGAAGAAAGAGTTGGTTGATTAGTCAAAGGTATAGGGGATATTGAAGGTGGAACAAGCTCCATCAAGGGAGTTGTTGAAGTTGAAGTAGAGCCCAATCTTAGTCACATTTGCTCTCTTCAAGCAATCATGTTAACTGCATTAGTAACATCTCTCCATGCAGTCTTGACTCCTGATTCGGAGCTAGCATCTTCTAGGCGATCAACAAGCTTCTCTTGTAGAATGGGATTTGCAGTCTTAAGGAATAATTCAATCTTCTGACCTTCCATACTTTGTTGGTCTTAAGCATCAAATTGTCCAAATTTACTTTCAAACTCATGGTATAACGCTGTTGCAGCTAAACCTTTGTTGGGTTTCTCAACCCAATGAGTGAAACTTTTCTTCGTCATTAGGCCAGATTCTTCTAAGAATATTTCTTCGTGTAGGGCATTTTTGAATACAGCCCAATCCCCATCTCGCTGAAAAAGACCATGAATTTTTTCTTGAAGACCATGCTTGGCTAGTTTGGAAAAATAGTGACTCCATGCATGTTGCGGTACACCAAAAAAGAGCATTTTCTCAACATAAAAGCAAATGAAAATAGAGACATTTTGACCATTAAATTATTTCAATTCCCACCCAACTTCCTCTAGGGCCTTGATAGCTATGGAATCAATCTTCTCTTCGTCTTGCCTTTGTTGTTGTTGTTGTTGTTGTAACATTTGGATTTGTTGTTTCTGAGTCTGTTGCAGTATGCACACCAATTGTTGTAGAGTATCTCTTGAAGAATCCCCCATCTTGGATTTTTGGAGCCCCAAGAGAGACACCAAGGAAATAGGGTTTCTACTGCAAGAAAATCTATCTTGTCATCATCAACAAGCTTTTTTATTAGTTTTTATATGATCACAATGAAGAAAAGAATACCAGGCACAACAAATCTTCATGCAGCATCATGTAAATCTCCCACGGATTTGATAAAATCAACCATATTCTTCATAATCTCCATCAATATAACAAAGAACAAAAAGTAATACACCATCTTTGAATGGAAATCAATCACATATTATTCATCTTCAATGTCTTCATAGTTCTCTCTCTCAATCTCTCATATACAATTACACTGTTTTGATAGATTTTACTATCTCTTACTCTCTCTCTCTCTCTCCATCAATAGTACATCATATCCTCACTACAATAATCAATATCCACTCTCAATACTCCTTCTTAGGTCGTGGATACACCTTCCAAAAGGTATGTCTGGTATGAAGGGTCACCAGAGACTGCATAGTGTCCTGTGAGATCTGTCTTTTGTCACTACCTTCTGTAACCTTCTGTGAATCTTCAGCAGCAGTTACTTCTTCACTTCAATTAGCTTGGATAGAGCTTCCATTCATCCTTTCCTAAGACAAAAACACTTCCCAAAATATCCACACATCCATCATAACACTCAACAGAAACAACAGAATAGAACCACAGATAAATAGAAGTACAGAACAACAGAGCTACAGAAGCTTACAGAACTTCACAGAAGATCAACAGAACCCATAAAAATCATAAAAACCAAAACAAAACCAATTCAATATTTCATAAACCTCTTCACACAACTTCAATCATCTCTCAAAACATTCATTCAACCATCTCTACTACCAAAACAGAAACAAAACAGAAGAAAACAGAAGAAAATCAGACCTTACAGAACCAAACATCCTCATCAAAAACCATAAAAAACCCTTTTTCAAACTTATCCAAACCTTTCCAAACACTTCAAAATAAACAACAAAAACAACAAAAAATCAGCCCAAAAACCAACATATTTCACACTCAACATATCCCCACACTTAGAAAGGAAGCGTCCTCGCGACCTCAGGAAAAAATGAATAAAAGCTCTAATCTCTTTGCTAAAAAATCTTCAATCAGCACAATGTACCAGCTACAATCACGACCCCAACATCAGCTTCATAAAACCTATATAATATGTTTCAGCTTCCAAATCTTCAACTGCAACTTCATCCAGCTAATAAACAACATCATCAATCTTCACAGCTCCATCTTCATCAGCTCCTCATCCACAAAGAAAAACAACAATACCCAATACAAAATATACCCATACACAAATATAATTTGAATGGTAAAACTCCTCAAAAATGTTGAAGAGAAAGAATAAATTTCCATTAAAAAGAAGAGAGTGGATATAATCAAGAAAACCCTCCTACTAAGTAGGATGAAGATATTTCTTCTTAAACTGCAGACTAATTTTAAGATGGTCCAAGGCTTTGTTTTCATCCACAAAGTACTAAGGTACATTTTGGAGGAATTGTAGGCAACACATCCTTTCCAATAAAATGATGAATCTGGTAGGGAAGGCCTGTGCAAAATAATATAAGAGATCCATTTGAGCAACTACTACATCCTCATTTGGATTAATCAACATATGGGGGATACCCTTGCGAGTATTCAAATGTGTCTGATGATGCACGAACACAAGATACCAGCAAAAATGAGCAGCAAGACGAAGTGTGGTATCTCTAGAAGTACCATGTACCCTAGCAAAGTGGAGGTAAGAATTGGAACACGCTGCAGAAGTATCCCAGGACCCTGGAATGAGAGGCCAATTAAACACTGGACCTGTCCACTGAATCATGTAATGTCCACTGTCTTCTACGAAGGATGTCACCATCATACCCTGGGGTTTTCCAGTACTGTTTGGGGAGGAAGATTAATGTAATCTGTCGGAGAGGGTAATGGAATGAAAGGAGGGCATTGTAATGGAGGATAGGACAGATCATAAAAAGAGGGTAATTGAAGGGATAAAGAAGGTGGAAAAGATGGAGAATACATCAAAAATGTATGAAGGGATTCTGTTGGAAAAACTGAAGGAACAGGAGGAACAGGAGGAACAGTAGATGGAATGTCAGAAGGAGTAGGAGATAATGTAGGATCAGCAATGAAAGGACATGTAGTGAGCACTGGAATGTGAGGAAATCCTGAAGGTGTAAATGATAAGAGAGGAATATTATCAGGACTAGATGAAAGAAGAGAAACATATAATGGGAAACGATAAGATATTAGGGAATATGATAAAAGATAAGCAGGATCTAAAGGATAAATAGAACATCGGAAATTTAAATCATAAAAGAAAGACTCAGTAAATAATGGGTTATCAGCAATGAAGCTCAACAACTGAGATTGAAGAGGCTGGATATCTGATTTATGAAAGACACTTCTGAGGCGGTGAGGTTCCAAAGCAACATCCTCCAAAGGTGGATGCCAAGCATATCCCTTGCACCAAGGCGTCTACTCATGATAAGTTCGTAAACTCTCTGCTAACAGAAGCTCAAATGAATGTACATACATCGCTGCTTGTAAGATGAAATCTCCCACATAAACGTTTAAATCTTCCTCATCAGGGATCTGTAGATAGCCTGTAAGATACATGAAAGAGAGTAACTGGACCTCATGGGAAATCAAGTCATCCACAAATTTGTCAAAAACAGCTCGTAAGAGATCCGCAGGCTAGAGATTGGACCATCCATCCTTTGGAGGCTCTAAATCCACATTGCTCAAAGAGATATATAAGGCAAACCTCTGTTGATGATATCTCACCCAAAAGGATGGAGGAGGTGACACTAATTCAGTATAACGGAAAAAATCATTCTGCACACAATCCATCCGCTGGCTGAAGGCGATCAACCTTAGTTAAGAACCCGTCATAGAGCTTAGCCTTATGTTGCAACTGATTAAGCTCCTCTTGGGATGACACAACAGAATATACAGGAGCAGGAGGGGAAACATAAAGAACATCCACCTTTTGATCAAGTTCTTCAATGAGTTTTTGTTGGGACTCTACAGTGTCCTGAGATTGCTGGAACTGACCCTCACTGGTAGCAAGCTTACTAGCCAAAGTGACCATCTCTGCAAGGGCAGAATTCTTCTCAAGCATCAAAGATGCATTCTCCTCCTCTAGTTTAATAACCTTAGCTTCTAGCTCCTGAATACTAACCTTCTGTGAATCTATTAAGGCTGTGGTAGTAGTCATCTGATTGTGGATATCACTGAGGGTAGCCCTTTCTGAAGACAGATCCTCCAGTGCCTTACTCAATTGACTAGTGAGGGAATCCACCTTGTCTTGCATGGAAGTGTAAACACCGGTGTACAGTGTCTGAAGACAGGAAGTAAGGGAAGTTTCCAAAGTAGACTGGACATTGGAAACCATCTGTGGAAGCATGGGTCCAGCTAACATGGTTTGTAATGATGAAGGGATCAGTGAATCTAATTTTCCTTCCTTTTGAGCGGCAAATAGATTGGTACAGGAAAGAAATGAAGGAAGGGCACTACCAGACATAGCAGGAGTGGACGTTTGCACCAGTGGATCTTGGACAAAAGGATTGGAAGGTCCCTTTGTGTGAAGGTCATCTTCTGAATTAAGATGCATGGGCCTAGGAGAAGAAACTGATATTGTAGGTTGCACTGGTAAAGGAGCTGGATCTGGCACTGGAACACCACTACGAGGAGGTGCAAAAGTAAGGATCCTCTGTAGGAAGGCACCATAAGAAACAGTACTATTTTGACCCTTCCTGACACACTGGAAATGCTGATCCATCTTAGATAACAAGAAACTTGCCCAGTTGAATTTAGCTCCCTCTAGAATCTTCACAGAAGCTGTGAATAATTCTTTTGACAGGTATTTGGATGCAGCCTTTCCTGACATGAACCGGTCCTGTAGGAACTGGCATAACTGCTTCCAGATTGGAGAAGAAATGTGGGCAATAGATACCCCTGAGCTATTAATGAGCTAGTTAAGGAGCAAGGGGGTGGAAGTTTCCTTCTTCATCAGTGTGACTATCTCCTCAGCCGCGTCAGTAGTAGCTGGTTACCACTGGGCACAAAGGAAGCAGATAAGGGCAAACATAATGCTTCACTGATATTGGCTACTGATAAACAGAATGTCCAGTTGTAAGCCAGGCCAGACTGGTTTTTGTAAGAAGTGAGGAAAGAATAACACAGCTTCTCATCCACAGGTGGTAAAATGAGAGCCACAAATGGGCGAAGGCCAGCTCGTCAAATACAATCTGCCTCTAACAAAAGAGAATAGTCATGGACCGCAAGAGGAACATGCTGGACCACAATTGGAGGCGTAGAAAGAGGTGCCATTCAGACCATGGTAAAAAAAAACCCACACACACAACCAGGAAAACAAAAAGAAAACCTGCAAAACCCAAAAACAAAACCAAGACTGAGACCAACGACAGGAAATCGACTAATTTACACGACTGACTGGACCATAACAACCCCCAGGCAAACCACATCCTAGAAAAAAAATTCATCATGACGTCTACATACATGCGACCGAAAGCTTCATGCTATGCACACATACATGCACCTTGTGACCCCGTATCAGGCAGAAAATAAAATAAAACTACATTCCGTAGCCCACACAGAGACTCAAAAAAAATCATGACGCAATCAAATATTCTGACTAAAAACAAGGATAAATACCATGTTTACCAATGTCAAATTACTACTCCCACATAGCGTTCACGTCCTACAGTGCGGTGGAGTGTGTGAGTGAAACTAACGACTCATTTTTTATTATATAAACAATCAAGCATCGTTCATTATTAAATTAACCCGTTAATGCATGGTGAGTTGACATCGTAACCCAGCCCCACTCAGAGTTTGACACGACTTGACTGACTGACTGGGTCTCTACTAATGTAGTTCCTTGTTATAATTAGATGATGTATGGCACTTGTGTGCATGCATGCGTGACTTCGGGGGTTGATTTTAATTACAAGTTAATGTGTCTGAAACGCGTGTGCGTGTGCATTTGTGAATTGATTTTAATTTACAACTTATGTGGGTTACGGTGCAAAGGTGCACGTGCAACGGCAGGGTTTCTTTTTACAATTAACGTCCGGTTCATTTTATTTACAATTTATGAGGTGCAGTCTGTTAATTATGTGTGTGCAACGTTCGGTTGATTTTATTTACAATTAATGTGTATTATTGTACAAGTGAGAGGGGAAAAAAGGAAGGAACCTGGTAATGTGTGGATCTGCCTGCGAAGTCTGAAAGCACAACCTCCAAAAGTGGAATGCCCAGTCCACAAAAATCCACAAAACGGTCAAACAGTCGACTGCCAAGAGTCATCCTGTTGGATAGAAAAACAAAAACGACCTAACACCGTGACCACGACAAAGAACAATGAAACGGATGACCAAAAGAAAAAAAGAAAAAAAATGTATGTCTTGGATTTATTTGGATGTGTTGATTTGTAGGGGTTTTATGTTTTAGTTTGTGGTGTTTGGTTAAGTTGTTATTTGTTTTTATTGTGTATGGTTTTATATTTGTTTTTGTTTTTGTTTGGGGTTTGTGGTGTTTTTTGTTTGTTTCTGTTATAATTTTAAAAAAAAAACCAAGAACCCAAATTTTCCCACTACGAGGACGAAAACCCATATTGTTTCAATGTGATGGAAATGTTCATTTGATGTTGGGGAGTTTCGAAAAATTTTGTTTATAATAAATACATTGTCATGAGATGTTTCCAAAAAGAAATAAGTTCCCAACATTATGTGAATAATTTTTTTTATTCCAAGAAAATGTCCAAAATAGGAAAGAGAGTAAATGTGATTTTTTGAACTTTTTATTTGTTTTTATTTTTTACTCCTTTTTTTGAATTATTTTCTGATTTTTATGTATATTTCTAAATTTTTTAATCAATTTCTATCAATTTAGAAAGAATTTCAACCAATTTGGAATTTTCAAGAATTTTCTAATAGGATTTTCTAGGAAGAAAATTTATTAAACAGTGGGAAAAGGTTTCAGCAATTTTCGGCAATTTTTTAGAATTTGTTTTGATTTTTTTATGATTTTTTTTCAAATTTTAAATGTGTTTAATGGATTTTGTGATTAAAAAATGATTTTCGGGATTTCAAAAATGAATACTCGGACACGCGTGAACAGCTGCGTGTGAACAAACGAGCACGCACCATCGCACGGACAAGTCCAAACGCGCGTCTCGCGCGTGAATAGTCGCAAAGAGACGCGATCACGCGTACACGAACGCGAACAGCCGCCGCTGACGGTCTCCCGCACGAACAACACACAGGCGAATCCACGCACGCGAACACGCGGTGGGGGAGGGTGGGGTGAAGCCAACTGGGGGGGGGTTTTGGGTCTGGTTAAGGGGGGAAGGTGGGTGTTAAGGGGGGAATGGGTGGTATAGGAAGGGGTGGAGGGTTGAGGGGAAAATGGGTGGTGTGGGAATGGGGGGTAAGGGAGGGGTGGTGGGAATGGGGGGTAAGGGGAATGTGCGAATGGGGGGAATGGAAGGGTGTGTGAATGGGGGGTAAGGGAGGGGTGGTGGGAATGGGTGGTGGGTGGTGCGCAAATCGGATGCTGTACGCTCGCGTAGTGAATGCCGGAAGGTCCCCAAGAACAATAGAACTCTACTTTTTGCACAAATTACAAGGTAAAACGCATGAATGACATGAACAAGAGACCAATTGGGTGCAATCTCCTCCCATGCCTTGTGTGAGCACTCCACAAAGCATGTATTTTATGTATTAATCCTCTTCAAGCTCAAATAATAGCCCAATTTACAAAATAGCAAGCTTTTAGCTTTTGAGTTTGCTTTAGCACAAAATAGGAATAAAGCTAACGGACGGTGCCCAAAGAGTCTGGCATGCCCAATACAATGTCCAAGTATAAATAACATAATCATGCGTCCATGCGCATACAAAATAATAATAAATATTCAACGCCTCAATAAATAGGCGTGACAAAATATAGGCGTGGCGCCCATCAAAATAAATCGAATACTCGCTATCCTTTAATGCTTTCCTCCGCCACTGCTGCTATCTCTACACATCAACTGAAGCATTCACAATCATTAGTAAAATAATACAATTAAACCGACAAAAGTGAATACCTAGCAGTCTTCAGCTACATAAATAAATCAACTGGTTAGAAATAAATCCTAACCTTAATTTATTACGAGTGCGCACTCTAAACTCATAAACGTTTATTAATTTAATATGCATTTTGCGGAATCACCTGCTATGGAATCACCCATGTACACACTAAATTAATGAAACGCCCGAAAAGGACAGGCGTCCCCATTAACTTCTCGCACAAAGAATCCACTTTGTGTATGAGCCCCGGTCATCAAAGTTTACAGAATCTACCGTAAAACCTCACGAAATCCACCGTGAAATATGCCTCCTGGCATCATACCCCCGGGGTGGGATAGCAATTGACCTCAATTGCTATTAGCTCAATGTGGAGCTAAAAGAGTGGGGAAAGCATTTAAGTCTCTAGCGTGCATCCATTGTGCTTCCTCTACAGGATGGTTCTTAAATTTAACTAGATATCTAGAATATCTTCGGCTAGTTCTAGTGGTCATAAAATCAGTGTCTATGATAGCTTCAGGTTCAAGTATTTCAGTCTCTTCCTCTAACAAAGGTGGGTTTTCATAAACAGGGTGTACAGGTAATTGGCCTCTAAATGGTCGTAATAAACTAATGTGAAATGTGTTGTGAATTTTCCAATGAGGTGGTAATTCTAACTTGAATGCATTGTCATTTATTTTATGAATGATCCTAAATGGTCCATAGAATCTAGGGGCTAATTTCACAACTGGGTGTCTATCTACACTTTGTAATCTACGTTTTTCTATTCTCAACCAAACATAGTCATCAACTTTGAAATTCATTGCTTGTCTTTTCTTATTGGCTTGTTTGGTATATGATTGCTGGGCTTTGGCAATCATGTCTTTAACCTCATCAAAAATAGTATTATGCATACTAGCAATATCATCAGCACTCTGAATTCTATTTGACAAAGATGCAATAGGTGTAGATAATCTATAACCATAAATCACTTCAAACGGTGCTTTCTTTGTAGATGTGTGTGTTGTATTGTTATATGCAAACTGTGATAAATGCAAATGTGTATCCCATGTCTGTGGTTTAGAAATAGTATAAGCACGTAAAAGATCTAGAATAGTGCTATTAGTGGCTTTTGTTTGTCCATTAGTTTCAGGATGAAATGCAGATGAGAAATCAATCTTTGTGCCTAGGTTAGAAAAACAGAGTAATCCAAAAGTTGTTACAAAATCTAGAATCACGATCTGAAATAATAACTTTTGGTAATCCATGGTTAGTGAAAACAGTTTTCAAAAACAATTGTGCTGCTTGTGATGCTGTTAAAGTTTTCTTACATGGAATGAAATATGCTTGTTTACTAAATCTATCTACTACTGTCCAAATCATATCATAGTTAGATTTAGTATTAGGTAAACCAGTAATAAAATCCATAGAAATTTGTTCCCATGGTCTAGATGGAATAGACAAAGGCATAAGTAATCCACACTGTTTACCATGATGTCTCTTAACTCTTTGACAAATCAAACATTCAGAAACAAAGTTAGATACATCAGTGTCCATATGCGGCCAATAAAAATCTTCAGTTAATGTACGTAAAGTAGATATGATACCTCTATGACATTGATATGGAGGACAATGAATCTCATTCAAAACAAAAGATCGGAATGGAATTGTAACACACAATCTCTTTTCATAAAACATAAATCCATCATTATATGGCAGTGAATCAATAGGAATCAAGTTATTTTGAACTAATTTATTCCAATCAGCATGAAAAGTAATATCCTGATGATAAGTATCTTTCATAGCAATCAAAGAATCAAAAGATATAACAGAAATATTATGAATGGCAGGTCTTCTACTTAATGCATCAGCCACTACATTTTCTTTACCGGGTTGATATTGAATGATAGGATGAAAACTCTGAATAAAAGATGCCCATTTGATATGTCGGTCAGATATTTGAGGTTGGTTAAGTAAATGTCTAATACTTTGCTGATCGGTCTTAATCATAAATTCTAAGTCCATTAAGTAGTGTTTCCACTATCTTAATGCTTGTACAACAGCTAATAATTCTTTGTCATATGTGGAATATTTTAGTTCAGAGGGTTTCAGCTTACAACTAGAATAGGCTATAGGATGATTGTCCTGCATAAGTACGGCTCCTATTCCTGATCCACTAGCATTGGTCACTACTAAAAGAATGGTCTATTAAAATCAGGCAACTGTAAGACAGGGGCATGGGTTAATGCATGTTTCAATAAGTCAAAGAATTTATGTTGATAATGCGTAGGTACAGTCTGTAACTTCAATTCCTTTACTAGCTTTGCTGAAATAAAATCATGAGTACTACCGTCATCATGCAAAATAATCTTTTCCTTTCCATGCACTAAACATTTCATAGTCAATAAAGAATGTGGAGTTGGCATACCTGGTAAAGTATCCGAAGGAGTAGTAGTGTCGTCCTCATCTTCCGTGAAATCAGGCATATCTTCATGTTCGTCATCTTCCATTGCTCCAAGGTAGTTGATATGGGCAGGTGGCTTCTTTGAATGGCAATTTGCTGCTAAATGTCCAGGCTGGTGGCATTTATAGCATACTATAGGCTTGGCTTTGGTTACATTGTTTGCAATGGCAAGAAGTCTAGGGACATTAGGATTTGGCTGTGGAATAGGCTTAGGGTTTTGATTGACATTGATGGTAATGCAGGTGGTTTTGCCCAATTTTTACGGAAAGATGATGAAGTGAAACGACCTTGATTAAATCTTCTAAAATTTGAGTTGTATTGCTTAGATCCATAGTTACCATTGGCTTGGAATTGTTGTGGACGTCTGTCTCTACCTCGCAACTTGTCTTTAGTGTCGTGAGCTAATGAAATGGCGTCTTCAAGAGTTGCAAGCTTGAACATGTTAACTTCAGCGTAGTAATGTCCAAGGAGTCCAGACATATACTTGCGCTTGTGTGTCGCTTCAGGTATGTCTTCAAGCATGTGTAACTGGAGTAGTGCATTCCAAAAACGCTGTGTGTACTGAGGAATAGGCTCACGATCCCATTGTTGAAGAAGATCCCATTGCTTAATGGCTTTCTCATGAAATTGTGGAGGAAGGAAATTCTGCATAAACTTCTTCTTGAAATTCTCCCAGGTATTGGGACAATCTATACTTTTACGAATCATTGTCCACCAAAGAGATGCTCTATCCACTAAATGATTAGTGACACTGATTTTATCTTTTTCTGCATAGGTTTCCTCATGAAAGTAGTCATCAAACTGACTAATGAATGCAAGAACTGTTTTTCCCTCTCGAGTGCCATTGAAAGTACGGAATTTGAAATTTCTTTTACTTATCTTTGATTCCTTGCGGACAGATTGAGCTTCGAGAGTCGCATCGATGGTACGTCGGATAAGGTCTTCAGATTGAGGTTCTTCTTTATCGGTAGACGATCTTTGTAAATTTGCCAATTGAACTTGCAATGCTTGCCTAGCCCGTCGTTCTTCATCCAATTGCATCATAATTGAGTCCAGCTTTTGCTCCATCGTAGGTTCAGGTAGGTCGCCTTCAGCCATTAAATCATCCATATGTGATTCCGTCATCCTGCAAAACTCAAAAGACCTCTCACTCTCAAAATCAAGTTAGCGGGATGAGCGTAGCTCAAGTTCGGGAATACAAGGCTTATATATTTTTGGGTGTGGCTTTCACAATCTTTGAAAAATCTGTGTTTTATGCTTCTTCGTATGCTGAAAATGCTTCAGCAAACTTGCGTATGCATAGAGTACCTTCCAATGAACGACTCTGCAGTTCGGAGTTTCTGCGCAGGAACAACCCTTCTATGAGTTTTGAATAGAAGTCAGTTTTGACTCCAATTGACTTGTCTGACTTGCAGAGTACTAGACTTATGTGACTTGTAGAGTTTGTAGACTTGCAGAACTTAGTTGCTTTGTCTGACTTGCAGAACTTGACTTGAAAGAACTTGCAGAATCTGATTGGTTGTGTGTGACTTGGAGTTTTGATATGACTTGACTGATTGAAGCTTAAGTGATTAAGCTTGGTAGTATAGCAGCAAGTCGTCGATTTGGGGGGGGGGGGGGGAGGGGGGGAGGGGGGGTTTGCAACGCGGCGCAAAATTCGGAGGTCTCCTGAGATACCACGCGATTACGTTTGAAGCTTTAAGATTCTTAAAGCTTATAAAGCTTTAATACTAAACTTGATAATCATAAAAGCTTTTAAGCTTTTGGGCTATGGAGGCTTATCTCTGTGTATGAAGACGACTTGATGAAGAAGAGATAGAAGTGGTCCTACGCCTCTGCAGACTGGTCCTTCGCAGTCTGATGATGGAAACAATGCTTCTTGATCGCCAAGAATCCGCATGTATCGACCGTTCGCGACGAGATTGACTGTAGAGCCCGATCATTCCAGGAGCTCCGCCTTCGCACAAGATGGGTAGCGATTGGAAGCTCTTGATCTCAGCTTCGCTCTGATACCACTGGTGCGCAAATCGGATGTTGTACGCTCGCGTAGTGAATGTCGGAAGGTCCCCAAGAACAATAGAACTCTACTTTTTGCACAAATTACAAGGTAAAAAGCATGAACGACATGAACAAGAGACCAATTGGGTGCAATCTCCCCCCATGCCTTATGTGAGCGCTCCACAAAGCATATATTTTATGTATTAATCCTCTTCAAGCTCAAATAATAGCCCAATTTACAAAATAGCAAGCTTTTAGCTTTTGAGTTTGCTTTAGCACAAAATAGGAATAAAGCTAACGGACGGTGCCCAAAGAGTCTGGCATGCCCAATACAATGTCCAAGTATAAATAACATAATCGTGCGCCCATGCGCATACAAAATAATAATAAATATCCAACGCCTCAATAAATAGGCGTGACAAAATATAGGCATGGCGCCCATCAAAATAAATCGAATACTCGCTATCCTCCAATGCTTTCCTCCGCCACTGCTGCTATCTCTACACATCAACTGAAGCATTCATAATCGTTAGTAAAATAATACAATTAAACCGACAAAAGTGAATACCTAGCAGTCTTCATCTACATAAATAAATCAACTGGTTAGAAATAAATCCTAACCTTAATTTATTACGAGTACGCACTCGAAACTCATAAACGTTTATTAATTTAATATGCATTTTACGGAATCACCCGCTATGGAATCACCCATGTACACACTAAATTAATGAAACGCCCGAAAAGGACAGGCGACCCCATCAACTTCTCGCACAAAGAATCCACTTTGTGTATGAGTCCCGGTCATCAAAGTTTAGGGAATCTACCGTAAAACCTCACGGAATCCACCGTGAAATATGCCTCCTGGCATCAGTGGGAATGGGGGGTAAGGGGAATGTGTGAATGGGGGGAATGGAAATGGGGGGTAAGGGAATGGGTGGTGGAAATGGGGGGTAAGGGAGGGCTTGTGGGAATGGGGGGTAAGGGGAATGTGTGAATGGGGGGAATGGAAATGGGGGGTAAGGGAAGGGGTGGTGGGAATGGTGATTGTCGGGCGCAGGTGGGCGGAGGATGCAGGTGGGCGAACCCGCAAAGGGCGGGCGAAGGCCAGGCCGGCGGGCGAATGGAGAGGCGGGCGGCTATTCCACAGGCGGGCGGCAGGTCGGAGCCGGCGGCGCCTGGGAGGGAGGCGACAAGGGGGCAGGCGCTGTAGGGCAACGCCTAACAGGGAGGCGCCAGGGCGGAGGCACTAAGGAGGGAGGCGCCAAGGGCGGAAGGGCGGCCAACGGGCCAGCGGGCGGGCAGTGTCTCCAGCGGGTGGCCAACGGGCCAGCGGGCGGGCAGCGTCTCCAGCAAGTGGCGCAAGGCGGAAGGCCACCTCCAGCGGGTGGCGCAGGCGCCTGGAGGGAAGAAGGGAGAGGAAGGGATGGAGGCGGGAGAAGGAAGAGGCGGGGGAGTGGAGGCGGGAGGGAGAAGAGGAGGAGGGTGGAGTAGGGGAGGAGATGGAAGATGAAGGGAGGAGGGGATGGAGAAGAGAGAAGGAAGAAGGGAGGGGGTTACGGGGAGAAAGAGGGAGGGGGAGGAGAGAGAAACAAAGAATAAGAAGAAGAGAGAGAGATAGAGAGAAGGAGAGAGAGGAGGGAAGGGGAGAGGAGAGGTAACGTACATGGGAAGGGGGGATATAATTATTTTTTTAAAAAAATAAATAATTTTTTTGTTAAAATAATAAATTAATTAATTAAAAGAAAGGCGTGCCCCCGTCCCGCGCGCGTGCGCGGGGCGGGGTAAAAAAATTTGCAGTGGCGGGATTGGAATGGCGCCGGGACATTGGCACGAGGTGCACTTACACGACCGGGCGTGGCAAGTCGCGTAAAACTGAAAATGCGTGCATTCACGCGCGAGATGAGTCGCGCGAGACATGTCAAAATAAAGAAAATTAATATCTCACAATCCGATCGTCGAAACGAAATGATGTAAAAAAAAAATGTACAAGACGGCAGGGGGAAGATAAGGGAAAAGGTCAATGGGGGTTCCCAGGGGAATAAAGG
The DNA here is from genome assembly GCF_053477565.2 of Lygodium microphyllum. Classification (NCBI taxonomy): domain Eukaryota; kingdom Viridiplantae; phylum Streptophyta; class Polypodiopsida; order Schizaeales; family Lygodiaceae; genus Lygodium; species Lygodium microphyllum. Next base: position 69,353,994 of record NC_141141.1, read on the forward strand.
CGTGCACATGCAAAAAAACACGAAAAACGGCCCCGAAAACACATACGGGGATTAATTTCGGGAAATCCATGCATTCGAATAAAGTGTGGAAAGAAGGGAAAATGGGCAAAAGAATGCACCCGACAACCCTATCATGTCAAAAAAAACGTTCCGACTGAGATAAGACACATTCACATGGAAAAAAAGTAAAAAAGACACACGCAAAGACGGTCGAAAATTAATAACAGAAGATCGGTTCACCGAAACAGAGGGCAGCAAAAACGACAAATGTGCGGGAGAAGGGGAGGCACAAGCCTGTCACGTTAAAACGCAGTTCCGATAGGGTTAGGAGGCGTTCACATGCAAAAAATTCCAAAAAGACACTCGAAAACACTTTTAAAAATTAATAATTAAAAATCCAGAAGTCAAAATAGGGGGAGAAAAAAGAAAAAATGTAGGAAAAGGTGCATGGACACGTCTTTCAAGTCAAACTAGAATTCTGATGCAAACAAGGCAAGTTCACATGGAAAAATGTCAAAAAGACGCACAAAAAAGTCCCGAAAAATCGCAAAAATTATTATTGGACAAACCGTGCATCAGAATGACACGGACTAGCAAGGAAAAATGTCAGGGAGGAGGATTAGGACAGGTCGAATGCATCAGATCAGAGTTTTGAAGCAAGCAAGACGCGTTCACATGGAAAACCGTCTAATGTACGCAAAATCCTTCAAAAATTAATAACTCAAAAATCATGCATCGGAACAGGAGTGGGTAAAAAGGAAAATTGGACAGTTCAAAGGGACGAACATGGCTGTAAGGGCAGATGGGGATTCCGCTCAACGTAGGGTGCGTTCACATGGAAACACATCAAAAAAAGAAAGAAAGAGAAATGGAGGAGGAACAGCCCCAAGTGAGGGGTGACAGTGGACGGGTGGTTGGGGAAAGGACCCTAGGAGGGTAAAAGAAAGTCATGGTGTACATGCATGATCAAAGTGAGGCATACGCAGGGCAGTATGCCACATAGACGTGCAAGGACGCGTCCCCACACTTAAAACATTAACGGCAAGGGAAATGCATCACGAAAACCTACGATTCGACAAACGACTGGACGCTTTGACAGACTGGATGCTGATGTCCACACACTTAGCACCTCAACATACACATGCAATCATGAGATAGGGTTAGGAAAACTTGGCCCGTGTGGCAGATAGTTAAAATTGATTGTCGATGTCGCGCGCTATGTCTCAAGCGGCGGCAGGGGGTACCAAAGCTTGCTTTGCAACAGACGTGTCCAGCATGGCAGGGACCATGTAACAGCACCCAGGGAGGTAGCTAATGGATGAATTTCGTCGGGTCGATGTTGCTGATGAAGGATAGTCACTCAGCTTACAGCACTCAGATGAGATGAGAGAACAGTCACTCGCCCCATGACGGACATCACTCGATGAATAATGATTGAAACCCATATCTCACACCCGATTTAAGAATCGACAAAGAAATGGTGCAAAGGAGTACGCCAGGGTGCACAGTTGATGGTGCATCAGTGCGTCCAACCCGTCTGGCATAGGTGCAAAGGAGAAAGGCAAGGGAGCCTTGTAGTGCACTGTGTAGAACATAATGATGTGTCCTGTGTTGATGGTAAAAACCCAGCCCGTGGGTGCATAGAGAAACGGAAACGTACGTGACTCCAAAGGTCGTAACGTCTCTCAATCCTCACCTCTCAGTAATTGATTGAAGAAACTCATGTCACACTCAGCCCCACCCTCTGTCTCACGCTCCGTTGAAAGATACAGAGGGCAGCCATGTCCTGAAACCCGTTGATATAATCCTCACGGTCACTTGTGCAAAGGTTGTATGCCTTGTGCGCATTTGATGGTGCAATTGTGCATCCCACCTTGTGCCGGCATACAGTGCAAGAAGGAAGGCCAGGGAGCCTTATAGTGCAGTGCACAAGAATAGATCGTGCTTTGTGCATTGAGAGGCCCATCCTGTGCGTACAACACTCCATTCGCACATCGTACCTCTCATTTGATTTGAAGGGAAAAGACTGGTCACTCGCCCCACCCTCTGTCTCACACTTGTTAAAAAAAAATTATGTGCTAAGACAAAAAATAGAGTATGAAGTACAAATACTGAAGGTTCCAAGGGTCATGAAGGATACCCTCACCACAACCAACATTCATCAAAAGAAACAAAGCTAGTAAATATTAGTGCCCACCTGTAGCTAACTATCAAGACTAACACGTTTCCCTCCTGATAGAATTCAAAGACATCTTTGCTTAGAATTACAGTGAAATAAAGGGACTAAATCCCTAATTTTACCAACATCGAATTTCCCTCAAATTTGATATTGTGTTTGGTGCACAGATCGGACGCCGTATGCACGCGTAGTGAGCGTCAGAAGGTCCCCAAGAACAAAAGAACTCTACTTTTGCACAAAAAACAAGGAAGAAAGCTTGCACGACATGAAGCAAAAGACTAATTGGGTGCAATCTCCCCCCATGCCTTGTATGAGTGCTCCACAAAGCATGTATTTTATATATTATTGATCTTCAAGCTCAAAAAATAGCCCAATTTACAATTAGCATGCTTTAGCTTTTGTGTTTGCTTTTGTGCCACTAAAGAATTAAAGCTATTGGGCACCCAAAGAGTCAGGCAGTACCCAAATACAATGTCCAATAAAAATATTTAAATCGTGCACCCATGCGCATACAAAAGTAATAAATAAATATCAAGCGATTTCTCCAAGAAGGATCATTGCGGCAGGGGAGTGGAGCTCATGGAAGTACCTGCACTTGCATACAAGTATTGGGCTCTAAATCACCGGGAGGTGGGTAAAGTTTCCCCCAGGCCGGGTTGTGCACCTCTTCAAGGTCTTAAGTGGTAAGGGAGGGTCACCTCTCTTTTGTCTTACCACCTCGCCTGGCATTGGCCTTTTTCCTCAGTCGGAGTATACATGGCATACATTTTTAATAAGCAATCAGCATGAGATGCATTGGAAAGAAGACATTGGGCCTTTTCATGAGATGCAAGGAATGATAGAAGTTGGGGTAGGGTTTACCTTGGCAGTCGAGTGACTCACTAGCTACTACTTACCCAATTTACAATGGCTATTATTCATCCAAGATCACAAGACAAGATAGGGGGTTAATGTCAGCCATTACAATGAATTTCAAGAAGAGGTATGATGCTTGTATGCAATCTTGAATCTCTCCAACAATGGATTAAGCTCAGCAAGTTGCTAAATTGAGAGATTAAGATCAGAATGGCATACCTCTTTAATGCTTGGGAAGCATTATGATGATTCATGCTTCAACGGTTTTCCTAAGCATTAAAGAGGTATGCCATTCTGATCTTAATCTCTCAATTTAGCAACTTGCTAAGCTTAATCCATTGTTGGAGAGATTCAAGATTGCATACAAGCATCATACCTCTTCCTGAAATTCATTGTAATGGCTGACATTAACCCCCTATCTTGTCTTGTGATCTTGGATGAATAATAGCCATTGTGGGTAAGTAGTAGCTAGTGAGTCACTCGAGTGCCAAGGTAAACCCTACCCCAACCTCTATCATTCCTTGCATCTCATGAAAAGGCCCAATGTCTTCTTTCCAATGCATCTCATGTTGATTGCTTATTAAAAATGTTTGCCATGTATACTCTGACTGAGGAAAAAGGCCGATGCCAGGCGACGTGGTAAGACAAAAGAGAGGTGACCCTCCCTTACCACTGAAGACCCTGAAGAGGTGCACAACCCGGCCTGAGGGAAACTTTGCCCACCTCCCGGTGATTCAGAGCCCAATACTTGTATGCAAGTGCATGTACTTCCATGAGCTCCACTCCCCTGCCCCAATGATCCTTCTTGGATACCCCACAATGCTAATGGTACCCATGTATGACACTTGAAGTACATGCAGTCAAAGGAGATGTATGGTAGTGAATGTAGTTATGCATTAATGGCAGAGCTAATGGATATGCAATGATGCTCGGGATTATGTTAATATACTCAAGATGCTATTGATGTGGTAGATCAGGCCTCTTGAACTATGTTCTATCCATGTAAGACCTTGGTACTAAGGGAAAGGCTATGTTTTTTGTCACAATCCTACAGAACTATCACAAAGATCCCATTGCACAAAATTTTGTCCCAAATCTGGGGGTAAACCCTATGGCTCACCTCAAACAAGTCTTTATCACCTCCTATTTGAATCAAAAATCTCCCCAATGAGAGCTACAATGTGAAAGTTATGCCCATTTTTGTGCACTAGGGACACGATGGACAGGATGCAGACCAAATCTATTACAGAAAATTCTGGTCATTTTTTGTCATAAAGATTAATACCTCATCTCGAAGAGGCTATTGTCAAGACAAGCACTGCAAATCTATCACAAAAAATTCTCATTGACCTACTCAATGAGACAAAATTGGTAGCCATCCATACAAAGCACATCAACGGCATTGACAAATATATGAACTTTATCATTTGTCTTAAACATGACAAGAAACATTTCCCATAGGATGATGCCACTTATGATGCAAAGTCTTGCCATATATGATATATCTTGGAAAGCCAAAACATTTTGTATACTCTTGTAATGAAATATATATAAATATTTTTTCTTGTGATATGTACTTAGTTCCAATAATTTCAAGTAAAGTTGTTTGTTTTGTTTCTTGAAATGCTCCACCATTAACTTATGTCTAATATATGTACACATGGCAACTAGTAGTAGGTACACGTATCACGCATGATGTATCACACGTGTCACTATACGAATACAAGTTACATTATCACATATACACAATCACACATGTATGAATCACATGTTTAGATAATTAAATTTGATTACACCAACGTGTACAAATACATCGTAAGTTATTGCATCTACACAACACATCACCAAACATTCATGTACCACTACTTCTATCTTAAAAGTCCTAAGTTTTAAACCATTAAAGAACTATTTGCATATGATATTTAGTTGTGTTTTAACTAACATCTTTGTAAAATTGACCAGTATATATAAATGTATCAATGTGACACATACATAGTATATTAGTTGATATTTGGAAGAAGCCCTCTCTCTCTCTCTCTCTCTCTCTCTCTCTCTCTCTCTCTCTCTCTCTCTCTCTCTCTCTCTCTCTCTCTCTCTCTCTCTCTCTCTCTCTCTCTCTCTCTCTCTCTCTCTCTCTCTCTCTCTCTCCCCCAACATAAAAACACACACATATGCTATCAAGTCATGTTGGAGGGAAGACACCTTCCTACATCCCCCCATGGATGTTTGGATATATGCATCTTATTTGGATTAAAAAACTATGTATGCATCTTATCGCAATTTAAAAATGTGTGTATATGTGTTCTTAATAATCAAGGTTAGGAGAGGCATTTCTCTTCCCCAATGTGCAATTGGGCGTATGCATCTTATCTCAAAATTTAAACTATACATATACATGTTCAAATAGTTCCAAATATAATTGCATAAACATACATGAAATTAAAAAATACTTAAAAATCAAAATATTACAGAGTGTAATATTTTGCAAAGCAATTGCATTCCTTTAGCTAAAAATCCAAAAGTTACAAGTATTGGATATTACAACTTATGGAGTTGGGACATTTAAGAAGACTTCACAATTTCTAAGATGTGTAGAGTCGCACACTTTCCATTGGTAACCATACCCTTAGCTCGGCTTCAAATCATTCTAGAAATTGAAAATAGGGCTAACAAGTGGATTCTCCAATAGCTTTGTAATTCCTTGGTGCATTATACTCAAGGGTTAATCAACATCCATTTGCAATACTTGAGGATCATGACCCTCATAGATAATAGTAGCATCCACAACTATAGTATCATGTGTATCTTGATCAAGGGACAACCATTCATCCTTGACCATGCTCCATCTACAATACTTGAACAACAATCATATATTATATCATACAACAATGGTACTTAAAATTGAAAAGAAAAGTTAGCCAAGCACCCTAAAGTAAGAATATAATCAATTAAGAGAGTGAACTTTTACCTAAAAGCCATGCCCCTTGTTGTGACTTGACACTCTATTATATCAATACTATGAGTGATTTTCAATGTCCAAGTTTGTCTTAGAATTATTATGATATATAGTCCTCCAATGCACTTTTTGCAATGCACTTTCTTTTAGTACGTCTCAAACCTCACATTCCTTGAACGTATATGCAAATATTGTAATTAGTATAAACCAACTTAGATGCACATTCTTTTAGTCAGTGCTTGGCTTCATTGAGTTCAATATGTCTATTGAAACTTTTATGAAATACATGTGTAAAATAGCACTACTACACAATGGCCAATCTATGGATTTGAAATTTGTTACATACATAGACTCAAGAGTTCCATATTCTTGATCCCCCTTGGGTAGTATGTACTTAGAATAATAGAAAAATACAAGGTTTTCTACAAGCTACTTAGTCGTATGCTCCTCAAAAAGTAATCAACCAATTTGGATGTGGTAACACTTGAAAGAACTTGTAAAACTCTCAACAGTTTTCCACTCACAACAATGGATATACATCTATAAATACAAGGCAATTAGTCATGTAAATATCATGAAATTTTTCATTCTCAATGTGTTGTAAAGACTTATTGTTTGCAATGTTTTGTTACATAGTTACAATGGGTGTGAAATGTATTTATTTATGTATGAGTATATATTGTACCAACACCTCTATTATAAGGTGAGAATCAACCTTCCTTTGTCTAAGAGCTAAAACTACATATACTTTCACCCTAAAATTTTGCTTCATACTAGAATACATATGTACCCAAGATGAGCAATGATACATATTGGTGATCCAATTCTTGTATTCGTCTTTCTAGTTATGTATTTCTATTGAGAGAATCTTCATTCTTCTTTCAAGAATATTGTGTATGTGGGAAGCCATAATATGAGAGAGATAAGATTGGACAGAAAAAATCTACTTATCAATGCTCTTTTCGACTCATTTCTTGATACACGTACTAGATGTCCATGCTCCTTGAGAGATAGGCCAATGCCAAAAATAGTTGATATTATATGTAATTTCTACAACTTTAGTTTATCATATCTTTCATAAGCTATGTATTTATATTTGTGATTTTTGTATTTTTCAACAATAGCCCTTTCCAATTCGAATTAAAAGAGTACTATTGCAAGACTTAAGTCTTTCTCGAGTAAGTTGCTAATATGGATACATCACCATTTCCTTCTCCTTCTCCACATATCTAATCAAACACATAGACACATTGATCTATCTCATTGGGACATATATTGTTCATCTATACATATTAAATTAACTTATTTATGGTGAAATATGTTTGTTCTATTGCAATGGAGGGTAGGGTTCCACTTGGTGGGCCCTACAGGGATGTCTAACACACATAATTACTTAAGAATTGCATAAGGGCTTCATGATTTTTACTCCTGGTCAATGTATATTATCATAAATGGTAAATAGTAGAGTAAGAAGGGCACTCAAAGGACACACAAAGGCAAAGGCATGAGAGGAAGAAGAATGATCAGGACTTTCATTCATATACATCTATGGTCAAGGTAAGAGAATATAGATATCTTAGGAACGGAGGCTGCCATCTCAAGACACATAGGCACAAATCCTAACTAGTTGTTCTCAGCAGTGGTATCCCTATGGCCAAGTTGCTCATTGTTCTCTACTATTGCTTGCACTTGTAGCAACAAAACTGCCAACTTGTGTCCCTTTTCACATGCCCTAAAGTCTCTACTGAAGAACCCGTGATACATAGTCACTATTTGATTCTTTGCCCTTGGCTGCTAACTTCAAAAACACATGCATCCCCTGCATTATCTACTCGGGAGGTTCATTATATATATATCATCTATATAACATGCATTCATGGCCTATTTATAAATATCTTCATCTGTGAATTTTTCTTGAATAAAACACAATCCTTTTTTATTCAATCTATACGTAATCCTTTTATATGACACCCTTTTGTATGTAATAAATGTATAAAAATGGTATTTTAGAAACCTGTTATTTTGAACTCATGTTGCATGATGCTACGCGGACACAGTGTGAAAAAGCATGGAATGCATCATCATCCGACTTCTTTATTGATCTAGAGTATCAATGTGATCTAAGTCATTACTACTAGTGCGAGTTGCATGGATTATCCAAAAATATTAGATTTTTGGATAATTTTAGTACTTTTTTTATATTATTGTAAAAAAATCCACAAAAGTTAAAAAAGCTTCTAGATTAGGATGGCATGCAAAAAACAAGTTGCTTTTTCAGATAGTTATGGGATTTTCATAAAAAGGACAGATTGACAAAATCCCACGCATCGTGATCGCTGTAAACAAGATGAAAACTGCAGTTTGAACTGGAAGAGGAAGAAGAAGTGATCTGGGAGATCCATGATCAAGCATCCTAGGGTTTTACCCCCCTTTCAGAGCCAACGGAGCGATCAGATTTGGGTTCCAAGTGAGAGTGGCATTTTGGTGCCGGAAAGTGCTTAAAAATAGCTAAAATTTATGAATATCAAGGGAAAAATATTCACCGTCAAAGGCGGAGCCGCACCGATCGATTCAAGCACCGCATTGTTTCTAGGTATGCCTGGCAGTTCCTTCTATCGTCTTGCACCTATTTGGAAGGCACGGCACAATTCCGTGGAGTAGGCATTGACCTTGAAGCATCACGCGCAACCCGTAGGCCATCGTCCGCGCCATCAAACCAGGCCGTTCGAGTCCCAGAATAGGACCGCTCGATTTCTAGAGTTGGACCGTCCGACTCTGAAAATCATACCACTTTTCTGATCCGACTCCCAGAATCGGACCACTCCGAAAATCGGACCACTTCGTCCGAGTGCTATACTTGGACCCTGAAAATCGGACACACTGAAAATCAGACTTTAGAATCGGGCACACGAAAATCAGACACAAGGAATCGGACGAGTTTAGAATCAGACACCTATCAAAATCGGACGTCCGATTCCAGAAATCGGACGTGACCAAAATCAGACCACTGGACCGATCCGACCAACCCAAAATTGGACGTCCGATGCTGATAAACGGACTCTTGAAAATCAGACATCTAATAATCGGACAGAAAACTGTCAAAATCGGACAGGTATCTAGAACACAAATTTTGATGCATCTAAACCCCGAAATTGACCCCAAAGGCTACGTAGAGCTAAAGGCACATCACAGATCCATCACTGGGCTGAAACTTAGAGCAAGTAGTTCAGAATTTGGCTATAAACGGTCCTCCAAATTGCGTATGGTGTTTACCGTAACGGCCCTACGGGCTGGGGGATACTCCCCCCCGGACCCCCGCAGAGGGGGCAGAGCCTCTCCCCCCTCCGCATGTCCCCCAAGTAGGTTGGAGAGAAAATGCGAGCCGTGACAGGTCCTCCAAATTAGACTCTAGTGTAGTAATGGCTCTACATGAGCATGTATTCTCACTTGCAAAAGAGCAACCAAAAGCCCATACCCGAACATAAAACAGAGACCGTAGAACCTCAATGGGCCAGTCTAGCCAACAAGGGCAAAAAGGACACACTGCAAAAACACATAAGTGTTGCATTCAAACTGCATCTAGTCAAAGCGAAAAGTAACAACATCAAGCTGCAACTGCAAGGAGGACTAGATATGACAATCCTAATGATAGATGCTCCTTGAATAGCACTGCACTGACAATCCAAGACATCAATGGAGAATCCACATCTGGTAGTGCAGTTGGGGACTCAAGGGCATTTGTCAGAAGGCTTAAATTTACAAGCCAAGACCCGGAAGACGAAGACATAGCACCACCTACTTATCTTAGGGTCAAACTCACCACGAAAAGAGAGTATACTATCGATGCTCTAATTGATGAAGGAGCAGATTTTAATATCTTGACCTATGAATCATGGACCCTACTAGGCCAACCAGAGCTCACACCGACTAATGCAACTCTTAGCCCTTACAAGGGACGCCCACAAGCACTCATGGGGAAGTGCAAAATCCTTGCAACAATTGAAACTGAGAGCTTGCCTATCCTATTTCATGTTCCTCCAAATAATGCTAATTATGGGAAGGAAACCCTCCTAGGAAGGCCCTTCAAAAGGGCGACCAAGTGTGAGGCCGACTATGTAGCACAGAGGATACACCTGACACTACTAGGTGTGAGGATAGTCACAACCTTTAGCAAGGGTGACCTCATCGAACCTCGAGGGAAAGGCAAGGAGGGTACTGACATAACAATCAAGCATGCTAACGAGAGAAAGGACTTGTTGGAAAAGTTGATACATGCACAGGTCGAACAACGAGAACTAGTAAGTGAGGCCATGCCTGAAACAAGAAGGTCAAGAGACAATGCCAGGACGGGCTTCGGACTTGAAAATATCATAGAATACCCCAAAATAAGCCCAAGCCTTATAGACGAAGGCATTGATGGAGGGTCAGCACAACGCCACGATGGATATCCAAAGCATTGCTACGTGCTCAAGGGTATTACGCAGGTAACTGATGGATTTGGGTACCAAAACCCCTTGCTAAACCTCCCTTGTCGATTGAAGGCCAGATCGTATCAAGAGCGAAGAAGCGTAGGAGGAGATCTAAACGAAAAACCAAGTCTTGAGTCAACAACAATGGAGTGACCGAGCCCCTCATGGTCGAAATCAAGAAACCAAACGAGACCAATCAGAGGGTAGATCCTCAGCCTAGCGTGCTTGACAAGTAGATATCAGATGTAATCATTGAGGATACGTAAAAGCCACTAGTTCCCAAGGAGCCTTTGATTCCCCAAGAGGATAGCAGGCATCATAGGCTCAACATTGCTCATGGCAAGGTTAAATGCTCAACAAAGCAAATAGCAAAATCATCTAACAGCCACGAGTAAATCTCCCAGCCAGTATCAAAGCCATTTAGGAGCCCCAAGTCTCCTACACCCTCTTCCCCTAAACGGACACAGGAAGCACAACAGTCGTCAAGTGCAGCTACTCAATCCCAATATCTACCTACATCAGAGCTTCCAAATGTCCAAGAGGCAGAACACAACATCATCCTTAGCTCTCAACCTACGGATATGCCTATGCACTCCATCGTGGCTAGCTCAACTAATACTCGATCTACACAAGTGAATGCTCTAAGGGCAACAAAAGACACGACCACTTCCAATCGCTGCTACTACTTCCAATCCAAAATCACAGCAGTCACAACCCTTGGTCATGTGACAATGCCCCTCGCAGAACGTGTCCTTAGTAGTTTACCTATGGAGGAGGTGTCGCAACCAACTTCATTGACAACTCCAACACTTCCAAAGCGCCTAAAGTCTAGGCTGGAGGAGTTAAATAGAAGGGAAGGGCTAGACTCTCCAAAAAGGGAGGCAGTTGTACCCTCACAACCTAGCAAGGCTATTCAGCAGGCCACGGCTATGTCCCATAAGGACACACTAGAGAAAGAGAATGCGGAGGCCCAACCAAGCACATCAACAGTTGACCTGGTCCAGGGTCCTAAGCCGTTGAGAGATGCACCTTCACTGACCAAGAAAAAGAGGAGAAAACAATGAAAACAACAACAGTTACAGGTGGTTGTGGACCCCAAGAACATTGAGACCAAGAGCGCTGGAGAGATGAGGAATAAAGCATTGAGTCCATCCACCAATGAACCCATTGATGCCTCTCCTAATAGTGGTGAAACCTCAGACACATCCGTGTGCTTTGAAAAATCAAAGCAGTCGTTACCATCAACGGTTTCTTGCAACACTCAATCCACCGATAACAGAACTCGCATTGACCAATCAAGAGTGGATACAACCCTGTCATAACAGGGTAACAAATTTATACCAGTCACATCCAAGGAGAACCATGATGCAATAACGAAGCCTCATGAGAAACATGGAAACCCCAAGAGCATAAGAAATCCTAGCATTGACCAATCTTGCTCGTCTAGGCGAGCCCCCAGCTATGCTAAAGCCTAGGCAAACTCCTAGAACCTTGCATGAGATAGCAACCGAGTAAGCCCTCGTTGAACATAGAAGTGTCGCAAAATGCTTAACCGAGTTGGATGCTAAGCTCAAAGTGTTCGCACGTGTCTACGTCCTAGTAGACATGGACGCATTCCCTAAAGAGTAGCTTGAAGAATACTTGTCATTTCCCTTATCCTAGGAAGAGCAAGAACATCTTGACGAGCACTATAACAGTCTCTTGCATGAATGCATGCAACTCATCTCTGATGAGGAAGCCGATGAACTACGCTTAACTGTAACATTCAATGATGTGCTCTGCCAACCAAATCTCTTAGAGATAGAGCAATTAAAGCGACAATCAAAGGGTCAAAGTCAATTCGAATAACGTTGGTGTGAAAACCGCATTGCAATGGTGGCTGAGCTAGGAGCCCAGATCATGACAGTCTCAGAGGAGCGATTGGCCAAATGGCGGTCTCAAAGAGACCCAATCTATGTGGCACCAACTTCCTTTCGAGTGCTGACTGCCATTCGGGGTATAGACTTAGCTGAAACTAGCCAAGAGAACTCTCTGTCTGATAAGGTTCTCACTGAGGAGGAGTTACATGTTGCCAGTAGACTCGGGCAAGGTTCCATACTACTCGATGTTGCAAAATATCTATCGGTATTGAGTAAGCTGCCACAAGTAGTAGATGCGTGTGCCACACTCCAGTACAATCCGGAGTTCTACAATTGGCTTTTATCCTCATGAAGTGACATGGATTCGTAAATATGTACATAAATAAACAATGAATTTTGTGACCATGTATAGACAATATCAACATACACAAGCAATGATAATCAAGTGCAGGGAGAAGAGTTGGGTTTGACAGGCTAAACTCCTCAGGTCCTCCTCTCACCACACATTTAGAAGTTGTGTAACCATTCCCGTCTCCAAGGGGAGGGCATGCAACCCTCATTACTGACATAGGAAGCCTTGACCAACATATCTTATGGTGTAGATAGGGTACCATCCCTTTCTATACACCTTTCCCCCTTTTCAGTCTATCCTTCCAAGGATGAGCCTTGTCCCACTCCATGACAACCAGTCCACGCAACTTAGCATGAGCCAAGATCTGGAGGCCAAATGAACATCATCATGGGGGCCATCCCTCTACAACAAACACTGCATGCCTCACCTCTCCCCTTCTTGTCATGTGCACTTGATAAACCACTGTATAATCCCTTCCATACGAACTGTTTTATCCTGCCTCAAGGCCTAATCCTCGATTCGCATCTTGTAGGTCCCCCTACAGTAGCAGACATGAAGTACCCAGTGCAGCTGGCTTGCAAAGACGCTATCCGCCGTCGAAGGGAGTATGCAGCACAAGCTCCTCCACTGGAACGCTACGTACCTACCTTTAAAAGGTATGCAAAGAAACGAGGCCCCAAGCAACACCGCCCCGAAAGTAGGCCAAAAAATCCCAAGGCCAAGGAAATAGAAGCTCAAGGGAGCACACAGGGCGTGGCAGCACCGGTCGTGCAGGCCCCCAAAACAGACACTCGAGCACCAGGTGCTCGAAAGAGGAGAGGGCAGCTCGAGACAAGCAAGAATTTGATGCATTGTTCAAAAGTATTCTGGAAACAATTGCGGCCATGGACTACACCATTCAGGTCCCGGGCGACATTTTCCTCACCCAGTCTCATAGGAGCCCCTCACCAGCACAGCCTCAGTCACCCGACCACCCAGACTCGCCCTGCCTCTTACAAATAGAGTAGCCCCATGTTGTATAAAAGGCTTATCAAATGCTCCCTGGCCATGACTTTTTGTCTTAAAAATGGTTAAGTGCTGACATGTTCCCCAATTGTACAAACTTTTCATATCTGCTTTTAATATATTTCACGTCTTTAGCAAAAGAAAAAGCTAATCAAGCACAGGTGATAAGTATCTAAGTCAACACCATGGAATTTAGATAAATGATGTCTCCTTGCATTGCATTGGTTTATTATAGTTGCAGCATATGTCATGCATGTACTCTCATGAAGTGACAAGTGGATGCAAGATGACACAGGTCTTTGTGCGAAAGTGTTCAATGCCCAAGTCACCGCAAGACCACCGACCCCAGAAAGAGCGGCGACAAAGCCCACTTCCAAAAGCAAAAATCACTCGTGCAAGTGCCCACATCACACACTCTACGTCGGGCAATCACGGCAGCTGTTACCCCAATTGTACCAACATCGCACGTTCCAAAGAGGGTTACAATATCTCAAGTGTATCTCCCCATCTCAACGATTGCTTCTCTAACAACGAAGCTAGGGCACAATCATCACTGTAATATCCATTTCCTGAGCCTTCGAAGTTTGATATTTCCCAAACCATCGAAAGGCTGATAGTCTCAACATATTGCAATGATTGTACTCAGGCAAGTCCAAAAAAAAGGGGAGAAAAGATAAGAGAAAGAAAGAAAGAAAAAAGCACAAGAAAAAGAAACGGAAAAAGAAAACGGAAAAGAAAAAAAAGAAAAGAAAAGAATGAAAAGATATGAAGCACCCACTATCACATCACAACACCTAGGGGTCCTCAAATTAGGTATGTCCAGTGATCTTGGTCAGTTGGCTCCGTCCCTAGCCCTTTAGCATCACCCACAATTTTTCAGGGCACATCAAGGGCAGGACATACCTAGGGAGCTTGTCTCGCCTATGGTTAGACCTGTCACCCTGACCCATTCGCATGATTCCCTCTTACACTCTGCCTTAATACCATTGCAATCAATTGTGGTAAGCACTGCACGAATGGCCATGAAAAGTACATTGTCCTCATCACGTAGGTCCAATGGCTACCAGCTACCGATAGTGCAGTGTCCCTGTGTTTAATTATGTTATGTCATGCAGTCACAATGCACAGGATGTCACACACACCTTCACGTGTACTTCTTCTCAACATGGACGCCTTTGCTTCATCCACACATTGTCACGAGAAACTAGCCGCAGTCTTCTAACTATGTAATATCTAAGTATGCACGAGCACTCACATAATATCTGCACCGAAATATATACACAGTTTGGGTCCTTAAGTGCAGGACAATACTCTCAGCTTGCTTAGAGTTCAACCTGTCTCCCAAACTAATTGAACTATGTCTTGTGCACGATAGAGAAGACTAGCACTACCCCTAGGGAGAAACCACCTATGAGAGGTTTTCAATTGCAAGTATTGAAGACTCCAACGAAAGTGTCGTTCGCTCTTCATCGACACCCAACTTTGAACTCTTATCCTTTATCATCCTACAAGCCCGTCAAAGAATCGTTATGTGCCGAATCCCCAACAAACCAACACTTGCGTTGGCCATCAGTGCAATCCCCAACAAAGAACAGCCCTACCACCAACTCCAACAACTCTACCACCATCCACCTAGGCCACCCACATGCCCCCAACGACCTTCTCCACACCACCACCAACACTCCTCCACGGCAGCCATCGATGTCCCTTTCACCCACATCTTCAATGCACGCCAAAGCCTGCTTCCCACGATGGTGAGTGCCATGGGACTGGCACTCATCTAGGAGGGGGTAGTGTTAACCCTCAAACGAACAAAGGTGGAAAATCCAGAAAAGATGAAGCAGAAGACAAGGCCAAGGCAAAAGTGAAACGGAAAACAAAAGCATGCCAAGAAAAATCTAGAAACACAAGAAGCGCAGAAAAGTCCTAAATAAGGAAAAAAGGCACACAAGGAAAAGTGCAAGTCAATATTTTTGTAAAAGAGCGCAAGCGCATCATGATTTAATTTAAGGAGCACCAGGCTCTCACCCGTGTAATTTGTAAATGTAGATGGGCGGTGGAAAGGAAGCTAGGAAGATAGAATGACAATGGGGAAAAGGGCCTAGGCCACGGCCGGCCATGTAAAAAAGGGGATAAGGGGATGACCGCCCAAAAGGGATTTAGGGTTTTGTATATAAAGTTGAAAAGTAAATGAGAAGCTCATTCTTGTGTGTAGCCAAAAGTGGCTCTCCTCTTCTTCTTCTTCTTCTTCTTCTTGCTTGCTTGAGCTTGTGCTTGAGAGAGGGAGTGTGAGAGTGTGAGGGAGTGAGTGTGTGAGGGTGAGGGACCGAGGAGGAGAAGCTCTCCATCTTCTCCTCTCTTCTTCTCTTCTCTTCTATTCTCTTGTCTTGCTCGTGGCGATGGAGCTTGGAGTGTGGAGCTTGAGGATGGAGCTTGCTTGAAGCTTGCATTTGGATCGTGGAGCTACCGGAGTGCGCGAGAGAGGAGATAACTCGATCGGCATGGAGGTAAGCTCACTACACCCGTAGATATGGATGGCGCGTCGGCTATGTGAGAGGTAGCCATTAGTGCTCGGCTTGGAACACTTGAAACAATAAGTGGTCCGTGGATCTTGGCAATTGAGTGAAAGCTCCCACACCTAGAATCTTAAGCGAATAGCATGAAAAGGATGACAGCAGGC
Source organism: Lygodium microphyllum (assembly GCF_053477565.2). Taxonomy (NCBI): domain Eukaryota; kingdom Viridiplantae; phylum Streptophyta; class Polypodiopsida; order Schizaeales; family Lygodiaceae; genus Lygodium; species Lygodium microphyllum. The sequence goes on from NC_141141.1 coordinate 69,370,349, forward strand.
AGAAGATAGTCAATGATTGTTGAAGCTGACATAGATTACCAGGGTGGTGGCTAGTAATTTGAAGCACCGAGGCTCACACTACTGCCATTCTGTTTGAGCATGCTATCCAAAAATGGTGATGCTAATGCCATACCTAGCATGTCAAACAACGATTTGGAAAAAGGAAATATCCAAAGCAAAGTTGACGGTATTGAGAGTGGGGATATTGTGCAACTGAGAGTTGAAACACTAAAGAACAAGCACAGAGTTTCTACCTTTTGAGGCCTTGTGATGGCAATACGGAGGTACAGGCTACATTCTACCTTTCGCATCTGAAGATTTGTTGCAAGATGATGGTAATGATGAACACGCTATGAACGTGGAAAAAATAGAAAAAGCTTCACAAAAGCAAAGCTTTTTGCTTCGATTAAAAGCCTTTAAGCTTTAATAAAAGCATTAAGCATTAGAAGATATTCTAAAGATTTTTTTATATAGTGGGTGATGTTCTAAAAAAATCTATATAAGGAGAGAGTGTGAAGAGCAAAGGGTCCTCTTCATTCTCTCCATCAAGACCACACATGAGAGGCTCTTGAGTTGAACTTTAAGTTCCTCGCCTCTTCAAAATATTTGCCATCAAGTTCAAAGGGAGTGGCTTAAGGTTGAGCATTGAGCCCCTCGCCTACTTTGAAGTATTGGTCATCAAATTTCTATGAGAGTGGTTTTAGTTTGAGCATTGAGCTTCTCACACAGGCTATAGACTTTGAGCATTGAGCTCCTCACCTTTCTTGAAATTCTCTTCATCCCTCAGTCACTCTCCACCTTCTTCTCTTCTCTCTCAATTCAAGATTACAACCTTGTCTTCTGATTGGCCTCTACTTGCTTAAAAGAGACATGGTGAATTTCTTTACAATGACCTCATCATCTTTGCTACTTGGCATTATATCAATGATCAATTTTTCATCACAAGTTCCATCTTGCGCTTATCATATGTCTTTTGAACATATCCTTTAACTCCTCTTTACCAAGAGTCTTTTGAACATGTATCTTGACCATATCTTTAATCAATGAGTATGTTTTCACATTCGCCTTTTATCTAAACTTCTTCTTATGGGTAATTATTTTGAGTTAAGTACTCTTTATCAACTTTTGCTCCCATTTTGCTAAGCGTCCCTATGGCAAATGACTTTTACAAACTCTCGTGCATATTTTGTGCGACATCGATGCTAATATTTCACGTCTACTACCTCTCAATATCACCATGCCTTCTTAGAGTTGTAGTGGATCATGCATACCTATCATTCACCATCGACCTCCAATTCACTAACACGCAAACCCATTATGCAACTCACTAACACTCGAGATACCTCTTTTCTAGAGAGATAGAGAATATCTATGAGGTGGAGATTTTTAGATTGTTACATGATACAAACCCAACATTTCATTATAGGAGTTGACTTAGCAGTTTAGCGAGGCCCTACACATCAATGCAAGTGTAGCCTTTTAACACTCATGAACCACATAGAGAGCCTCCACTAAAGTGGCAACTCTAAATAGCTGGTATGACGATGAGTGCCATGAGACCAGAGCATGGCTATAGAGAGAAATAGTAGTACTAGGGTCCACTACCCACAAATAGGCACAAATACTCTTTAGATGCCTCACATGGTGGAAGAAGAGAACATTCTTGGCCCAGCTAGAGTGAGACCTATACTGGCTATTCTTGAGCCACGATTATAGAGAGGCTTTGAGGCTCTTTGGAGAGCATTGCTTGACCACACTTGTTACGTCACCACTACATGGGAGGAGTATGCAGCTAGTCTTTATACTCTGGAGGGTCAACCACCTCTTCCTACCCACCTAAGCCTTGTCCAAATACCACCACTTTCATTATAGTGAATAGGGTCTGAGAGGCCATTGATAGACTGAGCAGAGGAAAGAAATAAGAACATGATGGATTAGTAGCCAAGCACTGATCCATGCTAAAGATTTGGTGGTAGGATTACTAGCTTACATGTTTAATAGAGCCATGTGTAAAGGTCTACCAAAGAGCTATGGCATGAACACTATTGTTCCTATCCCCAAGTTAGGGGACCCTACTTTACCTAGTAAATATTGGACTATCATGGTTGGGCATACATTGGCTAAGATATATTGTTCCATCCTTGAGCATGAGTTAAGCAAGTGGGTAGAGATATGGGGTTTTAGAGCACAGGAACAAGCTAGCTTTAGGAGAGGCTTCTCCACATTGGATCACATCCTCACACTTGGAGAGATCATTGAGGAGGGAAAGACCCATGGCCGAACCTACTGCTGCTTTGTGGACTTTTGCAAAGTCTTTGACACAATGTCGAGAGATAGGCTAATACACATATTGCATACCATGGGAGTACCGAAAGAGCTCATTTGGGGTATTTGGCACTATTTGATAGGGTTATGGGTAGAGTATGGACACCTAACAGCATTTCGATACACAGCTATTTACTCCACCATTGGGGTGAAGTAGGGATGCCCCCTCTCTCTGACATTATTTGGCATGTACATTGATGGGATTGCTGATTATATTTCACATGAAGGAGATTAAGGAGCTTCACTAGAGTTCGCACTTCGATACCTCCCTATTTTATGCAAATGACATTATATTGATAGCTGACTCTCTAGAGGGTCTATAGAGACACTTGGATTTGTTACACTCCTACAGTGGGCTTTCAGTGAACCTTGGTAAAACCAAGGTGATGGTATTTAATACTACACCATAGTGGGTCAAGAGATCAGCACCTAAATTTACATATGGACTTAAGGAGCTAGAGTATGCAAACTATTATACAAACCTAGGAGTCTTATTCACAGGGCCCACCTTTTCTATGCCAGAGGCAACAGACACTAGACTGACTCGCAGATACATAGCACTAGGTGGTTTGGAGAGTATATGCTCACAGGTGCAACTCTAGGAACCCTGCACCAAGTTATGGCTCTTCGATACATTGGTCACATCCACACTACTCTATGGAGTACAGATATGGTAGACTTGTCTTGACCACCATAGTAGATATGACGGATGGAGGTCGATGGAGAAACCCCTAGTGTCCATGACATCTAGGATGATCAGATGTAAGGCCTCAATTCCACATGAGATCATCATAGCTGAGCTAGCATCTACACAGATTTTTAGAGGCCCTCACCCAATTGATCACATACATACATAGCCTATGGGACTTACCTAGACATAGATATGCATGGTTGGCTCTTGAGTTCTCCAAGCACCTTGCCCATAGAGGGTGATACTTCATGTTGGTATGCATAGATATTGGCCTGGTTTGAGGTATATGGCTTTAGCATGGACAAGTTACCCCCCTTCTAGTACTCCATTGATGCACCATCTCTTAATTTGAGCAGGCTAGAGATTCACAAGATCATCAGGGTGGATCTTATCTAGTTGGATATCAAGTGAACATGGTTGATGTTAGGGCAGGAGCTAGGGACAAAGATGGTTTTCTACCATGAGCATTTTCTTCATACTACATATGATGGATTTATTATTTACTCAAGATACATGGACACCCACTGTTCCCATGGGATCAGATGTACTATTCGCTAGTTGTGCACCTCCTCACATCAGCTAGATGTTGAGATTGGCAAGTATAGATCCATCTCACCAGAGGAGCACATATGCCAGATATGTCAATTAGAGGCAGAGATAGAGGAACATTATATTTATGCCACCACTCCCTAGCATATTATGAGATCTGTTGGCCGTTTCCACTGTCTTTTTAGAGATGGATTAGGAGCACTATCCAGAGTCATGGATTTTATTGATTAGTGATGCCTTGGCCACTTTCTCCTTGAGATATGACCGCTTCATGACATGCGCCTCAAGAGTATAGCTGCTTCAATATCAAGGCCCCTTGCAGAGGCAACTCACAGACTTCTTTACAAAGGAGACTTAGGAGACTTCAGTACAGTTAGAGCCCCAATCCACACGAGAGACTCACTCATCGCCACAATCCACACACAAACAACGAGTACTAATTGATCGGGCTATTCAGCTTCGTCGATCCAGGCATCCTATGTCTCGACATAGACATTGAAAACACCTTTATATGCAGATACATGGGATTATTTCTCGAGATAGAGCTAGGCCCCTCATATCCACATGAGATTCTACCATCTGGAGCTCATTATTACTAAATAAAGCTCTGTTTTACACATAGCCATAGTTAGTTTCCTTTCTTATTTTGCTTTGTGCTATATATTTTTCCTAGATAGTTGTACCATCTTACATATGATTGTAACTCATGGTCTCATAGGTCATTTTGGCCTTTTGTAGACGTTAATATAACATCTCATTTCATCTCTCCCTCTCTCTCTCTCTCTCTCTCTCTCTCTCAACAACAAGTGTGCATAGGTGCATAGTGAGTGCATAAGCATGGAGAAAAGGTGGGCAAATGCTAGAGTCTTGGTTAGTAATTGGTAGGCAAAATACCCATCCTCTCTCTCTCTCTCTCTCTCTCTCTCTCTCTCTCTCTCTCTCTCTCTCTCTCTCTCTCTCTCTCTCTCTCTCTCTCTCTCTCTCTCTCTCTCTCTCTCTCTCAATAGCAATCACGTTGTCGTGCCACTACATGCACACAGTGTGAACAATCTAGAGTGCATCATCATTTGGCTTTCTTATTAATCTAGAGAGCCAATGCTATATTAGTCATTAATGTTAGTGTCTATAGTGTGGATGGTTCAATAATACTAGATTTTTGGACAAGTTTAGCAAATTTTTAATATTTTAGATATTATCTCTTGTAAATATCCAAAAATTGTAGATAACTTCTAGAATAGGATAACATGTAAAAAAAGCAAGTGGCTTTTATCCATTTTTGGGGGATTTTATGTAAAAAGAAGAATAGGAAAAATTGTGAAACACGCAATCGTAGTTTACAGGTAGAAAATAGCACTCCAAACTGAGAGAAGGAGTGATTTGGAAGAATTCTGGCTAGGTGTCTTAGTAGTTTACCCCCCTTTTGAAGCCAACGGAAGCATCAGATTAGTGGTCTGAGCAATAGAGAGGAAGTTGTTGTTTTATGCATGTTTTTGTCTACAAGAGATTTATCTTCTCAAGATGCAGAAATAAATTGTCAGGCTTCACCTCTATGAGTATTCTTCTACATCTTCTATTTCTTTAAACCCCTTCTCTTCCATCTACTCCTCTTCCTGAATCTCCCTTCACCCTACTATCTTTTACCCCCGTGGTAGACTTTCGATCCCAAATGCTCCAACAACATGCATTACACAATAGGCATGCATGCATGTAAAAAATGTGGGTGGAGGTGGTGGTCTTGGGCAACAACTCAACAATGATGGGTAGAATGTCCATCGACTCTCTCTCTCTCTCTCTCTCTCTCTCTCTCTCTCTCTCTCTCTCTCTCTCTCTCTCTCTCTCTCTCCAACAAGTGAAGATACACATGCATCCAAAACAATAGCACAGCTGATTGGAGCCCGTAGCTTTGGGCACTAGTATCATCAAGCTATGGAGGTGGTGATGGATGGCCATAGTGCAACTTCAGCAAGTGCAAGGTAATAGCTCCATAGGAACCACGATAGAGAGAGAGAGAGAGAGTTCAGAGAATGGAGAGAGAAAATGGTGAGAATGGAAAGAGAGAGAAATTAGGGTGTTAAAATTTTTATTTGTATGTGAGAGAGAGTAAAGAGAGAAAATATAGAAAAAAGAGAGAATTTAGGATTTTTTTCAAAATTTATTTGTGTGAGAGAGAATAAAGAGAGAGAGAGAGAGAGAGAGAGAGAGAGAGGGAGTCCCATAGAGGGATTGTGCATATAATGTGCATATCAAGTATGTGAGAGGCATACCCCATGTCATTTATCTCAATGCTCTTCTTGAGCTAACTTTTCTAAGCATCCAAATGTCACTTACATATACTTCAAGATATAGGCCTTATACTGACGTTAAAAGAGACGAAAATGTTAATAATGAAAATTTCTCCCATCGTCGCAAAAAGTGTCGTTATTGGTGACGCCATAGAACAATCGGTATTAGCGTCTTTATCAGTGTCGCGACACTGATAATGACCCTTTGCGACGCTAATAACGATGCCAATAACAACGCGTGCAACAAATTTGCGATGCTAATAGCGACGGTAACAGGGAAAAAAAATTCTGGCAGGCTGCCCTGCCACATATAGCACTATGTTCTTTATTTGGGCCATACAAAATAGTTTCTGCACTATGTACAATGCTCGTATAAATAAAGACAAAGTGTACTTAAATCATAACACTCATACATGAAATAAATACATGATCGCATTATGAAAGTGACTGGTACAATCATGGTAAGATATCACTACTACATAGAAAATGTTTACACAAATCATGTGACCAAAAAAGAAGGTTGTGTGAGCTCCAGGGATCGAAGAGCGAGCTATAGATCATCGCCATCCGAAAACTCATCCTGCCACAAAGGAGCATCGAACAGACTCTACAAAAAAAGAAACAACTACACATCAATTCACTATACAATAATGCATTCTAATTAAACATGGTAACTACGGACAACAAAGATGAGTGACTTACAGGGCCACCGCTGAAAGGTGAGAAGGATCGAAGCTTGCACTCGAAAGCTATGGTGGGAGAGCAAGAACAAGAAAGAGAGAGACAAGAAATGGGAACTCCAACAGTCACAATGTGTGACAGGTCTTCCTTTATTCAAACTGTCACTAAAAGAATAAAGAATAAAGTGATAGTGACGAGCGCCCGCCACCTGCAGTGTGCAATGGGGGCAGTGACTGTCAGTGTAGTAATACATGGGCGGCTAGGCGGAGACACCTTTAGCTCCAACAACCTCCCACTTAAAGGAAAATCTGCCCTAGTGAGGAGTAAAAAGAAAAAGAAAAAGATAGTACAACATGTACACATGTACAACAGGATGAGGAAAGATATCATCTCATCCCACACCCATCAACCTCCGGAGGAAGGCAAAGTGCTCTGTAGAGAGGCTTTTTGTGAGCAGATCTGCAGGATTCTGGTCAGTCGAGATCTTGACAAGATCAACAGCCTTGCTCTCAACAACCCCACGTATGAAGTGATACCTCATCTCAATGTGTTTCGTCTTCGCATGGAAGACCGGATTCTTGCCTAAGGTCAGCAACCAAATGACCCAACCAAATGGCCTCCTTGCAAGCCTCAGTGGCTGCAACATACTCGGCCTCTGTAGTAGAAAGGGCCATGCATTTCTACACCCTGGATATCCAAGAAACAGCACCTCCAGCATAGGTGAATACATAATCGGAAGTGGAATTCCTACTCTTTGCATGTCCTACATAATCAGAGTCAGTGTATCCCATGACTCTTGTATCCTGGCTACCATAGCATATGCACATATCTACAGTCCCCTTCAAGTACCTCATGATACCCTTCATGGCATCCCAATGCTTCTTGCCACGTGTAGCCATATAGCATACCACAACACCAACTGCAAAGGCAATATCTGGTGGACGAGTGGCTATCATGGCATACATAAGACTGTCCATTGTGGATGCATAGGGAATCTTGGCTATCTCGGCCCTTTGCTCATCTGTCTGCAGACAATCAGCCTATGATACCTTCACATAAGAAGGCAATGGACAGCCAATAGGCTTTACGTCCTGCATGCGGAAGCACTCAAGGACTTTATGAATGTACTCTCTCTGTAACAGTTAGAGAAGTCCCTGATGCATGTCGCGTCTAATGCGCATACCAAGTATGTGAGCGACCTGTCCCAGATCTTTCATCTCAATACTCTTCTTGAGCTGAGCCTTAAGAGCATCTAGCTCATCATGAGCTTTCCCTGCTATCAGCATATCATCCACATAGAGTACTAAAATCAATAAAGAACCATCACAGGCTTTCTTCGTGTAAAGACACGGATCCCTAGTACTCCTATTGTAGCCCTGTGACTGCATAAAGACATCAAACTTATGATACCACTCCCTAGGTGCCTGCTTCAAGCCATAAAGGCTTTTCTTCAATTTGCACACTAGGTGCTCCCTGCCAAGTTCTGCAAAGCCCTTAGGCTGCTCCATATAAATCTCATCATGCAAGTCCCCATGTAAGAAAGCCGTCCTGACATCCATCTGGCATAAATCCAAGTCAAGCTGAGCAACCAAAGCCAAGACTAAGCGCATGGTGGTCATCTTAACCACAGGAGAAAAAATCTCATCAAAGTCCACACCATGCTCCTGCTTAAACCCCTTTGCTACCAGTCTAGCCTTGTATGCCAGCTTGGGGTGTCCAGGGATACTTTTCAGCTTGTACACCCACTTGCATGGAAAAACCTTCTTGCCCTCAGGCAAGGAAACCAAATCCCAAGTCTCATTCTTATGCAAGGAGTCTATCGCAGACTGCATAGCCCTCTCCCAGGAGTGACTGTCACCCCTGTGCATAGCCTCATCATAGGTGAAAGGCTCTCCTGCATCTGTAACCAAGACATAATGCATCGAGGGCTAAAATCTATCAAGTGGACGTCTGTCTCTAGTAGACCATCTCATAGCAGGCTCTGCGGCTTGCCTAGCTACATGTCCAACACCCTCACCATGAGCATCTCCTGCAGCTGTACGTTGTCCAACTGGCTGTGCAGGAGCCCTCGGCTCCTCCTGAAATATAACCCTACAGATCTCAACAACTCTCTCAGGCTGCCTATGCATCTTGTCTTCATGGAAGACTACATCATGACTGTGCATGACTTTCCGCCCATGTGGATCCCAGAGACGATAACCCATCTCGCCTGCATCCCCATAGCCATGGAAAATGCATTTGACACTCTTAGGATCCAGCTTACTTCTCTTGTCCTTGGGCACATGGCAAAATGCCTCACATCCAAAGACATGGAGATGTGCATAAGAGGGAGGTTTTCTAGTCCATCCCTCCTCTGCAACCTAGAAATCCAAACCACTAGAAGGTGATCTATTTATGACATGCACAGCTGTACTAACTGCCTCAACCCAAAAGCTCTGTGGTAGGCCTGCATGGCTAAGCATACAGTGTACACGCTCTTGGATGGTTCTATTCATCCGCTCAACCAAACCATTCTGGGGGGGATGTAGGGGGCGGTCAATTGACGCTTAATACCCCTCTCATCACATAACTGCTCAAAAGCACGTGAGACATACTCACCCCCATTATCTGTTCTTAGGCATTTTAGCCTATACTTAGACTAGTTCTCAACCAATGCAAACCATCTCTAAAACACAGCCAAGACATCGGATTTCAGCTTAATGGGATAAACCCAAACTTTTCATGAAAAATTATCTATGAATGTAACAAAATACTTTGCACCACCCATAGACTGATAAGGCATGGGCCCACAGGCATCCGAATGTACCAATGCCAAGGGCTCACTCATGCATGGCCTACCAGACTTCTTATGCGTAGGCCTAATCTGCCTGCCATAAAGGCAATGCTCACATGGATCAAAACATGCATAATCAAGGGGCGGTAAGTACTGCAAACCAGAAAGAATTTTCATTCCCTTCAAAGACATATGGTCCAAATGGGCATGGCAAAGAGATACATGTGGGATAGAGCCCACAGATAAGACATGATCAAGGGAAGAAGCGGATACAATCAAGGGATAGAGGTTGCCAGCCTTGGCACCTCTTGCTATCACAAGCCTGTCGCGAGTGATCTTCCACGTAGAGTCTTCAAAAGATACATGATAACCTGCATCATCAAGGTATCTAGCTGATAGGAGACTGCATGTCAAAGCAGGTACATGATGTACATCCTGCATAACAAAACTGCTGTCAAAAGGAAACTACAGCCTAACATTACCAATGCCCACAATGTCAAGAGAGCTGTCACCACCCAAGCGCACAGAACCCGAAATAGTACGGTATGAATGAAACCACTCTCGACAAGGTGTCACATGAATGGACGCACCTGAGTCCAAGAGCCAACACTGTGTATATATAGAGTGTATCTCTGTCATCTACGAAGCACTAGAAGAAGCTGCAAGGATATAATCATCATCATCAACATCCTTAGGCTGCGTAACATTGATCTTTTCAATTTTAACACTGGACTTTGCATGCACTATGCTGCGATCAGAAGACTTATCCTGTACTTTGTCTTTCCCCTTATCTTTGCACCTTTCATTGCGCAGTTCATGGCATTGTGGCCTAATATGGCCCTTTTTTCCACAATGGTAACGAGTAACATCTGCATTCCAGCCACGGGATTTACTACGTGAATTCCCACAAAACTTGGATCGAGATTTCTGAGAATCCTGTCCACGGCCACTGCCACTGCCATGCTTTCCATACCCATCATTCTTGCCTCTAATTGTTACAGCATGCAACACACAAGAGGTATCCAAATTCTTACGATTAACCTCTTCCTGCAGAAGAGTACTCTCAACATCAGATAATTTCAAGGTAGCAGTAGAGGCACATAATGTAGTGCGGAATACATCCCATGACTCATTAAGAGTACCAAGCAAAAAAAGAGGAGTGACTTTCTCTACAAAAGTGATGTCCTACTGCGAAGTCAAGTTCTTGAGTATAGTATGGAACTGGCTTAAGTGAGCAGACATAGTCACATTCTCCTTCATACGCAGATCCATAAGCTGCTTCAGCCAATACATTTGACTCGCTGGACTTTTCTTGTCATAGAGATTCTTGAGTTTATCCCACAACTACCATGTACTCTGTTCTTCCTCAAATACATTGTAATGAACCTGTTTTGTGAGAGATAATACAATAGTGGACTTGCATAACTCATCAAGCTCAAGTCATTTCTCATCTGGCATAGTTACACGCGGATGCCCACTCAACATCAATGGTTTGATTTACAATTTCTGCACCAACACCTACCAAATTTGGCTCTTCCAATAAGAGTAATTCGTACCATCAAGCTTAGTGATGTTGAAAATAGCATGATCAATGACAAACTCACCATAATGCAGGCTAGAAAAGTGTAGACAGTTCAAAAGTGCTTGTTGTTTATTGTAGAAAATGACCAAAAAATCACCAAAATCGAGAGAAAATGGCGAGAAAAGTGTTACCAAAGCTACTATCCACCAAGTACTAGTGAAAGTACATCATTTTAAAATATTTTAGCATGAAAATTCCATGTTAGTCCGGAGTTATATGCTTGCTGTAATAAATGACAGCAAGGTACTGTGAGAGTCAATTTCTAACCAAATCACTGTACCAAGTTAATAAATGACAACCAAGACATGATCAGCCATAAACGGGCATAAATCAGCACCACCAAACAGTCATCAAGACCTTGAGCAAACACCCAAACATGTCACCAAAGCATCCATCAGTGAGTAAGCATATCCCCTGGACAATAGGGCAAAGTATACATAACACTAGCAAGACCTGACACCAGTAGGTGTATGGTCACAAGAGTGCAAAGCCCAAGCTCAGGTCAAAAGCAACTCTAAGATATCAGTGCATGAACCATGCAATATGTAAGTGTAAGAGATCGCAAAGTCTCAAGTATCTGCAAAATGCTCAAATAGCATAAACCTCCTGCTCAATGTCAGTCAAGCATACAAGATGCTCCCACTGGCTCAAAAGGTAGATAAACGATCTCAACAGCTCAAGCAAACTAAGTCAAAGTACCAAAGACAGGTAACCAAGACAATGTCTCAATAGCATCCAAGGTCGTAATGGAAAAAGCCAAGTCGTAATGGAAAAATCCAAGTCAATGTCCAACTTCTCAAGGGAATACTCAAATGAATGTCGAGACGAGCTCAAACAACTGTCATCCATAGCCAAAGCATAAAGCATTCACCAAGACATCATAACCCGTACTGGATAGCCTAGGCATAAACCATGTCATAGATGAAATGCCAACTGCAAAGAAGCGACAGTCAAAGCCAAATCGAGCTCTAATCTCAGCTCAAAAGAATTTCGGAGCATAAATAAGACATGTGGCACAGTCCAAATACATCATGACATCATACCGAGTAGCCGGGAGCACCCCGTGACCAATAGACATAACCCGACTATAGCATAAATAGCTTCAGCCCTAAAGTTTCCAACAGCATGTAACCTCTGTAAACTGAGAAAATCAATGCTCAATCAATCCATAGACAAACCATAGGCATACATTCACGTATGTACGCACCAACCGGGCATAATCGGGTATCAAATGCCAAGACCTGTAAGCATAAAATTAAAGTAACAAGTGGCTACCCTGTTTTGGACAGATCTAGGATTGTTCAAAATAGTCAATGACTAAGCTAAATCAGCTCCAAATGCATCTCACATAAGAGGCATAATATCCACAAGTGATCCGGTATCAATAGACATCAGTAGAAGCATCACATAAGCTATAGGCATACAAATACATGTTGTCTCAGACCTGAAATCTGTTGCAAAATATTCTATCATCAGAACTTGGCAAATTTGACATCACCATCGCGTCCCGAGCGTATTAAAATCCCAACTTAGACTCTTACCTTGCCTGAATCGGGTTCCGAATGCCCGAGATATGACAAAAAGAGTGATTTTTTTGTCAGATTTTGAAATAGACGAGAAAAAAAACGTGAGCTAGCTGGGGGAATATGTTGTTCCATGTGTCTGCAATGGGGCCCAAAGGGGGTACAAATGGGAGCCAAAGAAGGCATGTACCAAGCCTCAGCAAGCCTTGATAGGTTAGAAGCAAGATCCAAGTGAAGGAAGCTCCAAGAGGTGACGGGAGCTCAAGAGAATGAGCTATGGCTGCCGAGAAGGAGACCCAATGCAAGTGGGGAGTCGATGGGAAGCTGAGAATGCTACAAGCCAAGCTCAAGAGTCAAGAAGCCATGCTCTGATACCAGTTGAAAGGTGAGAAGGATCGAAGCTTGCACTCGAGAGCTACGGCGGGAGAGCAAGAGCAAGAAAGAGAGAGACAAGAAATGGGAACTCTAACAGTCACAATGTGTGACCGGGCCTTTCTTTATTCAAAATGTCACTAAAAGAATAAAGAATAAAGTGACGGTGATGGGCGCTCCTCACCTACAGTGTGTAGTGGCGGTGATTATCAGTGTAATAATACATGGGCGACTTTACCCCCAACACCCCACGTCCATACAATCGGTCGATCAATGCAATGAGACCATGCCTCTCTGCATATCAAGTCTCAAGGCCGATTGGATCGTGATTTGTAATGGAGTGCTGCAAAGAAAACAAAATACTAACTGTTAGAAACACGATTGTCAGTACAGAGGATATTGCAAAAAATAAGCAAGAAAAACAAAAGAAAAACTTACAAAGTCCTCTAGATATGTCCTGTGGCCGCCACTCCCAAGATGATGGACCACTCTGGCCTCTAGTCGTGCCCTCACCGCCTCGCGCTGCTCTCTCCAATGTCTTGGAGAATTTTTAGTCTCCTCCTTGAGTCGGCACCAGTTGTCTACGTCTAGCCATTCAAACTTTGCATCCCCACTCTTGAGTGCCTTGCGTGCATCCCGATCGTCTGTGTGACATATATGCACGCATACACTCCATCATTCAGCCCAAAACCTATTTGATACAGGTGGTATGCTACGGTTGGTACCAAAAACTCCTCATGCAAGGATGCTACTATATAGTCATTGCTCCCCTCTGGTATGTTTTTCCAATGATCCAAGATGTTGTGCTGAAAAACTTGTTGGCACAACTCTCTCATGCGAGCCATCATCCTCCTCCCCTCATCATTCATGATGATGACTCATGACCTATCATCTACAAGGTAGGCATACCCCTCTAGGGTATACCTAAGATGGGCCCTCTCCGACCTGCGACACACTCTTGGGCATATCCAAGAGATCCCTGTACATCTAATGTACCGACCGGGGTAGTATTTATCAGAGTAGAACCCATAGGGATGCCACCTACGGACAACTGAGCAAAAGCCGGAGTGACTGGAGTAGACGTCCCCACAGGTGTGACAAATCCCAGAGGTAACACAACTCTAGCAGAATGACGAGACCGAGACACCGCGTCCGTGCCTCCATAGCAACCACTTGAGCCACGCTGTCTAAAACCGCCGCGAGAGCAAGGAGTAGTACTTGTATCCCGAGCCGACCATGGGCTCACTGCATTCGGATCTCTGCAACATCCCCCTAAAGCACTCCCTCCGTCTAGCCCAAGTCTGGAGGGTCAACCTCGTGCTCGAAACTGAAGCATCAGATTGCGCCGAAGTAGATCTAATAGAGCGGCCTGACGATATTCGAGACAGCTCCTGATCCACCATGTCTTTGAATCTTTCCGTCTGATCTGGGGACATGCGTATGAAGATATCCTATAGCTTCTCATCGCTTATCCCTCGACTCATCCTGATTATCTAAGTATCCACAAAGGTGACCTGCACATACAAAAAATGTTAGCATAATCAATTTAAATCATACAAAGCACGATAATATAAATCTTTTAAAAATGATCTTACTTAAAATGTATATCTTGTATACCCTTATAAGCGATTCGTCAACGAATTGAGTAGGTGGATGCTCCAAGTATGAAGTATCCTATAGTCCCATGTCAATCTCCTGACACAACTCGGCATACACTGGAAGGTCGATAGAGATGTCACCACAAAATGATGAGTTCACCTCGTTCTCAAAGAATTCTTGGACTCCTATATTTCCATCATTGTTACCCGATGCTAGCTCCTCTACATGCTCCAAGCTTTCGGTGGCCTCCATCGCTTACAATATCGACCCCTCTATTTGCATATTGTCCTCATCTATGCTCAGAACATCGCTTTGATCATATACTCTTGCACTTCGGGGAGCTAAAGGTATAACATACCACCATCAAGGTTGTCAGGGGTTTGGATAGAAGATTACCTGCTTACAAACACATACAAGAGAGATTTAACTATTGTGACATGTACCATGTCATAATACAATTAAAAAACAAATGAGTTCACACACCTATTCACAATGGACCGGCAACACAAAGGTGTCGTGCAAATCCGTCCATTTTTTTTCGGAATCTATTTCGAGAAATCTAAATGGACCTCGTCGAACTGTTGCTTCAGCTCCTTCAAGTACCACTTTGAACCACTGCACATTGAATAGTATCGTGGAGAAGCTACGGGTAATCCACCGTAACAATACTTTGCAAGTTTCCAAAATACTTCATCTCATCTATAAATGTGTTTGGATCCGTTGCTCATCGTCAACTCTCTTGCTCGAACCTTACCATGATACCATAGTCTGTTGTGGACCGCACTTTGTCAATACTCTCCACGCAAAAATGCCATCTGCGTGACCACGCTGCACTATATATTTTGTACTGTACATTCAAACACTCAATTAGTTATCGCATATAAAATATAGATACAATAAACCCTAAACACGTCATCACCTTTGGACTACATCCCCTCGAGAATTTCCACTCCTCGGTTGAAACCTCAATCCCTTCGCGAGACGCTGCGGTCAAAGCTCCATACAACCATCGCGTTGACATAAACCGCGGTAACTCCTCCATGCCCTCGAGATATCGAATCGGTCGATGGCGCATACTACATCAAAATTCAGATCGTGCTTCCTTTCGATCTTGCCTAGCTTACTAGTATCTAACAAGCCACATCTCCATAAAGGCATGGTGCAACATACAAAAGCAAAAATTTACATATGTAAAGTCTCCACCCACCCACCCACCCACAAATTAGCATATGTCAGAGTGTTTCTCATCTCGTAGTGTTGCACCCAACCTCGCCACCACTCTCTCTTTGTTTTTTATCCATTCATTATCTCCTCTCCTTCCATCTCTCTCTCTTTTTCTCTTTCTTTATTATGTTATATGTTTATTCCCTCTCTCTCGTTCCTTCTTCCTTTTTCTCTTCCTCCCCCTCTCTCATTTCCTTTAACAAAACATATCTCTCTCTCTACTACTACAACAACAACAACTACTACTACTACTACAACAACAACAACAACAAACAAGAAAAGAAGAAAAAACTACTATTACTACCACTACTACAACAACAACAACAAATAAGAAAACTAGACAACAATAAACAAGAAAACAAAAAAAACTATTACTACTACTACAACAACAACAACAACAAACAAGAAAACCACCACTACTACTACAATAATGACTACGACGACTATGACTACGTCTACAACCACGGCTACGACTACGACTATGACTTCGACGACGACCACCACCACCACTACCACTATAATAAACAAGAAAAGAAGAAAAAAAAAAGCAACAACAACAATAACAACTACTACTATTACAATAACAATAAACAAGAAAAGAAGAAAAAACTACTATTACTACAACAAAAAACAAGAAAACTAAATAACAATAAACAAGAAAAGAGAAAAAAAAACTACTACTACTACTACTACTACAAACAAGAAAACTACTATTACTACTACTAGTACTAGTACTACAAACAAGAAAACTACTATTACTACTACTAGTACTAGTACTACAATCATGACTACGACGACTACGACCACCACAACAACTCTCTCTCTCTACCACTACCACTAAACAAGAATAGAAGAAAGATCAACAACAACAACAATAATATCTATTACTACAACTACTACAACAAACAAGAAAAGAAAAAAAAACTACTACTACCACTACTACAACAACAACAAACAAGAAAACTAAACAACAATAAACAAGAAAATAAACAAAACTACTACAACAATAACAACAAACAAGAAAACCACTACTACTACTACTACTACAACCATGATTGCCACTACCACAAGAACAAATCACTACCACTACAATAAACAAGAAAAGAAGAAAAAGCAACTACTACTACTACTACTACTACTACTACTACTACTAAGAAAACTACTATTACTACTACTACAATCATGACTACGACCACGACTATGACTACCACAACAACAACAAACTAGAAGAGAAGAAATTAAATAACATTTACTATCACTACCACTATCACTACTACTACTATGACAACCACAAAAATAACAAATAAAAAAATAAAAAATTAATCTCCAACTATCACTATCGCTACCGCTACCACTACTACGATCACCATAACAACAATGAACAATAAAAAAAGAAAAGAAGAAACAAAACAACAACAACAATAACAACAACCTCTCCCTTTTCTCTCTCCCTCCCTCTCCCTCTCCCTCTCTTTCTCTCTTTCCCTATTATGTTTAATGTTTTCTCCCTCTCTCTCTCGTTCCTTCTTTCCTTTTCTCTCTTCCTCTCCCTCTCTCATTTCCTCTCCCTCCCTCACCCTCACCCTCTCTTTCTCTTTCTCTCTTTCTCTATTTCTCTTCCTCTCCCTCTTTCTCTCCCTCTCCCTCTTAAATGCAAGATGTTCACTCTTCCTTTCACTCTCTCTTTCTTGTATGCGTGCAAAATAACACGCTCAGGTTTCGGCCCGCGTTTTTTTCATCTGAGTACCATTGCTATTTGCGTCGCGACATAAACAGTGATGCCGCTATTTTACGTCGAAAAGTGCCTCACTATACTTCCATATCCTTGTAGTGATATCTAGCATATGAACCAATACTTTACACTATATCATTCACTAACTTCCTCTTAGAGATTGTTACATGATACAAACCCAACATTTCATTACAGGAGTTGACTCAGCAGTTTAGTGAGGCCCTACACATCAATTCAGGTGTAGCCTTTTCACACTCACGAACCACATAGAGAGCCTCCACCAAAGTGACACCTCCGAATAGCTGGTATGACGATGAGTGCCATGAGACCAAAGCATGGCTATAGAGAGAAATAGTAGTAGAATCCAGTACCCACAAATAGTTACATATACTCTTTAGATGCCTCACATGGTGGAAGAAGAGAATATTTTTGGCCCAGCTAGAGTGAGACCTATATCAGCTATTCTTGAGCCAGGATTATAGAGAGGCTTGGAAGCTCTTTGGAGAGCATTACTCGACCACACTTGTTACGTCACTGCCACATGGGAGGACTATGCAGCTAGTCTTTATACTCTGGAGGGTCAACCACCTCTTCCTACCCACCTAAGCCTTGTCCAAATACCACGACTTTCATTATAGCGAATAGGGTCCGAGAGGCCATTGATAGACCGAGTAGAGGAAAGGCACAAGAACATGATGGATTAGTAGCCAAGCACTGATCCATGCTAAAGATTTGGTGGTAGGATTACTAGCTTACATGTTTAATAGAGCCATGTGTAAAGGTCTACCAAAGAGCTGTGGCATGAACACTATTGTTCCTATCTCCAAGTTAGGGGATCCTACTTTACCTAGTAGTTATTGGACTATCATGGTTGGGCATACATTGGCTAAGATATATTGTTCCATCCTTGAGCATGAGTTAAGTAGGTGGGTAGATATATGGGGTTTTAGAGCACATGAACAAGCTAGCTTTAGCAGAGGCATCTCCACATTGGATCACATCCTCACACTTGGAGAGATCATTGAGGAGGGAAAGGCCCATGGCCGACGAACCTACTGCTGCTTTGTGGACTTTTGCAAAGTCTTTGACACAATGTCGAGAGATAGGCTAATACACATATTGCATACCATGGGAGTACTGAAAGAGCTCAATTGGGGTATTTTGGCACTATTTGAGAGGGTTGTGGGTAGAGTATAAACACCTAAAGGCCTTTCGACACACACCTATTTACTCCACCATTGGGGTGAAGCAGGGATGCCCCCTCTCTCTGACATTATTTTGCATGTATATTGATGGGATTGCTGATTATATTTCACATGAAGGAGATTGAGGAGCTTCACTAGAGTTTGCACTTCGATACCTCCCCTATTTTATGCAAATGACATTATATTGATAGCTAACTCTCTAGAGGGTCTATAGAGACACTTGGATGTGTTACACTCCTACAGTGGGCTTTCAGTGAACCTTGGTAAAACCAAGGTGATGGTATTTAATACTACACCATAGTGGGTTAAGAGATCAACACCTAAATTCACATATGGACCTAAGGAGCTAGAGTATGCAGACTATTATACGAACCTAGGAGTCTTATTCACAGGGCCCACCTTTTCTATGCGAGAGGTCGCAGACACTAGACTAACTCATAGATACATAGCACTAGGTGGTTTGGAGAGTATATGCTCACAGGTGCAACTCTAGGAACCTTGCACCAAGCTATGGCTCTTTGATACATTGGTCACATCCACACTACTCTATGGAGTATAGATATGGGAGACTTGTCTTGACCACCATAGTAGATATGATGGATGGAGGTCGATGGAGAAACCCCTAGTGTCCATGACATCTAGGATGATCAGATGTAAGGCCTCAATTCCACATGAGATCATCAGAGCTGAGCTAGCATCTACACCGATTGTTAGAGGCCCTCACCCAATTGATCACATACATGCATAGCCTATGGGACTTAACTAGACATAGATATGCATGGTTGACTCTTGAGTCCTCCAAGCACCTTGCCAATAGAGGGTGATACTTCATGTTGGTATGCATAGATATTGGCCTGGTTTGAGGTATATGGCTTTAGCATGGACAAGTTACCCCCCTTTTAGTACTACAGTGATCCACCATCTCTTAATTTGAGCAGGCTAGAGATTCGCAAGATCATCAAGATGGATCTTATCTAGTTGGATATCAAGTGAACACGGTTGATGCCAGGGCAAGAGCTAGGGACAAAGATGGTTTTCTACCATGAGCATTTTCTTCATACTACATATGATGGATTTATTATTTACTCAAGATACATGGACACCCACTATTCCCATGGGATCAGATGTACTATAGGCCAATTGTGCACCTCCTTACATCAGCTAGATGTTGAGATTGGCAGGTATAGATCCATCTCACCAGAGATCTCACCAAAGGAGCACATATGCTAGATATGTCAATTAGAGCCAGAGATAGAGGAACATTATATTTACGCCACCACTCCCTAGCATATTTTGAGATCCGTTGGCCATTTCCACTATCTATTTAGAGATCGATTAGGAGCACTATCCAGAGTCATGGATTTTATTGATTAGTGATGCCTTGGCCTCTTTCTCCTTAAGATATGACCGCTTCATGACATGCGCCTGATCAAGAGTACAGCTACTTCAATATCGAGGCTTGTTGTAGAGGCAACTCACAGACTTCTTTACAAGGGAGACTTAGGAGACCTTAGTACAGCTACAGCCCCAATCCACACAAGAGACTCTCTCATCGCCACAATCCACACACAAACAACGAGTACTAATTGATCGAACCATTCAGCTTAGTCGATCCAGACATCCTATGTCTCGACATAGATATTGAGAATGCCTTCATATGCAGATACATGGGATTATTTCTCGAGATAGAGCTAGGCCCTTCATACCCACATGAGATTCGGCCATCCTGAGCTCATTATTACTAAATAAAGCTATATGTTTTACACATAGCCATAGTTAGTTTCCTTTCTTATTTTGCTTTGTGCTATATATTTTGCTTTTTTATGAAAAAAGAAGAATAGGCAAAATTGCAAAACACGCAATCGCAGTTTACAGGTAGAAAATAGCACTCCAAACTAGGAGAAGGAGTGATTTGGAAGAATTCTGGCTAGGTGTCTTAGTAGTTTACCCCCCTTTTGAAGCCAACGGAAGCATCAGATTAGTGGCCTGAGCAGCAGAGAGGAAGTTATTGTTTTATGCCCGTTTTTGTCTACAAGAGATTTATCTTCTCAAGATGCAGAAATAAATTGTCAAGCTTCACCTCTATGAGTATTCTTCTACATCTTCTATTTCTTTAAACCCCTTCTCTTCCATCTACTCCTCTCCCTGAATCTCCCTTCACCCTACTATCTTTTACCCCCGTGGTAGACTTTCGATCCCAAATGCTCCGACAACATGCATTACACAATAGGCATGCATGCATGTAAAAAATGTGGGTGGAGGTGGTCGTCTTGGGCAACAACTCAACAATGATGGGTAGAATGTCCATCGACTCTCTCTCTCTCTCTCTCTCTCTCTCTCTCTCTTTCTTTCCCCAACAAGTGAAGATACACATGCATCCAAAACAATAGCAGCTGATTGGAGCCCGTAGCTTTGGGCACTAGTATCATCAAGCTATGGAGGTGGTGACGGATGGCCATAGTGCAACTTCAGCAAGTACAAGGTAATAGCTCCATAGCAACCACGAGAGAGAGAGAGAGAGAGAGTTCAGAGAATGGAGAGAGAAAATGGTGAGAATGGAAAGAGAGAGAAATTAGGGTGTTAAAAAGTTTATTTGTATGTGAGAGAGAGTAAAGAGAGAAAATATAGAAAAAAGAGAGAATTTAGGATTTTTTTCAAAATTTATTTGTGTGAGAGAGAATAAAGAGAGAGGGAGAGAGAGAGAGAGAGAGAGAGAGAGAGAGAGTCCCATAGAGGGATTTCATATATAATGCGCATATATCCCATTGAGTCCCATTGAGAGAGAGAGAGAGAGAGAGAGAGAGAGAGAGAGAGTCCCATTGAGATTTAGGGACTTCAAGATATAGGCCTTATACCGACGTTAAAAGCGACGAAAATGTTAATAAGGAAAATTTCTCCCGTCGTCGCAAAAAGTATCGTTATTGGTGACGCCATAGAACAGTCGGTATTAGCGTGGCAGCATGCACAGTTTTGTGAATAAATCGACTCTTGGCCATTTGACATGTGTTCCTACTGAATTACATCAACCTCTTAGGGTTCAAGTGGCCAATGGAAATAAGGAAGTGAGCTCTCATGTATGCACACAAGTGTCTCTTATGCTGGCTGAAAATTAAACAGCAAAGGTGGACTTAATTACCCTTGATATGGGCCCCGTGGATGTTTTTTTGGGATGTGATTGTCTTCAGCAGTTGGGAAATAACTCTATAGACTTCTCTCAGCTGTATATGGAGTTTGTAATGCATGGGCAGCTTGTACATTTTGCATCGACAAAGACTTCCAACTCCTTGCGAAGCAAGTCTTTAAAGATGGTGCACATGAGGCGTTGGAAGGTGGCAGGGGCATTAGTCAACCCGAAGGGCATGACTATGTAAGCAAAGACGCCCCACTCAGTGGCGAAGGCAGTCTTATGCCTGCTATCTGCAGGATGCACTTGCACCTTGTTGTACTTTGAGATGACAAGCTCAACACATGCGGACATTGATGATGGACCGCCTGGTTAGATGGGTTCACATGTCTACACTTAGCACGCCGGTGGTCATTATGACTCTCACATGGCCACTGACTCATTACTTATTATATTCAGGTTGTTACACCTATTTACAGCTGGCATAGTTATAGCGCCAGTCAACTAGTGTAGTGGGTTATGCATTGTTTGACTTAGTAGGCCACTTTCCTTTTATGTTGTATCTTATCTATACTTTGTGTACATTGTAAAGAGTGTGGAAGAAGAAGAAGAAATCAGCAAGAAAACGTTTTGGCCTCCATCTCTCTTCTTGTCTCTTGAGTGAGCTTCTCCTTGTGCATTCTGTGTGTGTTCGGTGCAGCATCTTGAGCAACCCCCTCCACCACGCGATTCTTGACATGGTATCAGAGCCGCACCATTGAGAGAGGCTGATTTCGAAGGCTGAAGTGAAGGAGAATAAGCAAGGTTCGAGCAAGCAAGCCACGGGTAAGAAGCTCTCCCATCCTTCCACTCTTTCTCTTGGATAGTGCCTGTGGAGGCACCGGAAGCAGGGTTGAGCAAAAATCTCATATTGCAGTGAGATTTGGTGTGCGCGAAGAGCGCTGTATATTCTGCAGATTAGCCCTTTAGGGCTTTCCCGCAGTTATTTTGGGCATCTGAGGCCGTTTCAGGGCCCGTTTTAGAGCCGCAAGGTTGCGGACAGCAGTTTTAGGGTACACTGTGACTTCGACTGTATTGACCGAACGTGGGTGCGCAGGTTACAGATTTCAGATCTGTAAGTTCAAAGGTGTTTACCAGTGAGTAAACACAAGGTTTATCTGCAAACTGGTTGCAGATTGCATGTATTGTTGAGCAGACAGTTAAAAAGGCTGTTTGGTGTATTGCTGTGCACTACAGGTCCAGGGTTGCAGAAGATTTGCTTGCTGTTTGGTATTAATTTTGTGATAATGGCAGAGAACAGTGGAAGCCCCATCATTGAGAAGCTCGACAAGAACAACTATCCATCATGGAAGTTTCGTGTCACGAACTTCCTTATTGGAAAATGCCTCTACGAGTTCGTTTCAGGTGAAGAAAAGGAGCCGGAGATGAGTGATCCTCCAACTGCAGAAGAGACAAAGGCACGGAAGGAATGGAATGCAAAGGATAAAAAGGTCATGTATTGGTTGTCTGCAGTAATTGACAATAATATGCTGGGACACATTAGAAATGCAGAGAATTCATATGCAGCTTGGACCATACTTGAAGTTATGTTTTCTGTAAATACAAAGGCACGAAAGATTCAACTCAAGCAAGAGTTGAATACATTAAAGAAAGGGAAGATGTCTATCAATGAGTATGCACTGAAGGTAAGAAGCATTGCAGATGCATTGGCAGCGATTGATGCAATGCCCGATGATGATGATTTGGTGTCGTCTACCTTGGGTGGACTTAACAATGAAAAGGCTTGGAAGTCTTTTGTAACTTCTGTATATGTCAGAAAGCCATTTCCAGATTTCGATGAGTTGGTCTCCCTTATGATCACTGAAGAGATCAACATGCAGAGTGAGACATCTGAAAGAAGTGGTGAACAGGTCCAAGCTTTCTACTCCAGTTCAGGAAGGGGACGTGGCAGGTTCTCTTCAAGAGGCCGTGGTACAGGACGTGGTAGTGACAACCAGCAAAACAGATTGAATCAGCAATTTGGCGATATGCAGGTTTCAGGAGGTCGTGGTAACTTTAGAGGCAGGGGGAGCTTTAGAGGAAGAGGTGGATGGCAGAACAGAGGTTCTAACAACTCTGGTATTGTGTGTCACTACTGTGGCAAAACAGGTCATATTGCAGCCCAATGTTATGCTAAGAAAGATGATATCCGCAGTGGTAAGTTGCAGCAAGGAAACTATGCATCGTCTTCACGACAGAATGAAGACAAAAATGAACGTTTGTTCGTTATGCAGTATATGCTGAATGCTGTTACAGGAAAGGGAACACATGAAGATGTTTGGTATGTTGATTCAGGTGCATCCAATCATATGACCAGCCATGCAGAATGGTTTGGAGAGATGCAGGATTTGCAGAATGCAGGTTATGTGCAGACGGGTGATGACTCATGCCACCCAATTTCACACATTGGAAAAGTTCCCTTGTCCTTGCATGATGGTAAGACAAAGAGTCTTTCAGATGTATTGCATGTGCCATCTATTACAAAGAACTTGGTGTCAGTCGATCAAATGGTAGAGCAAGGGCTGCAAGTCAGATTTAATGCAAAGGGCTACTTTGTAGAAGACTTCAATGACAAGTGCAGGTTGGTAGCAAAGGGAAGTAGAGTTGGACGTATGTTCACTCTAGATGCTGGAATTCCTACTATGAATGCGGCTATGTATGCCAAAGGAAAAGGTGTTGTTGCAGACATTGAAATTTGGCACAAACGCATTGGACATGCAAATGTACAAAGGCTGAAATTAATGCAGTCCAAAGGGTTGGTTACAGGTTTGCCTACTTTTAAAGTTGCAGAATTTCAGAAGGTATGTGAAGCATGTCAGTTTGGTAAGCAGGCAAGACAACCCTTTTCACATGACAGAGATGTAAGCAGAAATATCCTTGATGTTGTGCATACAGACATTTGGGGGCCTACACAAAATGTATCTCTTGGAGGCAGTTCATACTTTGTCACATTCATTGATGATTGTTCTAGAAAGCTGTGGGTATATTTTATGAAGGAAAAGAGTGAAGCTTTTGAGCACTTTAGAACTTTCAAGGCTGCAATTGAAAGAGAAACAGGCTTGAAAGTAAAGTGCTTGAGGTCAGATGGAGGGGGAGAGTACCTCTCCAATGAGTTCAGTGATTTTCTGAGGTCTCATGGAATAAAGAGACAGTTCACATGCAGGTATACCCCATAGCAAAATGGGGTTGCAGAAAGGAAAAACATGCATATTGCAGAAGTTGCACGCGCCTTGATGGCTGAAAAGAATATGCCTAAGCATTTTTTGTCTGAGGCTGTTCATACTGCTGTTTATATTATGAACAGAACTCCCACAGCTGCAGTTCATGGTATGACCCCCGAAGAATGTTTTACAGGTAAGAAGCCTGATGTTTCACACTTGAAAGTGTTTGGCTGTGTTGCGTATGTTCATGTGCCAGATGAGTTGCGGAAGAAACTGGATCCAAAGGCTGAAAAGTGTGTCTTTATTGGATACTCTTTAGAGCAGAAAGGGTATCGCTGTTACAACCCTGTCACATGTAAGTTCAGAGTGAGCAGGGATGTCATCTTTGATGAAATGAGCAGTTGGTATGCATCTAGTGGTGATGCATTGGATGATGATGATGATCATGACACTCATGTGCAGGCTGAAAAGCAAGAATCACGAACTCTTAGTGGACCAGAGATATCATCTGGTAGTCCTTGGTCTGGGAGACTAAGGAGTACCTCTACATCTTCGGGTGCATCTAGTAGCACTACAGGTAAAGACAAAGGAAAGAATAAAGTGTCAGAAGGCATTGATGTAGTTCTTGATGGAGACTCCAGTGGCTCAGAGAGCTTGGATGATGAGCTTGGCATTCCTTCAGTGAGGACTCCAGGTGTGCAGAGAGCACGCGTTAATGCAAAGACTCCATTGAGTGATCCAGTGGTACGCAGGTCTAGCAGGGTGAGATACCCTGTTAAAAGATTTGGTTTTGAAGGTTATGCAGCTCACCATTATGCTTATATGGTGAAACTAGTTGAGGATGTTGAGCCCACATGTTTTGAGGAGGCTGTTGGTCATGCTCATTGGGATGCAGCAATGGATGAGGAGATGGCTGCATTAGAGGCCAATAAGACTTGGGATCTAGTATCATTGCCGAAGGGAAAGAAAGCTATTGGATGTAAGTGGGTTTATAAGATTAAGCACAATGCAGATGGCGCTATTAGCAGGTACAAAGCTAGGCTGGTTGCAAAAGGCTATGCCCAGACATATGGCATAGATTATGATGAAACCTTCAATCCAGTTGCTAGGATGGCAACTGTTAGATGTGTGATTGCTTTGGCAGCAGCCAAAGGTTGGAGGTTGCAGCAAATGGATGTAAAGAATGCCTTCTTGCATGGTGATTTGCAGGAAGAAATGTATATGAATCAGCCAGCAGGTTATGAAGATTTAGAGCATCCCACGTATGTGTGCAGGTTGAAGAAGGCACTCTATGGGCTCAAGCAAGCACCTAGAGCATGGTCTGACAAGATTAGAGAGTATCTTGTCAATATTGGCTTTTATGTTTCTGATGCTGATCACTCACTTTATGTGAGAAAGGGAGATGCAGGTTTGGTCATCATAGTCATCTATGTGGATGACTTGATTATTACAGGTGATAGTGATAGTGGAATTGCTGAAGTCAAGGGCTGTTTGAAGATGAAGTTTGAGATGAAGGATTTAGGTGAGCTAAGGTACTTCCTTGGCATTGAGGTGATCAGATGTGATGATGGTATATGGCTGTCCCAAAGACAGTATGGCTTGGATATGTTGTCCAAGTATGGTATGACTGCATGCAAACCACTTTCAGTCCCATTGGAGCAGAATGTAAAGCTGAGTGCTGATGTTGGGGATGAGATAGAAGACCCTACTATGTTCAGGAGGATAGTGGGGAGTTTGATCTACATGACCATTACAAGGCTAGACTTGAGCTACGCTGTTGGTCTTGTGAGTCAGTTTATGCAAGTACCTAGAAAGCCACATTTGGATGTAGTCAGACGCATATTGAGATATGTGAAGTCCACATTACATTATGGACTTTTCTATGAGGCAGGTACAGATGTACAGGTATTTGGATACACAGATGCAAATTGGGCTGGTAGTATGTCTGATAGAAGATCTACCAGCGGATACATGTTCTCTCTTGGTAGTGCAGCAGTTGCATGGAGCAGTAAAAAGCAATCTACAGTTGCTTTGTCGAGTACAGAGGCTGAGTATAGAGGTGCTGCTGTTGCAGCATGTGAGGTAGTATGGCTGCAAAAGCTATTGGCTGATTTGGATGTGCAGGTGGAAGGTCCAGTTGTCATTTATTGTGACAACATGAGCAGTATACAGTTGGCTAGGAACCCTGTGTTCCATGCCAGGACAAAACATATCGAGGTACACTACCACTTTGTGAGAGAGAAGGTACTAGCGGGTGAGATTGCCTTGGTGTATGTCAACACACAGGATCAAATAGCTGACATCTTCATGAAGGCATTGGGTACAGAGAAGCTTCAAAAGTTTCGAAGCTTACTTGGAGTTGCAGAGATGCAGTTGAGCTTGAGGGGGAGTGTTGAGATGACAAGCTCAACACATGCGGACATTGATGATGGACCGCCTGGTTAGATGGGTTCACACGTCTACACTTAGCACGCCGGTGGTCATTATGACTCTCACATGGCCACTGACTCATTACTTATTATATTCAAGTTGTTACACCTATTTACAGCTGGCATAGTTATAGCGCCAGTCAACTAGTGTAGTGGGTTATGCATTGTTTGACTTAGTAGGCCACTTTCCTTTTATGTTGTATCTTATCTATACTTTGTGTACATTGTAAAGAGTGTGGAAGAAGAAGAAGAAATCAGCAAGAAAACGTTTTGGCCTCCATCTCTCTTCTTGTCTCTTGAGTGAGCTTCTCCTTGTGCATTCTGTGTGTGTTCGGCGCAGCATCTTGAGCAACCCCCTCCACCACGCGATTCTTGACATGTACCCTGAGAAGTCGTCCAGAAAACTATAGGCTTCCTTGCATGCCACTCTCTCAAGCATGTGCTCTGTCGATAGTTGTCCCTCTTAGTAGCAACGTTCAACTTCTTGTAATTGACGCACACTTGGATTTTTCCACGACGATAATAACGATGCCAATAACAACGCGTGCAACAAATTTGCGACGCTAATAGCGACAGTAACAGGGGAAAAAAAAAATTGTGGCAGGCTGCCCTGCCACATATAGCACTATGTGCTTTATTTGGGCCATACAAAATAGTTTCTGCACTATGTACAATGCTCGTATAAATAAAGACAAAGTGTACTTAAATCATAACACTCATACATGAAATAAATACATGATCGCATAATGAAAGTGACTAGTACAATCATGGTAAGATATCACTACTACATAGAAAATGTTTACACAAATCACGTGACCAAAAAAGAAGGTTGTGTGAGCTCCAAGGATCCAAGGGCGAGCTATAGATCATCGCCATCCGAAAGCTCATCCTGCCGCAAAGGAGCATCGAACAGACTCTACAAAAAAAGAAACAACTACACATCAGTTCACTATACAATAATGCATTCTAATTAAACATGGTAACGGACAACAAAGATGAGTGACTTACAGGGCCACCGCTGAGAGGTGAGAAGGATCGAAGCTTGCACTCAAGAGCTATGGTGGGAGAGCAAGAACAAGAAAGAGAGAGACAAGAAATGGGAACTCCAACAATCACAATGTGTGACAGGCCTTCCTTTATTCAAACTGTCACTAAAAGAATAAAGAATAAAGTGATAGTGACGAGCGCCCGCCACCTGTAGTGTGTAGTGGGGGCGGTGACTGTCAGTGTAGTAATACATGGGTGGCTAGGCGAAGGCGCCTTTAGCTCCAACAACCTCCCACTTAAAGGCAAATCTACCCTAGTGAGGAGTGAAAAGAAAAAGGAAAAGATAGTACAACATGTACACATGTACAACAGGATGAGGAAAGATATCATCTCATCCCACACCCATCAACCTCTTGAGGAAGGCAAAGTGCTTTATAGAGAGGCTTTTCGTGAGCAGATCTGCAGGATTCTGGTCAGTCGAGATCTTGACAAGATCAACAGACTTGTCCTCAACAACCCCACGTATGAAGTGATACCTCATCTCAATGTGTTTTGTCTTCGCATGGAAGACCGGATTCTTGGCTAACTGAATAGCACTCATAGAATCCAAATGCAATGTAGGGATAGCATCAATATACCAAGGTCAGCAACCAAATGACCCAACCAAATGGCCTCCTTGCAAGCCTCAGTGGCTGCAACATACTCGGCCTCTGTAGTAGAAAGGGCCATGCATTTCTACACCCTGGATATCCAAGAAACAACACCTCCAGCATAGGTGAATACATAGTCGAAAGTGGAATTCCTACTATTTGCATGTCCTGCATAATCAGAGTCAGTGTATCCCATGACTCCTGTATCCTAGCTGCCATAACATATGCACATATCTACAATCCCCTTCAGGTACCTCATGATACCCTTCATGGCATCCCAGTGCTTCTTGCCAGGTGTAGCCATATAGCGTGCCACAACACCAACTGCAAAGGCAATATCTGGAGGACGAGTGGCTATCATGGCATACATAAGACTGTCCATTGTGGATGTATAGGGAATCTTGGCCATCTCGGCCCTTTGCTCATCTGTCTGCGGACAATCAGCCTATGATACCTTCACATAAGAAGGCAATGGATAGCCAATAGGCTTTACATCCTGTATGCAAAAGCACTCAAGGACTTTATGAATGTACTCCCTCTGTGATAAGTAGAGAAGTCCCTGATGCCTGTCGCATCCAATGCGCATACCAAGTATGTGAGCGACCTGTCCTAGATCTTTCATCTCAATGCTCTTCTTGAGCTGAGCCTTAAGAGCATCTAGCTTATCATGAGCTTTCCCTGATCAGCATATCATCCACATAGAGTACTAAATCAATAAAGAACCATCACGGGCTTTCTTCGTGTAAAGACACGGATCCCTAGCACTCCTATTGTAGCCCTGTGACTGCATAAAGACATCAAACTTATGATACCACTCCCTAGGTTCCTGCTTCAAGCCATGAAGGCTTTTCTTCAATTTGCACACTAGGTGCTCCCTGCCAAGTTCTGCAAAGCCCTTAGGCTGCTCCATATAAATCTCATCATGCAAGTCCCCATGTAAGAAAGCCGTCCTGACATCCATCTGGCATAAATCCAAGTCAAGCTGAGCAACCAAAGCTAAGACTAAGCGCATGGTGGTCATCTTAACCACAGGAGAAAAGACCTCATCAAAGTCCACACCATGCTCCTGCTTAAAACCCTTTGCTACCAGTCTAGCCTTGTATGCCGGCTTGGGGTGTCCAGGGATACTTTTCAACTTGTACACCCACTTGCATGGCAAAGCCTTCTTGCCCTCAGGCAAGGAAACCAAATCCCAAGTCTCATTCTTATGCAAGGAGTCTATCGCAGACTGCATAGCCCTCTCCCAGGAGTGACTGTCACCCCTGTGCATAGCCTCATCATAGGTGAAAGGCTCTCCTGGATCTGTAACCAAGACGTAATGCATCGAGGGCTAAAATCTATCAGGTGGACGTCTGTCTCTAGTAGACCGTCTCATAGCAGGCTCTGCGGCTTGCCCAACTGCCTGTCCAACACCCTCACCATGAGCATCTCCTGCAGCTGTATGCTATCCAACTGGTTGTGCAGGAGCCCTCGGCTCCTCCTAAAATATGACCCTGCAGATCTCAACAACTTTCTCAGGCTGCCTATGTATCTTGTCTTCATGGAAGACTACATCATGACTACGGATGACTTTCCGCGCATGTGGATCCCAAAGACGGTAACCCATCTCGCCTGCATCCCCATAACCAAGGAAAATGCATTTGACACTCTTAGTATCCAACTTACTTCTCTTGTCCTTGGGCACGTGGCAAAATACCTCACATCCAAAGACACAGAGATGCGTATAAGAGGGAGGTTTTCTAGTCCATACCTCCTCTGCAACCTGGAAATCCAAACCACTAGAAGGTGATCTATTTATGACATGCACAGCTATACTAACGGCCTCAACCCAAAAGCTCTGTGGTAGGTCTGCATGGCTAAGCATAGAGTGTACACACTCTTGGATGGTTCTATTCATCTGCTCAGCCAAACCATTCTGGGGGGTGTAAGAGGTGGTCAATTGACGCTTAATACCCCTCTCATCACATAACTGCTCAAAAGCACGTGAGACATACTCACCCCCATTATCTGTTCTTAGGCATTTTAGCCTATACCAAAACTCGTTCCCAACCAATGCAAGCCATCTCTGAAAAACACAGCCAAGTCATCGGATTTTAGCTTAATGGGATAAGCCCAAACTTTCCGTAAAAAATTATCTATGAACGTAACAAAATACTTTGCACCACCCATAGACTGACAAGGCATGGGCCCACAGACATCCGAATGTACCAATGCCAAGGGCTCACTCATGCATGGCCTACCAGACTTCTTATGCGTAGACCTAGTCTACCTGCCATAAAGGAAATGCTCATATGAATCAAAACATGCATAATCAAGGGGGGGTAAGTACTGCAAACCAGAAAGCATTTTCATTTCCTTCAAAAACATATAGTCCAAACGGGCATCCCAAAGAGATACGTGGGATAGAACCCACAGACAAGACATGATCAAGGGAAGAAGCAGATACAATCAAGGGATAGAGGTTGCCAGCCTTGGGACCTCTTGCAATCACAAGCCTGCCACGAGTGATCTTCCATGTAGAGTCTTCAAAAGATACATGATAACTGGTGTCATCAAGCTGTCCAGGAGACTACGTGTCAAAGCAGGTACATGATGTACATCCTGCATAACAAAACTGCTGCCAAAAGGAAACTGCTGCCAAAAGGAAACTACAGCCTAACATTACCAATGCCCACAATGTCAAGAGAGCTATCACCACCCAAGCACATAGAACCCAAAATAGTACGATATGAATGAAACCACTCTCGACAAGGTGTCACATAAAAGGACGCACCTGAGTCCAAGAGCCAACACTGTGTATACATAGAGTTTATCTCTGTCATCTGTGAAGCACTAGAAGAAGCTGCAAGGATATAATCATCATCATCAACATCCTCAGGCTGCATAACATTAATCTCTTCAATTTTAACACTGGACTTTGCATGCACTATGCTGCGATCAGAAGACTTATCCTGCACTTTGTCTTTCCCCTTATCTTTGCGCCTTTCATTGCGCAGTTCATGGCATTGTGGCCTAATATGGCCCTTTTTCCCACAATGGTGACAAGTAACATTTGCATTCCAGCCACGGGATTTACTACGTGACTTCCCACGAGACTTGGATCGAGATTTCTGAGAATCTTGTCCACGGCCACTGCCACTGCCATGCTTTCCATACCCATCATTCCTGTCTCTAATTGTCATAGCATGCGACACACAAGAGACATCCAAATTCTTACGATTAACCTCTTCCTGCAGAAGAGTACTCTCAACATCAGATAATTTCAAGGTAGCAGTAGAGGCACATAATGTAGTGCGGAATACATCCCATGACTCATTAAGAGTACCAAGCAAGAAAAGAGGAGTGACATTCTCTACAAAAGTGATGTCCTGCTGCGAAGTCAAGTTCTTGAGTATAGTATGGAACTGGCTCAAGTGAGCAGACATAGTCCACATTCTCCTTCATGCATAGATCCATAAGCTGCTTCAGCCAATACATCTG
Organism: Lygodium microphyllum; assembly: GCF_053477565.2. Taxonomy (NCBI): domain Eukaryota; kingdom Viridiplantae; phylum Streptophyta; class Polypodiopsida; order Schizaeales; family Lygodiaceae; genus Lygodium; species Lygodium microphyllum. The sequence continues at coordinate 69,402,757 of NC_141141.1, forward strand.
ACTCGCTGGACTTTTCTTGTCATAGAGATTCTTGAGTTTATCCCACAACTACCATGCACTCTGTTTTTCCTCAAATACATTGTAATGAACCTGTTCTGTGAGAGATAATACAATAGGGGACTTGCATAACTCATCAAGCTCAAGTCATTTCTCATCTGGCATAGTTGCATGCGAATGCCCGCTCAACCTCAATGTTTTGATTTACAATTTCTTCACCAACACCTGTCAAATTTGGCTCTTCCAATAAGAGTAATTTATACCATCAAGCTTAGTGATGTTGAAAATAGCATGATCAATGACAAACTCACCATAATGCAGGCTGAAAAAGTGTAGACAGTTCAAAAGTGCTTGTTGTCTGCAGAAAATGACCAAAAAATCACCAAATTCGAGAGAAAATGGCGAGAAAAGTATTACCAAAGCTACTACCCACCAAGTACTAGTGAAAGTACATCATTTCAAAATATTTTAGCATGAAAAATCCATGTCAGTCCGGAGTTATATGCTTGCTGTAATAAATGACAGCAAGGTACTGTGAGAGTCAATTTCTGGCCAAATCACTGCACCAAGTTAATAAATGAAAACCAAGATATGACCAGCCATAAACGGGCATAAATCAGCACCAAACAGTCATCAAGACCTTGAGCAAACACCCAAACATGTTACCAAATCATCCATCAGTGGTGAGTAAGCATATCCCCTGGACAATAGGGCAAAGTATACATAACACTAGCAAGACCTGACACCATTAGGTGTATGCTCACAAGAGTGCAAAGCCCAAGCTCAGGTCAAAAGCAACTCTAACATATCAGTGCATGAACCATGCAACATGTAAGTGTAAGAGATCCCAAAGTCTCAAGTATCTGCAAAATGCTCAAATAGCATAAACCTCTTGCTCAATGTCAGTCAAGCATACAAGATGCTCCCACTAGCTCAAAAGGTAGATAAACGAGCTCAACAGCTCAAGCAAACCAAGTCAAAGTACCAAAGACAGGTAACTAAGACAATGCCTCAATAGCATCCAAGGTCGTAATGGAAAAAACCAAGTCGTAATGGAAAAATCCAAGTCAATGTCCAACTTCTCAAGGGAATACTCAAATGAATGTCGAGACGAGCTCAAACAACTGTCATCCATAGCCAAAGCATAAAGCATTCACCAAGACATCATAACCCGTACTGGACAGCCTAGGCATAAACCATGTCATAGATGAAATGCCAGCTGCAAAGAAGTGACTGTCAAAGCCAAATCGAGCTCTAATCTCAGCTCAAAAGCATTTCGGAGCATAAATAAGACATGTGGCATAGTCCAAATACATCATGACATCATACCGAGTAGCCGAGAGCACCCCGTGACCAATAGGCATAACCCGACTATAGCATAAATAGCTTCAGTCCTGAAGTTTTCAACAGCATATAACCTCTGTAAACTGAGAAAATCAATGCTCAATCAATCCATAGGCAAACCATAGGCATACATTCACGTATGTACGCACCAACCGGGCATAATCGGGTATCAAATGCCAAGACCTATAAGCATAAAATTAAAGTAACAAGTGGCTACCCTGTTTTGGACAGATCTAGCATTGTTCAAAACAGTCAATGACTAAACTAAATCAGCTCCAAATGCATCTCACATAAGAGGCATAATATCCACAAGTGATCCGGTATTAATAGACATCAGTAGAAGCATCACATAAGCCATAGGCATACACATACATGGTCTCAGACCTGAAATCTGTTGCAGAATATTCTATTATCAGAACTTGGTAAATTTGACATCACCATCGCGTCCAGAGCATACCAAAACCCCAACTTAGACTCTTACCTTCCCTGAATCGGGTTTCGAATGCCCGAGATATGACAAAAAGAGTGATTTTTTTGTCAGATTTTGAAATAGACGGAAAAAAAACGTGAGCTAGCTGGGGAAATATGTTATCCCACGTGTCAACAATGGGGCCCAAAGGGGATACAAATGGGAGCCAAAGAAGGCCTGTACCAAGCCTCAGCAAGCCTGATAGGTTGGAAGCAAGATCCAAGTGAAGAAAGCTCCAAGAGGTGACGGGAGCTCAAGAGAATGAGCTATGGCTGCCGAGAAGGAGACCCAATGTGAGTGGGGAATCGATGGGAAGCTGAGAATGCCACGAGCCAAGCTCAAGAGTCAGGAAGCCGTGCTCTGATACCAGTTGAAAGGTGAGAAGGATCGAAGCTTGCACTCGAGAGCTATGGTGGGAGAGCAAGAGCAAGAAAGAGAGAGACAAGAAATGGGAACTCTAGCAGTCACAATGTGTGACCGGGCCTTCCTTTATTCAAACTTTTACTAAAAGAATAAAGAATAAAGTGACAGTGACGGGCGCCCGTCACCTATAGTGTGTAGTGGCGGTGATTGTCAGTGTAGTAATACACGGGCGGCTAGACAAAGGCAACTTTACCCCCAAAAACCCACGTCCATACAATCGATCAATCAATGCAATGAGACCGTGCCTCTCTGCATATCAAGTCTCAAGGCCGGTTGGATCGCGATTTGTAATGGAGTGTTGCAAAGAAAACAAAATACTAACTGTTAGAAACACGATTGTCAGTACAGAGGATATTACAAAAAAATAAGCAAGAAAAACAAAAGAAAAACTTACAAAGTCCTCCAGGTATGTCATGTGGCTGCCACTCCTAAGATGATGAACCACTCTGGCCTCTAGTCGTGCCCTCATCGCCTCGCGCTGCTGTCTCCAACGTCTTGCAGAATTTGTAGTCTCCTCCTTGAGTCGGCACCAGTTGTCCACGTCTAGCCACTCGAACTTTTCAGCCCCACTCTTGAGTGCCTTGCGTGCGTCCCGATCATCTGTATGACATATATGCATGCATACACTCCATCATCCAGCCCGTAGAAAACCTATCTGATCCGGGTGGTACGCTACGGCTGGTACCAAAAACTCCTCATGCAAGGATGCTACTATATAGTCATTGCTCCCGTCTAGTATGTTTTTCCAATGATCCAAGATGTTGTGCCGAAAAACTTGTTGGCACAACTCTCTCATGCGAGCCATCATCATCCTCCTCTCATCATTCATGATGATGACTCGTGACCTATCATCTACAAGGTAGGCATACCCCTCTAGGGTATGCCTAAGATGGGGCCTCTCCCACCTGCGACATGCTCTTGGGCATATCCAGGAGACCCCTGTATATTTAATGTACCGACCGGGGTAGTATTTATCAGAGTAGCACCCATAGGGATGCCACCTCTGCGGACGGCTGAGAAAAAGCAGGAGTGAGTGGAGTAGATGTCCCCACAGGTGTGACAAATCGCGGAGGTAATACAACTCTAGCAGAATGACGAGACCGAGACACCGCGTCCGTGCCTCCATAGCAACCACTTGAGCCACGCTCTCTGAAACCGCCACGAGAGCAAGGAGTAGTACATGTATCCCGAGCCGACCATGGGCTCACTGCATTCGGATCTCTGCAACATTCCCCTGAAGCACTCCCTCCGTCTAGCCCAAGTCTGGAGGGTCAACCTCGTCTGCTCGAAACTGAAGCATCAGATTGCGCCGAAGTAGATCTAATAGAGCGGCCTGACGATATTCGAGACAGCTCCTGATCCGGCATGTCTTTGAATCTTTCCATCTGATCTGGGGACATGCATGTGAAGATATCCTATAGCTTCTCATCGCTTATCCCTCGACTCATCCTGATTATCTAAGTATCCACAAAGGTGACCTGCACATACAAAAAATGTTAGCATAATCAATTTAAATCATACAAAGCACGATAATATAAATCTTTTAAAAATGATCTTACTTAAAATGTATATCTTGTATACCCTTATAAGCGATTCGTCAACGAATTGAGTAGGTGGATGCTCCAAGTATGAAGTATCCTATAGTCCCATGTCAATCTCCTGACACAACTCGGCATACACTGGAAGGTCGATAGAGATGTCACCACAAAATGATGAGTTCACCTCGTTCTCAAAGAATTCTTGGACTCCTATATTTCCATCATTGTTACCCGATGCTAGCTCCTCTACATGCTCCAAGCTTTCGGTGGCCTCCATCGCTTACAATATCGACCCCTCTATTTGCATATTGTCCTCATCTATGCTCAGAACATCGCTTTGATCATATACTCTTGCACTTCGGGGAGCTAAAGGTATAACATACCACCATCAAGGTTGTCAGGGGTTTGGATAGAAGATTACCTGCTTACAAACACATACAAGAGAGATTTAACTATTGTGACATGTACCATGTCATAATACAATTAAAAAACAAATGAGTTCACACACCTATTCACAATGGGCCGGCAACACAAAGTTGTCGCGCAAATCCGTCCATTTTGTTTCGGAATCTATTTCGAGAAATCTAAATGGACCTCGTCGAACTGTTGCTCCAGCTCCTTCAAGTATCGCTTTGAACCACTGCACATCGAATAGTATCATGGAGAAGCTACGAGTAATTCTCTCTCTCTCTCGACAACAAGTGAAGATGCACATGCATCCAAAACAACAGCAGCTAATTGAAGCCCGTAGCTTTGGGCACTAGTATCATCAAGCTATGGAGGTGGTGACGAATGGCCAAAGTGCAACTCCAGCAAGTGAAGATGCACATGCATCCAAAACAAGTGGCTTTTAGCCATTTTTAGGGGATTTTATGTAAAAAGAAGAATAGGCGAAATCGCGAAACACGCGATCGCAGTTTACAGGTAAACAATAGCACTCCAAATTGGAAGGAGGAGTGATTTGGCAGAATTCTGGCTAGGTGTGTTAATAGTTTACCCCTCTTTTCAAGCCAACGGAAGCATCAGATTAGTGGTCTGAGCAATAGAGAGGAAGTTATTGTTTTATGCACGTTTTTGTCTCAAGAGATTTATCTTCTCAAGATGCAGAAATAAATTGTCAGGCTTCACCTCTATGAAAATTATTCTACATCTTCTATTTCTTTAAACCCCTTCTCTTCCATCTACTCCTCTCCCTGAATCTTCCTTCACCCTACTATCTTTTACCCCCGTGGTAGACTTTCGATCCCAAGTGCTCCGACAACATGCATTACACAACAAGCATGCATGTATGTAAAAACTGTGGGTGAAGGTGGCGGTCTTGGGCAACAACTCAACAATGATGGGTAGAATGTCCATAGACTCTCTCTCTCTCTCTCTCTCTCTCTCTCTCTCTCCTCTCTCTCTCTCTACAACAAGTGAAGATGCACATGCATCCAAAACAACAACAGTTGATTGAAGCCCGTAGCTTTGGGCACTAGTATCATCAAGCTATGGAGGTGGTGACGAATGGCCAAAGTGCAACTCCAGCTAGTGCAAGGTAATCGCTCCATAGCAACCGTGATAGAGAGAGAGACAGAGACAGAGAGAATTCAGAGAATGAAGAGAGAGAATGGTGAGAATGGAAATAGAGAGAAATTAGGGTGTTAAAAAGGTTTATTTGTATGTGAGAGAGAGTAAAGAGAGAAAATATAGAGAGAAAGAGAGAATTTAGGATTTTTTTTAAAAATGTATTTGTGTGAGAGAGAATAAAGAGAGAGAGAGAGAGAGAGACAGTCCCCTAGAGGGATTGCGCATATCAAGTATGTGAGAGGCATACCCCATGTCATTTATCTCAAAGCTCTTCTTGAGCTAAGTTTTCTAAGCATCCAACTGTCACTTACATATCTAGCATATGAACCAATACTTTACATCGTATCATTCACTAACTTTCTCTTGACAACAAGTCACATAAATGACTGAAAAACTGATTCCATAGACACACACTGAAATCCCGTAACACTGAAGAACATGTTTATTTTCACACTTTATACACATGTGGTCTCGACAACGTTCCTCACATGCTAGCCATTGTGTGTACTATCCTTGTGCAGTAGTGTATCCCCCCTTGCACAATGCCACTATATAGTATATTGTCTTTTGTGAGACCATCAAGGTATTCGCTTTATTAATAGAGTCCATTTTTTGGCGTGTAAAAATGGCAAAGTTCTCATCTGACAAAGCAACTTTTTCTGGACGTTCAAACTCTAATATAATTGGCTTTCATGGTCGAAGCTATGAAGTAACGGAGCAAAAGAGCTTTTTACTTATATTGATCAGTTACGGCAGCCGTACTTGGCATAATACAGGCCAGCCTTATTGTAGCAAGGAGGGCTTAATCACTTATCCAGCCTTATTGTAGCAAGGAGGGCTTAATCACTTATTCTGCAAGTGGAGTAGCAGTATTAGCCGACGTCACTGCAGCTGCCGCAGTAGTTGAGGGTGGCCTCGCAGTTGTTGAAGGCATGGCTGCCGCAGCGGCCGCAGGGCTGAGAGTTGTAGATATGGGCGAACTGCTGCTTGAGGGAGGCACCACTGATGGACTGGTAGGAGCCGTCGCAGCGGTAGATGGCGGTGCAGTGGCCCGCCACTCGCGAGGCGTAGGCGGAGTAGGTGGTGCCGTCATCGAAGCGGTTGTAGGCGGTGATGCAGTCGTTCTTGCTCACCTGCCCGCAGAGCCCCGACCCGGCGCAGTTGTCCGAGTAGCCCTGCGCAGGCCTCGCCACCAGATCATTACCCACGACTACTACCAGGACAAGAAGAAGACGAAGAAGAAAGCGCGTTCTACTACAGCTGCCAAGGCGCAGGCCGGCTACTCTCGCGGCCATGTTGCTTGATCCCGAAAGCTACTTCTATATGCTACACAAGCGGAGCTGGTGTTGTGGAATGCTATAGCTGCCGCCCCGCATGCGCCTTTTATAGCCTATTTCGCAGCTTGCTTCCAGAAGGAAAAACGATGCACGTCTCTCTGTGTTTGAAACGTGATCCCGGTGTATTGAAAGGGGCTGCTACCTGCCCCAGATAAGTGAGGAATCCCGACACGAAAACGGCTCCAGAGTCCAAGCTTGCCCAAGATTTCACATGAGTACGTACTCAATGCCTCATATCCGCTGATTTATTTCACCTATCAAAGAAGTCCAGATGTAGCCTAGGTCCCAGCAGGTGTGCATCAAGCAGGCTCCAAGTCATAGCGCCTTTGCTCGGCTACAAATGCTACGTCAGCTTCCTCCCGCTCCACGGCACCTATCATTTATAGCATATCAAAGGAGAAGGACAACCAGGTATCCAAGGTTATTATTTCAGCCTTATCTTCCTTTTATATGCACGTACGTACCACGTTTAGTTGAGCCCTCAAGGCAAACGTCAAGTGCCATTTATTCCCCACTCACACTGTTCATGGTTCGGGAAAAGGTGGGTTCGTTTCAACCTAGAACTTATTCACCTGGGCACAATAGCTCGAAAACATTTGAACTAGGCCTAGTAGCTCGAGGGGAGGGTGAAATTATGGCCATGGGGTAGTATTGGTAGGTGCTTGTATTGCTGATCCCATCCTTGCCAAAGGCCTTTTCTCAATTCTAAGCATCCTTTTATTTGAAAGTTAGCTTGACTAAAAGCTATTGTTTTTATGTCAACTCCTCTCCATCGAGGATAATAAGTAACTACAAATTGCATGAGCACAAGTAGAACAAGAAAGAAATAGAGAAAAGAGTGCATGGCAAGAGATTGGGTGCAATCTCCCCCAATGCATTAGTGAGCATCTCCCTCATGCATGCAATTATGAATTTGTATTATTAGCTTTTCAACCCTCATAGGTCTTGAATGAAAAGCATCCTTTTTTAGAGCCTTAAATGCTTTCCTTATAGAAGTTGCATACTTTTGTCTAATAATTTTCTAAAGTCTACCTAATGAATTTGGTCTTGCAAAGAAAATCATCTTGCTCTTAGGCTATAATAATAATAAATAATTCAATGCATAGTTGCATAAGATAATCCACGTAACAGTAGCACCTAAAATAACAATAATCGCACACACCAAAATGCAATCTAGTAGTAAACATGAAAATAGTTGCATCTCCATAACTTCGTCGAATAATCTTCTCACCAGAAACACAAAACACATGAATTTCTTGTCATGTATTTGCCACAGGCACAATGCAACCAATGCTACACATGCATGCAATGTACAACAAGTCACTATTGTAGTGTCAACAAATAGTCTATTTTCCATCATAAAAACATTGAAACAATCTTATAAGAACCATCCTAGTTTCCTTAGTACATTGACTTTCTCATCATTTGCTTTATCCTTTCTATCTACATTGCTAGCAAACTGATGAGTCATTAGATGTAATTCATAACCAACCATTTTGCATCTTGATCTCTTGGTAATAATGAAGATGGATTGGGATATTATATTCTGTTATAATTAAGGTACTCAAACAACCCCAACACCTATACTTTGGTAGATGAGCTTGTTATCCAAACAAGTCTAAACACTCATATTAATATCACATACGCTGATAGGTAAATTGGCTAGTCAGCCTCTATTAACTCCCAAGAAAACACCACATGATAAAAACCAAGAATCTCTCTTAACAAGCATATTTGAATCGACACCATGAAAAGTAAAACAAGGATCCCTATATCATTTCCTTTCCATTGAGAGCTCAATCCATCTTATAGCATTTCAAATATTCATATATATAGTTCTCCTTACTTTTAGAAACTTCCATTGCATGTAGTGCAAGACTACTAGAATTGTAGAGACTACAAATCTACCAAGCAACAAATTGCCTCTTTTAGTTCTATACATATATTCAACATAAAAAGATGCATGAAATATAGCCACATGAAAATTTCTTTCCATTCCCAAAGACACTTGTAATTTCATTACTCCTAATTTTGTGAATACTTCATGTTGAGATATCGAGCTCCACTCGTGATACGCCAGGGTGACCGTTGTATATTTATGTCACCGACTTGTCAGTTGCAGACGCGGTTGGTACACCGCCCATGAATAATAGCTACATGATAGCTATCCTTATCTACTCTAGTTCGTGGCTCAGTTAGTATGCCACCTTAGTTAGTTGAGTTTGGTTTGAGACCCATATATAGGGTTCTTCTATTTCTTTGTACTTGAGTTCTTTTGGCTTACACAACTAAGAAGAGGAAAACTGTTTTCAGCCTCCACCCTTGTGTGTCTTCCCCCATTGTGCAAGCAAGAAAGCTTCAAGCGAGACTCCTTCCTTCTCTCCCACAATCTTGACATGGTATCAGAGCCTTGTTCGTGGTAAGGAGCTCAAGAAAGCAAGCCAAGCTCGCGGTGGTCTGGTAAGAGGAGCAGTGTTGCTTTCATTTTCTGTCTTTGGGAGCAGATCTCTGCAGGTAGCACAACCGAAAATTGCAGGAGTGCATTGTCTCAGGTTGAGACGCCCTTCGCGGTGAAGCAAGAGGGCAGTATATGTTGCGGGAAAGGGCTTTAGCCCTTGGCGACCTTCTTTTTTTGATTTGAGGCCATTTCGGGGCCTGTTTTGCAGACGGAAGTTTTCTGCACGCACTCAGGAAAAGGCTCAGTTTTATGCTGTGCGACCACTGTTCTACAGGTCGGTGAAAAGTTACTGTAGAAATTGCATCGTATGCTTGTGCGTAGAGACATTGGGAGTTTCAGAATCATCCTTGGTTCCTGTTTATGCAAAATCGTCACTAGGAAGTGACTGTGTGGTCAAATACCACTTTCGCCAGTTTTGCAAATTTGCCCTTGTGAGGGTGAAGCTGTGTTTTTTGCAGTGACAGAATTTCTTGCAGTATTCTGTAATGGCGTCTGATTCTCTTTCACAGATTGTCACTGAAAAGCTTGACAAGAACAACTTCCAGGCATGGAAGTTTAGAATGACGAATTTCCTTATGGGAAAAGGATATTGGGAATTTGTTGCAGGAAATGAAGAAGAACCAGTTCTTCCTGATGTTCCAAATCAACAACAAATGCAGGCATTTAAAACATGGCATGAGAGAGCCAGGAAAGTTATGTATTGGCTGTCTATCAGTATTTCAGACTCTATGATTGTGCATATTCAGGATGCAAGTACGCCAAAGGAGGCATGGGATACTTTGTCAAAAATGTATAGCACAAATACGCAAGCCAGAAAAATGCAGCTCAAGCAAGAGTTGCATAATGTGCAAAGAGAAAGTATGAGCATCAACGACTACCACATGAAGGTGAAGAAGATTGCAGATGCACTTGCTTCCATTGGGTCGCCAGTGGAAGATGATGATTTAGTTTTCGTGACCTTGAATGGTCTAGGAAAGGATTATGCACAGTTTCGGACATCCATTTCAGTTCGTGAAAGATTTCCTGATTTTGAGGAGTTGATTGCTCTTCTAATTTCTGAGGAACAGAGAAATGGTGGTGCATCTTCTTCAGGAGGAACTTCAAAAGAAGCTGTCTTCTACTCAAATGCTGGAAGAGGTAGAGGCAGAGGTAGAGGAGGCCGATTTGGAGGCCGTGGCAGAAATCAGAATATGCAGCAAACTCAAGAAAACCAGTCCTATGGAGGAGGACGTGGTAACTCTAGAGGCAGGGGGAGCCAAAGAGGTCGTGGTGGATGGCAAAGAGGCCAAAATGCAAACAGTAATGTTGAATGCTACTACTGTGGTAAAATGGGTCATATGGCTAAAGACTGCTATAAAAAGCAGAATGACATCATGAATGGAAAACTGCAACAAGGGAATTATGCATCTTCTAGTAGACAGGGTGATGACAGAAATGAGCATTTGTTCATGGTGCAGCACATGAACAATTCTATGACAAGTGCAGAAGAAAGTAATGATGTATGGTATGTTGACTCAGGTGCATCAAACCACATGACAGGTCATGCAGAATGGATGGAGGATGCAAGGAAAATGGAAAAACCAGGATTTGTGGAGACTGGTGATGATACTGCACATCCTATTGTGCAGATTGGAAAAATTCCCTTGTCTATGCAGGGTGGGAAAAAGAAATACCTGTCCGATGTATTTCATGTCCCGAATATCACCAAGAATCTGGTTTCAGTTGGTCAAATGGTTGAACAGGGCTTGCAGGTCAGATTTAATCCTCATGGATGCTTTGTTGAGGATATGAAAAATAAAGGTCGCTTGATAGCAAAAGGAAAGAAGAAGGGCAGAATGTTTACATTGGATGCAGACATGTCTGAATTGAGTGCAGCAATGTTTGCACATGGGACCGGTGTAGTTGCAGATATTGATATCTGGCATAAACGCATTGGTCATGTTAATGTACAACGACTTAAATCAATGCAGGCCCAAAATATTGTTGCAGGATTGCCCAAATTCAAGGTTGCAGAAATGCATAAGGTATGTGAAGCCTGTCAGTTTGGAAAACAGGCAAGGAAACCATTTCCTAGACATGTTCAAGAGAGTGAGAAGCCATTGGAATTAATTCACTCTGATGTGTGGACAACTAAAGCTGCATCTCTTGGAGGCTGTCATTATTTTGTCAGTTTTATTGATGACTATAGCAGAAAAGTTTGGGTGTATTTTATGAAAAAGAAAAGTGAAGTTTTTGGGCATTTCAAAACTCTTAAAGCTATGGTTGAAAAAGAAACAGGCTTGCAGATAAAATGCCTAAGGTCAGATGGAGGGGGAGAGTACCTCTCAAATGAGTTTGCAAAGTTCTTGCAGGAGCATGGCATAAAGCAGCAATATTCATGCAGTTATACCCCACAACAAAATGGAATTGCAGAAAGGAAAAACAGGCATATTGGAGAGGTATCTCGTGCCATGCTAAATGAAAAAGACTTGCCAGATTTTTATTGGGCTGAAGCAGTTGCTACAGCAGTCTACATAATGAACAGGACTCCCACTGCAGCAATACATGGAATGACTCCAGAGGAGAGGTATACTGGTAGGAAACCAGATATTTCTCATTTGAAAATTTTTGGTTGCATTGCCTATGTACATGTGCCAGATGAGCTGAGATCCAAGTTGGATCCAAAAGCTGAGAAGTGCATCTTTATTGGTTACTCTCTACAGCAAAAAGGGTATAGATGCTATAACCCTTCTACTCGTAAGTTTACAGTGAGCAGAGATGTTGTTTTTGATGAGATGAGTAGCTGGTATAAACCAGTAAATGTGATTGATGATGAAGATGCACAAAATGGTAATGCTACACAGAATTCACAGCAGCAGTCACAAAATATTAGTGGACCTGGAGCGTCCTCTAGCAGTGGTTCACATTCTTCGCCATGGACAGGCAGATTGAGATCAGGAGAATCTTCTCAAAGCAATGCAGATAGTGGTATGCAGGTATCACGAAAAGGAAAAGAGAAGGTTGATCAGCCCATGTTTGATGTGAATACAGGTCACTCTTATGTGGATGGTGAATCCAGTGGCTCAGAACAGAGCATTGATGATGAGTTGGGTATTCCTTCTATTGTTATACCTGGAGTAAGGAAGACCAGGGATGTTTTGAGAGCACCTGGGAGTGAACCTACTTTGCGCAGGTCTACAAGAGCTAGGTATCCTGTGGATAGGCTGAAATATGATGGATTTACAGCCATTCACTATGCATATATGGTCAAAGTGATACAGGAACCAGAACCCACATCTTTTGAGCAAGCCATGGGAAAAGAAAAATGGGAGAAAGCCATGGATGAAGAAATGGATGCCTTGGAAGCAAATGCTACATGGGAGTTAGTACCTTTGCCTAAAGGTAAGAATGCAATTGGCTGTAAGTGGGTTTATAAGGTGAAGCACAATGCTGATGGTTCTGTGAACAGATACAAGGCAAGATTAGTAGTCAAGGGGTATGCACAAACATATGGCATTGACTATGAAGAAACATTTAGTCCGGTTGCAAGGATGGCAACCGTAAGAGCAGTCATTGCTATGGCTGCATCAAAGGGATGGTCTTTACATCAGATGGATGTAAAGAATGCCTTCTTGCATGGTGATTTGCAAGAAGAGGTCTATATGGAGCAGCCACCAGGTTATGTGCATGCTGTTCATCCTGAGTTTGTTTGCAGGTTAAAGAAAGCCTTGTATGGCTTGAAGCAAGCACCTAGAGCATGGTCTGACAAGATAGGACAGTATCTTGTCACTATTGGCTTTCAGATTTCCAAGGCAGATTTCTCACTTTATGTGAGAAAAACAGAGAAAGGTATTATGCTGCTTGTCATTTATGTTGATGATTTGATTATGACAGGTGATAGTGATGAAGATATCCTTCATGTGAAAATGCTATTGAAGCAGAAGTTTGAGATGAAGGATTTGGGAGAGCTGCGTTATTTCTTGGGCATTGAGGTGATTAGATCACCAAGTGGGATACAGCTCTTGCAGAGGTAGTATGGATTGGACATGCTATCCAAATATGGGATGACAGGCTGTAAGCCTATTTCAGTTCCTTTGGAGCAAAATGTGAAGCTGAGCACAGATGCAGGTGAGCTTCTAGAAGACCCTACTATGTACAGACGCATAGTAGGAAGTTTGATTTATATGACTATTACCAGGCCAGATTTGAGCTATGCTGTTGGATTGGTAAGTCAGTTTATGCAGGCTCCAAGGAAACCACATTTGGATGCGGCTAGACGCATACTTAGGTATGTGAAGTCCACATTGCAGTATGGACTATTTTATGAGACTGGGGTTCAGATACAGTTGCATGGATACACTGATGCTGATTGGGCTGGTAGTATTTCTGATAGACGATCTACCAGTGGATATGTATTCTCTTTTGGGAGTGCTGCAGTCACTTGGAGCAGCAAGAAACAGCCTACAGTTGCCTTGTCGAGCACAGAGGCTGAGTACAGGGGTGCAGCAATGGCTGCATGTGAGGTAGCTTGGTTGCATAAGCTACTTTATGATATGCATCAGTCTACAGATGGGCCAGTTGTCATTTATTGTGACAACATGAGTAGTATACACTTGGCAAATAACCCAGTCTATCATGCTAGAACAAAGCACATTGAGGTGCATTATCACTATGTGCGGGAGAGGGTTTTACTAGGTCTTATTGATCTAGTTTATGTCAGCACAGAGGATCAGGTAGCTGACATATTCACGAAGGCATTGGGCGCAGAGAAGCTGCGCAAGTTCAGAGACCTGCTTGGTGTGCAGAAATTGGGATTGAGCTCGAGGGGGAGTGTTGAGATATCGAGCTCCACTCGTGATACGCCAGGGTGACCATTGTATATTTATGTCACCGACTTGTCAGTTGCAGACGCGGTTGGTACACCGCCCATGAATAATAGCTACATGATAGCTATCCTTATCTACTCTAGTTCGTGGCTCAGTTAGTATGCCACCTTAGTTAGTTGAGTTTGGTTTGAGACCCATATATAGGGTTCTTCTATTTCTTTGTACTTGAGTTCTTTTGGCTTACACAACTAAGAAGAGGAAAACTGTTTTCAGCCTCCACCCTTGTGTGTCTTCCCCCATTGTGCAAGCAAGAAAGCTTCAAGCGAGACTCCTTCCTTCTCTCCCACAATCTTGACACTTCAAACATTCCACTCACTCAAGTCATATATTTAGCCTTCAACAGTAGTACTTGATCTTACAACATATGAATTCTTCAATCACCAAATTCTCGTTTCCCTTCTATGATAAGAAACCTCTAATGTGTGACATACATCATCAACAACATAAAAAAGTGAAACAATCCTCCTGCTGTCTATCTCATCGACAACAACACCTCTAACAAAAGACTATACTCACTGATGTTGTGGTGTTGTTCATTCACTTTTGAAAACTTGTGGAGGAAGAATGCTTAATGGTTAATTAGCCACTTGTATGAAGAAATTTGCTTTCTCCTACGAATAGGGTCAAGTGATAGGCGATCTTTTAATGCTTGTTGGTGTATCATGGATGAAGAGAATGTGAGGGTGATTGGAAGGGCAAGATACTCAAGTATGATACCTAACGATTGGTGATCATTGAGATGAAATGCATGAGTCTCTAGGTTTAATAATTATCTTGAGGAAGCATATGTTAAAGCAACCGGAGGTAAATTGTTGATGTGATGTATCATTACCCAATGTTGTGATGTATGGGAGGCCACTTAAGTAAGCATTTATGCTTTTATTATAAATGTATTTATGTTACAAGGTGGGAGAAAAAGAGGATTAACCTCCTAACACTAAAAGATACAGGCCTTATATTGACGTTCAAAGCGACAAAAATGTTCATAAAGAAATTTACCACTGTCGTCGCAAAAAACGTCGATATTAGCAACACCATAGAACAATTGATATTAGCCCCAAACTACATAGGCAGTATCAAGCCCCTTTATATCAACCAAGATATCATCTATGACGGCCATTTTAATGAAAGTAATGGCCTTTTTATTCATTTTAGCCCAATCCTCATCTGATAAAGCAACATGCTTATGTTCTTCTAACGCATCATCACAATCATGTAGAAAGAGTATACCCTGCATATGATCTTTCCAAAGATCAAAACCATTTCTGTCAAATTTACAAATCTCAAAGAGATTCTTTGTGTCAGATGTAGATGTATTGTCATCCATCTTTAGCAATTCACAACTGCAATAAAGGGGTAAATGCTTTCAGCCAATAGCAAGGTTTCTGAATTGTAACAACAAATACACACTCTTGTACTTCCAAGGTGTCCAAGAAACAGATCTTTAACTACAAATTTCAGTCTAAAGTACCGATTACAACATATGCACGAATCAAATCTGATACATTTGCATTAAGGATAGCTCCCACTTCAGTAGTGCATCACCAAAATTTCCAAATGCAATGACCCAAATGCCGTATTTACCACTATTTCACTGCATAATGAGTATTCTGCTATACATGTACCAAGAGAAGCTGCCCTTTTTCAACATTTGAAGCATCCAAAACTCTAAAGACTCCCATTCAACAGTGAATCTGCTACAAAATTTCACTGTCCAATCTTAAAACGACTCAAAAATACATTATCAATGTGAAAAGCCCCAAAATTTCTACAGTAAATCTGCTCCAATTGCATAAATACATCTTCCCAAGCATCAAGTACGTGCTAATACTGCAAAAATTGCATGATTTTTGCAAAAGCCCCAAATTTTGGGGTCTAAGAGTGCACAATTTCCAAGAAATTGGCTCAACCAAGCAAAAATTTCACTTGCATTTGAGAATCCCCAAAATTTTTGAGGGTTGTGTACTCAATGTTTGCAATTTATGGTCTAGAGGTCACTACAATATGTGTCAGGCACCAAATTTGGAAAAGGCCCCAAATTTTAAGAGACAGATTTGCACTCTGTGCTTGTATGTGTGAACACCCGATAGAGAGGGAAAAATAAGCTGAAGTAAATTAAGGAAAAATGGACCGTTGACCTCGGGGGGAGGGGGGAGGGGGGAGGGGTGGGTCACTATGTATAAATCCTATATATGACGTGTGCTCATGGCATGTTTTATATATCCCTATGTAACATTTTTTGTGATTTTTTTGACCCTTCTGTAACTTCTTACAATAATTTATAAATCCCTTACTATAAATTTATTTTTTAAAGAAAAGAATTTAGCAAATCCTTATGTAATAAATACAAAACACTATTTTTATCATAGAATTGATCACAACTAGCTCTTGAGGGTTCATAAAAGAGTTTAGCTTTTTAGTAATGTTGAAGCTTTGCAAAATATCTTCATGATATATAACATCCAATGGTAAAATTTAGAATTTTATGAATAAAGCTAAGGTTTTGAAAAAAAAATCCAAATAAAGACACTAGATGTACAATGCACACATGCTAGTAAGCTAGTTGCTCAACTCTATCGTAGAGCCAACCTTGTGGTCTTTAATCACAAAAATTGAAGTAGAAATGTTAGAATGCACATCTTGACCATCCTAGTACTATCTTAGGGCTCTCTTAATTGCAATATTTATCTTGGTGTTGTCCTATTGTGATAGCAGCGTGCTATCATTACATCTTTTGCATCTAATTCATCTTAAATTATTTTCTCCACCATTCCTACAAAGCACATCATGTGCATGTAATACATACACACACAATAACAATATATGACAAATGCTTGATGAGAGAAGTGTGTATAGAGAAATAAGAATGATATGAGCCCTTGGTCTTCTCATCTCAAGGATTGGGGAAGTTGAGCTTTTGAAGCATCTCTCAGAATGTGTTGTACCCAAGATAGATCCTAAACACAAGAGTAGTCCATCTATGATTCAAGAATGATTCCACCCAATTGTGTGGCTATCTAGACAGAAAAAATACATCTATGATGGTTGGTTGGTAGCATGGCAGACATTCAATTTGTTCAAGCTTATTTTTTTTACTGAAACTTTCAATTTTCCACCACAATTATAGTGACAATTACACAATTATAGTGACAAGACAATCTAGAAGCACTATATTCTAACAAAAGGCATTATCTAAACTACAAATTCAAGCATGGGACTTGCAATTCCATTGGCATATTGTGTTGTTGAATAAAGGATCTCTTGCCAATACACAGGTTTGCAATTGTGAAAAAAGAAGATAATCACATATACACAACACTACACCAGACAAAACATGTTTGATTACCAAAGTGCTCTAGTTTCCCAACTAAGACACTACAAGATATAGACCTTATACCGACGTTTAAAGCGACGAAAATATAAACAGTAAAATTTGCCCCCGTCGTCGCAAAAAGCGTCGATATTGACGACGCCATTAAAACGTCGCTATTAGCGTCGCAAATACGGTGCTAATAGCGATGCCAATAGCGACGCAACCAGTAAATTTGCGACGCGCATAGCGACGGTAATAGCGACGCGAGCAGTAAATTTGCGACGCTAATAGTAACGGGTAACAGGGATAAAAAAAATTTTGTGGCAGGGCAGCTTGCACTATGTGCTGTATGAAAGCCATACAAAATAGTTTCTGCACTACTGTATACAAAGCGCTTGCAAACAAAAAGAATGTATACTGAAATCATAAAACTGATACATGAAATAAATACATGATCGCATAAAAAGTGATTGGTACAATCATGACAGGATATCACTAATACATAGAAAATGTCTACATAGATCAGGCGACTAAAAAATAAAGGTGTGTGAGCTCCAAGGATCCAAGGGCGAGCTACAAATCCTCGTCCCCCGAAAGCTCGTCCCGCCGCAAAGGAGCATCGAACGGATTCTGCAGAAAAAGAAACAACACATCAATCCACCATACAATAATGCATTCAAATATCTCATGGTAACTACGGACAATAAAGATGAGTGACTTACAGGGCCACCGCGTCTATACAATCGGTCGATCAATGCATTGAGACCGTGCCTCTCTGCATATCGAGTCTCAAGGCCTTGCGGATCGTGATTTGTAATGGAGTGCTGCAAAGAAAACAAAATGCTAACTGTTAGAAATATGATTGTCAGTACAAAGAATATTTTAAAAAAACAAACAAGCAAAACAAAAGAGAAACTTACAAAGTCCTCCAAATATGTCCTGTGGCCGCCACTCCCAAGATGATGGACCACTCCGGCCTCGAGTTGTGCCCTCGCCGCCTCGCGCTGCAGACTCCAACGCCCTGGAGAATCTGTAGCCTCCTCCCTCAGTCGGCGCCAGTCATCTGCATCTAACCACTCGGGCTTTGCAGCCCCACTCTTGATTGCCTTGCGTGCGTCGGATCGTCTATGTGACATGTATGCACGCATGCAATCCATCATCCAGCCGGTAGAGAATCTATCTACTGCGGCTGGAACCGGAAACTCCTCTTGCAAGGGCGCTACTATGTAGTCCTTGCTCCCCTCCGGTATGTTCTTCCAATGATCCAGGACGTTGTGCCGAAAAACTTGTTGGCACAACTCTCTCATGCGAGCCATCACCCTCCTCCCCTCATCATTCATGATGATGGCTCGTGACCTATTATCGACCAGATATCCATAACCCCTAGGAGTCTGCCTAGGATGGGTCCTCTCCCATCTCCGTCCATGCTCCTGGGTATATCCAGGAGACCCCTCTACATCCGGTGTACCGACGGGGGTAACCTCTCTCGGAGTGGCACCCAAAAGTCGGAGTAACTAGAGTAGACGTCCCCACAGGTGTGACAAATCCTAGAGGTGACGCAGCTCCAACTGAACGACGAGACAGAGACACCACATCCGTGTCTCCATAGCAGCATCCCCCTGATCCCGATGCAGTCCCTCCCTCTGGCCCAAGTCGTAAGCGTCGAGATCGTCTGCTCGAAGCCGAAGCATCCAATCGCGCTGAAGCAGATCTAGCAGAGCGCCCTGACGAAGAACGAGACAGCTCCTGGTCTGCCATCTCTCTGAATCTCGCGAGCTGGTCTGGAGACATGCGTGCGAAGATGTCTTGCAACTCCTCATCGCTCATCCCTCGACTCATCCTGAAAATGTCACCTGCACAGATAAAAATTTGTGTTAGAATAATCAATTAAAATTATACAAAGCACAGTAATATAAACCATTTTTAAAAAATCCCTCTTAAAATGCATATCTTATGTACCTTTATAAGAGATCTAAACAACGAATTGAGTAAGTGGATGCTCCAAGTATGAAGTATCCTATGGTCCCATGTTTATCTCTTGACACAACTCCGCATACACTGGAAGGTCGATAGACATGTCACCACAAAAGAATGAGTCTGTCTCGTTCTCAAAAAATTCTTGGACTCCTGTATTTCCATCATTGGTAGCAGATGCGAGCTCCAAGCTTTCGACGGCCTCCATCCCTTGTAATATCGACCCCTCTATTTGCATATTATCTTCATCTATGCTCGGAACATCGCTTTGATCATATACTCTCGCACTTCGGGGAGTTGAAGGTATAACATACCACCATCGAGGTTGTCGGGGGTTTGGATAGAAGATTACCTGTTCACAAGCACGTACAAAGCGAGTTCAAACCATTGTGACATAAACCATGTCGTATTACAATTAGCAAGCAAATGACTCCATGCACCTGTTCACAATGGGCCGGCAACACAAAGGTGTTGCGCAAATCTGTCCATTTTTTATTGGAATCTATTTTGAGAAATCCCGATGGACCTCGTCAAACTGTTGCTCCAGCTCCTCCAAGCACCACTTTGAACCACTGCACAACATCGAATAGTATCATGGAGAAGCTATGATAATCCACTGTAATAATACTTTGCAAGTTCCCAAAATACTCCATCTCATCCACAACCGTGTTTGGATCCGTTGCTCGTCGTCGGCTCTCTTGCTCGAACCTTGCCATGACACCACATTCCATTGTGGAGCGCATTTTGTCAATACGCTCCACGCGAAAATGCCATCCGCGCGACCACGCTACACTATATATTTTGTACTATACATTGAAACACTCAAATTAGATGTCGCATTTAAAATTTAGATACGACAGATTCTAAACTCCTCATCACCTTTGGACCACATCCCCTCGAGAATTCCCACTCCTCCATTGAGACCTCTATCCCTTCACTGGATGCTGCGGTCAAGGCTCCATGCAACCATCGTGTTGACATAAACCGCGGCATCTCCTCCATGCCTTCGGGATATCGAATCGGTCGATGACGCGTACTACATCGGAATTCAGCTCGCGCTTCCTCTCGATCTTGCCTTGCAATCTGGTACTTGGTGAGCCACGTCTCCATGGAGGCATGGTGCAACATACAAAAGCGATTCACCTTCTCTTCCGTTGAGGCATCCATTCTTTTTTCTACCCCATTTCTAACCACCACATCTCCAGTCAGTCTATCATCGTCCTTCAGCGTCCATAGCATTTCATTGTCTGGTTCCACCGTTGGTAGCCATTGTGAGATATGCACTAACGCCTCTGACACCAACCAACCTTCAGCCATACTACCTTCTGGCCGAGCTCGTTGTCGCACAAAGCCTTTCAGGGTTTTCATGAAGAGCTCCAGGAAGAATATCCATCGCATATGGACAGGTCTAGCAATCTCCACTTCGTCCACAAGATGCACAAGAAGGTGGACTTGTATCGTGAGCATGCTAGTGGGCAGGTATTTCTCAAAGAGACAGACCGTCTCCACTGCTCCCCGCCTCGTGGATTCAATAGAGGACATCTTAATCTCTTTCTGTGAGATCCATTGCACCAAAGTCGACAACTTGTAAATGGCCTCGCGAATTTCTGGAGTAAGGCATGTACCCGCGACCCTAAACTTGTAAATGGCCCCGCGAATTTCTGGAGTACAAAACATGTGGTTTATGCGGGGGATGAGCGGAAAGTGTCTAAGAACTTTTTGAGGGATGGTTTGCCCTTGCAAGTCCTGTCGATACCTGTGAGCACCACACTTTGGACATGTCTCCATAGTCTCGTATTCATCTCGAAACAGTATGCAATCGTTGATACATGCATGGATGTTATTGTAGTCCATGCCAAGCTTCCGTAAAACATGTCGTGCATCATCACGAGACTTAGGCATGGTATTTGCATGTGGTAATATATGATATTTCAATAACCTGAAAAAAACCAAAAACACCTTGAAAAAGCACAAATGTTTGTAATAATAGTGTCAAAAAAAAATAATCAATGAAGCCTATGTGCAAGGTATCTGAATAACTCGGTCACACTCGTATCGCTCCACCCGTATTTTGCTTGCACACTTTAAGAGTGCAAGCAATGTCTTCAACCAGAT
The DNA here is from genome assembly GCF_053477565.2 of Lygodium microphyllum. Lineage (NCBI taxonomy): Eukaryota > Viridiplantae > Streptophyta > Polypodiopsida > Schizaeales > Lygodiaceae > Lygodium > Lygodium microphyllum. Next base: position 69,424,159 of record NC_141141.1, read on the forward strand.
ACTCAGCACCCATCATATAGTGGTATGGATGCTTCCTCTCTAAGCGGATCAGATGTCTTGACATCCATGGGAATCAATGCATCGATCATTGCCTCCATCTCAGGCTCCAAGATTGTAGGTAGGTCTGGAAGGTTGTCTGTCTCCTCTGGCATTGACGGTATAGATTGGCCTTGCGAGTGGTGGATTGGCTCCTGCACTCCATCCATCGCACGCCCACAAACTCTTCTAATTGGCCGCAAAGGATGCACTCCCCCTTGGGACGAGACATCACCCCCTGGATAGAAAATTTGCCAACAAGACCCAATCTTATTGTGTATGGTTTTCAATTAGCTTGCAAGTACAATGCATGATTAATATTAACTTCAAATTACCGTTTGTTGAAAATCCGCAATCGCCTGATCAATGATCTCAGATTGAAACTCGCCAAATCGTCGTATGTATTCTATAGGCAATCGGCGTTTTCGTCTAATTGCCAACTTGCATTGAGAGCAAGGACATGGGACACGCTGATTAAGATACGCCTCGCGATCTTGAACAATAAGACCTTCTTTGTTTTCCATCTTATCTATATTACAGCAAACGAGGCTCAAATGGATAGCTTTATGGAGATGTATGTCAAGTTGCAAGTTGACCATAAGCTCTTGCTTGAGAGGTTTTAGCCTCTACAAGAGCTTGAGAAGCAAATTTTGTAAAACATTGAGGTTGATATTGATGCATCCATCGTGTTGAAATCTAAACTTCAAGATATAAGAAATGCTTTACTAATTAATGTAAAGAATGCATTGTACATAGTAGTTGAGAGATTTATTGATGTTATATCTCGGCCATATACCATACTCAAGGATTTGTTTGTCCCGATAGATAATTATTCGTTATTGTAAGGAAAAAAAAAGCATTGGTTCATAAGGTTCATGAGTCCAAGACTAAATGTTTGGACTTGACTAAAAGATTGGATAATGGTTTAGATGCTAAAAGGAAAAGTGATGAATATGTTACTTCATCATTGCAACAAAAAGATTGGTAACAAGGATGCTATGATTAATGAAGTTCTTCACGAGGTGAATATAGAGTTGAAGGGGATGGAACACGATTCTTCTTTGGGATTTAATGGCGATAAGTCAATTATTGAGGTGTCTTCTTGTACAACCATTATACCTTATATACCTAGCTACGGTCTCTAGGTTATGTACTTTGAGTATCTTAGAGGGGCTCTACTAGGATTACTTATACAACTGCACTAGAGGGCTTTGAGTATAAGTAATCCATTTATGAGCATCATTGAGGATCTCTTAGTCTAATAATAAATCAGTCTCAACAAAAAGCATCTTAGAAATGTGGTTTTTTTGTCCTAGGTCCATGTATTAAAATTAATGCCATCTATGAAATTTATCAACTATAGGAATAAAACTTGTTTCAATCAATTCTACTCATGGTCATAACATTTGAAGAAAATATCCTATGCTCAATTTAAGGGATTCTTCTTCTATAACAATACTTTTGGGTTCATTTTGATGAAATACCGTAATGACCATTAGCTAGGATATCATTTTCTTTTAGTCCTTCCGTTGACTAGTTGGCATGATTTCTAATTTGTTATGCCTATAAAGTTAATACAAAAACAATGAATTATGCATATCACAATTAGATCCCCTACTTGGACATTATGAAGGATATGACCAATTTTAAGCCATCTTAAAGAGTCACCAATGTACGTGGCCCATGGCAAAGCACATTGCATACCATTATCGATAAGTCTATTATTGTGCATCTTAAATCTCTTAATTAGACTTTATAAAGTGTATGACTAATTTTTAGCCCTCTTAAGAAGTCGATGTAATGGTACCCATAAAAAAAGCAAAGTGGATACCATTATTATAATCATGGATATGCTATCGTTCCAATATATGTTATCTTTCTCTTTCTCTCCCTCTCCCTCTCTTTCACTCGCATTTCCTCTCCCTCTCACAATATATCTTAACACTCTCCAAAAGCAAAAGGGAGAGGGAGAGAGAGAATGCACTCTCCCTCCCTCTCCCTCTCTTTCTCTTTCTCTTTCTCTCCCTCTCTCATTTCCTCCCCCTCCCTCTCCCTCTCTACCTCTTTCTCTCCCTCTCTCTCCCTCTCCCTCTCTTTCTCTCTTTCTCTCTCATTCCCTCTCCTAAACAAGCAAAAAATAAAGTGATTTAAACCTTTAACAAGCAAAAGGGAGAGGGAGAGAGAGAATGCTCTCTCCCTCCCTCTCCCTCTCCCTCTCTTTCTCTTTCTCTCCCTCTCTCATTTCCTCCCCCTCCCTCTCCCTCTCCCTCTCTTTCTCTTTCTCTCCCTCTCCCTCTCTCTCCCTCTCCCTCTCTTTATCTCTTTCTCTCTCATTTCCTCTCCTAAACAAGCAAAAAATAAAGTGATTTAAACATTAAACAAGCAAAAGGGAGAGGGAGAGAGAGAATGCACTCTCCCTCCCTCTCCCTCTCCCTCTCTTTCTCTTTCTCTCCCTCTCTCATTTCCTCCCCCTCCCTCTCCCTCTCCCTCTCCCTCTCTTTCTCTCTCATTTCCTCTCTTAAACAAGCAAAAAAGAAAGTGATTTAAACCTTAAACAAGCAAAAGGGAGAGGGAGAGAGAGAATGCACTCTCCCTCCCTCTCTCTCTCCCTCTCTTTCTCTTTCTCTCCCTCTCTCTCCCTCTCCCTCTCCCTCTCTTTTTCTCTCATTTCCTCTCCTAAACAAGCAAAAGAGAAAGTGATTTAAACCTTAAACAAGCAAAAGAAAGAGAGAGGGAGACTCACCGATGAGATATGGCAAGTGTGGGGCGGCTCCTCTTTGCGATGAAGGCTCCTCCTCTCCTTCGCGAACAACGGCGACAGCGGCGGCGGCAAGTCTTCTTCCTCTCCTTCTCTCACGACGGTCGCTCTCTCCCTCGCTCTCTCTCTCAAAACACAAAATGTGAAAACGCAAAATAAAGTCGCGCTCGGTTTCGGCCCGCTTTTTTCCCTGTGGAGCGTCGCTATTGGCGTCGCTATTTGCGCTACCAGCTCAAATCCTTGTAGTGAGAAAATACAAGATGTTCCTCTTTGTTCTCTTGGATGAGAGTACAAGACTATATAGCACTTGCCATCGTAAAACATTCCATACTTGCTTGAAGGTGTAGCCTCTTTTGAGTTTGACTTTATATGCTAGACTTGAGCAACACTCCATTAGTCTAATCGTTGATCCCTTGTAGTCATGCCCTACCATAAAAAATATTAGCCATGGATATATACACAAAAGGACTAACATAAGTAAAAGTAGATATTCTGATAAATGTCCAACAAAAAAAACTCCACATTCAAAAACAAGAATGCTCAATTTCAAAATTCAACTTAATCATATTCTGGAAATTTTTAAAATCCCAAAATTCAAAATGGAGGCTTGGCTAATGCTTGAAATTACCTACAGGGTTTGCTTTCTCAAGCTTGTTCAAGAAGTATACCCCCCTATTCTATTGGCACAGTCTTGATAATATCAGAATCACATGAAATCATCAATAACCAAGTATCTGTTAGGAGCTTGATCACGATAGATTTACACGTATGTATGAAATGGTAAGATGTATAAGTTTCCATCAATGATTATGTAAAAAAGCATGACTTACCAAGATCAGTGATGAGACAGCACACTCTAATACCTTCCACAAGCAATGCCAAGATCTACATTTTATGCATATAACACATACAAAGTGAGCCAATGAGAATCAAAGAAGCTACTCTAAAAATTTTATTAAAATATGAAACGGTAGGTTTAAACTCACTTCCAGTATAATGATGTACGTTCGTCTTTGAAAGCATCACATAATACTCCATTTATGACTTTCTCAAAGGTGGGCAATTGTTTGCAATAATGATCAATTTATTGCATATAAAAAATGTTTACCATGTAGCAAAGCAAAGTACCAATCAAACCCCAAAGTGTAACTTAATAGCTATGTACCCTTGCCACCACGCAATGACTTCAATGTAGTTTTATATCCAAGAGTGTACTTTCCACTCTTCATAACAAGTCCAAGCCTGTTGGTAAAAAGGAGGGAGCTGAGCGTAGTGACCCAAGGAGAACAGGGCATCGGCCTCGGGTCCTGTCTCGGTACCCAAGTACCTACCAAGCCCTCGCAAGGTGACACTTAATCCTTTTCTGACGCTCAATTTTATTTTCGCTCCAACCTTCCTTACTTTCTTCTTTTCCAACGAGACGCCACCCCTAGGAAGACAAGGCATCGGCCCCAGGTCTGACTCGTCCCTAGGAACCTACCAAGCCTTCGCAAGGCGATGAGCAACTGCTTATAAATCTTCATTTCTTTTCTTTTCTATTTTTATAGGGGTTAGAACCCCTTTTTACACACCTTTGTATATATTTATTTCCTTTGAGATATTCAAGGTTTTTTTTCCTCTCTATCATCATCATTTCCTCTCTGGCAGGCTTCTCTAACTGCCTCACAACTAACAAGAACTCCTAGAACGACTGCCTAGTAGGCTAGCAGAACAGGGTTACTAGAACGGCCTTCTAAAACAGGTCTTTTGATGCCTGACAATGTCTTTACAGGAGGCAACGACTACTCAAACCTCCCTCAGACATATCTAACCTAAACCTGGGACTTCATGCCTTGGACGCCGGTCCCCAACAAGAAAAGAAAATCCCTGACAAGTGCACAGACACATATAGCATAAAAACACGTTACTCGTAAAGGAGAGATATCACCTGGATAGGGCCACAAGAAGTCTCCACCAACATAGGCTCCTTCCAAGCTCTTCTTTAAACCTGTCTAGCATAGGACTAAAACAAGAAACCATTAACCACACCTGTACTAAACAGACAACTGGCCCTCTTGGCCTAATGAAATAAAACATTTAAAACCTCGCAAAACTAGCCCTCTTGGCCTAACGAAATAAAATAGCATAGCACCTACACATCCCTCCCCGAAATAGTACAGATATACAATAATATGCTCATTTTCAAGGAGAAAAAGTAGGGCTCACAGCCCTAAGCTAAATGCATAAGATTATGATCCCCCCTCCTGCATATATAGCAAGAGGCGTACGCATAACATGTTGTCTAATCAGCCTATGGGTCCAGGATAACAATGGTAGATGGGTCTTGTCTACTCTTTGCATCACCCATATCAACCATCGCCGGCCATATATTGCACGCTCTGATAACATTCCCCACAAGCGACCAGGTCCTGTCTCATTATTGATAGCAATATCCAACCTAGGACCACAGTTGAAGAAAATGTTTTCTTCATAAGCAAGTTTGCCAGTGAATCTGCAAACTGATTCCAGTAACGTGGAATCAGCTGAAGAGACACTCTCTCAAATTCCTCAAGTAGGGTCATGGCAGTTCGATGATACATACAAAGGATGGGATTCTGCACTATGTATGTCCCATCTAGCTTATTCAAGATCAATTGGGAATCCCCTTTTACTAACAACCGCCGAATACCACCTTGCTTGGCAATATGCAGTCCCATAATCAAGGCTTTATACTCCGCCATGTTATTAGTGAATCCTACCTTGAGATAAGCAACTAACTTCATCGTAAAAACCTATAGAGCACCCCAAAGATGCATTTTCTAGGATTGAGAGCAATGTAGAGCTATCTACAATGCTCAAAACATTTCCTTAGAATAATTAGCTGCCTTTTCCTTGTGGTGGTTGTCCCCAGATCATCAATAAAGACTTCTAATTCCTCTGGGGAGATTTCACCAAAAGTCTTATATCAGATGTTTGTTGCCAAGAACTAAGTGCATTACATAATGCAAAGGCCATCACATGATAGGCAAAAGTATCGAAGATAGTAATGAAGGTCGTTTTCAACTTGTCTTCCTTCGCAATAGCCATTTGATTATATCCAACAAAGCAATCCATACATGAATAGATTTCCATACCCACCAAATGATCCAAAATATGGTCAATGAATGGCAATGGATAGTAATCCTTAACCATCTGCTTATTAAGCTCTCTAAAGTCAATCTGATTATTCTTCTTCTTCCTGATAACAATTGGTGAACACCATTCTATATGTTGAATCAAAAATATTAGGCCAGATTTTTATAGTTTTGTCAATTCTTCAAATAGGCCATCCCTTAATTTAAAAGGCATATGCCTCACTTTGTGTCACACAGGGCACCTACCTTCCTTTAAAGGAATAGTATGTATAGCCAAGGCTAGGAGGAATACCTCTCAACTCATCATAACTCCAAGCAAAGATGTCACGAAATTCTTGAATCAAGGACACATAGTCCTCCCTTTCTTCCAAACTAAGCATGGACCCTAATTTTATTGGTTGTGAATCATTCAACGTACCAAGGTCTAGCTCAATTATGTCTGCATCTCTTATCCTCTCCTGAGCTTCTATTGGCTCATTCAAAGTTATTTGATAGATATCCTCTGTAGTGGACCCCTTGTTAGATTCGTCACCTAATGACATCTCACTGCCAGATGGAGAATCTAACGTGTCTATCTTTGATGAGGATAAAGAAACTCTCTCACTTTGAGGAGATTTAGGATAGGCATCTAGTAGTACATGTCGAGTGCCCCTGCTAAAGATCAATTGACCAACAGGTATATCAACTTAACAGTTTGCTTGTAAAATTCATGGCCTCCTTAAACTCCATATTCGGGATTTTGGGAATTTCCTATCAATATGGGAAAACCAAATCAAAATGGATGTCATGAATTTTGGGAATTTCATTAATTTTGAACTTGGTGCAATTGAACATATTACTGTTTATGGTTGTTTCTAAGAGATTGAAAAAAACTCAAAAATGTGGTGTTAATAAACACCTTAGTTTTAATATCCTTGAAAATATTTAAGGAAAATCTTCAGTTGATGGATTCTTGTAGACTTTCTTTAGCCTTCAATACAACCTTTCAGGGAATTTTAATTTTTTTGGGAGATTTTGTACCTTTCTTCATCTAAGAGAAGACAATGCTATCTATTGTTTCCCATCGTTTAGGATCTTTTTTGTTGCACATCCAATATTTATCCCAACAATTAAAATACACCTCTGTATCTGTAGCATTTTGACAACTACAAACTGGTGCCCAATATTGTATACGTATCTTGTTGAAGTTTTTGGCATTTCTATTTGTATCGACCTCACTTTGTGCAACACCAAGCCATATTGGATATACTGGATCTGAAGGTCTAACAAGAACAAAGTCATCTTTCTTAACATCAAGCATTGGTTCAAATGCATGTTTGGGTCGTTTGCTCAAAGGACCACAATAGTGATCATTTAACTCTTCCAATCCAATGAAGTCATCTGCATTATCTACATCTATATTGCTTACATCACTTTGTGTTCTTGGCCAAAAATCTATGAAAAATAAATCTTCTTGGACATTTGGAGTTTGAGCGTAGATCATATGTTTCCAATAATCAATCACTAGTGTTATAAACTTTGTGAACTCTGCTTCAGGTCCTTGTACATTTGACCATCTTTCCCAATACTTCAAATAATCTTTAACTCCACTTACTACTTCTTGATGATCCTTAACGTACTCAAACATGGGTAGCAACATTGGAACACCCTTTGGAAGAGTAGGTTTTTCTACAAGGTCTATCTTCCATAATTCAATCCCACTTTCTCTTGGTAACTAGTCTGGGGACTTTGGATGCATCTTGTATTGCATGACAGGTGTATCTCCTTGCATATAAAACCGAAATTGAAGAGGTTTTGAGTGACCAACAAGTGTATCTTTGGAATCACACAAGTATCCCTCAATGTATCTCTTAAAGTCAGGCACATGTGTCAATAAGAAAGGTGTAGGACTTGTTATCTGGCATGATTGAAAATGTTGCATAAGATGAGAAAAAGTGAAGGTCATGCTTGTCCTTAGCTTCTCTGAAAATTTGTTGAGCATTGCATCGATGTCTTCATGTGTATGACCCACCATGAGAAACCCGTTGGATCATCATGAATGTTCCTCGTGCAACAAGCAATGATAGATATGCAAAGAGATAGCGATTTTTGTTTTCTGATCCACAATTATCAAGTTGAAGTAGTAATTTCTCTGGCAATCATTTGAAATGATTATGGTCATCCTGTGGTGTATTATCTTCCATGCATGATTTATTTTGTTCAACACCTTGATGGTGGTCAAGTGCTTTTTTCGAGTTGAGGGCATTTAGTAGCACAGAGGTTGATCTTGGCATTCCACCTACTTGTAGATCACCATTTGCATGCCTGTGTAGTCACTCCAAGTTCCTAAATCATGACGACAATGACGCAATTGTGAAGTTAGAATCATGAGGCCATAGATGGAGTGAGAAATGTCCATATCTACCTTCTCCATGTCCATGTGTAATCATGCCTATTAAAGAAACTGGTAGTTGAGCAGATCTTTCAGTCTCTTTTGATCAAAGCCTTAACCTAGGGATAGTTGTATTTTGCCGGTCCATTTTATCATGTATGATGCACACGTTTTTATTTGGATCTAATGTTGAGGCCAAGCGCCAGTTGTAGTATATGTTCCGACAACTTTGTTGATGTAGCATGTGACATTGACGCTTCTTTAGAAGCACATTTCGCTCTTGAAGACACTTTGTTGCTGGAAGTTGCTCTTTGATCTCTGAGCAAATACTACATTTGGAGAACTCACTTGTCTTTGCTAAGGTTACATGCTTGAACTCTATGTTCCAAATACGATTGAAGGTGGACAAGGACATTTGCTTACATCCAATACCACTCAATGTTGTATTTACTTCTGCCCATATATCTACCTACTTGTAAACATCTGGGATGACCAATTGTGTCTCCCTTGATCCATCTTGCATTGTTCTACTCTTGTGTGGCATTTTCTCTGCCTTCTTCTTAACAAAGTCTCTAAGGATGGCTCTTCCCATCTCTGTGTGATCCCAAGTTGCTCTTATTACCCCCTTGTTTCCATGCATTGCCCTCCTCACGCCATGCTCAAATTGTGTTTTGTACCTATAAAAAGATGTCTTTGGGATTCCATGAATCTCATACCATGCCATTCCATATACAATTTGTCCATTGAAGATAAAGTTGTACTTCCTTGTTCCCAAGTAATCAATCCTGCATGATGATTCAAACTTGTCATAAACATAGTTTGTGCAGTCTTCAAATTGCAATCCCCACAAGTATTTACGTAATTGTTGCATTGCTTCTCTATCAGCAAACTGACAACACTTTTCTTGGCAACAATCAATCATGGAAACCTGTGAAATGGAGTCCATAGAAGTCCTCAAGTTTGCACCTTTAGGGGCAATAATTCGAGGCTTTCTATTGACCATATGATCTCTTCTAAACAAAAATTGATTTTTTTGTAGAAACATAATCTTCATTGGTATCTTCCATGTTTTTGGCACAAGCATTTGTAGAGACAAATTGCATGTATGCTTGTTGTTGTAGTAGTGATGTTTCATCATCAAAGGTGACTTGTTTAATAGGCCATCTTTCCAAAGTGACACAGTGGAGGTTGTCATATATGTATGTTCCTGTGGTTTGATCAAGGGCTTTATCTACCACCACACCAACATCCTCTTCTCCTAGCAATTCAAAGTCTATCACATCATATGGAAAAGCCAATAATATAACCAATGTCCCAACACACACAGTGTTGCCTCCTATCCATAGCATCACTCTACGTTCTCTCCAACTTTCACGAATGCTAAGCACATCAATATCCTTAGAATGTAGGACATGGTTTGATTCGTAATCATCTCCTCTGTCAATGAATTATTATTGAGTTTGAAACAACCACCACATCTTTCTTTTCCCATTTTGCAAAACCACCTATAGCTTCATGAACCTTCATTGCATCAATTGTTGGGAATGGAAAATATGCTGCTACATTTAAACATTTATCAATAGCCACTGAAATATATCCATCTTCAAGTGTTTCTCCATGGCATGTCTCATTTGGATGTATTGCATGCACTCTCCCAAGTGCAACAATCTCATGATCAACTAGCAAATTCACAGTTTCTCCAAAATAAAATTCGTTATTCATGATACATGTACAAGTGAGAAAATGGAGATTTTATCATTTGTATGTTGTCACCTCTCAGAAAGAAGAAAATAGTAATGAAATTGCTAAATACAATGAAGTATCAAATTTCATTGAAATGAAAAAAGTACTTAAACATTAGATAGAATGAGTCCAATGTCCATAATAGAAAGTATTAATGGAAACATCAGACAAAAAGGGGATAGATTTGACCATATGGCCAAAAACAAACTTTCTCATGAACTATGCCATCCTAAAGTAAATAAGAAAAGTTTATTTTATTATTTTTAGTTGCCCTTGATTTTACTTTATTTTATTAGCTACTCTTTGAGTAAGCAAAAACTTCCTTGTGTGTTCTCATTGGAAAAATATATAGCAATGTTCAAAACGTGTACTATATCTATTCAACACGAGAACAATTATTAAAATTATTTATAATGTGTATAGGAAAAGATTTAGTCACCCGGTCAAAAATATATTGTATGTATTCCATACCATAGCAAATAAAAAAATTATTTGTGATCCCCATAGGAGAAAACATAGTCAAATAATTGAAACCTTTTTTATATGTAATTCACATGACAAAAATGATAAAAGTTCATTGAAAAATATTTAGCCAAATGGTAAAAACTCAAGAAAAATACATACAACAAGGATAAAAGCTTATTGTGATCTTTATGGAAAAAGATTTAGCCAGATGGTCAAAATCTCTATTGCAACTATTTTACACAAGACTTAGGATTAAAATTATTTGTGATATCCACAAGAAAAGATTTAGCCATATGGTCAAAACATGTATTTAACCTAGATGATAGCAAGGATAATAATTGTTTGTGATGTCCATAGAACAAGATTTAGTCAAATGTTCAAAGCCTTTATTGTATGTCAACAATGATAAATAATCTATGTGATCTCCATTAGAAAATATTTGATCAAATGATCATAACCTTTATTTCATGTATTCCACATGACAACAAGGATAAATATGTTTTATGAGAAACTTTGACCTTGTGCTTAAATGTTGAAATCACAATAACCTCTAAAGAATAGGAGATTTCATTCCCTATGACACAAAGTTATAAAGATTGAGGAAATTTTCTCATCAATTAGAAGCTATTTGAGAAGGAAAGATAATTTTTATCATGGTTAAATATTTATATATCTTATACTACCTACTTATTGATAATAGTAAAATGTATCATATTACATTTTATTTTTAAGTTATACTATTTTAGTCTAAATCATGTTATATTAGTATATCGTACTATGTGCATATTATGGAATATATTATCAAAATATTATATATATATATATATATATATATATATATATATATATATATATATATATATATATATATATATATATAATCAATTTATTGATAATTAATCAATATAATTTAAATATATTAAATCATATTTTGTAAGATTATGTATACTTAATGTATCTAATATGTAATGTGTAATATCATTGAGGATTTTGAAGCCACCTTAGTGATAGTTCGAGAGTAGAGTAGGGTAGGATAGAGAGTACATAGGCAAAATCTCTAGCTGTGGAAATAGGGGCAATATCCCAATGGTGGGTTCTTAAGGAGGGGCGAGGGGGAAGGAGCATGTCTAGGAGAAATGCCCTTGGTGAGAGTTTGAGGGTAATGTCTTCCTCGGTGGAGGTTTGGGAACAATGCCCCCAGTTGGGGTTTCAGGATAGCGCCCATGGTAGGGATTTGGGGGCAAAGCTCCCAATGGGGGGTTTGAGCGGTAGGGCCCCTTGGTGGGGGTATGCAGGCAACACCCCTAGTAGGGGGTTCGGGGTAGCGTCCCTAATGGGGGTGTGGGGGCACTGCCCCCGGTGGGGGTTTGGGGGCAACGCCCCCAACGGGGGGGTTCTGAGGGGCAGCGCCCCCTTGTGGGGGTCTGGGGGCAACACCCCTAGCGAGGGTTTGGGAGTAGTGCCCCCGGTGGGGGTTTGGGGGCAACGTCCCCAACGGGGGATCCGGGGGGCAGCGCCCCCTTGTGGGGGTCTGGGAGCAACGCCCCCAACAGGGGTTCAGGGCAATGCCCTTGGTGGGGATTTGGGGCCAACGCCCCCAACAGTGAGGTCCAGGGGCTGCCGGTAGACCCCGTCGAGCGACGATATAGCCATTACATGATTTTTGAAATAATCGCGACTTGAAATCTTTATAAAATTAAAAAATACATACAAAAATAAGATCTAAATCTACTCGTATTCCGTAACAAGTTATGGTTATTCGAATAGCAAGATACATTAAATGATCTGTTTCATGAGTCGGTCTTTACAAATAATTATGATGTTTTTCAAAGTGAGTTTCTCTTCCCCTCCCTCTCTCTTCCACGCAACTCTCTAACTTGAGTGTTTTCTCTGTTGCGTCTTTACAGTTGCAGGTTTTGCATCTCTGATCCTCTGCATTTTTATCTCTGCTCCTGTCGCCCCTCTCTTACTGCAGGTGTTTCAGCCCTAATCTTTGGCGATTCTATCCCCCTCCTCTTCTTTGACTACTCTCCACCACTGTTTCATTTTCTCAAATTGAAACAGATTGTGCAGTGCAAATTCTGGTTCGAATCAGGGTAGTATGACCAAAACTACATGTGTCTTCAAATCAGAAATCTTGCTCCAAGGCTTCAGCAATTCAATAGGGTAGTGAATGATCGCCAGTCCCCACACTATGTCTGCTCTACTTCACGGGTGATTTTTGTTATGTTGGCACACATTACTAACCTACTAATTACAACAAGTTTTAAACTTTTCCCTACTTCATTGTAACGTGTCCGCTCGTCCACTTGTGGGACACGTCTTAGCAGCCCATTGGGAAGAGAGTCTAGAAAGTGTCGCATGGCACTCGCAAGGAATGCCACAGGGTTTGCGATCTAGATCTTCACGAGTCTGCCCCGAGCGGAAGTATCTGGCCGTTCCCACTTAGGACCGACTTGAAGTCAGGGTTTCTTTCCTATCAGCAAAGTCTCCAGGAAGTAGCTAGCGTCGAGCTCCAGATGACCCACTTTGCGTAGGAACAACAGAGTCGAAGCGGATTTATGCTACACTTGGTTCATGGGGAATGAGAAACGAGAGGGATGCGAAGCTCAACCTCCCTGCCCATAAGGCATAGTCCCATTCCGTTCCCCTAAAACAGCATAAATCGGGATTCTAACTGTACTGACACTAGGTCTTCATAGTCTTGTTATCATGTCTTTTGAGAAAAGTTCCTAGCTAACCGGGACCACCCTTCCATAGGACCAAGTCACATCCACTGCACTTTCCTCAGGTTGCTTAGTTATCTAATTACCTACCACATTATGTTTAACATGCAAAAGCAACTTCCTTAATTAGTCAATTTAAACACAGGTTCCTTCACATAACTTAGGCACCGACACAAAAACAATGTCAAGCAAGTTCATTTTTCAAATATCTAATCTTTATTTATCATAGTATCGAAATACATCAAGTATCATTCCCGAAGGCTATCCCAGCAATCAACAGGTTTGCTGCTCCAAGTTCCGCCCGTAGACTAGTACACGGGCCTCGAGATCCCATCTTGAGTCATGTCAGCCTCTTGTGTGGGATCCGAAGGCAAGGAATTTATAGCCAGAGCCTTCCTTGGCACCCAAGCATCCTCCTGCTCCAAGCAGCACCCACGGAGAGACCTCTCGCGGCAGGTTCGGTCCATATACCCGACGCAACTAACAACCCCCTTCGATAGGGCCAGGCAGACAGTCGAAGGTAACTGAACCTGCCTCTCCCTCCAAGACTTTAACCTGAAGCATTAAGTGTTTTGCCTTGAATTAGTTTCTTGAGCAAAGAAGTTCAAACAATGTACCTAAGTGTACAATCACGATCATCTCAAAGGTCGTTTGTACAACCAATTGCTAAGGTGTGATTCCTTCTTCCCGAATGCTCCCAGCATTCAATCCTAGATCGTTCGTGACTTGGCGAGATTCCAAGGGCTTGGCAAGCTAGGTTGCTTGTTTCCCCTTTCTCTTTGGGTTAGGGTTTGTACCGTACCGACCCTAATTATCCTTCCATTAGATCTCCTTGCAAAATAGATCATGGACAACCCCGTTGTCCTAGGTTGGTCAACTTGCTGGTTATCTCCTAGATCCCTTGAAGTACCTATGTACCCTTATCTTTGATCTTAATTGATCAGGATTGTCTATCCCCTTGACCATGGTTGGTCAAGATGGTTCTGTTTAGAACAGTTCCTACTCCGTCTTAAGTACAATCTTCTTAAGCCCTCTTAATAATGCTCACAGGCGCTTAAGCTTTTACCTATCCCTCTTGAAGCCACCAAGGACTTTGACATGGGACTCATGGATCTCGGTCCCAATTGGTAGATTACAAACAACATTGAATTTTCCCAACAACTTTAATGTACGCAACGTAATGCCATGCCTTCATTTCAATGCTTACAATTTTGATATAATCCATACGATATTTTATGCCACACATGTGAAGGTACTTTCTATGCATGCAATCTTAACATTATCCTCTATGTAATTATTTATACGATCTATAACCTTCTTGAATGATCTAACTTAATGTGATCATTGTATGAGTCTAGCTGCACTTTAATCTTTTTTGCAGATTATTACATGTACCTTAGAATCCATCTTGCGATATGGACATGCACTTTGTTTCTTTCAATGTCCTCTGAAATGCATTTTAAGGAAGAACTTGTGCAAGGAACAATGCACTTTATGCAGGAATTCTTGCAAGACGTTTTTGGTAATTTACGATGCAATTATCTAATCAATCTCACCTATTATGATGTCATCTTACAACGAAAATTATATTGCCTGTTACATACATCACAACTATGTTCATACCTAGGAAATTATCAAACACGCAATTAATGTGATGCATGTGAATATGATTTTTCACCGTGATAGTTATAACCTATGATTTAATAATAGAGCAATCTGGGTTTGGAGTGATGTCTTGATTCCAGTGGTATTGATGCCTGATGAACCGTTCGCGGTTGCAGTGGCACCTTGTTTCAAACCTCCATCCACACTTGCAGGGTTTTCGGCCATCTTTGTGGAACTACGCTTTGGGGCCATACTCGAAGACGTGTGTACGAGTGATAGAGTTCTCGTACTCTCCTATGCAAGATTCTCACCGCCTCTCCTTGAGTGGAGAAAATATAATGAAGGGGAGTGTATTTTCAGAAATTCTTATTCTTATTGATTGAAATGCTTGAAACAATGAGCGGTCCGTGGGTCTTGGGGGTTGAGCGTAAGCTCCCAACATTTTGGTTCCGTTGTCGAGACCAATGGATTCAAGCCTTGAGTGCTTGCGCACTCCAAATCGAGCATCAAAGTAGGGTTTTACCCGAATTGGTACTTGAGGTAGATAGGTAGGAAGCGAGGAAGCTTGAAGAGGTATTAAATCTCCTTAGTAAGTAAGTTTTTAGTTTTTTAGATTTGGAAAAGTATAATGGAGCAGTGTAGGTGTTTTCTTTGTGATTTGGATGCATTAGGGTAAGAAAAAATGGAGAAAATAAAGGAAAATAAGCATTAGAGTTTCTACTGTCATAACAGGGGAAGAGGGTCTTCTCCTCTCTCTCTCTTCTTCTTCTTTTTCTTCTTCTTCTTCTTCTTCTTCTTCTTCTTCTTCTTCTTCTTCTTCTCCTTCTCCTTCACTCTCTCCCTCTTCTTCTTCTTCTTCTTCTTCTCTCTCTCCCTCTTCTTCTTCTTTTCTTCTTCTTCTTCTCTTCTTCTCCTTCTCTCTCTCCCTCTTCTCTCTCTCTCTTCTTCTTCTCTTCTTCTCCTTCTCTCTCTCTCCCTCTTCTCTCTCTCTCTTCTTCTTCTCTTCTTCTCCTTCTCTCTCTCCCTCGTCTTCTTCTTCTTCTTCTCCTCTCTCTCTCTATTCTTCTTCTTCTTCTTCTTCTTCTTCTTCTTCTTCATCTTCTTCTCCTTCTCTCTCTCCCTCCTCTCTCTCTCTCTCTCTCTCTCTCTCTCTCTCTCTCTCTCTCTCTCTCTCTCTCTCTCTCTCTCTCTCTCTCTCTCTCTCTCTCTCTCTCTCTCTCTCCTTGTGATAATGATGATGGGGGGGAGGGGTTTCGTTTCATCCCATGAGGGGGGCTGTCCGTTGACGAGGGAGGGGAGGGCGCAGTCCACGAGGGAGGGGGGCGCTACTGCAGGCTGACGACCACCAGGGGGGAGGGTGCTGCCTTCCGATGAGGGGGGGAGGAGGTATGGGGGGGGGGAGACGGTTGTTCACAATCGCCACCCTCCACCTGGGGGGACTGCATGCCCCCCCTTTTCATTAACTCCTTCTCTCTCTCTTTCTCTCTCCCCGCCATGCAGTCAACAAGGGGAGAGAGTAAAAAAAAATTTAAAAATTTTGAAAAGAAAGGGGGGGTTCTCATGGGGGGTGGGAGGGGGGGGGGGGGAAGCACAGGGGGGCACGGGGGACATTACATCCTCTCCCCCTTAGAGGAATCGAGATGTCCTCATCTCGAGAAGACCTGGGGTATTGTTGGTTGAGAGTATTTTTGTCCATCCAGGTGGTATCCTCTTCTGGATAATCTTTCCATTGGATGAGGTATTCTCTCAAGGTCCTTAATCTCAAATGCATCTCCCTAACATCTAGGATTCTATCAGGTCATAGCTTAAGGACTCCTTGGCTAGGCATTACAATTTGTTGATCGTCAAGTACATGATTCGGATTAGATAGATACTTTTTCAATAGGCTAACGTGGAATACGTTATGAATCTTTAGAGTTGCGGGTAGTTGTAGTCTATAAGCATTAGGCCCTAAGCACTTGGTGATCTTATAAGGTCCACAATACCTCGGACTTAGCTTCATGTACTCTCCCAAGGACAGTGAACTTTTTAAGGCGTACACGGATGAAGACCATATCACCTTCGACGAAGGATCTATCTTGCCATTTCAAGTCAACATAAACCTTTTGTCTATCCTTGGCAGCTTGGATGTCTTGTCTTATTGATTTGATTTGATCATCCATGTCTTCTAGCATCTGCCTTGAAGCTATAAAAAATAATACCCCATTCCAAGAATAGATGAATTACTTGACTGTCTTCAAGGGGCGAAGATCTTCTCAAAGAGAGATCTCAGATCTGGATATTATTAGATAAGGATCAAAGAAGAAGATATTCCGAAGACTGCATTCAGTACAAGGTATGGACACTTTGAATTCCTAATGATGTCATTCGAGTTGATGAATGCTCCTGCTACCTTCAACAAGTTAATGCAGGATATCTTTAGGCCCTATATTGATGACTTCATACTCGTTTTTTTTAACGATATCCTAGTCTACTCAAAATAGGGAAAAGATCATAAACCCCAGATTCGCATTGTTCTTGAAACAATGAGAGCACACAAGCTTTATGCCAAGAAGAAGAAGTGCACATTTTTCAAGCAACAGATTGAATATCTGGGATTCAATGTATCAGCAGAAGGAATTTCAGTAGATCCAGCTAAGATCAGAGACGTTCTGGAATGGCCAACACCAACTTCTGTCAAAGAAATACGTAGTTTTCTTGGGTTAACAGGGTGGTACAGAATTTTCATTAAAGATTATGCTTTGATTGCAGCACCTCTGACTGATCTACTAAAGAAGCAAGTAGCAATTATATGGTCACCTGCTGCTGAACAGACTAGCTTTGACAAACTAAAGCAAAGCTTAGTATCAGCACGTATCCTGAAACTTTCTAATCTTAGTAAGGAGTTTGAAGTGGTAATTGATGCTAGCGCACTTGCTTTAGGATGTGTACTTATGCAAGAAGGTCATCCTGTAGCATATTCTTCAAGGAAATTGAAAAGCCATGAAAGGAATTATGCTACCCACGACCTGGAGCTGTTGGCTGTCATCCATGCTCTCAAACTTTGGAGACATTACTTGCTAGGTGATAAATTTTCCTTAGTAACGGGTCACAAGAGTCTTAAATGGATTTTCATCTCAGAATGAGCTCAA
This sequence comes from Lygodium microphyllum, assembly GCF_053477565.2. Classification (NCBI taxonomy): domain Eukaryota; kingdom Viridiplantae; phylum Streptophyta; class Polypodiopsida; order Schizaeales; family Lygodiaceae; genus Lygodium; species Lygodium microphyllum. Next base: position 69,442,107 of record NC_141141.1, read on the forward strand.
TATGAGGCAATGTTGATGGATCGAAGTGCTGAAAGAATACGATTTTGAAATCAAATATAGGCTTGGAAAAGAGAATGTAGTTGCCGATGCACTCAGTCGCGCAAGGCATTTCTAAATTCTCTCATTTTGCAAGATCCATCAACAGCAAGGTCTCTAGCCACAAAGGTATCAATGCCAAACAACCTGATTTTTGAGCTAGCAAAAGAAGGGGCATATCATGACCTAGTCTATTAGAAAATGCTAAGGGAGATCCCCATCAAGGATCAATACCCGAAGCTAAAGACGAAGTATCAAGAATTCCCCATCAGTAGTGGGCTTGTCTACTTTAGGACAAGATTATGTATCCCTGCAAGCCAAACTCTCAAATAGAAAATACTGTGGGAAGCCCATGACTCCCCTTTCATAGGACATCTTGGTTATGCCAAGACCCTTAATACGGTTAGAAAGAGCTATTATTGGGAAAGGCTCAAGGGAGACGTACTCAAATATGTCACGGAATGTTTGTCTTGTCAACACATTAAGGCAGAACATGTTAAAATACCTGGGAAATTGCAACCACTTGAGATTCCCCAAATGAAATGGGAGTTCATTCGTATGGACTTCATTGTTGGCTTACCCCAAGTTCAGGGAGGATATAACTATATTATGGTTGTAGTAGATATGCTCACCAAGGTCGCATATCTCATCCCTGTCAAGACGAACTATAAAGCTTCAGACATTGCAAGATTATTCATCAAGAAAATATTCAAACTTCATGGGTTACCCACAAGAATCATTAGTGATCGTGACTCTCTCTTCATATCACACTTCTGGAGGGCTATCTTTGAGGCTATTGAAACTCAACTCTGTTTTAGTATAGCTTACCATCCCCAAACTGATGGTCAAACAGAACGACTTGTGTCATTTTTTTGGGTAGTCGTAGCCTCTACCCATTTAGTCATGTAGTCCATGGCTGCAATAATATATAAAGCCTACAAGTATAACTGACTGGATTCATGGCTCCTATGAAGTCTATGCCTCCCTTCTCAAAGGGTTGGCAAGCAATCACTAGTGTGAGTTTCATTTTATCATTTCCAATAAACAACTTTGCCGATTGGCGCACATAATAGTGCTTAACAAATCATGCAGCATATTTAAATAGTATGGGCCACCATAACTATGATTAAAGCACTTTTTTGGCTATGGTGGTTGTGTTGAAGTGTCCTCCAACAATGCCACCATGTGCCTCTTATAACATAGCCTTAATCTCACATTCACAGATGCATCTCCTAAGAAGACAATCCTATCATAAACAATACAATTGACCAATGATCAATTGTTATGGTTGTTTAGTCCAAAGCTCTTATAATAGATGCAATCATTAAACCCTATTTTAATGCTTTATAAAGTCCTTGCTCAAGTGACTAGTAGCTTGTAACGTGATTGAGCAATTGCTACATAATTCAATAAGTGATGGTATGCCCAATATGGTTAAGAAAACATTGTATCGCCTTTCGCTTGGTGGGTGAACAGAGGTTCAATTATAACATTGATCTTGGTTGTGATGATATGGTGGGTGTTGAGTTAGGGGCCATCATGAAAAGAGACACTAGGGTGGAAGGTTTAAGGGTAAAGTCATAGTATCTAATGCATCTTTTTCACTCATGCATTCATGGACAAATTGACACTCCAACTCCTTGATGAATGGAAATTCAAAGGTTGCAAGTCTATACATCCAATCTTGCTCGTCTCCTTAGGGGAGGGAATATATCTAGCCAAATTTAACACTATGTTAGGGAATTTGGGAATTCTCATATAGTTTGGGAATTCCCAATATACTTAATATTTGGCTACATGATCAAATCTTGTCCCCTTGCTTGAAAGTGGAGTCTAACCTATTTACTATATAGGTTGTCTTTCCAAGTTCCACTTTGAAGCATGGGTTAAGATTTAGCCACATGGCCAAATCTTTACCTCTTCTTTGAAAGTGGGACTTGGAAGATTCCCAAATTCTCATGGTTTAGTCACATGGTCATTAAACTCACATTTTAATAGTGTCAAGATAGCATCTAGGTCAACAAGGGTTGTTTTCCACGATTCCATCTCAATACATACTACCTCCTTTTGATTACCTGAGAAGGCTAGACCATTTTCTCAGTCTTCAATGAGACGTGTATTGCACATCCAAGGTTGACCAAGTAGTAAGTCATAGTCAACTCCTTTCATAACAATTAAGTTAACCTTAAGCAACATTCTAACAATTGTGATTGGCCAATCTCTTAGCACTTTCAATGGTTGAACTTTGAATCCATCAACTACAGTCAAGTTGAAATGCATTGGTTCAATGCACAGATTGCCCAAGCTTAAAGTATGTTATGGTTAACTATGCTTACACTAGCTCCTATGTCTACTATGCCTTGACATGTGGTGACTGCATATCACTCAGCTCTCTCCCAGTATGTCTTGAACCCTAAGGCACTCAAGGTAGAAGGTATACTTAGGCCAAACTTTGGACCACGGCTAGGATTTGTGCCTTCTATCTACACTTTTGATCCTTGCCAAATCATAGGTTTACCTTTGAGTAGGATTTTGAGTGGAATGGTGACTTTGATTGAAGCAATTATAGAAGGTTCAATGTTCTCATAGATGTATTACAAGTGACTTGCATCGGAAATGATGGAAATCTCCTATTCCATGGATTATGGACCAATTGGTGGCTCAGTTGTGTGATCTCATACGATTGCCATATCTCTCCTAAATCAATGCATTCAACATGTGAGATAGGATGGGAAGGTTGATCATATGTTTGCTTGGCTTGTTCTTTGTACCTTGCTATTAGGTGGAGTGTGAAGATCACGATAACTTCTTCAGCACATCCAACTCTTGTATTGATCTAATATGTAAGTTAGAAACGTGCAATGACTGTAACTTTGATCATATGTGTGAAATGTATGAGTTTTGTTTGTGCATTATTTGGTTTTGTTGTTTCTATTTTGTTATGTTTATTAGTGTGGTTTATCTTTTATTTGGTTTTGTTGTTTTAGAACAAAATTTAAAAACAAAACTTTCTTGCAAAATACACCCTAATTGTGGCATGCAAAGTGTAAGAGTGTGTGTTGTGCAAGGAATGATTATGGGCTACTATGGTGCCATCCATGTACCTAGGTGTGCAAGGTTAGAAGGAATTGTAATGTGTCTAAAATACAATGAGTTTACAATGATTTTTTGTGGATGTATATGCATGCACACTGGATATATGTAGGCACACTCACATACGCATAGATGCTCACAAGGATACACGAATACATATGTAACAACACATATACACTGATGCTCACTGGTATTCACTTTGTGCTTTTTACGAGTGTTCCTAAGTGAGCGTATGTGTACAAGCTGCTAGGTGAATGTGTAATTGTATGCACTAAAACTTTATTCATGCAAGGTAAATGCACATTGTCTGTGGGTACTTAATGAATTATGTAAGTCTCCTTATGTGCATCATGATATCCTATGTGCAGGGTAAGAACTCTAAGTGTGGTGGATGCTAGGGTGGGTGCTAGCTAAGTGCACAGTGTTCACAAGCACACATGAGACTCGTGGTTAATAGTGTTTACTTGTTCTCAAGCATGTATTTTAGGTGTATATTCATGTGCAATGTGTCCTTTTGTGTTACTCTTTGGTATCCTAGTGCATGGTGAAATGTGCATGGTTTATGAATGAGCAAGCGCATGTGGTGAGATGCACTATGTGTGCAATGGGATGCATTATAAAAATATGAATAGATGCACTATGTGCAAGCATATGCACTATGGATTATGTGATGTGTGATGTGTGTTCTCTGTGCGTGTCTATAGGTGAAGGCATAGTGTACATGGATGCATGCAATAGGACAATGCATGCACTGTAGGTCTATGGATGCCTAATGAGTCTGTGGGTGCATTATGGGTTGTGAGTTTCTAAGGTATGTATTGACAATTGTATAGTACACAGTGGGAACACTATGAGATGGATAAAAAGTGGATGCTCAGTGGTGTGAATGCACCCTAAGGCAATGGTACCATTGTGTTCAACTTTCGAGTTTTTAATTGGGCTACAAAAGCCGTTTGTCTTAGGTTGCTATGGTACCTTGGGATTCATTGTGAATATTAATAATGAGATCATGCTTACATGGGGTTCAAACATATGTGTAGTCATCTCTTCCTTGCCTCCTTGGCTCATCCACTCATGAGCTTCCTTGTATTCTCCCTCTTTTGTGAACAGTAGATCTAGTATTGCTAGGATGTATATCCTAATCCTCCTTGGGGCAATGAATGTATTTATTGGGTGGTCTTAACACTAATAAGCAATTCATGTCTTGCCTAAGTTAGTTAAAGATTGCATCCAAATCAGATGGTGTGATGCTCTAGCTCTCTATCTCTACTTGGGATACCTCTCTTGTTGTCTAGGAAAGCTAGATCATTGACTCCAACACTTGATTAATCTTGCATTTCACATTGAGGAAACTTGAGTAACAGATCGTACTCTATCTCTTTTGTGACTACAAAATTTACAAAGAAGTTGGTATCTACAAACTTAATGGGTTAGTCCTCTAACATATCTAATGGGTTGCTACAATTAGATTGAATTATACATTCATAATGGATGGACTTCCTGAGGTTTCTAAGACTCATTGATTCACAATGCTAACTCCTACCCCAGTGTCGATTATCCCTCTTTGCACAAAGTCACATAGAACTTCCATTGGAAGGATAGTGCAATGCTCACTCCTTCCTAGAATACATTGATGCCTAGTGCTCCTAATTTCAAAATTGGAGTCAGGTTGGATGTGTCACTTCTTTGAAATTGGTGTAATAGTTTGGCTATCTATACTACACTTTCAATTCAAAGTTTGAAAGTCTTCTAGAGTGCAAGACTTCCCTTCAATAGCATTCCTAGGGAGATTGTTAAAGTAGTGGAGGCCAATGTGGCAATGTGATGTTTGGATTTACTTTGATAAATTGGAAACACTTATGTTTCATCTCATGGTTATGCCTTAAGTTTGGTATGTTTTGGCTATCCTCTTATTTAAGTGGATTGGAGACAAGCCCTCAATAGGTATCTATGCCTTTGGGGTGGACAAGGTTGCCATACTAGATAACCTAGCTGTGCTCATGCCATATATAACCTCTTGACCTTGCATCTTAGCTTGAGCTTCTTATACCCATTTTTTCACATTATCGATTACTTCTAATTGATGTTTAAGATATATATATATATTTGCATCTTTATTGTGTGGTGCAATGATAGCACTTTCTAAACTAGATGTGGGAGTTTTTGTTGGTAGCATGATAAGTCCTTCACTTTCCAAGGCAATCTTAGCCTTGACACATTTTTGTTGGGTAAAGGCCAATGGTCTATAGTTTGGCAGGCACCCCTTGTATACATATATATATTGTATAGCCATATATAAGTGAAGATAACTAAGAATAGGGATATCATTCATTTTGTACTCATATAACTCTTGTGTTCCTTTCTCTCTCAACCCTTTTGCACTCCATAGCTTCTACCTATCCCACCATTGTTTCCCTCTCAACTAGTATTAGAGTAGCATTTAGTATTCATGGGAGCTTATGCTTGGAGTGAGGAATGTGAGGAGTGAAGCTTTGCCATGAAGGTCAAGGATTTGAGCTTCTTCTTTGAAATTAATGCTTACTACATGCACATTGATAGAGGTACTATTCTCATTAATGCGATCTAAATCTAATTGAGGCTTGATTTGGGGCTACAATACCCCATTTTCAAATTTATTTGGGTAGCCATTAGTGGATTGTATTGAAGAAAAACAACTTGGCCTTCGATGCTTGAAAAGAGATATTGCTACATGGTTTTGATGTATGCAACCATGGAGCTTTCTTAAGCAAGGGGGCCAGGTTCTCTCTTGGAACTATGAGGCCTGCTTGGTGCAAGTAGAGGGTTTAAGTAGAGGGATCAAGTCATGGCCTTAAGTAGAAGCTTTACTTGTGTCTACAACAAAGAAAAGGAAAGAGAGTTGATGATTTGATGAGATCACGATGTCTTTGGACTATGCTATTGATTTAGATGCACGAAGAGGTTGTTTATTCTAAAAATGACTTGTGTTGATGCATTTTTCTTAGTGGGCACTACTCATGCCATCTTCCCACATTCTTTAACGTTTTAGAAGCTATAAGGTACCTACTTTATCATAGAAACCTTTTTGTAAGGTTTAAGCATTAGTGACTTGTTTGCACTCGGAGGCTCCTAGATGCACATGAAATTTGATGGATTTGTCAACTTCAAGGATTTCTTACATTAATTTGTGCCCATTTTGAAGAGATTATGTGGGCTAAAATTGATTTGTGAAGGAAGTTTGCATATACTTGGTCTCCAATGACTATTTTATACTAAGAAGATAGTCAAAATTAATTCATATGTCTTTGTGAGTGTTCAAATATCATTTTTGCATCAAATTTATATTGGTTTGATCCATTTCTTAACTTTGTGGGGCACTCCATTTGTAATTACTTGGTCTATTTTGAACTTGTAATGGATATATCTTACAATTTTTGATATGCAAACAAACTTTGTCATTATGATTTCTTCATATATAGGGTTCAAATAATGCATTATCTAATACCAAAAAGCTTGATGAAACAAACTTATTATATTAGAATTAACAAATCTAAAATGTATTGGTCTAGAGGAAGCACGCGAAGCCAATCAACTGCAGTGAGATTTTGCCTGAGAACATGGATTAAGATGTATGGGAGGAATTCAATGAGCCAATATGCTTCATTGTTACATTGATACTCTTAAAATATGTGTTTTTTAATGTGAATGACACGGAAAGCACACATAACATATGAAAAAATCTCGATGGTTTATATAAGAAAGTGCAGTCTCGTAGGTTTATTGGCTTTAAAAACTCATTGATCTTTGCATGGGGAGGGGCCTTTGATGGCTAATCACCTCAAGAAAGTGTAGTCTTATAGGGTTATTCGCTTTAAAAACTCATTGGTCTCTACATGGGGGAGGGGCCTTTGATGGCTAATCATGTCAATGAGTTCTACACTATCTTCAGCCAAGTGATATCTCATAGGATTGTCTTTTATGATTCAGTGAAGGCCATGTTCTTGTTCGTCACCTTGCTTGAGAGTTGGGATACTTTTAGGATTGCCATTAATAGCTTCACACTTGCTGCTGCAAATGGTCTTGCGAGTGCCAATGCTGAGAGTAGTTTGCTAAATGAGAGGTCAATAAAAAGAATAATGCAAGGCCAAAGAGATCTAGTGCACTTATTGTGAGAGGAAGGTCATAGGTAAATCTTCTTTGTCTTTGACAAGTTATCATTAGGAATTGTGTGTCATGAGGATGTTAGGAGCACATTTATCGGTTCATTTTACCTAGGGATCGTATTCCTAAATTTCATCCACTACCATGCCACACAATTGGGAAGATTCACGTTTGCATCATCGTTGCATGGCATAAGGCCCTCTACAAGTATATGTAGTACATGCACATCCGCTTGAGAGAGCATTTGCCATTTTGCATGCACAATTTTCTTTGCCCTCACATTTGGATATTTTTCCACTAGTTAGGAACCATGGTTTGAGAGAGCGAGTAGGGTGGGTGACTTTGAGAGTCATGACAAACATAGATAGTTGAGATTGTGTTGTTTGTTTTGGTTATCATCAAAATACCATTTTTCATGATAGTAGCTATGAGTCGATTAATCAATGAATTACGCATGCATCTTGCATAGAGCACTCATACAATAGCCAAGCCAGGCACTAATTCATTAACAAATTCATTATTTTGCATGAAACATTGATTGTTTTGATCCACTTAGCATACTTTTTGAATTGCACTTCTTCAATTGCAAGATTGTTTAAGCTTGTGGTAAATCTTCAAAACGTGACCTTTTGATAGGAAGCACCAGATAAGAGCACATACATCTGAAGATTCAAAAATTTTTTGAAGACCTCGAAGGCTTAAATTGGTTTGTTTTCCTTCTTATTCGCAAAAGGAGGACATGAAAAAGAAAATTAAAGAAAAGTTTAAAAAATTATCACATGATTCTTGATAGAACAAAAAGCAATAAACATTTGATATGTGGTGGAGCAAAAATCTAAAGCTAAGGTAATAATTTTTTGCAAAAGGAAAGAATGCAAGTTGGCACTGTAGAAAGCATACAAAGCAAAGGCTTACATATTAAGACAGTGGCCTATTTGTTATGCTTCACATGCATAACACATGGAACTTAAAGGGCAAACACTTATTCCTTCAAGAGTTTCAAATCACATATGTTGGTAGCTACCTTTCACATAACCACTACATGCACTTGACACAACCAATCACAAATCCATCCTTCTTATCCAATGAAAGATAAACAAAGATCGATATTGAGTTGTAGTGTGTATCAACTTATGTATTTGTTGTAGTCTTTTTCTAAGGTTAATCATATGCTCCACAATCCACATGTAGCTCCTTGAGTAGTCCATATATTTGCTATTAGATCCAAGGCTTGTCATATGCTCCATAATCCACATGTTGCTCCTCAAATAGTCTACAAACAACTTCATGTAAAATGTAGAGAGAAGAAAATGAAGAATAAGGGAAGAAGAGATTCTCTCATGTCCCTCAATCTTTCTCACTCAACCTCACACACCCTCTACTTCACCTCAATAAGGGATGGATAAGAATAAAGAAGAATATATGGATCTTCACCTCTCAAGTCCATCTCTCCCTCTCACTCACTATCTCTCTCCTTCACACTCTCACAAGCAAGCAAAAGAGAAGCAAGAACAAGGAGACTCAAAGTTTGCACATGCATATAGCTTGTTCTATTCTTTTCTATTACTTATATACAAAGTTTTTAGGGTTTCCACCCTCTTGAGCATCTTGGCCACTTTATGGCCTCATAATTGGTCCATTCCAATTTGCACGCTTTTCCTAAGGTCTGTGACCCTATCTAAGATAATCATATAGAGCACTTTGTTTTGACCTTGTGAGTCCATGGAAACTAATACAATGTGCATGGGAGGAAGCTGACTCTCATTTTAATACAATCTCAAACATAATGTCCTTTTGAAAAATACAAGTGTCCGAAAAAAAAGTTGATGAAGCTCAAAATTTATGCATATTTTATAATAACTTCTCACACTTGCACTTTGTCTTCCTTTGGATGGTCCTTCAAAAATATTATTAACATTATTCCCCTCCTAGTGAGTGCTAGTCCTTTGGTACTAGCAACCAAGGGCACATGCTTCATGTTGGGGACATTTGTGATTTATGGTCTTGTTGGAGGGGTGGTAGTTATCTTGATGAAAATATAGGGGTGGTCTTCATTGCTCTTAGCCAATGATAGCTCAAAGATGTGGATGATGACTTTGTGGGACATGTCATTATTGTAGAAGAGGTGGGGGATGAGAGGAATGGAGAAATGGAGGATGACTTTGTGTCATTGTTGTAGAAGAGGTGGGGGTAAGAGGAATGGAGGACATGTGGCCATGGATGTTGTTGGATCATTTGCATGGTCTTTAATGTACCTACAATCAATGTGCACTCCTTGGGCATGTGACTACCTTGTTGTGCACTACGAAATGTTTTATTGTGTGGTGTGATTCCTAGGATAATAGGTCATTTGAGCAAGTCTAGGATGTCTTGCCCTGACATGGCTTGAAGTTGTGTTCTGGAGGAAAAAGTGGGATAGGAAATTAAAACAGAGTTGGCTTACCAAGGCAAACAGGTGCATTTAACTTGAGGATCCTAGGTACAGTGAATGCATGGTGTGTAGCTTTTGCTCTATTTTCTTTCTTATTTATGGAAAAGGTGGCAACTATGGTGTGTGGAGAGGGTTGCATCATTCTTTGGAGATATCATTTGCTTATTAGCAGATAGTCCTTAAAAGATTCTTTGAGTGTAATGAAGGATTTTGGAAATAAGGGGTGGTTACACATGGTGAATTTGATGCCCACCATATCCTCAAGCACGACTACATAGTAAGATGGTAATAATAACATATAATAATACTATACATAGTTCCACTAGTAAGGCTCCATTTGAAGATTTGGAGGAAGGTAAGAAAGTGCCTTGCATTTTGCTAACTAAGGAGAAGATTTTAAGGTTGGTCGTTATGTGGAAGACATGGATGCAGCCTATGACAAGGTTAAGTATGCACTTTAGAGGCCACAAGAGAGCTTTTTTGCAAGTAATTGTACAACTTTTTAATTCTTGCAAAATTTGTAGGACAACGCTTTACTGTTGCCACTTCTTAATATGGTTGGAACATATGTGATGTAGGTCCTCAGTAGTGATTAGAGAGGTAAGAGGTAAGGCAGGTCTAGAAATGGAGAGAGTATGCAAAGTTTTGGACCTGAGTATTTTAGAGGAAATTTGATAAAATATTCAAAAAGGAATTATTTTCTTATGTTGCTACTTAATGGTATAATCTTTTGGTGGAAAGCCATAATGGGGACAAACATGATATGCAAAAAGCTTGAAAAGGGAGGACTTGTAAATAAAAAGTGTAGATGTGAAAGTGATTAATCTCTAAAATATTTATTTTAGGATGTATGCATTGCCATTAGGAAGCCCTTCCCAATTGTGGCATTTATTTTGGGATGTATACATTGGCACTAGGAAGCCCTTCCTAATCATGACATTCAAGGAAATGAGTGAGAGAAAAATGGAAATTAGTATCTTTGGTGGCATGAAGTTACAAACTAAATAAAAGAAGTTGGGCTATCAAACTATCAGAGCCTTCACTCCATAGGCAATATAGGAGGCCTAGCTAAAACTAATATCTAAGAAGAATAGAGTAAAAATCAAGTAGGAAGGCATAGCATATAGATTGAATCAATTTTGGGGTGTTGCTTGTGAACTAAGTTTAGGGAAAAAGATCGGGCTAATGTACAAGGAAGGGTTACACACGAGGCTTAGTTGATAAGCTTAGAGTGAATTATAGAAAATGTGTATATCATTTATATTACTATATTATTTTTGTTGTAGGTTTGGAAAGCTTCAAACCTCCAGTGGGCTTCTCGAACCTACCCCCTTCCCAAACCTCCCCTTTTTAATTAAAACCCCCTCTTTCTCACATGTAATCTCTTCCTCTCTCTTCCCCCTCCCCTTTTTAATCAAGCCCCCCATCTCTTTCACATGTAGGCTCTCTCTCTCTCTCTAAAAAATAAATCAAACTTTTCACAAATGTCTTTTTCTCCCCCTTTTAAAATCAAACGTTCCTCTCTCTCTCTCTCTCTCTCTCTCTCCCATCTCATTTAGTTAGAGTAAACTTTTTAATTTAAAAATTTTCTTTTTTTATTTTCTCTTTTAATTAAATTTTTAAATAGATTAAATATTTTTAAAGGCTTTTTAAAATTTAACTTTTTTAATGTACTTTGGAGAGAGAGAGGGAGAAAAAGAAGAAGAAGAAGAAGAAAAAGAAGAGAGAGAATGTAAACACAAAGAATTATAAAAGGCAAGAGAGAGAAAGAGAACAAAAAAGAGGAGAGAGATAAGCAAAGAGAAGGAATGAACGAGAGAGAGAGAGAGAGAGAGAGAGAGAGAATCAATGATGAAAGATGAGAGAAAAAAAAAGAAAGAAAATTAAAAAAATAGGGAGAGAGGGAAGAGAAGAAAAGAGGAGACAAAGAGAAGAGGAAAAGAAAAAAGAGGGGAGAGAGAAAGAGAAGAAGAAAAGAAGAAAGAGGAGAGAGAGAGAGAGGAAAAAAGAGGAGAGAGAAAAATATAAGAGAGGGAGAGAGAAAAAGAAGCAGAAGAAGAAGAAGAAAAGAGGGGAGAGAGATAAGAAGAAAAGGAGAGAGAGAGAGAGATTTGGGGGCAAGTAAAAAATAGAGAGAGAAATAACAAAGAGAGAAGAAAAAGTAGGAGAGAGAAAATAAAAAAAAGGAGGAGGAGAGATATGGGAAAGAGGGAAGAGAAAGCCAAAGAAAAAAGAGGAGAGAGAGAGAGAGAAAAAGAGGAGAGAGAAAAGTAAAAAAGTAGGGAGAGAGGGGAGAGAGAGAGAAGAAGAAATGAAAAAAGAGGAGAAAGAGGGAGAAAAAAGATGAAAGAGAGGGAGGGAGAAAAAATACGAGAGAGAGAGGAGGCAAAAGAAATGAGAGAGAGAGAGAGAGAGAGAGAGAGAGAGAGAGAGAGAGAGAGAGAGAGAGAGAGAGAGAGAGAGAGAGAGAGAGGAAGGAGAAGAAAAAAAGAGGGGAGAGAGAATATGAAAAGAAAAATGAGGAGAGAGAAAAAGAGGGAGAAAAAATATGGGAGAGGAAGAGAGAGAGAGAGAGCAGTGCAACTTCGCTTGCTGTTTCTTAGCCGCGGCCTAGCGTTTTATGCATGTCGAATGTTAACATGTAATTGTTCCAAAAGAAGACAAGTTTGAGAAAAGAAACCATAAATTAAAGGCATAGTTTGTGTGTATAGGCCCTTTAGAAATGATAACGTAGCCTGATCTACCCAGACTTTTGTATATGGGAACGTTCACCACCTAGGCCAAAAACCAAAAACAAAGAAAGTATGCATAATGCCATAACAGAAAACATAAAAGGATGTCCACAACGAATCTCTCGATGGCGGGAGCGTAGGCTGTACATTCCCCTCACCTCCCCTCACCTCCCCTCCCCCCTTTCTCTCTCTCCGCAGGGACGAGGCAGCTAAAACGATCATCGGCCTATAGGCATTCACAGTGTCTAAGAGATCCCTTTCGAGCATATTGCGACTATACAAGCAGCGTGCATGCCCGGAATACCGCCGCCTTTGTGTTCAGAGCACACACAACCATGCCTTTCGCTGCCCGTCTTGCAGCCCGCGCGTCCTCACACCAGCCTTGCACAGATGAGGAAAAGCGAGAAGTTGGCAATGCATGGAGTCTCTGAGGCAGGTCAATACCTTGACAGGTTGGTTATTACAGAGAATGCCGGCAATGGAGATGCTCTATGCTGAATGCAGATAAGATTATGGCGGGCCTCAATATTTCAGAGGCGTTCGCCTTTGCCGGCGACGATTGCCCTGACTTGGTGATAACAGGGCGACAGAAGTCGCCAGACGATGAAAGGGAGGATGATGTTACGCTGCTCAGTATTGAGCAGCTCACACAGAGAATCACTTCCTATAAGACGACGATCGGGAAGGTGGGAAAAAACTTGAAAGATAATGGTATCAAACTCAAGTTGCGCCTTGAGAAGCATGAACATGAACTCCAGAGGAAACTCGACTTACAGAGAGAAGCACTGCGATCCAAGGAGGTAGACCGTGTTTTGCTTTTTGTTTTCCTGTTATTCTGATTGCACAGGGTTTCTTGTCTTTCTGACCGATTCTTGAACTCTGTAGCTAAAAGTAACCTTTCCCAAGCAAAAACAAATGTAGAAGCATGTGGAACTATATGCAGGCGTTTTTATGTACGGGCCAGAATTAGATACATGTAATAACGTGGAAGTAGGAAACACATACATCCACTCGGTCATAAGCAAACAATACATTTAGTACCCAGGGTAAACCTATTAGCAAGCTACCTTATTGGCTTTGAGAAGCTAACCCAAAAGGATATGCAAGAGCTAGAGCAGGAACTACTTAGCACAAGGATTTGAATGACCAACTTTGTTGTGTTGGGCTTTGTGAATTAAGGATTCAAGACATGAAGAGGATTTCCCTACTAAGAATTCCTCAAAAGAGTGTTCCAAAGACCATTTCTGAACTAGAGCTGTGCATTTTGACTTCTTAGTAGTACCTTTTGGGTTAACCATGCTCCACCAACATTAATGATGCTATGGACAATATCCTTATATGGTTTCTATGAAAATATGTTATCGTTTCCTATTTAATCTATAGTGAAGTGAAAAGAAACAGCTACCTAGAACACTTGAGGTAGGTAAATTTTAAGGAACATTTCTTATATGCCAAGGAATTGAATTGTCACTTGTTAACAAAAAGGAATTTTATTATGTAGGTTATGCAGTAATTGTAGAACAATGTTACATAGAGATGCATTTCTTATAGGTAGCAAATGTACATACTTGGGAATTTTCTTTTTCCAGGCTCTTTCCTCTCTTTCCCGCGCACCCAATTGGTTTTCTTTTGTTGGGATTTTTGAAAAAGTATTTTTTGGGCCTTTACTTTTGGAACTCATACATGATATAGCTATCTCTTGGACCACCTTTTAGCCTCTTCCATCTCCCTTGAAGAGTATAGCTAATCTTTGTCTAGATCCCTGAGAGAGTCTCTACAGTGGAGATGTCCTAGAGATTTATAGCATGACTACACCTCGTAGTCTAGATGAACTCCTATCTTCGATAGTGTCCCCATACCCGAATTCCATTGTGTTTGGACTTTGCGAGTAGTTTGGAGTGGGAATTTGAAATATCCACTTAGGATCCAACATGCACATGAGACATAATACAAGTATCAAATACGTCTCCCAACCTTAGAGCCAAATGGGCTTACCCTTGAGTGTGGGAGCTAGCAACAAACTGGGTCAGACCACATCTCAAGAGTTGGCATCCCATACCACCAACCCACACATTCCAGTGTACAGATGCATTGGTCTGCGTGCCAAAAGTCAAAGAGTGGTGATCACACAATGATATGCACAGTAGGGCCTTGAGTCCTATTAACAGGACTTGAGTATCCTAACCTTGAAGTACCTTTAGTCATTCACACCAAGTTACCTCATGACCATTGTGACCAACGCTACTAATATCTGTTTGAATGTTCAAGGATGTAATGTCCTTGGATATCTGGATGGGGGCTAGCAACAAACCGGATTACAATCACGTCCCAAGAGCTAGTCTCTTGTACCACTAGCACACACTGATCCTAATGTATAGATGCGTCGGTCTACAGGCCAAGAGTCTGAGTGGTGATTATAAAATGATGTGCACAATAGGGTTTTGAGTCCTCTAAATAGGACTTGGCTTCCTTAGGCTTGAAGTGCCTCTACATTTGCTCTAAATCACTTCATGACCACTACAATAAATACTAGTAGTGCTCATTCAAATGTCCAAGGATATAGGATCTAACATAAATATTGGCCAATGATGAGAAAATAGTGGCTCCTCTAAAAGTCCTCATATACACAAGTTGGGCCTTTGTCTATGACCCTAGCTAATGTAGAAAGCACACGGTATATCGGATAGAATGTGAGCAAAGGGGTAGAGAATACACAACAAATATGAGAAAAATAGAAATTGCTTTAATTTCAAACAAATTGATACAAAGATAACTCTGTGTATTTGCATGCTTCCATTGTGAGCTGTAGATGGTGATCCAGACATATGATAGGTGAAGATCTTAAGGCTAGTGAGAAGGACTTTGACTGGGTGAAAGATAGATTGATGATAGCTTTGGAGGGATCTTTCTTTTATAGCTCAGGAAGGTAGTCCAGTCGGCTTGTTTGACCATCTTATGAACCTTTCCTAATCGGCTAGGAAATATTATAGGGAATATTTTCTCTAATGTTGGGGCCGGGGACATTGCATTGGAATCCTATCAAGGGGGCTGCTCTTGCTACCCCTGGATCCCAAAATAAAAGTTCCTGATAACTCCCACACCCTGTAACTCAATGCATTGTGCCTTGAAGTTGCTATTAGCATAAGTACTCTATCTAACCTAAAAGCTAGATCCTCAAAGGTCACCTTTTTACCATCCGATCACATAGACCTCATCTGACATACAAGTCAGGACTCAACCAATGTTCGTACTTACACATGGCTTCTCCTTATAATGGGGGCCTTACAACTTGGAGCACCATGGATCATTGGTGACACCTTATGAGTAACTAGGGTGGGGCATTGAGCATAGCTAACAGCCCCTCTCAATGCCCACTTGCAAGGTGAACTATATCTTCCGCCCAACGTTGAGTCTTTGAAGGTAAACTCGAAGTAGATCTTTCGTAAGAGCTTTGGTGAAGATATCAACTCCATTCTCCTTTGTTGGACAGTAGATAAACTCTACTCTTCCATCCTCGATCAAGTCACACATATAGTGATATTGGATCTCAATGTGTTTGGTTCATGTATGAAAAACTGGATTTTTGGCAATGGAGATGTAACTCTGATTGTCACATCTTAGCATTGTTGGATCTTCATCTTGTACTCCCATATGCCCCTTAACCATACTACCTCTCATGCAGCAAAACAAGTTGCCTTGTACTTTGTTTTGGTAAAAGACAATGCCACAATTGGTTTTTCCTTACTGATCCAAGGGAATATTCTTGAACCTGAAGAGAAACAATATCCAGAAATTGATTTCTTGGAATCATTGTCACCTACCCAATGTGAGTCATAGTTTTCTACAATAGCACTTTTGGAATTGTATGTGATACCATAGTTGAGTTTTCTTCAAGTATTTGAGCACTTGCATTCTAGCTTTCCAATGACTTTCTCGTGGTTTGTTTGAGAACTTGCTCAAAATACCAACATCAGAATTGATATCTGGCTTGGTGTTGCACAAGTAGATGAGGTTGCAAACCAACCTCCTGTACCTCTCAATGTGTACTAGTGTGTTTGTGTCTTCAATGGATAACTTCACATTGATCTCTATAGATGTAGCTATCTTCTCACAGTTAGTCATGCCAAATGCTTTTAAGATCTTCCATGCATATTTCTTTTAAGAGATGAAGATTTCGCCAAACTTAAATTCCCAAATAATAGTGCAACAAGTCCAAGTCTGTAATTTCAAATTTAAAGCTCAAAGCCGTTCAAGTTTGATGGATCGTATCTTTATAGTCACATGTAATAAGAAGGTCGTTCACATCTAGGACAATCACTACAAACTTTTTACCATTCTTGTAAATATAAAAGTTAGCATCTGAGGCACATCTTTTGAAATTCAAGCCTAAAAAGAAATTATCTATCTATTGGTACCATGCTCTAGGGGCTTGTTTCAGCCTATACAATACCTTCTTTAGCTTATAATCTTTGTTCTTAGAATGGGGGCCTCAAACCTTGGTGGTTGAGCCACGAACACCTTCTCCTTGAGGTTACCATTCAAGAATGTTGATTTAACATCCATTTGGCAAACTTGTCACTTTTTTATGAGCGGCCATTGTAAGTGTTGTATGAATAGTGGTCATTTTAGTAGTTGAAGCAAATGATTCTTGAAAATCAAATCCTTCAATCAGTGAAAATCCCTATGTAGCTAATTTGGCTTTCTACTTTTCTAAGTTGCCATTAGCCTTGTACTTTACCTTCCAGACCCACTTGGTGCTAATATTCTTCCGCTTTTGTGGTGGATCCACTAGCTCCCAAGTATCATTTTTCATTATGCTGTCATACTCAGCTTACATAGTTGCTCTCCATGCTAGAACGGCAAATGCTTCTTCTAAGTTTGTTGGCTCTTTTACTTTTCTCATAATCTTAGACATTAAGGCATTGACTATGTGAGTAGAAGCCTTTTTTTGCTTCTCTATTCTCAGAGACCTCCTTGGTCCACTTGTCTTTTCCTTAATTGTCGTAGGCATAGGATTATTGTGATCATAGAGTTGCTTCATCCATCGTGGCAATGGCTTTTTTAGTGGCGTGATTGCAGATTGATGAACTTGTTCCTCATCATCCGAAGATGATGCTTTCTCTTTCTTAAGGGTAGGAAGCTTGGACTACTTGTTTGTTGGATGATAAAGTGGAAGAACTTATAGCCTCCTCCTCCATAGTATGTAGCCGCTCCTTGAACATAATATTACGACTCGCTATGATATTCTTTGCCTCTTGGTTATACAATGTGTAAGTCTTTTGCTCATCACTATAACCCAAGAAGATACATTTTGTGCTTTTTGGGTTTGACTTGTTTCTCTTATCCTTTGGAACATGTGCATAACTTTCGCATCCAAAAGTTCTAAAATGTGAGACAGATGGTTTCTTACCAGAATAGGCTTCATGAGGAGTTTTGCTTTTAAGAGCCTTTATGTAACTGCGATTGAGAATGTAGACTGTAGTATTAATAGCTTTTGCCCAATACTAGTTAGGCAATCCCTTGCCCTTAAGCATGCACCTTGCCATTTATACAATGGTGTGATTTCGGTGTTCAACAATGCCATTTGCCAAGGTGTGTGAGGCGTCGTCAATTGACTCTTAATCCCTTTGCTCTTGCCAAAGTCTTCAAACTCCTTTGAGTTTAACTCACCATCAAACTCCTTTGAGTTTAACTCACCACCACTATTTGTTCTAAACTTCTTTACACGTTGCCTTGTTACATTCTCAACAAGTTGTAGTCAATTTTTTAAACTTGCCAAAAGCTTGAGTCGTATTATGAAGGAACTACACCCATATCTTCTTGTTGTAGTCGTCGACAATCAACATAAAGTAAGACGATCCTCCCAAGGCTTGTGTAGGCTGCACTAACTCTAGAGGAGCCTTTACTCTATTCTTGCTTTCTTGTGGAAATGTCTTTTTTTGTTGCTTGCCTAAACTTTTCATGCCAAAGTTTACTTGTGCCCACACCAACGGTAGCTGTGAGAGCACTTAGCTCATATAAGTCGTTCATTTTTTCTCCTTTGTTGACAACTTTGCTAGCACTGTTGATAAGTTTTACACTTGTCTTGGTGAACGTCACCTCACGGCCAATATTAGTTACAGAAGCAATTAATAGTAGCAAAATTCTCTTAATCTTTGGAACATACAACACATTTGAAAGATTTTCGAGTTTGCCATTTACAACAACAAAGAAAATAGTACCCGTGCCATCAGTAGGGCATTTTGCATCATTCCCAACCGTCATAGTGATGGATTCTTGCAAAAGCTTAATAGAAATATATAGACCTTTCTTGTTGGTCATGTGACAGGAGGTGCCACTATCCGATGCCCAAAAGTGATTTATCTGCACTAACTATTGCCTGCGGAAATTGTTGATGTGGCAGCCTTTATAGTGGCAAATCGCTAATGCATAGTGTGAATACATCTAAACTGATCAAAAGAAGAAATGCATGCTCTAGAATGAGTTGCCTTCTTCGTCAAAACACATGACAGACATGCTAGAGCTCCTAATATCAGTATTTGACTCAAACTGAGGCTTATAGGCAGGAGATGATAGTACATGATAAACATGACTGCTAACACCCCCTCTCAGATCTTGGTTATGGCTGAAGGTTGAAAAAGATATGGATTCGAGGGGAACATGAAGAGTGCCAATGTTGATGAAGTTTGTTGATGTAGACCACTAATGAAGAAGCTCTTCACAATCCTGGAAATCCCCCTCTAACACCCTAGGGGCCAAGGAATCCACAGTTGTATCATCGAGATTGTACCCCTCTAAAAGGAACAAGGGCACAAGGGAACCAACGGAGGAGGTGGGGGATGGGAAGGAACCTATGGAATAGATAAGGCATAAATAAGAACGGGTATAACAATAGACAATTGCCTCGGAGGACCTTGCATAAGAGAAGGGGAACGGAGCTTGTATAGCCCACTTTCCTATCAACCTGTTGCTAAAATAGCTCTTGTAGAAGAATACTCAATAGGCTATGTAGAAGAATACTCGATAAACATAGGCTACTTGGTGAAGACAACTTGAGTACCAAGTCTAGTTAGGCCATAAATAGAGAGGAGGGGAAAGCCCAAATGGATGCACCTGTTAGCAATCATGTTTGTCATGCCTTGTCATCTCCTGCCTGTGAGCCTCAGTCTGAGTCAGACGAGGACATTAGGAGCTCTGACATGTCTGTCATGTGTTATGATGGGGGAGGCTAGTCACTCTCGACTGGCTATCTTAGGTTGTGTATTTCTTTTTGGCCTCTTTTAGTGGGCAGCCACTGGCTGCCCGGCCACTTTTTGGTCACTGTTGTGGGGCGCCCATTTTAGGGCATTTTTAGGGTTTGCGCCCATTTTAGGGTTAGGGTTAGGGTTAGGGTTTGTCCGTTGCCTATTTATAGGCAGCCCCCCTCCCCACTTGGCCAGTTGTCTTCTTGCAGATTCCGACACTCCTTCTCCCCCGTGGTGGTGCTGCCATCATCATCAGCCTGATCTGGTGCCCTCACTGACGCTGTGGGCTGCGTGCAGGGACTGATCAGTCCATTTCAGTGTATTCAGCATTCATTTCAGTCAGTGCAGATTTCTCTTCCTTATTTTCTGCTTTCTCTCTCTCTCTCTCCCTCCGTGTTCGTATTCCCTCTTCCGCAGCGCACTCACATGGTATCAGAGCCGAAGGAGAGTACACGGAGCTGAGTTTTACGCGGGAGAACACCCACAACTTTGCGTTTGCTGGTCAAGAGGTCTCCAACAGCTGAGGCGTCACCTTCTGCACCATCTTCTTGATCAAGGCGGCCTGTTTTGGTGTCACATCTTTGCGTTTGCTGCTGGCGTCATCCCGAACAGCCAAGGCGGCCCTTCCAGGAGGTCCCAAATATTTGCGTTTGCTGCTGGCGCCTTCTCCAGTGGCTGCCACGTCATCACCAACCTCTTCTTGCTTGCGTTTTCAGCCTGGGTGGCCCTCCTCCAGTTGGGCGACACTCCTCCCACCTGCGCCTTGCTGTTCTGGCTGTTGTTCCATCTTCAGGCGGCTCTTTTCCTGCTGGTGACCTATTCCCAGGCTGCGTTTTGAGGCAGGAGGCTGTTTTTCTGTGGTGATTGCATCGTTAGCACTTGCGTTTGACATCATCCTTGCGTTCTGTGCAAGGTGGCCAGCTCAGGAGCTTCTGGTGTTTGTGTTTCGGCACCGGCAACCTTCTCTTGTTGTGTTTTGGTGTTTGCAGATATCGAAGATGTCTTCTCATCAGTTTACGGGCTTTGATGACTCAGATGACGAGCTTTTGTCTCGACACTCATCTGAACGGAGGCGTGATTTCTATCACGAGGACCGTCGTCCGGAGTCTATTCCTCTTTCCCGTGCCCCTTCTATTCATATATCTCGGCGAGCCCCTTCCAGTGGGCCGAAGATGCAGCCTTTGGTACCCCCTGTACAGGTACTCGTACTTCCTCAGCTGCCCAAAGAGGACCGGTTGGATGGCTCCAACTTTTCTCTATGGTCTTGCAAGGTGGAGTGTATCTTGGACTCCTTCGATCTTTGGGAGCTTGTTTCTGTTCCTATTCCCCGGCCTAAGATGGATCCCGCAGATGGGACTTCTATGGATCGTGCAGCCTTATGGGATCGGCTCAATTCTAGAGCCAGATCTTTCCTCTTTCTGAGTTTGCAGGATTCTGTCCTTGTTCATGTTTACAGGTTGAAGACTGCAGCAGACGTGTGGAGAAAGCTCGCGTCTCTCTATCAACAGAAGACGTTTGCCCACCGGATATCTCTCGAAAAGAAGTTGCGGATGCTCGCTATTGATGATAGTCCTTCCATGAAGGACCACATCAACAGATTACAGGATATGAGGGATGAGCTTGCATCCCTCGGTCGGACGATATCTTCTGAAGACATGGCTATGATTCTTTTGACTCAGCTGCCATCGCCTCGGTTTGATGTCTTCTACACCAGCCTTCTTACATCGAGGACCCGTGAGAAGCTTCTATGGGAGGAGCTATCCCCGCTTGTCTTGGAGCATGACGAGTGACTCAGAGAGGTCAATGCTAGTGGATCCGACTCCACTAGAGCCTTTGTTGCAGGTTCGGGAGGACAGAAGAAGAAGAAGAAGTCAAAGGATAAGGACAGTTCTTCAGGCTCTGACTCAGATTCAGAGAGACCGAAGTGCCCACACTGTGGGAAAGGGACACATCCCGAGGAGAAATGCTGGAAGAAGTACCCTCACCTTCGTCCGGGAGCGACGGGTGGATCTACATCGGAGCCTTCTTCTACCTCTACACCAGCTGTTACCCATGAGTCAGTGTTCCTTCATATCCATGCTTTGGAGGAGGATCCTTCTTCCGTGGCTGCAGTGTCTTCTGCGCCGCCTTGGTTAGTGGATAGTGGTGCTTCGAGTCATATGACTCCCCAAGGTGATTTGTTACAGGATCTCCATCCATCCGAGGGTTCAGTCACTATTGGTGACATTTTATCGGTGCCTATTAGTGGTGTTGGCACATTGCCTTTGTTTACCGACCGACCTTCGAGCTCCTTTTCCCAAGCCCTCCATGTTCCGGATTTGGGCCTTCCCCTCCTCTCAGTTTATGGCCTTACGAGGCTTGGCACACGAGTGATCTTCACCGAGCATGCCGTTGTTATTGAGGATTCTTTTACAGGAGCTGTCTTATCTACAGGTTGGCAGGAGAGCAGGCTTTACAGGCTCCATTCCCCTTCTTTGATGCAGGGTCCTCCGAGGCAGTCTATTGCTACACCCGTTTCCGCTTGTGCACCTTCTATTCCACAGGTTCCTTCCCATCCCCCACCTTCTCCTCCGGTGGTTCCCTCGTACCCCCCATCCCTTTCAGAGGGGGACGATCTCGGTGATGCGGCTGTGGATTCCCTGGCCCCTAGTATTTTAGAGGGGGATTCCCAGGATCGTGAGGAGCTCCTTCAGCAGCAGTCTACATCGACGGACTTCATCGACCTTGGCATTCCTCTTGCCACCCCAGGATCCGTTTCTCCCTTGGCCTTCTGCCACATCCAGGATTTGAGAGGGGGTGTTAGCAGTCATGTTTGTCATGCCTTGTCATCTCCTGCCTGTGAGTCTCAGTCTGAGTCAGACGAGGACATTAGGAGCTCTGACATGTCTGTCATGTGTTATGATGGGGGAGGCTAGTCACTCTCGATTGGCTATCTTAGGTTGTGTATTTCTTTTTGGCCTCTTTTAGTGGGCAGCCACTGGCTGCCCGGCCACTTTTTGGTCACTGTTGTGGGGCGCCCATTTTAGGGCATTTTTAGGGTTTGCGTCCATTTTAGGGTTTGCGCCCATTTTAGGGTTAGGGTTAGGGTTTGTCCGTTGCCTATTTATAGGCAGCCCCCCTCCCCACTTGGTCAGTTGTCTTCTTGCAGATTCCGACACTCCTTCTCCCCCGTGGTGGTGCTGCCATCATCATCAGCCTGATCTGGTGCCCTCACTGACGCTGTGGGCTGCGTGCAGGGACTGATCAGTCCATTTCAGTGTATTCAGCATTCATTTCAGTCAGTGCAGATTTCTCTTCCTTATTTTCTGCTTTCTCTCTCTCTCTCTCCCTCCGTGTTCGTATTCCCTCTTCCGCAGCGCACTCTCACAGCACCAACAACAATAGGAGCATTAAAGAGTGTGATCTTCAAGAGAAAGTGCATCAGCAGCAGTTGTCAGCTTTCCAAGGTTAAGAATATGCAATCTCCATCACCAAACTGGTCTCCAATGGCTGGGAAATGGCCCCAAAAGTTGGCAGCAACAGTCCAACACCTCTTTCCAACAGCTCCAAAATGAAAAAACGAGATTTCCCTCTCCCTTCAGCCCTATTTAGCCTTTCCTCCACTTGCATGGGAAAGTTTTGCCAAGTGGCAGCTTTCTTAATCCATTTTCAGCAATTTCCAGCCATTTAATTAATTTTCAAAATTAATTAATTCTGTAAATTAAATCAGCCCTTAATCCATGCCCAGAAAATTGACCTTGCCCATTCAAAAATTAATTGGCTAGGCCATTTGCAACCCAAAGTGGTCCCATGCATTAATTGACCCTTGAACGAGCATTAATCCATTAATTAATGCCTAGTCCCTAGTGTCACCATTGACACTTAATGGCCAATTAATGGTCCTAGGGGCAAACTGACACCAAAATTCACCTAGAATCTAACAAGTGTAACTTGTTACAACTTTTGCCTTTAACACCTATCTTTTTCACAGGGTCCTTGGGTCTTCAACTGTAAAAAAGGTAGCTTGCACCTCACATGTGCATCTTTTAATTTCACATTTGATTAATCCTTTAATCAAATGTCAATTAAATATAAGCAAAGCATCAAATTTTCACGTCCTCGTGACAAATGAGTTGTTCCTCCGTCAAAACACATGGCAAACATGTTAGAGCTCCTAATGTCCCCGTATGACTTAGAGTGATGCTCATGGGTAGGAGATGATAGTGCATGACAAATATGACTATAAATAGGGCCATCATCGTTGTATCAATAAGCTTCGGTGTTGAATCCTCAATCACCTCCAAATGGAGAAAGGCAGTTGATGGAGGGGTAGCCACCACCAGAGTCCTTCGTAGATTTCTCCTTCTTGGTGTCCTTGTCCTTGTCGGGACAATCCCTCTTCCATTGACTTGTCGTGCCACAAATGTGACAAGTAGACTCCTTGGCTTATCTTGCTTGGTCTTCTCGGCCTTTTTCTTCTTCTTCTTGTTCTTTCCCTTCTGTTAAGAAGATTGACCTGTCAACGCCTCTGTTTTGGGAGTGTTTTGTCTTTTGAGTTGTTTCTCTTGATCCAAGACTATCGGAACCAACTCCTCCCACTTAAGGGTATTTGTTTGGTGTGAAACAATCAAAGCGGAGTATAATCCATTAAATTGGGGCGGTAACTGCGAGAAGAGTTATTGCCATGTCCTCAGAGGTAATTGCCTTCCTTGCGTTCTGGACTTACATCTGCAATTGCTGAGGCTTATTGACATGCTTATGTATAGAAACGGAGTTGGATGGGTTCAATGTCTATATCTGTACCTTTAGAGAGAGGGTTCAATGTTTGTATCTATACCTTTAGAGACACCTGCTTCATCACGGTTATCCGATTGTATAATTGATCCAATTCTAGCCATACCTTTGAGCAATGGTTAAATGCTCCATGTGGGTTATGATGGTGGGAGTGCAAGAGAGAAATAGGAATGATAAGATGTAGGCATTTAGTTTGTCCCAATGTGCTTGTACTTGGCTTGGATGCATCATGGGCTGTAGGACAGTCTAGGGCTTTGGTCACAAGCTCTGCCAAATCATAGGACTCCAAGGTGGCAAGTATCATTACCTACGAGGTGTGGTAATTCTCTTGTCGAGCTTCCCATCCCGAGGAAGAGCTAGTAACATGGGAACCTTACGGTCCATGATAGACTGAAACTCCATGTTGAGCTCAGAAGACATTGTCACTTGAATAACGTGCATAAAAACAAGGGCAGCCCCCTTTGACTTTGAAAGTGCAACTTGCTAGGGCTTCCTCTGCTCATCTCAAACCTATTTCGACCATTAGAGGCAATGAAAACGCAAAATCTGCACCAAAAGACTGAAAACACAGCCTTTTCTCCTTCATGAATAGCAAAAACATGTAGAAAGTCAGTAATTTTACTCCTTTCTTGTGCTTCACTGCTCATCTCAGCCTTGTGTTGATGTGTAGCCTTGCCACTTGCCCTCGAATGGTGAAAACACAAACTTTTGTTACATTGAAATCTTGCCTTCAAGTTTGTTGATGATCAATCAGCCTTTCAATGCTGCTTTGATACCATGAGACTTGAGTGCAGTGAATGCGGAAGTGTATGATTAGATTGAAAGAATATGAACACAAAGGGAAAGGGATAGAAAGAGGGAGTAGAACACAGAAATTTGTAATGAGTGAATGCTGAAATGAAGGAAGCAGATATGTGCAAGGGGTTGTCGAGTGTATGTTTGCTGAGGATCTCTCTCCACTTGCAAAACTCAAGTGGGAATGGCTGGGGCAAGCCAGCCAATATACAGGTAGAAGTAAAAGAATAAAATATGTAGGTTGATGGGCCAAAAATTGGCCGATTGCATAAAAAAACCAGCCGCCATAATTAAATAACAAAAAATAATGCTGCTCAAAATTTGCAGCATGATAGGTGGCATTGCCCAATTGTTGTACACTTGGTCAACTACTCGGAACTTTTGGAAATGAGCTGGGGACTAAATGGAATTGTTCCACTTGACATGAAATGCCTAAATATACCTGAGAGTAATAATTGTACAACAGCACATTGCTTGTGCCCTTCTAGGTGATGATTGAATCTCTAACACTTAGGCCCAAAATTGGAAGTGGGAGAAATTGCAAGCATAACTCACCTTGGATTGTGCTGAAAGGTCCCACCCCAAAGCAACCAAGGTATTAGTCAATGGGTGCACAATGCTTGCCCAAGAATCTACCAAGACTACCAAGGTGATAGCTATCTTTTCTTAAGAGTCCAAATGGCCACCTTAGAGTTTGTAGAGATCCTTGGATAGTTTTAGGTGTGGAGGGGTTTGCAACGATTCGATGACGTGACATTTCATAAGTGAAGTCATACTCAAGGTGTCCTAAGTGAAAGTGCCAAAGATGCTTCTCATCCGTAGGATTCCTAGCGGCAGCTAGATAACGAATATGGAATTCGGAGCCTTTAGTAGTAGTCTATGTAAACAAAGAAGAGGGGAGAGAGGCGAAGCAACCAAGAGTATACACACACAATGGAAACTTGAGCACATAGAGAAGTAGGGTTGAAATCTTCTTCTTCTTCTTCTACACCAAAAAAAGACTTAGTCTACAACATGAGAAGAGACATATACGAAAGTCCTAAAACATATGTACATGCATTTACTAAGTGTGAACCTATTAAGGATAGATGAGGTGGTAGAATGGACATGCCATAACTGAGAGCGGACTACGTTGGTATAGTCTAATTGTGGAATCACTAGCATATCCTTTGTTGGTTATCTAATGTGACAATGAGCGAAGTGGCAAAGTGAGTAAAGTCTTGCCACTTCATGAAGGCATGTAGTAGATACACTATCATGTTGAGCTCGACATCTCAATACTTTCCCTCAAGCTTAGTATGAGCTCATGAACTCCAAGGCCTTGGTAAAAATATATATAGTTTGATCCTTTGTTCCGACGACATAAATCAAGTTAATATCACTTGCTAGAACTTACTTTTGAATAAAATGGTAATGGGTTTCTATGTGCTTTGGTTGCGCATGATACACTGGGTTTTTGGCCATTTGGATGCTACTAAGGTTATTATAGTAGATGATAACCTTATTGTCCACATGCAGCCTTAGATCACCAAGTAGCTTGCATAGCCAAGCTACCTCACATGTTGGAATTGTAACACCCTTATACTCTACCTCAGTACTAAACAATGCAAGTATAGATTGTTTCTTGTTGCTCCATAGTGATAATAAATTAGATAAGGTTGCTCACAATCTTTCTATGTGTAGTGACATCTTCAATCAAGTCCCTAACATTCTCATTGCCTTTTCTTGACATGTGTGATGCACTTGGTGGAGTGACTTGTGACCATAGTCTACCACTCCAAGGTCTATTAATAGAGCTTGACTAGGAGACTCCTATGGCGTGCTCAATGTTTGTGATTGTTGACCTGGTTTTTGCATAGTTACACTCTGATTCACGTCAACCTCAATTGTATCCTTTATAGTCACACTCTCATTCACATAAGCCTCAATTGTATCTTGTATATTACTATACTAATTGCTCATTTCATCAAAGTGAACATTCTTGCTAACTCTCAACTCACGCTTAATAGTAATGGGGTGATAGTACATGTATCCCTTTTGCTCAAGAGAATATCTCACAAAGACACATTTTTTCGTTTTGGAATTCAATCTATTGCGCAACTCATCAAGAATGTGCATATTCTCATCTAAATACTTTCAGATCAAAATATGTATCCTTTTCTTCAAGTGTCATATCATATAGCTATGGGTGTTTTGTTCATAATGTATATAACAATAGCAATTGCTTTAGTCCAATAGAATGAGGTAAGTTTCTTTTAAATATCAATGCACGAGCGTTGTCATACCATGTACAACAACTATGGATATTTTGTTTATAACATATATAGTAATAGCAACTACTTCAGTCCAATAGTTATGAGCCAAGTTTCTGTGAAACATCAATATACGAGCCATCTCTGTAAGATGCATGTTTTTTTGCTCAACAACCCAATTTTATTTTATAATATATCTACATGTAGAGTATTACTATATGCCATTTTTTTGCAAAAAATTAGAAAACTCCTTGGAGAAGTATTCTTATCTTCCATTTGACCTTAGACCTTTTATATGTAACCTTATCTCTTTCTCAGCCAAAGCTTTACAAGTTTTAAAGTGAGTGAGTACCTCATTTTGTTGACATATAAAATAAATCCATACCTTTTGAGTATGATCATTGATGAAGGAGACATAATACTTGCAACCACTAATAGTTGCAGTCTTTGCAATACCATTGACCAAGAGAAACCAGGTTCTTAGTTATGCTTGGTAAATGTATCATATCAACCATATGTTTTGTTTTACCGTCTTGCATACTCAAAGGAACATTTTCAATGTGAGTAACGGGATGATTTGTATCATTCCCCGTCTCCACATAGCTTGGAGACTTTGGACCGGCTAAACCACTCTCCGTGTGATGTCATGCGATTAGAGGCACTTGGGTCTACACATCATACATCATTCTTAGACGAACCATGGATAGTCATAGTATTCATGAACTATTACATAACAAATGGCTATTCACTTCTGTCATCATTGTTTCTAGTAGTAGAAGCATGGTTACCTTAATGCCTTTTTCCATATCTAATTTCAGTCTTCTTTTTGAAGCTATTCTTAGAAATGTGGTCTTTTGTACCATAATGTTAGCATTCCTTGTTATTACTAGAATTTTACTATCTGTTAGAACATGCAACTTTCTCTTCGACTCTCCCTTCCTTGGGACTATCCTCTTTTATTTTGTTGTGCATAATAACGTTGACCACATTGACTACCTTGACCTTGGCCACGACCTCTATCTCTGCTAGTAAAGTAAAATACTTGTTTAGATTTGTTTTTGCTTTGAGAAAAAGAGGAATCTAATAGGGATGATATTCATACATGACTTGAAGCTCTACTCTTGATCTTTAATGCATAATCAATGATGGACAGATTCCCTCTAGCTTGATTTAACTTTGATTTAAGTTGCAACTTTTTGGTCTTTGTGTTTACTTCAAATAGCTTTGCCAGATTCTTCTATGCAATAGCGAGGGTTTTAGATTCTTGCAAATAGCCCATCATGCTATCTTTGACACTCATAGGCAACCAATACATTACTTTACTTTGTGTCTACTCCCAATTTGTCTTAGCCTTTACATATGTGTCAGTTGTTGTATTTTCATCTCTACACTCTCTTTACATTTGTTTCTCTCTCTATTTTGAATTGTTTTGCTTGTGTCTCTCAATCAATTCTTCTGTTGCTCAAATCTAATAAAGTCTGAAGTTGATTTGCTACTGTTCCCGTAAATCCAACATGGGCAAAGACTCGCCAAATGCTCGATTCAAAGGAGTCGGATTCCACACTTGGCAAACCCGCATCAAGCTCATTCTGATGAAGAAGGGTCTCTGGGCCATCACAAATGGCAAAGAGAAGAAACCGCGGGACGCGGACCTTGCAACTACTTGGCAAAAGAATGATGACAGAGCCCAGGCCATTATCAAATTGGAGCTGGACGACAGTTATATCCATCATGTGGATAACTGTGAGACCTCACAGGATACATGGAAAAGACTTGACACCCTGTTCGGTGCACAATCTAAATCATCAAAGTATGGTCTCCTAATTGAATTCTTCAGGCTTGAAATGAAGTCCAGCACATCACTTGCCACACATCTTAATTACATGGAAGGACTCCTAACCCAACTTGCAGGAATCAACATTAAAATGGATGAAGATGTTTGCATCGGTGTTCTACTTAAGAGCTTGCCTCCTGAATATAATAACGTATCAACAACTTTAATCAACATGCCAAATCCTGAACTTGTTGATATCCAAGCATCACTGTTAGAAGAAGAAAAGAAGCTAAAAACTAAGGAAGAACCAAGTACCTCTAGAGATGAGCATGCATTATATGTTGGCAACAGGTACAAAGGCAAGAAAGATCAGCTCTTTTGTGACTTCTGCAAAAGGACCGGACACACCGAGAAGTTCTGCCACGCAAGAAAGAGATCCCAAAAGGCCTATCTAGTCGCAGTCAAAGAAGAAGAAGAAAATGAAGCAAAGGAAGAAGAAGATGAAGATCACCAGGATCGGAAGGACAAGACTCATCAGTCCTTGTACTCTCATAATTCTGATAGATTGTTTTAATAGCCTTGTATTTTCCTTACCCTAATGCTTCCGGCCATAAGCTTTGTAAACTCCTTATGTAACTTGGCATTACAGTCCCTGTACACTTTGTGAGGCCCCTGTTACAGCCTCTGGATGTCCACCATGTTTATGGTACCCACACTTAGCTTTTTCTGCAACAGCCTCTGGTGTTTTGCCATGTCTGTGGTATACCCACACTTTGCAGGTGGTTCTCATTACAGCCTCTACACACTTTGTGCCTTTCCTAGTTGTGATTGAGGAGGGGTGTTGAGAATCAGCAATCACACTCAAACAGCCTCTTTGTATGGAATCTCAGGGTCAAGGACATGCAGGCTAACTTATCCCATATGCACAATGGTGCCTACTGCAGTTTCCTACTTTCCTATAAAGCATTGTACTTGCTTCCTTTCTTAATGCAATGATAGTACTCTTTTCATTTCAGTAAAGTGCCAATGTCATTGTCCACATACACAAGATTGTGTTTATGAGTCCAAGTCTCAATCTTGGAACCTAATTCACTTGTGTAACAAACAGTGTCCATTCCATCATGAGTCTACACTTCTCCTTCCATCCTCCATAGCTTCCGGTTATGTCATGCTCTAGATCCCTCATTTCTAACATGCACCATGATGGAGCATCGACAAACATCTCAGTTTCTGTGGGCCGAGGCAGTGGCTACGGTAGTCCACGTCCTAAATCGATCCCCCACTTCGGCCGTTGACAGGATGATACCTTTTGAGGCTTACTTTGGGACTAAGCTTGATGTCTCTTATTTCGGAATCTTTGGGTGTGATGCCTATGTGCACCAGGAGTTTACTAATACCAACACTTCTCAAGAGAATGGCATTTTGGAGCGGAAGAACAGAAGTGTGATCGAGATGGCATGCACCATGATGGAGCACTGACAAACATCTCAGTTTCTGTGGGCCGAGGCAGTGGCTACGGTAGTCCACATCCTAAATCGATCCCCCACTTCGGCCGTTGACAGGATGATACCTTTTGAGGCTTACTTTGGGACTAAGTCTGATGTCTCTTATTTCGGAATCTTTGGGTGTGATGTCTATGTGCACATCCCAAAGACGTAGCGTGACAAATTTGAGGCGGCTTTTCGACAAGTATTTGTTGGCTACAACTCCCAATCCCAAGGTTATCGCTTGTATGATCCCGTGAAGCGGGATGTCTACACGAGCTGAGATGTGCGGTTCGTAGAAGTTCTGGCCACAGAAGGGGGTGAGGAACACCTCGTACTTGGAGATCTAAGGGAGAGTTCGACTCCCAAGATAGTTTTTTTGGAGCCAGAGCCCTCTTGATGGAGATTCTTCTTCAGAATCTGAGTCTTCTCTTCCATCGGCCATCCTAGTAGAGATCCTGCTGGTGGATGTTCTAGAGTCTTCAGTAGATGGAGAGTGTCAAGGAGAGATTCGACCTCCTCCTCGTTGGGCCCATGACACACTTCGAGATTTAGGGATTGAGGGGGTCCTTGAGAAGTGGGAACCGCAGGATGGACCGCGGAGGTCACGGAGGCACCAGGCATATTCTACGGAGCTTGTTTGCTCTAACTACTGTTTGATGTCTCGTGTTATGCAAGATAGAGAACCTATATCAGTGAAGGAGGCTTTACAGTCTGATCATTGGCGGAAGGCGATGGAAGCCGAGTTAGAGGCTATTGAGCGGAATGACACTTGGTTCATTGTGTCTCGTCCCCCTCATAAGAAGGTGATTGGTGTCAAATGGGTCTTCAAGACCAAGTACCATAGTGACGGCTCTTTGGACAAGCACAAGACTTGCCTTGTTGCTAAAGGTTTCGCACAGCACCAAGGTGTTGACTTCCATGATACTTTTGCCCCTACATCTCACATGGTGACTATTCGTGCTGTTCTTGCCTTGGTTGGTCATAGGAGATGGCCTGTTTTTTAGTTGGGTGTGAAGTTGGCCTTCTTGAATGGTGATTTGAAGCAGAAGATCTATGTAGAGCAACCTCTTGGCTTTGGTTCCTTAGATGGGTAGGTTTATAGGTTGAAGAAGACTTTGTATGGCTTGAAGCAGGCTTCGCGCGCTTGGAACGAGAAGATTGATTCGTTTCTCCAGGCCAAGTTGGGATATTGACGCTCTAGGGCCAATCTGCAGCTTTATGTGCACACTTCCGAGGGTGGTTGTGTGTTGTTTGTTTTGTATGTTGATGACTTGATTGTTGCAGGTGACCATACCCTGAAGGTCGACGAGACGAAGATAGCCCCACATCAGAAGTTCGAGATGACGGATTTAGGACTTCTCCATTTCTTTTTGGGCCACGAGATTTATCAATCTCAAAGGGGGATTTTCATCTCTCAGCAGAGATATGTATAGGAGCTCTTGGTGACTTTTGAGATGTCGTTCCATTTCTACTCCTATGGATCCGAACTGGAAGGCCACTTCACATGCAGATTCTCCTTTGGGGATGCTACCTGCTACTGTTAGCTGATTGGATCATTGATTTGGCTTCTCAACACACGGGTTGATCTATGTTTTGCTGTAGGTCTTTTGGTTGGGTTCATGAGTGCCCCTTGGTAGGTGCATTGGCAGGTTTCTCAGAGGATACTTCTGTTTTTGAGGGGGACCTCCGACCTCGGGATTTCCTATCCAACAAGTATAGGTGCTTCTAATCTTGTTCTTGAAGCTTGGAGTGATTTAGATTGGGCTGGTGATGTGGATCAAAGGCGATTTACTACAGGTTATTGTTTTACCTTGGGTGCTATCTCTTGGAGTAGCAAGAAGCAGCCCACGTTAGCCCTATCTTCGACCGAGGTAGAGTATCGGGCTGCACCTTCTACCACATGTGAGACTGTGTGGCTTTGGCGGTTGTTGGAGTAGCTTGGCTGCCCCCAGACTCGTCCTACTATTTTGTCGTGCGACAATGAGAGTTGTATTGCCTTGTCACGGAATCCCGTATTCCATGCCCGGATGAAGCACATAGAGATCTAGTATCACTTTATCAGGGAGAAGCTTCTGGATGCGACCATTGATGTGAAGTACTATAAGACTGAAGACAATCTTGCAGATTTGTTTATGGAGGCACTTCCCCAAGCTTTACTTCATCGACATTCTAGGTCCCTCCGTCTGCTGCCTTGTCCACGATCTGAGAGGGGGTGTTGAGAGTCATCTCCTGCCATGTCAGCAGTGCCACATGGCAGTAGTCAGACTGTCCGACTGCAGTCGGCTACATTAAATGCATCTGACCTGGTCATTATGGGTCATTTTTGAGGTATTCTTTTCAGCCTTTATAAGGCTGAGTTTCCAGCAGACTTCCACACTTGTATCTGACAGATTTCAGCCTGCTGCTGATGGAGACTGCACTCGGGGCAGATAGAGATCGAGGTCCTCGAGGTGGAGACATACGCAGATATTTTCTCTGCACCCGTGTATAATTCTGTATCCTTATACAGCATTCTTCACTACAGATTTTCTGCGTTTCAGTCTCTTTCTCTCTCTCTCTCTTCTCTCTCTGTTCACTCTTTGTCACGGTCATTTGCTTCCGCATTGCTTCACTTTGATAGAAATGTTTGATACAAGTAGACTTTGCTTCTAGTATAATCTCACATAAGGGGGTCTTTTGGTGGTTAGGCCAAAGGGAGGGAGTCCATGGTCATGGAGTGCTTTTCAGGAGTTGGTTTGTGGCGGGCATTGAGATTCAACTATTTCTACGCTCTTTGTTCAGGGATTGGTAGGATCACCATTGACCTCAACGTATTTCGGGGCATCTTGGTGGTGGCTTGTCACCTATTGCTTGGGTATCCATAGTCCTATTTGATTTTCATTGTTGTGTACTGCAATGAGTCCTTAATCATTGCATAAAGACACCTTGGTGGAGGCTTGATTACCCACTGCTTGGGTATCCATGTTCCTATTTGATTGTCATTGTTGTATGTATTGTGATGAGTCCTTAATCATTGTATATTTTCTTGTACTGATCACCCATGATTTGAGAGAGGGTGTTGGTAGAGTATATATCCTTTGTGATAGTTTATAGTTAGACTGCAATTTTGTTTTGTGTTAGGCGCATTTAGTGCCAGTCAACCTGTATTTTAGACTGCATTCCATGCTGGTTGACCATTCTTTTACCTATTTATAGGCTGCTCCATTCCTCCACTATTATACATGATCATACTTAGCCATTCAACATGTTTTGCTTCTTGGTGGAGAGAGGGAGACTGCAGCACTCTGCCTCACAGCACGTGCCATTGTACTCTCTCTTGACCTTGGTGTGTGGATTCCATTTCAAGAGTCTATTCTCTTTGAGTTCATTTGTGTTCTTGCTGTTCTTTCCAAAGGGGATCAAAGATCATTACCATAGAGACCCCTGAAGTAGTAATGATCCTATTAGAGACCAAGGTCTCTCGGGTTTGCCTTTGTAGCATCTTAAAGATGTCCTCAGAGGATAGGAGTTGTTGGGTGATTGGGAAAGCCTCACCATGATAGGGAAGAGAAAACACTGTTCCTAGTCCTTTGGGGGTTAGTGGGATAAGAGGATCTCCGACAAGAGGTTCATGTTTGCTGTAAGAGGACAAGAAGACATTACAAAGTGCGGGATCTTTTGGAACCAGTGGCAATCAGCGGGCCACAAAATTTGATAGGCTGGCCTTACAAATAAGGTCCAACTCTAGCAACTAGGAGTAGTCCTTGGAACAACCATGTCCACCATTGCTCATAGCCCATGTGAATGGACGTTTCAAAGTGGTGGATTAAAGGTATTATCCCAAACATCTCAAGTGACATCCTTGTGGGGAGGCATTCGGAGGCCCAAGGCAGAGGAGGAAGAGGTGAAGGAGAGCATGGAAGAGGTGGAGGAGGAGGAGAAGAGCGAGGAGGAGGTGGACAGGCACGAGGAGGATGAGGAGAAACAACATGAGGATTTTAGGAAAAATGAAACATGGGCTGTAAAAGCACTGCATATTTTTTATAATGTAAAAGAAGCCCTGATTTTATTTTTGCTTCACAACCCCGTTTTGCGAAATGGAATGGAACGTTTTATTTGCTTTGGGGTTTTGCATTTCTCTCGGACAAAACACATTTTTGTATAATATGATGTCAATGAACTTGATCTTGTGTAAGTTTGATAATCTGATAGATCATAAGTGGTGATGGTCAACATAAACAAATCAGACTCTTTGGGTCTTAACTATGTGGTTGTGGCCTCATCATGCTTCAGGAGTTTTCACAACTTGAAAGGAGGAGGTGTGCGCATGGTGCTTTATAGGGCTGGCCTTTCATGCAAAGGCAGCCGTTGGAGGTGAGGAACTGTGAAGTGCTGTTCAAGAAAAGTTCACTTTCAACAAGTGTTGCCATGACCAGAAATGTTCTCTGTGATAGTTGCATGTGTCATGGCAATTTTTGTTTCTGTTCGAAGCTTGAGGTCTCCCTCTAGTATGTAGGTTGTTGATTGCAAGTTGTCCATCTCTCTTCAGAGTGGTGTGGAGACAACGACGAGATAGTTGTTGCAACCATGGTGAGCTAGGTATCACTCAGCTGGGTACCCTTTCTGTTTTTTTAGCCTTGGGCATGGATATTGAGAGCATAGTGCTCTGTGGCAGCTCCACAGGAAGCTGGCTGAAGGTTTGTATTTGGACAGGAGCATTTTAGCTGAGTATGGAGCATGAGGACTTTCTTTCTTTCTTTCTTTTGTCCTTGTGCATACCTCAGGATATCCATGTGATATGCCAGCTCAAGGCCTTTGCCCTGTATTCTCCCCTTGGACACACAGCTATATACTTTGTTTAGGGGCTATTCATTCTCATGTGTGTTTGTCCACACACTTGTCATCATTCACAGATGTGCAAGGGAGTGAATGAGGGTCTTTATTATTGTATGAAGCTGAATGTGATTGGAAAATGTGAAGTTTCAATTCCGACATCTTGCAACTATCAGATATGAATGATCTCGGCTGTATGTATGAGTAGCATTCAACAAAAATTTACCATAATCTGCACTGCCATGAATAAGTGTGCAGTTCTTGACACTTTTATCTTGTGAAATGTGTTGAAATTTTGAAGATGGTTTTCAGAAAATGTTTCATGCTTGAAATGTCAGGATGGTGGTGCATAGTAATGCATCCTTTTATGGTGTGTCTATGGTGTAATAGTGATGCATCTAAAGGGATATCTTTACATCTTCTCTCCTGCAACATAATTTAATTTGTACTTCACAAAATGTGAGTACAATTACTAATGCTAATGCTAAAAGAAAAGTGGAAGTGGAATTATTTCTCCCTATGTATTGTGAAATGCACATCCATGAAATGTGATTTCTGTGAAATGCTTTTCAAATTCTTTTCAAGCTAAGTCGGAAATTAAACCAAGCCTCCCTACACTGAAATCCAACTTTTACATTTAAAGTTTGATATGTACACCTAAAATAAAGTACTTGTGGTTTTATTGGAAAAGAATGTACAAAATGAGAAGCATCTCATTCACCCTTCCTTGAAGACCTCTGTTCTCAGATTTGAGAGGACGGAACTAATGTAAATGAAGTGATATATGGACCAGGTGTTTACTAGTTTGATCAACATCACACATGGATCTGCATTTTGATTCTTTCTCCATTCTCAACATGCACAATCTGTGACAAGTTTGTTTTAAACTCTCTGCTGGGGCTTTAGACATAGAATGCCTGCTGGATTGCCTAAACCCTTGCTAACTGATTTCATTTGGCAGTCTTATAGCTAGATTTCTGTCTTTGTCTTATGGACTTCATGCTGTGATGTGTGGTGTGACATCTATGTAATTTTAAGATTCCATTCGTTCTAGACAGCCTGTTTATTCTGCCTTCCTGGCTGCCAAGTCGAGGAGAGGGATGCTGGGGGTTACATGAAATGGTGGTTTTGTTTTGGGGGGGTGGTTTTGAGAGAGTTGGCTAGACAGAGGGGAGGGGTGAGGAGCAGGTGGAGAGAGGGAGACAATTTTAAGGCTTGACCAAAAAGGAGGACAAGTTTTGCTGACAAGCCACATGCTTGTTTTGTTCCATTGGTCTCTTAATACGCAAGCTTCAATGGATTTGGTTTGATTTTTTGGATCTTACCATACTGGATTCCTTTCATGCATATGTCAATTTGCTATATGTTTTTGTGTTCCCTCAAGGTTTGAAACATGTCCAATATTGTTCTTGGGCTTTTTGCTCCATGGCACTATATACTTTGTCAAGGCACAAGAACATACTAACATGAATGTAGGATTGTAATTTCATTTATTTTTGTTTAACATACAACCTGCATGGCTATACTTAAATCTGTTGATTCGACCACTCTGGTAATGATAATGTTGAAGTTGCATTGCTCAGACAGGTCAAAGAGTTGCTGCACTACCTAAAGCATTTTCTGCAGATATCGAGGCTCTGAAAGGGACATTGCATAGTGGTTCTCCAGAAGCTAGGCCTTTACAGGAAAGTAGTCCTGCTTATTCTTCGAGAGGCCAGCAGGCACGAAGGACCTCTGCTGACAGTGAAGGTCATATTTGTCCATCAAGTCAAGAATCAAAGAAAAATGAAGAAAAAGAGAGATCGCAGAGAAAAATCAACAAGGGGAAAGATTGCTCTGCTGTGAAGTTTTATACATCCAATGGATCCATGAAAGAAAGAAATGGAATTAAAGAGAGAAATCTTGAACACACTAAGTAAGTTTTATGTAAGATTCACATTGCAATCTGTTCTGGTCATACTTGCCTGTTGGTTTTATGTCTTCTCATTCCGAAATTTTTCTATGTACATGAGCTTTCCACGTTGAAGCATAAGATGTTGGTAGTGTTAAAAT
The DNA here is from genome assembly GCF_053477565.2 of Lygodium microphyllum. NCBI lineage: Eukaryota > Viridiplantae > Streptophyta > Polypodiopsida > Schizaeales > Lygodiaceae > Lygodium > Lygodium microphyllum. The sequence goes on from NC_141141.1 coordinate 69,479,728, forward strand.
GCATATCACCTTTCTCTAAGACCTTAGGAACTCAGAGTACCAATAGCTCTGACCCTGGCAAGCTGGAAGCTGAACAACTTTCTCACAGGCTCTCTTGCAACTCACTGATTAAGGTAAGAACTTACACTAGAGCCCCTTGCTGCCTCACCTGAGCCACCTGCGACCTTTCCTGCCTGCTGTCACCATCAGAGTGACCAGCCTTGAAGTGCCACCTGTCATGCAGCCTTGTGCCAGACTGTCACCACGTCATCAATATCTTACACAAGTTTGTCATTCTGTTCCTCCTGCACCACATGTTATCACAGCCTGACCCGTAGCCCTTGGCTTGCACACCCGGAGTTTGCATAACTCATCATGAGCTCTCCCAACCACTCCAATGGAATCGATAAATTTTGTGGGGAAAGTGTCACAAATTGCTTTTGCTTGGCATGGCCATTGCAAGAGGGCAACATCCTTGACATTAAGGGGGACTTTTTGCCTTGTTAAAATATTATTTAAATGATCATCAAAGTAATTTTATTTGAATGTAAAATTCTGATTTGTAACTAGACGTTGGCCATGCAACACACATGTGCTAAGACCTTTCCATCACATACATAACAGTGTGGATTCTGAAATGAGTTATAACTTTCAGTGGGGTTTGTAACCAATTTCCATGGTCTCTTAGTTGAGATTGAGAGCCATGCTTTGGGTTTCGGCCCCATGCATTGTACATCCATGACATGCTGGCCTTTGATCAGCTTCTGAGCCATGCACATGCATCTCTAAATGATGCCTAACTCTGAGTTCATGAGCTTGTCTGTAAGACATGCCATTTTCTAGTTACAAATAAAATTTTTTACTTTGTATGTCTTCTCTCAAGAAGCTTTTGTATTGGACAAAGGGGGCGTGTTGGTTGCCCAATGGTCCACCAAGAGTGCAGAGGTGGTAAAGATGTGCTCTAGTTTATCCTAAGAGGTCTCCCCAAAGCAACAATGGCATTTGTTAATGGGTGCATGTTGGCCGTCCAAGAACCTACCAAGACTACAAAAACAATAGTAATCTTCCCTTAGGAGCCCAAGTATTTTAATTTACATTTTTTTGCTACACTTTACTTTTCCTTTTCTTTTTCATTTTTATCCCCAAATTCTCTTTAGTGAGTTTCTTGGGGAAAGAAAAGAACGGTTAGCTCACATGCTTGTCAACAAGAAACCTACCCAACCACCCGCAAGAGTGTCAATGCTGAGGTATGGGATGGGGAGGGTGGTGGCAATTCGGTTGTGACAATTTGAGATCAATGGATGATGCTTGGGGTATTTGCTCAAAGGTCTAAAAGGGTAAAGCATGCTACACAATGCATGGTGTTTTGCTTGAGAAGGGGATCATAAATACAAGTGTTCCACTTCCAATTGTATGAAACATAAACACAATGTATATGCGAAAGGAGTATGCAACAAGGTCCACTCAAGCAATGCCATCGTAGGGGTGCCACGCAAGAAGTGCCCTTTTACAATAAGTATAATGTATCCATGCACAAATAGGAGAAAAAGTTAATGAGAAATATGTAAATGATATACCAAACCTTGAAAGTATAATGGAGAAGAGGTAATCCTCCTCCGAGTTGATGTTGATGGTGGAAGAAGAGCCACGACCTGCCCCCTAACTTGATGTTGAGGGGGAAGGACCTATATTCGATGTTGTTGCACAAGCGTTGGAGTGTTAGTTGATTTTTGACTACCTTTGTGAGGTCAGCATAATTTTGTGTAGATGGGACAAACAGGAGTTGAGTAGTCCCCAACTCAACTTGTTGTCTTGAGAAATGATAGTGCACTCCACATGCCTCGTGTTAGGGGATACAATTGGGTTTTCTACAATGGCGATGACACTTTGGTTGTTGGTGGAGATGGCGGTAGGGGAGTTAGGAGGAAAGTGCAACTTGGTGAGGAGGAACCGAAGGTAGATAGTTTCATAGTTGGCATCATAGAGAGCTCTATTCTTTGCTTTTGTGATAGAAGCTATAACATTGGACTAGGGACCAAGAAACTAGAGCTGATCCGAGAGAGAATGTATAGCCACTATGGGACTTTTGGGTATCATGGTCTCCAGTCAAGTATGAATTTGTCAATCCTTGCAAACTCAATCTAGAATTGAAGTGCAAACCATAGATGTAAGTATCACTGTGATATCTCAAGACACGCAAAGTACTACTGTAGTGAGATGCAGTTTAATATATTATGAAAGAACGGATGTGCAATATGCAAGGTTAGGTCGGGAATCTGTTAGCCAAAGCAGCTTGCCCACTAGTTGTTGTTCAGTAAGAAGTCCCATCATGGAGTGCATCATCCAGATCCTTGGTTAGTTTAGGTGTTGAATCAAATGGAGTGGCCACTTATCTGACACCATCACGAAAGTACTGATTCACTAATTGCAAGGCATACTTTTGTTGTGATACAAAAGTACCATCTGAATGTGGCACAATCTCCATGCCTTGAAAGTAGTTGACCGAGGTTAGCCATCTCAAAATTAGAAGAGAATTGTGCTTGAATGCATGGAATTTTGGAAATATGTGAAATTGTAACGATAAATTCATCTACAAAACCCCCTTTGATGGGATCATAAGGAGAGGGTTTAGAATGATTGTTCCTTAAAGAACCAATCAATCCGATGATACTAGGTCCGCGAGTGAAGTGGGTAAGCCACATAGAACTTCTCTCTAGAATACCATTTGGAAAGGCACTTTTTGCATCCATCTGATACAGTTGCCACTTACGATGGGTAGCCAATGCACAAAATTGAGAAGAAATTACTCAAAAGCATGAAAAAACAAAAGAGAGTGTACAATACAAGATTGGGTACAAAACCCAATCCCTCCAGCCCTGCCCTGTGCATTGAGAGGGCTCTCCTTGATGCTTGCTTTTAGTGATTCAATTTGCCTTGTCCCTAAAACAGCCCTTTACAAAAAGAGGGTGAGCTTTTTGCTAATTGAGCTTGCTTAATTGAACTAGGATTTTGAACCTTCATGAATCCAATAGATAATCAAACTCTAAGGCTCAATAATAGTCCAATACTAATGCTAATACATCTCATATATAATAGTAATCGGCAAATAGTAGGCAACACCGTAAAATTAAATAAACCCATTGGTGTTCCTTCAATGAATAAATTCAATGGTGCCAAAAAATAGAAATAAATATGAGATGATAAAAAATTGGTTGAATGCTTGGCCTAGCATTGGGGACACCTGTCTTTGCACATCAATAAGTTTAACTCTAAATAGAGTTAGTGTGAGAATCCATATAAATAAATCATTTCTCAACAACATTAAAAATAGAAATTATTAAACATCAGTTGTCACCAAAAACAAATAATCAAGGGATACTCCAAGGGCACCTGACTGCCTATCATTTCAATTCGCACTATCTATGGCTAGCTTGATTTATTTGACTTCATCTCAAAAAGCTATTCTTGTCTGCAGGACACGCTAGACAATATTGAACTATTCAGGGGTCTTGTGTATTAATTAAACTCTTTTGGATCACATAATCAGTTCTATCTGACTAGTTCCTTTAGTCACTATCTTTAGAATTTGGGTTGGGTATAGAATAGGTGATCCAACCTGTTCTTGATGAAGTAGCAATGAGGATGACTGTGTATTGCATATTGTGTTATAGCTATCATTTATTAACCTGCAACATCAATTGACAATCTCCAAATATGACTTAGATTTACTAACCTCTATACATTTGACAAGGAGATAGAGAGCATTTTTGGCTTCCCTCCCATCACATGCTGCTGGATGTCATGTAAGAAATTTTGATATTAAGTGCTTCACCTATACAGGTTGAGGAGAAGCCTATGGTCTACAAGCTAGGGGGTTTGGGAAGCCAACTTGAAGCTAGCCCCATTTTGCTTTTTGGTGTACCCTACAAAAGGCCTTGTTAATTGTTCTGTGGTTTCTCCAGAAAATCGTTTTTTCCCCGAACAATCTTGATTTAATTCAACACAATCTTCTACATGTACCCCATTCTCTCTCTGGGCTCTTATTTTGTGCAAGTTGAAAACTTTTTATTTATACCTTTTTTATTCAGTAAACAGTTTTGGCAGGTCTTTTATTTTGAGCTTGTGTTGATATCATTTTCTTCAGCGGTTAAATGAGCAGTTTTTAAATCACATTATAATTCATATGTCTATGTCTATGCTGCAGAGAATTGCAAAAAGGCTTGCCTCTTCGGCTTCAACCTGTTTTGGCAAAAAGCCAAACTGTAAAATCTAACCTCAGAAAGGTTCTTACATTCACAAGCAGACTTAGCCTTCAAATGCAATATGGCTGTCTTCTGGCATTAAGTACTGTTGTTTTACCTGGCAGCAATCTGCTCGTGTTTCTGATCTGGTGCACACTAATGGTCACAGCTTTTCAGGGAAACGCAGGCATTCAGGCCCTATTGGCACAACACTGGTCCGTTTTGTATTTTTTGAATACATGCATTGGGCATTCTGCATTCTTGGGTGGATGTGAAACAAGTTAGAGTAAACTAAGCTAAATGTAAACTATCATTTGAAAAGGACTTCTGTTCAAGAACCTTTCTCTTCAAGGTCACGGTTTCTGTATTGATCTGGAAGCTCAACAGCTAGCACGTGTCTTTAGGATACGGCAATGGAGCTTTCAGACGATGAAGAGCAAGGAGTATCAAGTGATACAGCCATTGACTCAGCAAGGAGTCATCAGCATCGGTATGAGTTACGCAGTGATTCAAAAGGGTATGTCTAAAGGTAGTGAAGCAGTCATTTTACTTGATTTTTATTGTACATCCAGAGCATATTCCTAACAATAAATTTGTTGGACAGGAAAAGAGGTCTCAGCATTGCATACCCAAGGTATTTTATGATATGGTCCTTTCTTAAACTGATTTATGACCTTGCAAATATGGAGTTGATAACTCATGTGTTAAGTATGAATGTAGTTTCGATGTTAAGTTTTTAGTCATTTGTTTATCTTTAATTGAGTCTCAAACTTATCACAATTGTAACATGGGAGAGTTTCAACTGCTTTTTAAAAGTTTTTAGACACCTTTGGCATCAGGCACATTCATTTGATTCTACTTCAGTAGAGATGTTCAATTTCTTCCTCTTCTAAAGTTTCCAATTCAACATTTGGTGGTTTGCTTATGAAATACCCTCAGAAAGATCCTAGTCCTTGAAACTCCATCTTTTGTTTGTGCAGTAGGTCACCTTTTCAAAGTTTTGTTGTTCCACATGATTAGCATGTCAAGCCTTTCATTGTGCCTTGTCCACTGTATGTATTGCTTTTGTTGAATTGTCTGATTTCGTCCTGTTACATGCATGGACATCTGAGATGGATGCCATAGCATTGGTCATAGCCTTGGCTCACTTAGTGAATAGGTGAGAATTAAGAGGACTCAGTTACTCGTCTGTGCCACATAGAGGAAAATCGCCACACTTGAACCGTGATGTCTGTACACTAGGATGGTGTGCGTGTGGCCTGTAGACTGTTATGCATGCTTGGAATTTTAAATGTTTTAATGCTTGCTATCATTGTTGCAAGGTTGTATAATAGTGGTGTTCAATGTAACTGCGAAACATTTCACCCTTGAGATGCAGTATTTCAGCATGGAATGTTTCACCCCTGGGTAGGTCTTAAGTGAAGCACTGTGTGGAATGATAATTTGCACATTTAAAGTGTGTATATTCAGCATTTTTTAATCCATTGGAGTGAAATGGTAGGGCCTAGGCAAAAAACTACATACTGGAAGGTCTAATTTGTGAAACACGTTTGACGTTTTATGCCTGGTGAAATGTGTTTCAGGGTTACCATGTTGGTGTTAGAGTATACTCATATTTGTTTGTTGACTATTGTGATTTACTACCACACTAAAAAGGATCTCATTAATGCTCATATTGAAAGCACAAACTACAATCAAATGTTTTTGTTCATACAGGTAGTGGAATTTGTTCTGCAATCAAATGTTTGTGGTTCATACTGGGTAGAAACATTTCTTAACATGTTTCACGTTTCATGCCTGGTGAAACACGTATCATGATTACCATGTTGGTGTTAAAGCATGCTCATATTTGTTTGTTGACTATTGTGATTGACTAGCACACTAAAAAGGATATCATTAATGCTCATATTGAAAGCACAAACTACAATCAAATGTTTTTGTACGTATAGGTCAGTGAAATTTGTTCTGCAATCAAATGTTTGTGGTTATGACTGGTTACGGAAGTTTGATCATGCAATAAAGTATGCTGAGTGTGATCTTATGGCTTTATAGTGCTGATGCAGAAGCTGTTGAGGTTCGAGAGTCAGACATGGCACATTTGAATAATGAGGAATTTTTGAATGATACAATTATCGACTTTTATATCAAGTAAATTTCTGCCCACCCTTTAGTCCAATTTGTTTTTCTTCTGAAGTCCTTAATTTCACTTTAAATTTGTAGCTTTTGTAATTTTAACTTCTTTTCATAGAATCGTATCTCTCTTTTGGTTTTTATATGTACCATACCTAAATACGATGTGTGGGCTATTAGTATTATAGAGGTTATGTTTGTTGTAGACATTGATGCAACTCTCAATTTGTGTAGCTATGTGAAGAGAGCTTGATAGCTCCAAGATCTGGCAAGGTGTTCAAGAGAAAAGGTAGGATGAAAAAAGGTCACATGGGTAGTACCTTAGATCACAAGTTTCTTGACATTAAGTACGATTTGACAATGAGTCCAAGAGAAAAGAGGTTTCCTAAAGAGCATTGTTAGTCGGATGTGTGTACTTGGGAAGCTAGCTGACTTGACACTTGGATGTGGGATTGATGGAGTGTGCTAGTGCGGGGGTTGTGTGCACTGTGCATTGGTGTGGACATTGCCAAATATGCTTTCCTTTCTCTCTCTCCCCCTTGGTCCCCCCCTTGCAAACAGGATAGGTGTTTGGTAGAAGAAAGAAAGAGGAAAGAGAAACCCAACATGTGCTCAAGTGTTCAGTGCATGGTGGTGTGTGCTAGTGCGCACGTGCAAAAAAAAGATCAGATGGATAGTACCTTAGACCACAAAATGTATCCGAACGTGATGCAAAAAGATAAGAACGGGGACACAAATGACAGAAGTCAGAAGCTTCGAAGGCAAGAAGATGAGATGAGACTCTTTGAGTGGAATACTGCTCTAATATTGAGTAATGCTTGCTATCTCTTGTTTCTCTTGTTGTTGTAAGCTTACAATGGGTTCCTTATATAGGTTTTGGATAGAGAAGCAAAAGCTTTCCTGCATAAAGAGATAAGCTCGTATCTTTGAGTGTGGGGTGACATGTAAATGTAGATGCCTTTCTACATGAACAAATATTGGGCTTTGTTACAATCAATAAGAATATTGTACATCAGTAATATTTTGCTTTGCTTTTGCTAAGGTGGTTTCTTGGAAAGAAGATCGGCCACAATATTTTGTATTCCTGGCACATGCTCGAAGGTGACATCTAGAGCATCGAAAAAGAGTGACCAGCGAAGTAATCTTTTATTTCCAATTTCATTCGGGGCCCTTTTGGTTAGATAGCTTGGTACATGCTTTAAGTAGTGCGGATGGTGAAGTGGACAAATTCAATGAAAAAGCGAAAGGCTTTGATGGCCTTTATCATTGCTAATATCTCTCTGTGAGATAGAAAGGGTAATTCTTTTGAGTGCCTGAGAATATTCTTGAGGCATATCGGCATGGGTACAGTTCTGCAGATTCTTCTTCATAGAGGCATGCTCCCCAGCCGGAATTTGAAGTATCCGTATACAAGATGAGAGGATGGACGGATGACAATCTTAAGGGTGGAAGATTGCTAATTAATTTCTTTATGCTCTGAATGGCCATTGTGTGAATTTCCTTCCAGTGGAAATTATCATTTCTTAACAAAGGATACAAATCTTCTTTAACACACGATCCTGGAACTGAATTTGTCCTTGATTTATCTCAATTCCCAAAAATTCAATTGAGGTTTGAAACCTGGTGGATTTTGTAGGTGACAGGACTATCCTTGTATTTTCCACTGCGTTAGCAAACTGTGAAAGATGGTCCATCTTAGACTGTATTAGAGAATACCAAGATGTCATCTATGTAGGTGAGGCAAAAAGGAAATTTGCCAAAAACGGAATCCGTCCATTCTTGAAACTTTGTTGGGGCGACCTTGATTCCGAAGAGAGGACAGCCCACTGGTAGTGTACTTGGGGGACATAGAAGGCGGTCTTGTATCTGTCTTCTACATTTAGAGGCAATTGCCAAAAGTCAGATTTAAGATCAAATTTACTAAATACATTTGCTTTTTTTTATCCTTTTCAACAATAGGTCCTTTAAACGAATTGGATGTTCATGTCCAATCAAATACTTGTTGAGTGACTTGTAGTTGATTACCATCCTTTTTTTACCTCTTTTTTGCTCCGAATGCTTGTTGACGTAGAACGCCTGACAAGCCCATGGGGAATTTGTTAGCAGAGTATTTGTCAGCTCATGTGTGAGTCTGAGCTTGATCTGGGCTGGGCATTTTTATTAGGTATTTTAGGTATTTATTCTAGTGTGGCATTTTATGCCAGTGGAGCATTTTATGTACCAGATTGCTCCCCACTTTTCAGCCTATTTATACTCAGTGGCTCCTCCTCAGTCACTCAGTAACTTCACCATCTGCAGACTCTGTAGAGAGAGGAGCCAGTGCCAGTGCCCACGCAGCCAGTGACTCACTGTTGTATGCGGCTATCTCGTGTTCAGATATATGGATTCCATTTCCCGTGCATACGTCTGAGTTCTCATCTGTATCGTGTTCTTTCTTTCTCTTTTTGTCTTGTGTTTCAGCAGTTTATTTCAGCACATGTTTATGCTTCCACCGCTGTTCCACTTCTGACATGGTATCAGATTTCAGGATCTGTGCTCCTGCTGTGTTTTCTTGCTGATTTTAGGACTGGACTGTTTTGTACCCCTACTGATCAGACGACTGCTGTAGCAGCCAGGTGACCTGTTTTGGGGCTGTTTCAGCCTGCGATTTCTGCAGTTTTGCCATCGCCTGCTGCCTACGCACCCTTTGCTGCCTGCGTTTTCCATCAGCAGCTGCTGGCGACAGTTTTCTACCTGTTTTTCTGCAGTTTACAGCCTGTGTTTTGCAGATTCAGCATCTCTCGTGGCTGGGTGACTGTTAATTCAGGCCGTTTTTGCTGTTTTTGGCAGTTTTTGACTGTTTTTTTGACTTTCTGCAGCAGATTTTGTCTTCTATTGATCAGATTTTGGGTTATATTGCATGTGAACTCTCATTTTCTGCAGTCTGTGCTTGTGTTTTGGCTGTGTTTCCTCTCTAAATTCCATCTCTTCTCTACTTCTCTTCTTATCCTCTCCGTATGGCTCCTCTGTGCACTTCCACTGATGATAAGTTACATGGACCTGATTATCTCACATGGAGTGCTGTCATGAAAGCTTGGTTTGTGCAGAAGCGGTTATGGTATATCGTCTGTGGAGCTATTCCTCGACCTCTCCGTCCTTTTCCTCTTCCTGAAGACTTTGATGAGGACCGCCATGAGGAAGCGGTGCTCACATGGGACTCGGACGATGCCCGTGCTTACTCGGCGTTGCTTCGGTGTATTTCTAAAGCGGTCTTACCGGCGATTACCTCCTGTAAGACATCTCCTGAAGTATGGTAGAAGTTGCAGCAGATGTACGAGGCACCTTCCACCATGCGGGCCGTCACACTTTATGGCCAGATCCAGCAGATGAAGTTTGAGCCGAAAGATACTATTCAGTCTTTTCTTCTTCGTGTTACGCAGGTACAGGACCAGCTTCGGCACATGCAATTTGCTCTTCCCGAGGCGCATCTCGTCGGGACGGTCCTCTACAAGCTCCCCCCGGAGTTTGATGGAGTGGCCGATGCTTTGCGGGCGCAGACATCATCGACTCCTGTCAGTTTTACACATATGACCTCGATGCTTCTTGAGCATGAGACATCCTTGCGATTACAGGGGCGGCTTCCGGCACATTATGGAGGCGAGGCTTATGTAGCTTCAGAGAGGGGTGACAGGAAGAAGAAGTCGAAGGCCCAGTGTTACCACTGTGGCACGAAGGGACATTTGCGGAAGGACTGCAAGATGTTAGCGGCTTCCAGGAAGAAGGAGCAGAAGACGAAGCGGGATTTGACTCTACCGATGTGTCATCTCCTTCATCAGACTCCGACTTAGATCCTCCGACCAAGGTGAAGTCCAAGGCGCGGAAGGGATCCTCTTCTTCGGATCGCGGGAAGGGCTTGGTGGCCCCTTCCTCGGCTGCTTTCTAGTGGTGGTGATGAGATCATCCCTCACGACTCTCTTGTGCCAGAGAGGGAGTGTGAGCGGGTGTTCAGATGGGGCAGCCGTGCCTCATCTATACTTTTATACAGGTGCACAGGTTCCAGAGAGGGACGTACCTGACGCATCGACTTCAGTCTGGCGGAATCAAATCCTGGAGCTGGGATTGATATCCAGGTTTATGATGAGCTGGTTATCTGACAGAGAGCGGGAGGCTTTCGTCTGGCGCTCACATGAGGGGACACTTTGGCGGTCTGGCCAAAGGCGGGGAATCCATGGTCACATATGTTCAACGGCATTTTTGACAGGATGGTCTTGTATGCTATTGCGAGACATTGGTGACGGACACAGAGATATGCTATGATCTTCTCTATTTTCAGGTGTTTGATCCGATCGACATCGACATCAGATTCTCTCCGAGGCACCTTGGTGGTGGCTTGATCACCCACTGCTTAGGTATCCATGGTTCTACTTGGTGGTTCTATGTTGTATAGTTTCTGCTCCCTTTTCATCGTACTATTGTATTGTATCAGATCACCCATGATCTGAGAGAGGGTGTTAGCAGAGTATTTGTCAGCTCATGTGTGAGTCTGAGCTTGATCTGGGCTGGGCATTTTTATTAGGTATTTTAGGTATTTATTCTGGTGTGGCATTTTATGCCAGTGGAGCATTTTATGTACCAGTCGGCCAGTATTAATGCTGGCCGACCAGCATTTATTGCTCGCCACTTTTCAGCCTATTTATACTCAGTGGCTCCTCCTCACTCAGTAACTTCACCATCTGCAGACTCTGTAGAGAGAGGAGCTAGTGCCAGTGCCCACGCAGCCAGTGACTCACTGTTGTATGCGACTGTCTCGTGTTCAGATATATGGATTCCATTTCCCGTGCATACATCTGAGTTCTCATCTGTATCATGTTTTTTCTTTCTCTTTTTGTCTTGTGTTTCAGCAGTTTATTTCAGCACATGTTTATGCTTCCACCGCTGTTCCACTTCTGACAGAATTGGTTGGCTCAATCAAACCTTTTGCCAAAAGAGATTCTATTTCTTCCTTACAGAGTATTAAGTCTTTTTCTTTCATGCCGAGGTGAACTGCCTTTGTGGGTACAACATTTGGCTGGATTGGCAAGGAGATGGCAAACTTTTTTTTTTTCTCTGTATATTAAAGGGCCTTTGTGCATGAACTGTTTGAGGTGTTCATGCATACTTTGTATCTTTTCAGCATATTTTTTCATTTCTAAATTTATCCAGTGTTCCCTTGCATTTACTTTGGTAGGATTAGTGGCTTCAACTATTGAATAGACTGATCTACCAACTTTGGACAATAGAGGCAATTTTGCCTTCTTACCTTTATATGAGATACCAAAAGAGTTTGACCAAAAAGTGTAGGGTACAAGATGTTGTAGTATATCCGTACCTAGCTGAATCTCAATGGGTACCTTCACCTTTCCAAAATGCAGATAAGCTTGGGTAACATGTGTGAGGGTGATTTTCTTCTTGTTTGACATCTGCACTATGATTGGAGTGGTGGCTTTGATGCACTTCTTTGGGAAAAGCTCAAATGGAGCTATGGTTAAGCTTGATCTTGTATCAAGCAAAGCATCCACATATAAAGAAAACTGAGGCATGTTTTTCAGTTGGATGCATACTATTGGAATGGGTCCGCCTGCATTCAGTGCATTAACCTTGTATGCCTTGGATTTGGATAGCCTTATTTAGTTAGTAGGGTTTGTTGATGGTGTAGTAGTAGAAGAAGGTATAGCTTGAGACATTGAGAGCATACCATGAAAAGTTGAGGGCATACCATAGAGTTCTCTAAGTATGGATGTAGTTCCTTGGGCAAGTTCTTTCTGACTTGAAAGAATTCTTCTGTACACTTTGCATAATGAATGTAGCTCCTATTGCATTTGCAAAAAAACACTTACTATTTCTTTGCCAGTTTGTTGTGTATTAGTAGTTGTAGGTGAAAGGGATTGGAGAAGTTGAGAAGCAGTTCTGGGTTGGTGAATGTTCTCCAGTTTATGTGGCAAAAACATATTGGCTTGGCTCTTGGTCTTTGGACCTAGAGTTCTTGGTTTTGGCAAGTCATACAGATTAGCAAAGAACTCTTGCTTGAGCTTGTTCTTATGCTTTTTGTGCTTGAAGGAGAACGTGTTTGATTTGTCAGACTCACTTGATGACTCAATAGAAGCAATTTTTACCTGCTTTCCTTTTGACTTCTTTGAAAAGTCATTTCTGGGATAGGAATTAAAAGTTGAAGACATGAATTTATCTTCATTTCCACCTGGAAAACAAGTTCCATGAGCATTAACAGGATGAAAACTTGTAAGACTGATTGTATCTTTATCTGTTACTTCAGTAGCATCAGATGCAGTATCTTCTGTTGAAGAGTCCCTTGCTGCATGCCAAGATTGGGGTGAATCTGATTCAGTTTCTATTTTTGATGTTGTCTCTGACTCAGTGGTTGATGAAGTACTTGGTTCTTCCTCCTCTCAGTCGTATCATCATAAGAGTAACAATTCTCAATGCCCGTAGAAAACGTCTTATGAAGAGCTAGTATCAAAAAAATGCATATTGACTTTTGCAGAATTATTTTGCTCTTTTTCCTTCTTTGAGTGTTTGTTTGCTAGATGTGAAGGACTGCTGCGAATGAAGTATTTAAGATATTTTTTCTTTGATTCTTTTTGATTTTCCTTGTATTTGTACTTTGCTTTGCCTTTTGCTTGCTTATAGGATTTTCTTGAATACCTTGAGTGTTTATGACCATTAGTATAGTCTTGTTTGTTGGAAAAGGACTTGGAATGAGAGTAATTTTTGTGATACCTGGATGAATATCGATGCCGATGATGGTGATGACTATACTTGTAGCTGTTATCACAATTGCATTTGTCGCATCCAAAATCCATATCAAATTTGTGAGCTTGCTTGCAAAGAGACTATGGGAACTCTTGGTTTAATTGAGTCATCTTTTGGAGATGACAGACTTCCTTAATTGTCTGCTCAATGGTTTGGATTATCTCGCCGACGCTATCTGTGAGATCCTTGTTTTCATTTTTCATCTTTTGCTTACAATAAAAGGGGATTGGCTCTGGAAAAGAACAGACTAGATGTTCTTTCATAGTATTGTCACGGGCTCCTTATTCCTCGTACAAAAGATCTCTCATATATATTAACTATTATTTATACATGCGAGGATCACAAAGCTTTGATTTAAAGAAAGCTTCCCTAGCTTCCAATACATCGTCTAGCTTGTTTCCTACTAGTTCTCCTAGTAACAATTCAAAGAAAATTTGTCTAAGATCAGGACTTTGTTCAATAGCCAATTTTACCTGTGGATGAATTGATGTCCACTAGTGTTTGAGACCTCCCACAAAACCATGGGTTATGACGTTGAGAATATCAATCCTATATTTGTTTGTGGTTTCTCAACTATCTTTTGGCCAACATAGGCGTATATCATGTAAATCAGTAATTTGATTTCTTCTGATGTCTTCCCATCAATGGACCAAATAGGAAATGATCCAACATTTTTAGGTACTCCAATCTTCTTATAGAAGTCATTATGAGAAGTCTTTGATGTGGAAGCCGTACTTGTGGCATTTAGTGGTACAGTTACGGTGGCCAAGGTAGGGTCATAAGGTTGATGATAATGATGACTATGGGCATTCATATGTGATCTGAGTATTGAAGTAGGTGATGTTTTTGACCTATGAGGATTAATGGGGGTAACTTCTTCGTCTATGACACTTTCTCCGTCTTCGTCTAAAGAGGTAATGGCATATGCTCTATTTTACTCAAAATAAGCCTGATCGTGAAAATACCATGCAGGTAATGCCATAGGAGGAAGATGTGGTTGATTATGTTCTATACTTTCTCCTAAAATTCTAGAATCCAATCTTTTGTGAAGATGGCAGGTAAGCTCATTATTATCCCTTTCTTCTAGATCAATGCACAAGGGCATTTGATCTAGAACTTTGTTTTCTTCCCTTTGCCTTTAAAGCTTTTTGACATCAAGATCTATCTCATCAAAAGCTTTTTGTAGTCAGTCTCTGATCAATCAGGAAACATGAGCTCAAGATATTCAGCTAGTTCAGTTGCTGTGGAGCCTGGCTGAATGGGTTTCTAAAACAGTCCTGGTGGTATAGACCATGAACCAGTGGCTTGGTTATGTATTGCTGCTACCATAGGGCAATAGGTATCCTGGATTTCTTATAGAATGTCTTCTGGGTAGTCTGTGTCTTGCAAATTCTCATAGCAATATAAATCCTTTTCAGGGAGAATCGATATAGTGGGGTTTTCTGTAGACTTGGAGGTTCCTTCCCCAGTGGGTATAATTTCTTTCTTTTCCTTTGATAGACGTATACATATTCAAAGTTCCTGATGAGGGAGAAGAGAAACGTGTTGTCCATCCCTTTTGCAATCTTTTGTTTGAGAAGTTAGACTAATCTGTCGTACTGCTTGATGTAGGCACTAGTGTTGAAGAAACATGGGATGGTACTAGTGTGGCTGGTTTTGCAATCATGTTCTTTTGCATTTGCTAACATAGGGCAAATAGCTGATCTGAGATCTGCTGCAAAGATTCCATTTTTTCAATAAGACCTGTAAGGGCAAGGTGTGTTCAATTGATTGCTTGTATTTCTGCTGTCCAAGAACTATTATCGTGGGGTCGCAGATAAGGGGTTGCCTTGTACTGATTACTTTCATATTCAAAGTCTTGAGTGACGTTAATCACAGAAGATGAAGCTCTTTCAATTAGCTTCTTACAATGTTGGCAAACACCATGGATGACTTGATCATGAGAGCATGGTTGAGTATGAAACTTTAATGTGTTGGCTTTTTGAGAGGGAGAAACTCTCAACTGTGGTTGTATTATGGCCTTTGAGGATGAGGAAGATGACTGTTCTGGAGGAGAGTTATTGATCATTTGTTTCTATGGAAGTAGTAGTGTCTTCCCTTTTATGTTTTGGACTTTCATGATTTTTGGAGGAAGTAATTTTTTTTTTCTAATAGAGGAAATATTAAGTTGCCATTCATTCGGCAACTCTATTTCAGACCAATTTACACAGTCAGGCAAAAACCTTTGTGTAATCTTGTCTGATTTCATGATAATAGTTTGACCCTTATCATGAGATTAGTTCACTCCTTCTATGACTCTAGGAATGGCTAGAGACATACACCTGAAAACCATTCTATACTGGATTACAAGATATGCTGATGTGTAATCCCATTGTTCTGATGTGCAACATAAGTAATTCTGGTAGATAGGGGTCATCTATTGCTATTACATAATTGGTATCAGAAACATCACCTACTTCAATACTCAGATCACAGATGAATGCCCATAGTCATCATCATCATCAGCCTTATGACCCTACCTTGGCCACCGTAACTGTACCACTAAATGCCACAAGTACGGCTTCCACATCAAAGACTTCTCATAATGACTTCTATAAGAAGATTGGAGTACTTGAAAATGTTGGATCATTTCCTATTTGGTCCATTGATGGGAAGACATCAGAAGAAATCAAATTACTGATTTACATGATATACGCCTATGTTGGCCAAAAGATAGTTGAGAAACCACAAACAAATATAGGATTGATATTCTCAACGTCATAACCCATGGTTTTGTGGGAGGTCTCAAACACTAGTGGACATCAATTCATCCACAGGTAAAATTGGCTATTGAACAAAGTCCTGATCTTAGACAAATTTTCTTTGAATTGTTACTAGGAGAACTAGTAGGAAACAAGCTAGACGATGTATTGGAAGCTAGGGAAGCTTTCTTTAAATCAAAGCTTTGTGATCCTCGCATGTATAAATAATAGTTAATATATATGAGAGATCTTTTGTACGAGGAATAAGGAGCCCATGACAATACTATGAAAGAACATCTAGTCTGTTCTTTTCCAGAGCCAATCCCCTTTTATTGTAAGCAAAAGATGAAAAATGAAAACAGGGATCTCACAGATAGCGTCGGCGAGATAATCCAAACCATTGAGCAGACAATTAAGGAAGTTTGTCATCTCCAAAAGATGACTCAATTAAACCAAGAGTTCCCATAGTCTCTTTGCAAGCAAGCTCACAAATTTGATATGGATTTTGGATGCGACAAATGCAATTGTGATAACAGCTACAAGTATAGTCATCACCATCATCGGCATCGATATTCATCCAGGTATCACAGAAATTACTCTCATTCCAAGTCCTTTTCCAACAAACAAGACTATACTAATGGTCATAAACACTCAAGGCATTCTCCTTGTTTTAACTCTCTCAAACCGCTTCCCATTTTAGGGGTTTTCATCGATTAAGCATTTTTGGGACTCTTCAAGAGGCTAATTCAGCATATAATACTAATTTTAGCTCACCATCCCCTCTTAGGTCCAAAAACTGAGCTAGAAAGTGTCAAGAAACTACATTATTTCAACAATTTTCCTTTTTCATTCCCATATTTGGTTTCAATTTCCTGTCCCAAAAAGGCTTTCTATGGTCTTTCGAGAGTGTTGAAGTGCCATACGAGAGACTTTAGTGGGTGAGACTTGAGATTGTTTGCACCTATTTATACAACACCTCCCATTCATTCTTTATCCAGTTCTTTCACTTGGTGCGACCATCATCTCTCTCTCCTCTCCTTCCATTGTCTCCATCCTTGTTGCTAGGCATGAGTCTCTAGTTTCCTTGGGCTGCGTTTATGGTGGCAGTGGCTTCTCCTCTCCAATTGGTGACCATCCCTCCATCATGGCAGCAACATCCTGAGGGTGGATCTCTTGCGTTTGACATCTATTGCCCTCTTTCTCCACTTGGCGCCTTTCTTTATCATCAGGCATCACCTTTCTTGGCTTTTGGAGTTTGTGTTTGCAGCATCTGGTGGCTGCTCCACCATCTAGCTTCACATCACAACTGGTGTTTCCATCCTCCGAAGCTCTTTGTTCTCGCATTTGTAGCTTTTGGCTTCCTCCATCCTCTAGCGATAGTGTACCAGTCCTTGGTAGCATCCAGCCTTTTGTGTTTGGGCTGTCGGGGAGGTTACCTTTATAAGCCACTCTTCATCTCTGCGTTTGCAGATTCAAAGGCTTCTTTGCAGTCTCCTTGCTGTAGGTGACACCTCTTCATCTTTTTGTTTGCAGATTCAGAGGCTTCTTTGGTAGTCACCTTGCTCCAGGGTATTCTTTCTGCTGTGGCACCCTTGTATTAGATTCACTTCATTATTTCATTTTATTCATTTGAGTTTCTCTTTTTTTCTCCCTTGAGTGTTTGTCGTACACACTGTGTTTCTCCCTACAAACCCTACTGTCTCTTTGGTTGCTTAGTCCTTTCTTGAAAGGAAGACTAACCCAAAGTTTTGTGTGTGCTTGTTTTTGCCCCAAGGCATCCCAGCCCAAAGTAGCCAGCGTATTGGACAAAGGGTGCATGTTGGCTGCCCAATGGCCTACTAAGAGTATAGAGACGATGCTAATCTTACCAATGGAGTCCAAGTGGTTAACCTAGAGAGGCATGTTGGCTCCTCAGTGGCCTACCAAGTCTTGCAAAGGTGGATAGAATGATAGTTAACTTTTTTTTTTTCCTGGAGTGTTTGTATAAACAATATGTATTGCGGTCAATTAAGTAATTGATTGGAGACTAACAAATGGTTAGACCCAAGACCTTAACAAAATAAGGGAGCTATCCCTACCACCACTAGGTGTTGGTGATAATGAAATGGACTAAGGATGGGGTGAAGCAAATATGAAGGCTATGTGGAGAGGTAAAAAAGATGGGTGGAAAGCAAGCTAGCAAAGCTAAGAAAGCAAGGGAGATGCCTTGGAGAGTGCCGTGTGCAATGTCACGAAAATGATGGATCCAAAGTCGACTACTCCAAAAGACCGAAAAGGGATAAATGTGCGTAGATGTATGCTTATGAGAATAGAATGCCAAGGTACTGGAGTTATGCAAGAGCCAATGCAAGTGTAATTATGCTCATGCAAAATGCTATGTAATGATGCCACTTGGATAGTGCCCTCGTAGAGAATTGTTTACTTGTCCAAGTGTCCTTTTATAATTGTGGTATCTTAATGATGCCGATGAAGATACAAAGTATAATATACAGCCCCTTGTCAATCGTTAGGTGACGTGAAGTATTTTGTTACTTTCATTAATAATTACTCACATAAGGTTTGGACATATCCCATAAAGCAGAAATCAAAAGTATTAGCTACCTTTTAGCATTGGCATGCTCTTGTTGAGAACCAATTTGGGTATAGGTTGAAATGCCTACAATCTCATAATGGGGGTAAATATGTATCTAAAGCCTTTGACTTTGAGTAGTTTTATGATGAGAAGGGCATTAAGTGTTGGTTGATTGCCTTGTGTATCCCATCCTAGAATGGTACTGTTGAGCATATGAACATGATAATTTAGGAGAGTATTTGTAATATGCTTAGCCAATCAGGCTTACCGCAACATTTTTGGATTGAGGCAATTAGTACTGCTATACATTTGATTAATAGATTCCGAGGCACAGCTATTGACTATCCGGTTGCAGAGGAGATATTGTCTAAAAATTCTCCATCATATGCTCATTTGCGTGTCTTTGGTTGTGAGGCTTTCTATCGTGTTCCCAAGGATAAGTGCAATAAGTTGGATCCTAAGTCAGTGAAATGCATCTTTCTTGGTAATGGAGATGTAGGTGAGATGGGCTATTGCCTATGGGATTCGCAGACTTGGAAAGTCATATGAAGCTATAATGTTGTTTTCTATGAAAAGAAAATGCATAAGTAGCTTGATCAGATAGTTGAGATATGCAAGATGATATTTTAGGAGGAGCCTCTTGTATAGTCAGCTAGATAGCTGCAATTGATGCTCAAGTGGCCCATGACCATGATGTTAGATAAGATGTATAGGTTTCATAGCTTGCTGTGAGAAGTTTTACTAGAGATAAACATCTTTGTGAGCGGTTGGCGCCTTCCATGGATTATGTTATGGTGACAAATGCTGGAGAGTCTCTTACTTATGATAAGGCCATGCACAAAGATGATAGTTACTCTTGGGAGAGGGCCATGTAGTCAGAGTATGACTAATTGTAGAAATATCATATGTGAGATTTGATTCCTTTGCCTAGTGGAAAGTATGCTTTGTTATGCAAGTGGGTGTATAAGTTAAAGAGTATCCCTGGATGCTCCAAGCCGG
Organism: Lygodium microphyllum; assembly: GCF_053477565.2. NCBI lineage: Eukaryota > Viridiplantae > Streptophyta > Polypodiopsida > Schizaeales > Lygodiaceae > Lygodium > Lygodium microphyllum. The sequence goes on from NC_141141.1 coordinate 69,499,176, forward strand.
CATATAAGGTCATATTGATTGCGAAGGGTTTTAAGCAGGAGCATGGTGTTGACTTTGATGAGGTTTTTTCTATTGTAGTCAAAATGGCTACCCTACATTTGGTACTGACTTTAGTTGCTTAGTTAGATTTTGACCTTTATTAGATGGATGTAAAGATGGCTTTCTTACATGAGGACTTGGGTGATAAGATTTATATGCAACAACTTAAGGGCTTTGAGGAGAAAGGCAGGGAACACCTAGTGTGCAAGTTGAGAAAGAGCCTTTATGGCCTTAAGCGTTGAGAAAGAGCCTTTATGGCCTTAAGCAGGCACCTAGAGAATGGTACCACAAGTTTGATACTTTCATGCATTCATAGGGATATACCTGCATTGATATAAATCCGTGTTTACTCATGAAGAAGGCTCGTGATGGCAGCCTTATGATTTTGGTATTCAATGTGGATGATATGTTGATTGTTGGGAGTGCTCATAATGAGCTGGAAGCCTTGAAAAGTCAGGTCAAGAAGAGCTTTGAGATGGACGTAGGACATGCCTCACATATTCTTGGGATGTGTATCATTGCGCAATTTCTCTAAGGGGCTCCTTTACTTGTCCCAAAAGGAGTGCATCCTTCAACGATTTCATATGTAGGATGCAAAGCCTATCAGCTATCCTTTACTTTCTCATGTAAAGGTTAGTTAGACCGATTGTCTATAGTTTGATGAGCAGAAGGCCAAGATGGCCAAGATCCCTTATGCATCCGTAGCAGATAGTTTGATGTATGTCATGATAGCCACTCGCCATCACATAGCATTTGCAATGTGGGAGTTGTGGCATGCTATATGGATATACTTAGTAGGCAACATTGGGATGTTGTGAAGGGCATTGTAAATATGTGCATATGTTATAGTACCTGGGATATAGGAGTCGTGGAATACATTGACTTTGAAAAGCAGGGCATGCAGACAATAGAAAGTCCACCTCTGGCTATGTCTTCACCTTCGCTAGAGGTGTTGTTTCTTAGATGTCCAAGGTGTAGAAATGCAAGGCCCTATCTACTATAGAGGCAGAGTATGCCTCATCCATTGAGGCTTGCAAAGGAGGCTCTTTGGTTAGGTTGTTTGGTGGTAGACCTTGGTATTACTGATGTGGTCCCCACATTGCTTTTGGATTCTATGAGTGCTATTTAGTTGGCGAAGAATGTGGTCTTTCATACGAAGACAAAGCATATTGAGGTGCGTTACCACTTTATCAGAGAGGTGGTTGAGGACAAGTCCCTTGAGCTTGTCAAGGTCTCAATTGACCAAAATCTTGCAGATCTGCTTACTAAAAGTTTCTCAGTGGAGTGTTTTGCCTTCCTTAAGAAGATGATAGGCATTGGATGAGATGATGACTTTTCTCATCTTGTTGTACTTTATGTACATTTGTATATTTGTACATTTTTCTTGTTCTCTTCTCACTAGAGATACATTTGCGTTTAAGTGGGAGGTTGTTGGGGATAAAGGCACCTATGCCTACATTGCATGTGTATTCACTACACTTAGAGTACGTGCACACATGCATACTGCAGGTGCCAGGACTTGTACAACTGTACTTTGCAGGTGGTAGGCGCCTATCACTGTCACTTCATTCGTTATTCTTTTAATGACTAATGGATAAGGGAAGGCTAGTCATGCATTGTAATTTGTGATTGTTAGAGTTTCCACATCTTCTTTCTCTCTCTCTCTCTCTCGCTCCTTCCATAGCTCATTTCTCTCTTGCTTTCCCATGCTCACGTTTCCACTCAAGCTTCTCTCTTCACATTCTCTATCATTCATTTTCTATCAATTAATTACATAATTACTTCATGCATGGGCCAACCCAATGGGTGGGCTGACTTGTGCGGCCATATTCTAGGTCTTGACCAGTTAGTATGCCAATTGTGGCATCAATTTGGCTATTTATAGGCAGCCCCTCCCACTCCACATCATCCATCTATCTGATCATTTGATCATTATGCTAGCCCTCCTCATTCTTGTGTCTTATCCCCTATCTCTAGTAGCTAGCTGGTGCTCAAATTGATGCTCTCACTTGTGTGTTGGGTCAATTATTGCGGGCTTGTAGTCGAGATCTGCAAGTAATCAGTAAGACTGTTGCACCATGGGAGTTGACAAACATGTGTATTGCATACATATGTGCCCAAAAGCACTTATGATACATAGAAACACTAGAATTCTTTGTAATTTCTTCAAAATCTCACAAGCAAGAGATAATAAACTTAAATTTCATTGTTGACAGCATCGAGATTGCTTCAGCAATGTTCCCAATGAGCATTACACATCAATTTTGCCAAAATTCACGAATTTCAGCAAAAGCCCCAAAATTTCATTGACCAATGTGCACAATTTCTTCAATTTCTAGGTCATTGTTATGCATGACCAACATCAAATTTGGGAAAACCCTCAAATTTTCGGGCATAAATATGCACAAATCTCAGAGTTGTGCTTACGCATGTGAACCCCTATCAGTGAGAAGGAGAATAGTCTGCAAAATTAATTAAAAAGACCGACGAAAGAAAACAATGAAAACGTGATTGTTGACTTGGTGTCATGCTTGGCCTGTTGACTCATGTCGTTGCCTATTGACCTGCACCTTACGCTTGGCCTGTTGACCTGTGCTTTACTTGTTTGGTAGAAAACGATTGTCGCCAGTTGTCCTGTTGCCCACGCTGGCTTAAAAAGTGTGACTGACAAAATTGACGGATTAACTAGTTGCTTGGTCAAGACAAACGCTTGCACACACTCCACTAGTTGAGAGGTGAATTGCTTGACTCCTTTGCACGTGCATGGAGAACTAACTCACACTGTCCTCGGGAAGCATGCATACTCTTGCTGCAACTTTGATACCAGTTTGTTGGGATGAGTGCGTAATGAAGTGCAAGACAAAAATGGAGCAGGAGTAGTGTTGAGAGCGAGAGCGAGAGAATCCCCAGACGAGTGTGCGAGTGTGTGTCTGTACATAAGGAATAAAATGTATTTATATGTTAGGTACAAATAAGGGTATGTTCACACTCGTATAAGTTTATACACATGGAGATTAAGGGACTTTACACCTGAAGGGACTTTACACCCAACATGCATCAGCAAAGCGACGGCCTAGAAAGTAGAGGGGAGCTACGATAGCCAACTGAGACAAGTCAAGTGAGCAGGCAACGGGTTGGAGGCAAGTTAGGCGTGACCAAGCAGTGCAGTCGGGCGCGACAAGCCAGCTCAGGTGACAGCCTAGCAAGTAGGTGACAGGTTGGAGGCAGGTGTCATGGCGCCACGATTTGGCGCAGGCGATTGCCTGGTCAACAACGTTAATAGTCTTGCTTTCGTCATTTTTATATTTATTTACATTTTTGCAATCTATTTCCTTCCCAGTGATGAGTATTCGCATGTGCAAGCATAGTGTGAAATTTTGAGCCACAAAATTGGGGCTTTTCCCAATTTTGGGGATTTTAATGCAGAATAGGATAATTTGATTCAAAAATTACAAAATTGGTGCACATTTGCTAGGGAAATTTGGGGTTTTTCACATTTTAGTAAATTTTTGTCAATTTCACTGAAATTTTTTGCACACTGTACCCGAGAAATTAGGGCTTTTGCAGAATTTCATCAAATTGTGCAAGAATTGCTTGGTATATGCACTTAGGTACATGTATTGATGCAATTTTGGTGGATTTGCCTTTGAAAATTTGGGGCTTTTGATCGCAATTGTTGAATTTGTGCCTGAGAATGCATTTGGAGCAGAAATTGCAATAGAATTTTGGGGATTTCACATGCAATTGGTGCATTGGCTGTAATTGAATGTGGAGTACAGTAGCATATATTCTCTTATTTGAAATTTCTTGTTTTTTCGCAGCTGGTTGGTATTGCAGCGTATTGTGGTCATTTGTGTGACATTTGGGCTTGCATTTGCTGACATTTGAGTCGATTTAGTGTTGCAAATCATAGCTGGAAATAATGACAGCAACAACCTTTTGCACATTAAGAAGCTTGAGGGTGCACACAATTTTGCAATATGGCAAAAGTAGTGCTACAATGTCTTGGTGCAGAAGAAACAGGTGAAGCCCATCAAAGCCAAGGAAATAAGACCAGTAGGTATGGAATAAGAAGAGTGGGATGATTCGGATGAGCTTGCACGCTCTACCATAGAGCTCTCATTGTTAGACAACTTGCTCTTTAACATTGAGAAGTTGAATTCTGCATATGAAATGTAGCAAAGGCTTGAGGAATTGTATGCTCTGAAAAGTGGAGCCAACAAGCTTTATTGGCTGAAAAAGTTGATCAACCTTCGTATGAAGGAAGCTATACCCATGTCTATCTATTTGGATGAGTTCACCTCAATTTTTAGTTAGCTGATTGCTTTGGATTTCCACATTGATGATGAGTTCAAGGCTACTTTCTTGCTATGCACTTTGTGTGAAAGTTGGGATACTTTCAGGGCAGCTTTGAGTAACTCAAATGCTCAGCTGTTATATTCTAATGTGGAGAGTTCTTTGATGATGGAAAGACTCAATAGGCAAAATAATTCAGTAAACAAGTCTTCTAATGTAGTGCACACTGGGGGCAGATTTCAATGAAAGGGCAGTTCTGAAAATAGAGCACGTAGCAAGTCTCGTGGCAAAAATGTGGAGTGTCATCATTGTGGCAAGAAAGGGCACTACAAAATGGATTTTTTTCAATTTAAGAAAGAGAAAGGCAAAAACAAAAACAATGAAGATAACAAGGCTAAGAAAAAGGATAACCAACTTGCAAATAAAAGCAGTGTGAGGATAGAGGAGGTAAATGTAGTCACTTATGAGAATGACAGTGAGCATACATTCTCATAAGTGAGCATACACTCCTTGGATATTCTTTGAGTGCACATGCATTGATTGTAGATTCTGATGATGACATGCATACTTGGATACTTGATTATGAGTGGTTTTCTGACTACAATGAACATGCACATGGTATTGTCCACGTTGGGGATAACTATGCATGTAACATTGTAGGTATTGGTAGTGTAAAATTGGAATTTCAGCATGGCTCCATGTTTATTTTGTATAATGTGAGGCATGTACCTCAGCTCAAGAAGAGCCTGATAAGCACATGACAGCTAGATGACGAAGGCTATTACACCACACCACCTTTGGGGATAGCAAATGGAAAATTTGTAAGGACTCATGAGTCATGCATTGTTGCCAAGGGCTCCGAAAGTGATACTTTGTATTCTTTATATGTATCTAGCATGCGCGACCATGTAGTCGCCATAATCGAGCAGCCAAGTGTTTTTTTGTGGCTTAGCCAATTGGGACCCATGAGTCAAACTGGAATGAAATGACTCATGGAATGAAAGTGTTTCTCGTTTGGGTTATTTGCCATCTTTGAGGTCTGCTGATTTTGAACAATGTGATCATTGTATTTATGGTAAGCATGCTCAAACGTCACATAAAAAATCTCTTTTTTTAAAGTCTTCACCCTTAGAGTTGGTACATTCAGATATATGTTAGATGCCAAGGCTATCTCTAGGGGGAAAGAAGTATTTCATTACTTTTGTTGATGATGCCACACACAAAGTATGGTTTTATCCAATCTGTCGTAAAGATGAGGCCTTGAATAAATTTAATAAATTCATGGCACTGGCTGAAAATCAGACTAGCAAGACATTAAAGAGTCCCTCAAGAAGCGTGGTTGGGCAAGCCACCTTCGTATGCTCACTTGAGAGTGTTTGGCATTTGTGTACATTCGCAAGGAAGAACACAACAAACTTGAGGCAAAGTCTTGTAAATGTATTTTCCTAGGATATGTTGATGAGGGTGAAATGGGGTATAAGTTATGGGATCGTGGAAAGGCTGAGGAAGTCAGAAGGGTTGTATTTTGGGAATACGTATCGATAGGACAGCAAAGAATGCCCGCTAGACAGCAGCAAATACCTGCTGTAAATGGCCTTGAAAATGTAGGGAATGATGCTGAAAATGTTCAGCAAGATATTGCCCATGATGTATCACAATTTCAGCAAGAACAGATGCCTTTGGAACAACCAAAACTAGCTATACAGCATGCTAAACCTGCAAAACAGCAAGCTGTTAATGCAAATTTGCCTATCATGCCCATGATGTACCACAATCTCAGCAAGAACAGATGCCTTTGGAACAACCAGAACCAGCTATACGGCATGCTAAACCTGCAAAACAACAAGCTGTTAATGTAAATTTGCAGATTGAACAGCTAGTAAGTCTTGATCATTGGGTCCGCAGGTCAACCAAAATGCAAAGACAACCAGATAGGTTTGTTCTTGGTGTCAATTATGTGGCTGATTATGTCATGTTGATAGATTGTGGTGAGCTGTCATGTTTCAAGGAAGCAATGGATAGGAAAGATAGCAAGAAATGGCATAAGGCTATGCTGTCAGAGATGAAATCTCTCATGAAAAATGGCACTTGGGATTTGATGCATTTTCCTAAAGGGCAAAAAGTGCTACCACGCAAATGGGTTTACAAAATGAAAGTCACTTTTGGTTCTTTGCCAAGGTACAAGGCACGATTGGTTGCTAAAGGGTACAAGCGAGAACAAGGAATTAATGTTGATGAAATTTTTTTCTCTTGTAGTCAACATGACTACTTTGTGAACCATTTTGGGCTTGGTTGCATTTGAAGATATGGAACTCATATAGATGGATGTAAAAACAACTTTCTTATATGGTGATCTGCATGAGGAGATCTATGTGTAACAACTCGAGGGTTTTGTTGCAAAGGGGAAATAGCACACAGTATGTGAACTCAACAAGAGTTTGCATGGGCTGAAATAGGCACCACAAGAATGGTATCGTAAATTTGATACATTTATGCAATCTCAGGGATTCCATAGATCTCAAGTTGATCACTGCATATACACCAAGAAGGCAGCCGATGGCAACCTTATTTTCTTGGTTTTGTATGTGGATGATATGTTGATTGCAGACAGGGATGTTCATGCTTTGGACTCCTTGAAACAAAGCCTATAGAGTAGCTTTGATATGAAGAATCTTGGTGAGGCCAATCATATTCTTGGCATGCATATACTCAGGGATAGATCACAAGGTTTTTTCTGTTTGTCACATTAAGAGTACCTTACTAAGGTTTTGCAGTGTTTCAATATGGAGGGCGGGGAAGCCATTGATGTACCGTTGTCCTCATATGTGAAACTTAGTGCAAATGACAACCCTACATCTGATGATGGAAAGGCTGAGATGGCCAAGATTCCTTATGCTTTAGTTGTTGGTAGCTTGATGTATGCTATGGTTGCTACACGTCTTGACATTGCATTATTTGCAGTGGGAGTGGTTAGCAAGTACATGTCTCACAAAAAGCATTGGGAAGTAGTGAAGGGTATTGTGAGATACCTTAAGGGCACTAAGGACTTGTGCATCTACTTCGGGAAGCATAAGTCATTTGTTATTGGCTTCATGGATGCAGACTATGTTGGTCATCCTAGCTGCAAGAAGTCTACTTCAGGATATGTATTCACGTTCACAGGGGGGACAGTCTCTCGGATATCTAGGCTGCAAAAGTATGTTGCATTGTCTACTACAGGTGTAGAGTATGTGGCTGCCACTGGGGCATGCAAGGAGGCTTTATGGCTTTCACGTTTGGTGAGAGAGCTTGGCATTACAGAGGTTCCTATCCTCCACTATGATAGTTAGAGTACTATCATGCTAGTATGGAATTTAGTCTTTCACGCAAAGATAAAGCATATACAGGTGAAGTATCATTTTATTAGGGGTGTACTTGACAACAAGAGCATTGAGCTTGTTAAGGTACATATTGATGATAACCTTGTAGACCTTCTCACAAAGGGTCTTCCAAAGCAGAGTGATTTGCTCATTGCCGCCAGACGATGGGGGTTGGATAGTATATGTGTATTTCAGCTTTGTATATACATAGACTTAGCTGATTCTTTTCTCTACCTTCAAGCATGTTGCCTTTAGGTGGGAGGTTGTTGGGAATAAATGGTCGCCGTGCCTTTTATGGTGTTCAGGTGTGCACGCACCCTTACACATGTACTACACACACACACACACAAAAGTGGTACACTACGAGATTGTACCCACATTGAGTCTTCTGCTCTCTCTTCCTCACTCTCTACTCTGCACTCACTCACTCTCTCTCTCTCTTGACAAAAAGCATTGCGTGTCTCGATCCTCTTGCACTCTACTAACATGGACTAGCATGTACATTTTATATTACATCATTGGACATGCTGGATGGGCGCCCCGAACATTGGCCATTGACCATTGCTCATTTGTTCAGATGTGAATACATCCTAAAGTTAGGTAAGTCGTATAATGAATATGCCTGACAACACTCGGAAGATTCACTACTCCAAGGAAGCTCCATTTGTGTGTTATATCATTGGATATCTTGCATGGGCACCCATAGTGTTAGCCCTTGCCAGCTAACAATTTAGTCACTAGGTGTGAACATGTTAGCAGCTTAGGAGGGTGAGGGGGTTCTTGTGGTGCGAAGATGCCTTAAGGCTACTGTGGGTAAGGAGTCCTATAAAAAGGAATCATAGCTCATTTGTGCTTGCAAGATCCATTATTGGACTCCAGACCACATGCAGTTCCCTGCACGTGCTTGGATGGTGTCGGCTGATGGTATAGGATGTTGGCCTTGGGCTTGTATGGCTTGTGCCATGACATATGTTTTGGTTGTAGATCCATAGGGGCATTGCTTACTGTGACTCTTAGGATGATGGCTAAGTAGGAGATGGACTGGCGACTCTTTGAGGAGTCACACATAAAGAGAGCATGTTATACATACCATTATAGCATGATACATTTATGATAGCTAGCTGCAGACATGCTCTTCATCATCATTCATGATTTATACTACATGATAGAGACTTTCACAAACTTGGATAGAGGTCATTCACACCTTGATAGGTAGGTGGGATAGACTTCAGATTCTATGAGTATGGAAAGGAGGACAGGATGCTTTTTTTAGCCACTTGGGATTCTGACATTGGACTTATCATTCTGTGGCATGGCATTATAGACCTTTTCATTACATTTTTCTTGTATGGAACTACTCCGTTAAGAGCAGCCAGCATGGTAGATTCTCGTTTCCTCCATGTTCTTGATTGTCATTTTATTTTGGCTATGCTGGCTTTTACCTTGGCTCATAGCTGTGGTTAATTTAAAAGACTAGACATTACACCCATATTCAAAGATGACCATAGAGTATCCAAATAAATCAAGACTTCTCCAAAAATTTGCCCTTTTCTTCATGCACCTGTTCTGAAACAAGGAGTGATGTTCCTATTCCTTTCCCAGATGTTATTCCTACCACAAGTTCATCTGCACATCTTCAACCTCTCCCGTGTACCCCGTGAAGTACATTCCACCTTCTGGTTTAGGACCCTTTGGTTTCACTTCCCATGGGGCCCTTTTGCCACCATTGCTATTGAGGTGTACTGCCTTGATATTTGTGTTGTCCATTTTAGCTTTCATGGTCTTTTTCAAGCTAGTAAGACGTCGTCTATAATAAATGTGTTCAACTGCATTCATGAAGTGGCCTTCCCATTGAGTCCACTGTTATCAAGGTTTTTCTAGATTTGTTGTGTTTTCATTTTATTGTTCAAGTTGATATATGGGCAGGTACATTCAACGACCTGAAAATTTGCCAGATGAAGAAAGAGAGAGGTTTCATTTCTTCAATAGCTTTTTCTTCAAGAAACTTTACTTGGAGAAGGTTTGTTCCCCTATGATAACGCACTGAAAAACCTCTCTCTCTCTCTCTCTCTCTCTCTCTCTCTCTCCTCCCCCCCCCCCCCCCCCCGGCGGAAAAAAAAAGAGCCCCTTTCTTTTTGTGCAATATATTTGCCATTTCCAGGTCGTGAATACTATGCACTTCCATGGTTGATAAAATAATCTCTTTGCCCCTACAGAGAAAGAAAAAAAGTAGTGAACACTTTTCTAAGATGAGGAAATGGACAAAGGGAATCAATATCTTTGAGAAAGACTACCTTTTTGTGCCAGTGCATGACAGGTGAGATCTTTGATCCTTGGGTTGTATGGACCTTCTACATTCTCACTTATGGGTGTCTTGTTGCTCTAAAAGATCTTAAGTCCAGATATAATGAGACTACCTTTTGAGCCAGTTTTCTGTTACAGTGCACATTGGAGTCTCTCAATCATTTGCTTCAGGAGGGAGAAAGATCCAAAAATTTTGATACCTTACATACTGCATTTGGATTCTATGAGGGATGGCCACAATAGTGATTCTATCTTTCAAGTATTAAGGAGGTACGCCCACAGTAGTGCCACAGTAGTGAATCTGTCTTTCAAGCTTTAAAGAGGTATTTCTCTATCTGTCAAAAGACTAAAATGTGACAATAGCTTTTATTTCGAAGTACAAGCTGAAGGTGTCTGCTGGCCTTTCTGCACACAAACAGATTTTCAATTGCAGATTATTTGTGCTTGGTAGAGAACAGCTGTCTTAGCAAATAGTGTGCTGTGTCCACTGACATGTATAGTATTTCTATCTATCAGCGACAGTTCTATTGCATGTTATTGTTGTGGAAGGATTTCTGGCAGTAGCAGTGGGATACTGATTTCATGGACTCTGTACCTTGTATTGACAAGATCAAACTTGTCAATTTGGGATTGATGAAACCAAGAGCTATTAAACATCAAATCTACTTCAACTCGGAAGAAAATTAAATTTCCACAGCTTGCTCACATCAGTATTTTGCAAGGGCATCAGAAGGTTTATAGCTGGTCAATGTGATGAGATTTTTTTGACTTATAATACCATTTATTTTGTCTGTTATGCAATGCAAATGTAGTCACAGGATTTTGTAAGGATTGAAAGTCCCAGATAGGTATTAGTAGAGTACTTGGAACATTGCATCAGTGCAAGATCAAGACAAGTGGGTTCTCCTTTGCAGATTTACTCCTCTCAACATCTGATCCCATCCATCATAGAACTCCTCTCTCCATCTGCTCCCATCCATCGAAACTCCATCTCTACCTAACATTGGCTGCTCTGCTGTAGATCCACTCCTTTGTCTGTGGTAGAGACTCAGCTCCCAGCTGGGAGCACATATAAAAGTGCTGGTGCGACCAGCGGATCAATAACTAGGGTTATTAAAGGGTCTTGGGAACTGTATGTGTGCATACAGGCTTGCCATAGCTCCAGGTTCAGCACATCCTTGAGAGTGTCTACCCTCCATTGCTCTCCCTATGGGGAAGTTTAGGCCAGAAAAAGTAAACCCCAAAAGGCTCATATCTCTGACTTCGTAGTGTCTTCCTATCCAAAGTAAAATTGGCTAATTTGTTGATCCACTGAGGTGTTAAACACTATTACCTAGGTCTTCCCAAGGTTCACTGTGAGGTCTCTGTCCTGGCAGGTCTGTGATGCATCCAACTTTCCAAGTGTCTTTACAACCCCTCTGGTGTGTCTGAGATGAGTAGGGGGCCAAAGGTGAAAAAAAAAGAAAAGAAAAAAATGAAAAACACCTCACCCCAATTTAGTGACATTTTTTCACAAAAGATGCATCTATTTTAGCCACTTAACCTATGGTACAAATTCTAGTGTATTACACATAAACTTAACGTGAGCCAAACAATTGAGGTATGCAATCGTTTTTTTCAAATTTTGAATTTCTTAAAACCTTGAAACAGGGCCAATGAATAATTCTTTCGCACTATAGGTCCCACACACTCTAGACAAGGTGTAAGGAGACTTAGGAGAGCAAATGTCCCTTGCCCAAGGGTTGCAAAAGGTTGGACAGGGGGCCATGGATTATTATACTGCCCTGTTTAGTTTGACAATGAGACCTTTATGCTTTGAGGGATAGAGACATTGTATGGTAGAGTACCACGAGGGTGGTCACAAAGAGCATGAGGAGATACTTGCTGGCCTCTTTCTTAGAGGATATTCCAGAGGTTTTGTTGGCATTACCATTAAGGAAGTGCTGAGGGGATTATGGATTGGACATGGCTTTCTTGTTGAGGTACTGGGAGTGATCAGCACAAGCCTTCTAGCAGCATTTCAAGAGATTATGGCATTAGGAGTTATGCCGGAGGAGCTGTCCGAGGGATTGATTCCCATCATCCCAAAAGGTGACTTTTGGATGATCTAAGGGACATAACCTCATCATTTTATTTCTCGATTTCAAGAAGGCTTACGATAGAGTTAATTGAGAGTTTCTAGAGGGCTACATGCTGAGGATGGGTTTTCTAGAGCAGCGGATTAGAGGTGGAATGGCTGTCTGCTCCTTAGCTCACAGCTAGGTTCTTATTGGTCATGCTAGAGGTGATATATTAAGCATCTAGACTTTGATGAGATAGAGATGCTCCCTTGCACCCCTTCTTTTCTTATTTTTTGCAGAGGCTATGAGCTCCTTGCTTAGGGTTAGAGCTATAGGCATTCGAGGCATCAAATTTCACATCCCAGAATTTGAGGAGTTGGTGGATGTATAGTTGACAAATGACACACTTGTTTATGTGGATGGAGATGAGGAAGATTTTAGGGCCTTTGTAGCTGCAATGGAGGTTTTTTGCAGTGCTTTAATAAGAGCTCTTTGGAGGTTGGGGAGGAGGGTACATACATATGAGTAGGATCAGATGGTGCCAGCTGTACCTCAGCCTTGGGCTGCCCAGGGTACATCATAGCCTTTCCCTGCAGATTTTTGGAGGAGATTGGAGGACAATTTTAGACCAACAAATATTTCACTCTTTTTTTGGTTACTAGCACATGAGAGCTTCACGATTGGTACATGGCTTGGCTATGGTAGAGACTATGTCCCTTGCAGTTTATGTGGGAATCATGAGAAGACACAGAGGCACTGCATATGGGATTGCCTGAGGGCTCAAGAGGTTTGGAGAAGAGCTCTTAGGATGGTGTCTCATGGCGTTGTAGACTTTGACTTACATGAGGGATGGTAGCTTGAGTCATGGACAAGGTCCAGCTTGTGGACATGAAGATGTATAGGGGTGTCATGACTACCTTGTTTTGGGACAACTTGTGAGCAGGATTTTCAATGCCAGGTTTCTGAGTGTGTCAACCCCAGGGTATTGCCGTAGATGGGAGCTCATAGCTAGCATAATTGCTTGGCACCTATGGACAGCCAAATGTAGCGATGGTATTTTTTGGACATATCTACTGTAGACACTCTCTCCAGGATTTGGACAGAGATTGTACATACTCTTTGTGGGAGATGGGAGAGGAAACAGGGTAGTTTGGAGACTATGAGGAGGAGAAATGCTTTTCTCAGGACATGGATTTTGGCACTTTCTTCCATCTACTGACCTTCTGACTGGTTATTCATTCAGGCCTTAATAGACTTCCCCTTGTTACATATTTTTTGATGCAGTAGTCACTGATAGGGCTGCTTTATACCTTGTATTTTTCCTTGGGATATTTTCTTCTGAGGGCTCTAATCTGCAATAATCATGCAACCTTTCATTTTTGGAGCATGACCCTCTTTCTTTTTGCTGCTATAGACTCTGGTTTTTAATCCACCATATCTCTGACAGTTCCTGAGGCAAAAGCCTTGACCCATGATGGTTAGAATAGGCTGATGCAAGTTATACAGTTGGTGCTAAAGCTCATCAGCTAGACAAAATTTGGCTGCTTGAAAAGTTTTTAACTGCAACTTTCTCAATGAAACTTTTCTTAATAAGTGCTAGTTTTCTTTCACACAGCTTACTCACAGTTCTAAGGATGGCATAATGCAGCTATTTGATAGCAGAACGAGACCACATCAGAAGTACAGGTGACAGCTCAAATGTTGACATTGCACAGTGTGTTGTAAAGCGAGTTGAGGTACACTTTGTTTGTATAAAAGAATCAGACAACTCCTAAAGAATGTGATGTGACATTGACCACATTAATTGCAGGTTCCATTGCAACAGAATGCTTGGGATTGTGGCCTATTCCTACTCTTTTTCATTGAACGTTTTGTGAAAGATGCACCTTCAGAATTCAAAGCTAGTTCATTCAATACAGTTGTATGAAATCTTCCTCGAAACCTAATCTCCTGCTTGCTTTTGGCTAATTCTGTCACAGGTTTGGTTTAATTTAACTTCCATTACAGTTTGGCAGGCAATGGTTTAAGCCTCAAGAAGCTTCAAAATTGAGGTTCATCATAAGAGACATTCTTCAGAATCTTTTCAAAGATTCGCAGACAATGAGTCTCATTAAAGATTGCAAGGATGCTCGGATAAATCATGAAATATTCCTGGAGGATATGGACTGAGATGATGTGTTAGTATAGCCGATCTAGGTAGATCTGCATAATCATTGGAGGTTCTTTCTCAGGCCTACACTTGTCTGATTTGGTTCTAAAGCAGGATGCTCACACTTTATATTTGGGATTCGAGGCAAGGGACCTCAGATGCCAGAGTTTGTTTTTTTTTGGACATGAAAGAGGATGCAGTAAAACTCAGTTGCAATGCATCAAAATTTTTTGCACAAGGCAGACAATGCAGTGAGGTTTTTGGCACCTGAAAGATGATGCAGTGAAATTCAGGTGAAAGCTAAGGTCTCTACAACAAAAGCCAGGGCTCTGTATTTATGTACTTGAAGTGAAGTACATATGACATGCAATCATCAGAAACCAACTGTAGGTCAATGTTACATTGAAATATCCAAGCAGACCTTTAGACTTCCCATCATGAGCCATCCTCATCATGTGATATGATTATACATGACCTGAGTATATTGAAGGTTCAATTGTAAAAATGAAGAGATGAAGTTCTTTACTTGGAAAGATTGAAGGGTACAATAAATAGTTTATGTCTGATGTGCTGATCACTGGCCAGAATCCCCTCAACATGTTAATAGTTAAAGGTCAAAGCAAGAGGTTGATGTGTGTAATAACCATATGGTACTATCAATTAACCTAATCAACCACTCAACTAACATCTTTGTCTTTTTGGCATCAGGGGTTAGTGATTTTGTAAAGTTGCAAGTACAGTTCATCAGAGGAACCTTTCCCAGTGTTGTTTGTAGTCATGCATCTTGACAACCCAAAGCAGCTCTGAAATGTCTCTTGTAAGACAGATGAGGATAAGGATGTGACATATTCTGGTCTTGTGAACCTGGATCATGGCCTACTTTTTGCCGTGGAGGCTTTTGATATGTATGTTGACGTTCATGTTTTGAGCTTTTACTCTTTTTATCGGTAAGTTTTCTAAGTTGTTGAAGTTTGACATGACTTATGGACTGAGTTCTTGGAGTCTTTGATGTTAGTTAGGGCTGATGTTCATAAAAAACTGTCATTACGTCTCAAAGCGGTGTGAAACAACTTGCAAAATATCAAGGAAGAAACTCTGAATTTATGAATTGGTTGTTTTAAGGTTGTAAGCTTGAAACACTGAAAATCAAAGTTCATAAGTTTGAGGCTACTTTGAAGTTTATATGCTTGCATGGATGAATGTTAAGGTTGAAGGTTCTTTAAAACCATTTCTCTAAAGGTTGTCTCTGGACAACTAGCCGTGACTTGAAATTTGTCTGTTGGAACGCTAATTTCTGGGATTAACTGGAATTGATGACTAAGATTGGGTGACAATAGGCCCTTTCTAGCAGCTATATTTGTAGCATCAAGTGTTCAAGTTGAAGGTTCTTTAAAACTATTTCTCTAAAGGTTGTCTCTGGACAACTAGCCGCGACTTGAAATTTGTCTGTTGGAACACTAATTTCTGGGATTAACTGGAATTGATGACTAAGATTGGGTGACAATAGGCCCTTTCTAGCAGCTATATTTGTAGCATCAAGTTCCATCGGCAATTGGCAGAGTCTTGTGGATTTTGGCTCTAAAACACTATGCAGCCTGATGGGAGACATCACAAGCTCTTCACTTGGGTTAGACCACATGATGACCCTTAATTCTTGTGTATCTAAAGGGCTTTATAATATGGAGCTATGACATCCTTCTTAGGGGAAAAGCTGCTTTCTCTCTGTCTCTTCCCCTTCCCCCCCATATTGAGAGTGGTGTCTGCAAGCTGTGACCAATTAAACCTCTTAGTAGTATCTGAACAGCTTTATAATATGGAGAATGGTTGTAATGTGAAGGGTTGATGGCATGATGACCCTTAATTCTATGACATCACTCTTGGAGGAACAACAAAATGGGGACCAATTTGATTAGACAACAAATAGGTAAGCTGATCCAATTCTGAATACCCTTTGATCTTGCTAGATTTTCACAAGCTAGTGTTTCAAAATAATTATACGAATGTGAAAAAACAAGCAAACCCTAATAATATCTTAGAAAAGCCAGATGGTCTCATTTGCCAATGTGTTGATCGAAAACATTTTACAAGTAACTATTGAGGATTTTAGATGCTCAAAAAAATAGTTAAAATGTTTGAAAGGCTCTTTAAACGAGGCAGACATGCAAATCAGTGGAATACTTGCCGCCTGCGATGAGCATAACACAGCTAAAATTTGGAATAAATTTGTAGTTGGGTCTTCTACATTTGTTTGGCAATGTGGCACGTTTGTTAATATGGTTTTTGCATCCTCAAAGTGTGCTGTAAACTAGTGCATGTGTAGTATTTGCTGGTCCTCAAATATTTTGTTGCTGCTTCATCTCGAATGGATGGTACTGTTGTGTCTTTTGTAACTTGTGTTTTGTGTTATCTTGATTCTTTTGTGTTTCGCACGCTTTCTGTGATTGTGCCTGCAAGTTGTTGCAGATGCAGGTGATCCCCTAGAGCAATACCAAACACAATGGTATCATTTTATCATATAGAGCTGCCCTACTTCACCTATTGCATCTCAGTGACAGCAACAAAGAGAGAATTCGAAGTCAAAAGTATTTTGGATACCGTCGCGAAGACCAGCCACACAAACCCTACTGATTTGAAGATCAGAGAACCAACAAATGCTATCCTACGACTTCCTGCAGATGCAAATGGGCCATTAGCATAAAACACAGGTGCCTCTGGCAAAAATAATGCTAATAATTCCTCTCTGAACAGGGAATGGGAGCACCCTCGGATCTCGTAGTATGTCTTTGGCTTGAGCTCACATTAATATCTTCGTACATTAACATACACTTATTCATGACGAGAGAGAGAGAGAGAGAGAGAGAGAGAGAGATGAACAACCATAACGATCCTTTAAATAATAAGTAAAAAGTAAACTGAGCAGATGAAAAATTAAAAAAGGAAAAAGAATTGAATGAAAAAGGACAGATATAGGATAAATAATTTGGATGGGAAGCTTGGAGAGAAGATTCAAGAATTGTTGAAAGCATAAAGATTTGTGTCGGTAGGTTTAACATTGATGGTTTTGGAGCCTAAAAGATGTAGTTTTGCATTTCTATCGCTCTTATTAGCATAATATACACAAATGCTTGTAATGGATATGTGATATTAGTTGTATAATTGGTTTCTAGTAGTGCAAACCTCAAGTGTTATATACAAGTGTTGATCTTCCCATTCAGAGGGTTCTCGTCATTTGATTTGATTGTGCTTTACAAAAGAAATTGCACATATAGTTAAAGATTGACTTGAGTTTCCAAAAGCCTTGTCCACCATAGTATGGCACCAACATTTGAATTTTAGTTGCAACATAAAATTTCCCTATTAATGAACTTATGCACTCATGATTTGAAACATAAAAAGCATCATTGTCCTTATTACCTTTTGCTGTTGCATTGAAGCACTTATAAGAGCTTCTATTAAGCAACTTTTGGATCATTTTGAAACACCATTGTGTAATTTGGTCATTCTTGTCAAGTTCCTCTTATATGAATGTGATAGCTTCATGTCAAGTTCTCTTTCAATATACGATGCAAGTTGTCCTTAAAAGTTCATAGTCAGAAATAGTGTGATAGCCCCTTATATAATGAGTTGATAATTGCATTTAAATCTTCAAAATATATGCATATATTCAAAATAATGATTGTTTTTAGGACTTTACTATGATGATTTCAAAGGGAAGAGAAAAGGAATGATTCAAATTAAGAATTACATGACTAGTTATGAAGTCATAAGTTAAAATAACTTTATCATTGCATTTCTTTTAATAGAATTGTAGTAAGGAGTCCTCCCTATTTGTGAGCAATATTTTTTGGGCATAATGAAATTTGAGTGAATCCTTGTAAAACCAAGCCACATAATTGCATGTTTTTAAGGTCTCTATAGTGTAAATGGTGGGGGTAGTTTTAGGTATGATTTTGTTCATCTAGTTTAGACAAATAATGCATCAGATATCGGAGAATTCAATGAGTAAAAATAGCAAGTGAATCCATCAACCATGCTATGTTTGCATTTAAAAAGCAATGATCGTCAATTTGGAATTCTTTCAAGCTATTTTTGTTATTACTAAAGATATATATTGAATATGTTACATCGAAGGTTCTATATAATGCAATTTATTTAGAAGATGGAGTATTAACAAAACTAAAGATGGACAAGTTGCTTGTGTAATGTTGTTTACAATCTCATTGAAGTGAACTTGTTCTCTTCTATGATGACCAAGGTTGGACTCATATCATGATGGATCATTAGTCATATCTCTTGCCATTCCTTTGATAGCATTGGTAGCATGCTTTTCCATGAAAACAAAGGAAAAGAAGCATCCATGTGTAGATAATTAGGTATCAATACAAAAGCACAAAAGGAAAAAGCAAATCACATATTTATGAATACTAACTTTACTCTCACATTTTCATACATAAACCTAATCAAATATGTAAAAGCATAATCAATAGAAAGTTATATCTAGCAATGAGGCTAATGTGATGTGATTTATTTTATTAGATAAAGGTTCTCATTACTCATAAGAAAGATTAGTACTTATATGTATGTTGACATCCCTTATATCCTCGTGACCATTGTTCCTTAGCCCCAATATATATGTAACCAGAATCTTGTCCATCTTGATAGACACACACAAGTGGTATGGGATTGCACCACATCCTAGTACCCCCCATAATGGAGATAACAAGTTTATAATACAAGAATCTACTAATGGGGTATCTATGGGCCCTCTTTTTAGTATGTATTTATGGGTGCATACTACACCTTTACACTTGAATAGCTCTTAAGTAGAACATTGTAAACACATAACAAGGTAGCTGCATGAATCAATACAAACCAAAATTTATAGAAAGTAGAGGCATAATTAAACTAACATACCTTAAAGCTTCGATTGATGTACTATTAAGATGGGATGTGGTTGTAGCACTCCACCCAACCAACACAATCCTTTGTAATAAGTCAAAGTTAACAGAACAAAAATTGGTTCAATTCATATAGTGCAAGCCAATGATTGAAGTTGCAATAGTTTAAGAAAAAAAGCTATGATAGTAGCCTTATGAAATGGTAAGTCTAGCAATACCATATCCATAGTACAAGGGACTAGTTTATCATTCCTAACATATGCTCACTTTAGCAGTCTAGTTGATGAGATCATGTGCTCAAGAATCTTTGCATATTCTTGATTGTTCACATTGAGATGGTGTGTTCAAGAATCTTTGCATATTCTTGGTTTACATTTGCAAAGTCATGCATAATGCTACCACTTTTATAATGCAATGTACATCCCCATCAAGGTGTGCATTGTTATATACATGTAGTATCACACATAGAAACATGGTAGCATTGTATAGGTATGTCTACCCTTGACCTTTGTATGCATTTCGTGATTGAGGCCCCAAATAGTTCAACTTTAAGTGGGCGCAACACAACTACATTGATGGATTCACAAATGGTGGACATTGATGGAATCAGCAACACAAAAAAGTAAATAGTGGTGATCCCAAGTAATGGGAAGTGGTGATTCCAAAGCAACACAAAAAATTAGATAGTGGTGATCCCAAGTAATGGGAAGTGGTGATTCCAAAGCTATTGCAAGTGCATTTAATTGAGCTCCCATTAATCATTTATACTAGCTCCTTTTATATTTCCATATCAAGCTAGATACAACAATGTCCATTGCCTCACGAATAGAGGCATAGGTTCCGTGTGACATAACTTCTTCATTTGCATAAATAATTTATATAAAGACTCCATCCATACGCTAACAATCTAGACACAAAGTTTCTATATCCATACTTTCTTAATTTTGACCTTAGAGAGCTTAAGTAAACATGACTTGAGTAGCCATATATATCAAATTGTACTTTTGGAAGTCATGTTTATTAGCTTTAATATATGTAGTCTCTTCTCTCGTGGGAACAAATTTTCATGGCCCTCCTCAAAGTACTTTGCAACGAATGCATCAACTTCATGAGCAAACACATTCGACTGGGTTACATGCAAGTTTTGTACATGAGAGCACTCGAGATTGGTGTTTTCAAGAGCAAGGGGAATTGTCAGCCTGTGCATAACATCCGTGGCATATTTGAGGGAATAGTATTCTAATGGGTTAAGCACATTGCATGCATAAATCCCTAGTTTCAAGATTTCTGAGTAATGAAGTAGGTGTGAGTAACAATAGATAAAGCTTGGGAAAATAAGTAATGGGTGAGAAGTTTTAAGGTGGGGATCCTTGTTGATAATAGATACAGTGGGCAAGAGAACGGTGACCAACAGGCATTACTGAGGGCAGTTTGAAGAATCGCAGGCGACAGAGATCTACAGACAGCAGTATAGATATGCGCCACAATGAGCTACAAATGCATGGTAATAGCTAGCAATAGCGAAAAAACTCAGTATCTGCAGCATACACTTGGGTTTCTCCTCTTCTTTCTGTTTTATATTTGGGGAATCTTAGTCTCATTGCTGGGCAGCTCTTGGATCGCATTAGCAGATCGGAAGCGGCATTAAGAGTTCTTGTTTTTGATATGGTGTGTTTCATGGGCTTTAGATGGATTGCAGAGTTCTCAGTTTGCAAATTTTACAGAAGATTTCTAAGAGTTTAGATTGAGAGCAAGCATTTAAGCAATCCTTGCTTGTCATGGGCATGAACTGTACGCCATCGCCGTTTTGTGAAATTGGGTTGCAGGACCAGAATTCAAACATGAATCAATAAGACCTTGGGTTGCAGATCATGATTAAGGGTGTTGTGAAATTGGGTTGCAGGACCAGAAATCAAACATGAATCAATAAGACCTTGGGTTGCAGATCATGATTAAGGGTGATCACTCTCCCCATGGAAAATGCCAAGTGCATAGGATTGCTTTCATCATAGTGGACCTGAATCAGAGTTGGGATATCCGATGTACATCTGCTCTAATTTATGTTCTTGCCAGCAAGGTTTAGTATGCTCTTAAGCTGCGGAAAATCTATGGATTGTAAACATAGCACATCGCTTATAGTTATAGAAGAATCTATGGATTGTAAACATAGCATATCAGTAAGAATTATAGAACAAAGATTTGATTGCACAGACCAATCTTGAACATGATGTATGCTCAACCCCGGGTGTCAGAGAAGGATGACCTAACTTGTTTCTATAGATCTGACCTACTGGTATTGTTGGTTTGTTTTTGGATATTCCATGTTAATATGTAAGATTAAGACTACAATAGTAAGAAATATGTATGCTACAAGGGTTCATGATAATTTGCAGACGTGCATTAGTAGAATCGAACTATCATAAGACTTGGGAAATAATTGAGAAAGACCTACAAGCTAGAGATATTCATACTTTTGTTAATAGCTCAAGAGGAGAATAATAGACTTATTTGCGTAGATGGTTAGCAGTTCCTGAGCTTGTTGGGATGATTGGACTTGTCCACAAGCAGAGAAATGGTTCATTCTTACAAACTCTAGGGTTTAAGGTGAGAGATTGATGAACTAGAGAAGACTTTGAGGTACCTCCTAGTGGTTTATTTAGACTAGACTACTATTGAGAGATCCTTGGTTCTTGTTTGTGGTATTGGCTTGGGGGTTGTTAGGGGCCATCTTTCTAATTCACCTACCAATGCCATTTATACGTTTTTCCTTATTTACTCAATAGTATTCAAAAACAATTTCTTAAAGGGATATCCCTCATATCCATATCCTTTAGGGTTGTTTAAGGCAATGGTTTTTTAGCTTAGTTTCAATACAACTAATAAGATATTTGTGACTACTCTTTGGAAGGATACAATTTAGTTTAGGCAAAAAAAGTAACATATTGCAAATAAATCTAAAATTTAATGAAATTATTTATACAATTGATAGAAAATGACATGTTATATATGCTCATATGATCTCTTCCAATTGATTTGAGTGGTCATATGACTACATTTGGATATTAGACAATAAAGTTATTGTAGATTTCAATTTGTTACCTCCATGGTAGCTTTGACAATGAAACTACCATGAATGCCTTGTTTACAAAAAGTGATTTGGAGAAACGTCCCTTCCCACCTCCATCAACCTTTGCTCAAGAGATGTTAATTATGGGATTTTTTAAAACCTTTCCATTGTGATATTCAATATAGGTGATTCCTTTTGGAAATACTTAACAAAAAGAACAATCATTTTCTAAATTATCTCCTTTCTCAAGAATTCTAGCTCTTCTTAGCATGTGAGGCCTCCTCTAAAACTAGAGGAACCCTCGAATTGTAATCAAAACTAAAAGTTCATACGAAACATCATTTAGTCTCCCCTTAAAAAACGATAGACTTAGCTAGACATAGAAGTTTTGGTTCCACTTCACAAGGGAAGCATGGCATA
Organism: Lygodium microphyllum; assembly: GCF_053477565.2. NCBI lineage: Eukaryota > Viridiplantae > Streptophyta > Polypodiopsida > Schizaeales > Lygodiaceae > Lygodium > Lygodium microphyllum. Next base: position 69,521,768 of record NC_141141.1, read on the forward strand.
GGTACTAGGGTCATTTTTCAACCAATCAAAGGTGAGAGTGGGCTAACACTGCACTTGATTCAAAGAGAGTGGAGTTGTATTTTAAACTTCATTGCAAAAAGGAAGATCAAGATGATTGCAGAAGTTGCAAGGGATATGATGAATCAATTGCACATGACTTTGACTTATTGGGTTGAGGCAGTATATAATGCAATCCATATCATGAACAAGACACCTACAACTTTGACTCATAACATGTCATTGTATGAGAAGATGTATCGAAGGACACCTACAATTGCATACCTAAAGGTGTTTGGTTGTGTACGCTATCTTCATGTTCTTGATGAGTTGAGGAAAAAGATGGAACCAAAGGCTATCAAATGGATTTTCCTATGGTATCCACATGAGAAAAACGGTTACAAATGCTACAATCCCATCACCAAAGCGGTCCACATAAGCAAGGATGTAAGATTCAGTGAGTATGAGTCTTGGTATTGACCCAAAGTTGCATATGAGATGGATCTTAATGAAAATAGTGATGATGATGGTTATGATAAGAAAATTGCCAAAAATAATGGTAAAATAAACTAGCATATTGAGGATATGTCTGGACCTCAAGACCATGAAGAAAGCAATAGAGTTATAGTCCATGGAGTTGCAAGTTAAGGAGTGTACAAAAGAAGGTAGAAACTCCAAAAGGAAAGAAGCCAATGGGTGAAAGTTTAGAGGATGAGTCTATGGATGATGAGTTTGGGATACCACACATAAAAAATTCAGGGACAAAGAGTGTAGGAAAGTATCTATCACCACATGTGAGAATAGAGACTGCCTAGTGCACCTCACTTGAGGACATAAGATAGAGTGAGGAATCCAGTTGATAGATTTACATATAATGGCTTCATGAAGATGCATTATGCATACATGGCATGTTATGTTCAACATGTAGAGCCTACTTACTTTAAGGAAGTAGTTGGAAGCAAAGATTGGAAGAATGCTATGGATGAGGAAATGGATGCATTGACAAACAATAAGTCATGGGATCTAGTTGAGTTGCCTTATGGCAAGAAGACAATTGACTACAAGTGGGTATATACTTTCAGGTGCAAATCAAATGGTTCATTGGAAAGGTACATAGCAAGGTTGGTTGTCAAGGGTCATACACAAACATATGGATTGGAATATGACGAAACATTTAGTCTAGTCGCAAAGATGACTACAATGAAATTGATGATTACCTTAGCTTTGGTTTATGGCTAAAAATTATAGCGAATGGATGTGAAGAATGCTTTCTTGAATGGTACATTGGAAGAGGAAGTATATATGGATTAGTGAGAAGAATATATGTATCCTAAGTATCCACATCATGTGCGCAAGTTGAGGAAGGCATTGTATGGAAGGATCAAAGTAAGCACCAAGAGCTTAGTGTGAGAGGATAAGTATATTCTTATGTAGCATGGGATCATACAGGTACTCTTAAGAGAGCAATTATTGAAGTAAAACATAGGTTGCATAAGGAATTTGATATCAAAGACCTTGGCTTATTGAGATACTTTCTAGGCATTGAGGTGATTAAAACTTTGCAGGGAGTTTGGTTAGTGCAATAGCAATACTCATTGAAGATGTTAGAGAAGTGTGGGACGACAACATATAAGCCAATGGATACACCATTGGATCAAAATATATAGATAATATATTGAGGATATTATTATATTTAGCAAGACGGTTGGTAGCTTGATCTACCTAACCATAATACGACTAGACTTGAGTTATTCACCAATGGGAATGATTAGCCAATTCATGCAAAAACCATGCAAGTCATATTTGGATATACAATGAGGAGAGTCTTGAGATATGTGAAGAAGATAGTTAGTTTTGGCTTGTTCTATGAGAAAGAGATCAAGCCTACATTGATTGAATACACAGATGTAGACTGGATAGGAAATATTGTGAATGGAAGATCCACCTATGGTTATGCTTTTTCATTTGGTTTAGCCATGGTGAGTTAGAGCAGCAAAACAAGCAATCCACAATTGCATTATCTAATAAAAAAGTGGAGTACTAAGGTACATCATTGGCAACATGTGAGCTTACATGGCTGATATTACTATTAGGTGATACGAGGATTGAGATAGATGGTGGAGTTATCATGTATTGTGATAACATTAGTAGTATTATGCTGGCAAAGAGCCTTGTCTACCATGCAAGGATAAAGCATATTGAAGTACACTACCATTTCATCAAAGATAAGGTTATGGATGGGGGGATAGACTTGGTATATGTCAAAACCAATGACCAAGTCATAGATATCTTTACTAAAGCACTAGGTAAAGATAAGTTTAAGTACTTTAGAAGTACATTGGAATCTGCAAGCTCATTTTAAGCTTGAGGGGGCGTGCTAAGAAATAATACATATAGTAAGTCTATATCCTATGTATGCATACATAAAGTAAAAGCTATGTGTGAAGTGACTTAGAGGTCAAAAGGTATCTATCACTTTAGTGAGATACTTTGTATACACTCAGTTGACAATGGGAAAAAGAGAAGAACAAAGATGATGATGATGATGATTGCCTCCATATCTTGTGACATTCTCCCTTTTGTTGTACATCCACATTGATTCTTTTCAAAGGAAGAGCTTGGATGTGTGCTCTAGTTAGCCTTAAGGGTAGAATAATTTCAACTCTCTTTTGGATATCTCCTTGAGGTAGAGCCTAGCTATGTGTTCAAATCTAGCCTTGAGGGCAATATAGTACAACTCTCTCTTTGATATCCTATTGTGGTAGATCTTGGCCATGTGCTCAATCCTAACCTTGGGCAAGATACTTTTAGCTCTCTCTTTGGGATCTCCTGAACTTGGCCTGTATGAGCAAGATAGATTCAATTCCCTCTTCAATATCACTTTGGATGCAAATCTTGGCAATGCACTCAAGCCTAGCTGAGTAGGCAAGTTGATTTCAACTCTCTCTTGGAAAGATTCTTGCAATAGAGCATGGCCATTGTTCAAGCCTAGCATGATAGCGAGATAGTTTCAATTATCTCTTTGAGATCCCCTTGAGATCAAGCTTGGCCCTATGGATAAGATAACTTTAATTCAATATTATGCATATATAGACTATGTTGATAGTCAAACCAATTTTTCCTTTATATATGTTTCATGGGCGTCACAACTTTTAAGCTAGAAAACTACTAATAATTTACTAAGGATCATTTCTAATGCACAAGAATAATCAACATGGTCTTTGGCAAGAACAAAAACTATTTGATTGAGAGTGAAAATGGAAAACAAGTCAAATAGAAGAGGAAAATCATTTTTTTTAGTTTAGATATATGAGCTCTATACAAAATTCTACATTGTCATAATAGAATATAGATTTACTCTATATCTATATCATCCTCCTTGGCTACAACATATAATGCACCTTTAAGATCTTTTGCAAGTTCTAGTTCTTGAATCTATTTGCCTTTCTCACTTGTATCTCCTTTACTACTTGTAGAGTGTTCTTTTCTTTGAACCTCCTTTGGTACACACACCCAAGCTCTAATATTTGGTTGAGATTTTGCCCACATTGTTAATGTTCAATGCAGCTTCTCATGGAGTTTTGGTGTTTCAGCAAAACATATCACACATTTATGAGTTTCTAGAGCTATTTTTGCAAAATATCCATCAAAGAAAGAATCCATGATGTGGTCCTCATCTTGTAAAATTTACTTATACATGTATGAATTAATCATGTCTTCTTCTATTGTAGATCACCTTCAAAAATATTGTACATGTTAAGATGTGGCTTGTTGTTATTGGGGACACTTAAATATAGATCAAAACTCTCATAATCATGTTCCTTTTCAATAGAGACAAAAACTGACATAATCTTACGAACATGGTTGAAGGATACATTGTCTCTTGTGCTTGCAATCTCAAAGATGTTCCAATGCTTCCAGAATCCTCATTTCATGGCCTATTGCATCACAACAAATCTATCCATTTTCATAAATAAAAAAAAAGGTTTTTCTTTGTAATACACAGAAGTGCTTAAAAGAGCCTGAAATACAACTAGAAATTCCATGACATCCTTGATGCACATCGCTTAGTTTGGTTGATTGTACTGTATGCATACCCAAAGACACACACCCATATATGCACACATCATTGTTTTATATACACTATGCACACATAAAAAGCACATACGCAACCAAGTTCATCTAGATACCTTTTCCTTCTCCACAAACCAACATCCATCCTTTTTGGAAGGAAGGATAGTAGGGAGTGAGGAAATGAGAGGGTAACTAGTGAGACATTTGTGTGATACACACCACAAGTTCATTGCACTATGCATTCATTCATTGTTTACATCCACCCACATATAGTGCATAACCTACTAATACATTGTGCATCCATCTGTTCTTTTTAAGAGGCCCCATTGCCTCACACACATAGTGCATCTGTAGGAGACTTCTCCCTCTTCACAACCCAAATCCAACCTATTGGGAAGGGAGAACAATGAGAAGTGCGGTAGGAGGAAGAAACCTTATAGACGCATGTTTGTGTGAGCATCCACACATACATAGATATACACATTTTGCACTTATTTATTTACTTCCATAGGCACATAGTGCATCTACCTATACCTACAGTGCATTTGATTGCACATAGTGCATCCACTTGCACCTATTATATTCAAAGTGCATTCGACTGCACACACAATGCACTCACCCCACATAGTAGCACACATATATAGTAGTGTGTATCCTAGTCATTTGTATAGTGTATCGTCCTACACATACACACTGCACAATACACATTGACTACACATACTCCACTCCCAAAGCTACCTTAGCACATGTAGGTATCTCTCATACCAGTGCACATTAATAACCCCCCTCTCCTTCTTCACTACTTGGATCCAATGTACCAGAAGGGAGGATAGCAAGAAGTGCAAAAAAGAGTAGGGTACTTTGAACACTTACTAGTGTGATGCGCGTGCATCCATGTGCATCTATGCATCCTCCTACACTGCTTAGTGCACCCATAAAGCAAACTTGTTGATATTTGTTGTTAGAGAAACCTAATTGGAAATGGATCAATTTACACCATGTGCATGATGGTTTCTTTGTTGATTACAAGATGGGAGGAAAATAAAAGCATGGGTCGTCAGAGTACCAAAGTGCAAAGGACATAGATAATGAGTCTATTGACTATAATATACATAGGAAAACTATTGAGAAAATCCTAGTAGATCCAAGGTTGAATGACTAATTTTGGATGCTAGAGTAGTTGAAATAAGATCTGAAATGGAATGCCTTAACTATTTTGAGATTTTAGATCGTGAGCAATTAGGATATAAGCCAACAAACCTTGTTTTGACTCTTGAAATCCTTGTGCAATAGTAGGAATGAAGGATGTAGACACTGATTCTCCTCAAGAGTAAGATAAATCAATCTCAATGTTTGAATGTACTATGAAAACTGACCCTAAGATTCCTTAGCTACCCAAAGAGTGATAGACAAAGAGATCTTCGTACACAGTGGAAATGATGGTGGTTGAAGGGTACTAAAAAAAGAAAAGACTCTAACAAGGAAAACCAAAAGAAATGATGGTGGTTGAAGGGTACTTAAAAAAAAAGACTCTAACATGGAAAACCAAAAGAAACCACAAGATATTCCTAAAAATTATATGAAGTTTAAGAAAGGGGATCGTATCATGATGATATTTGTGCAAAGAGACATGGTAAGTAAATAAAAAACTCATTAGTTTACTCAAAGATTTCCAGGAGATACTTACCTCAACATATACTAATCTCAAAGGAGTTCCACCTTATGTGCTGATACATGGAATCCCAACAAATCCCAATGTCAAATCCACCAAGCAATGACCGTATCCAATGAATCCATAACAAAGCCAACCTTGTTCAAGAGACCTAGATAACATTCTCAAGGTAATATTTATTTACCAAATTGTACACATTGATTGGATATTACCCATCATCATCACACTTTAGAAGAAGAACAAGATCCAAGAATATCTGAACTATAAGAAAGTGAATGCTTCCGCCAAGAGAGATCATTACCCACTACATACATCAAACACACGATTGAGTATGTGGCAGGCCAGAAGACATATAGCTTCCTTGGTGGATTCTTAGGCTATGACCAAGTTCATGTCCATTTGGATAATTAAACTTTGCCATTGAATGGGGAATGTACACATCCATTGTTACACCTTTGCTACTGAATGGGGAGTGTTCTGTGATATCCTGACTTTGATTTAAAATCTCCTGACTTCTCGCAAAATGGACTTGAAGAACTCTAAAATCATTGAATAGAAAAGATCTCGAGAAAAAAAAAACCTGAGGATCGTAACCTGATATTTTTCTTGGATTGATAGGGACTGTAGCACCCATTATGGAAGTTACCACGTGAGCGAGACTTATGAGCCATATTAGTCATTAGTGTCAGTGTCTATAGTATGGATGGTCCAAAAATACTAGTTTTAGGACAAAACTAGCAAAGTTTTGATATTTTGAATATTATTTATTGTAAATATCCTAAAAAGCTATGAAAAATTCTAGAACAGGGTGTCATCTAAAAAAAGCAAGTGGTTTTTAAAGCTAGTTTTGGAGATTTAATGCAAAAAATAAGGATTTCATCGGTGTCATCTAAAAAAAGCGTGGTTTTTTCAGCTAGTTTTGGAGATTTAATGAAAAAAATAAGGATTGGTGAAATCGCATGTGTCGCGATTGCAATTTACAGACAGTAAATAGCACTCCGAATAGGGAGAATAATAAGGAGTGATTTGGAAGATTTCTGAGTAGGCGTCCCTGGAGTTTTATCCCCCTTTCGGAGCCAAGGGAACCATCAAATTTGTGATTTAAGCATCATATTGCATCTTGGAAGCTTCAAAATTGCTAGCATAGTTTGATATTTTGGATATTATTTATTGTAAATATCCTAAACAGCAATGGAAACTTCTAGAACAGGGTGTCATCTAAAAAAAGCAAGTGGTTTTTTCAGCTAGTTTTGGAGATTTAATGCAAAAAATAAGGATTGGCGAAATCGCGGGCGTCACGATTGCAATTTACAGACAGCAAATAGCACTCCGAACATGGAGAATAATAAGGAGTGATTTGGAAGATTTCTGAGTAGGCGCCCTAGAGTTTTATCCCCCTTTTGGAGCCAAGGGAACCATCAAATTTGTGATTTGAGCATCAAATTGCATCTTGGAAGCTTCAGATTACTGATTTTGCCAAGATCCCCTCCATAAAGAGCTCTTCTTTTTCTTAGCCGCCACAACCCTTCTTCTAATTTAGCTATAAAGAAGAGGCGTGGGGAGTAGTTGGGGAGGTTTGAGCAAGAGGGGAGAGGCCCTTCTCAGAAGTATAGAGTAAGAGGGAGGAAAAGAGAGGGAGGTAGAAGGATACCCTTCCCCCCGCCTTTGAGAGACTGTGAGATGGAGCTAGAGAGGGGGAGAATTAGAAAGAGAGAGAGAGGGATGAAGATCCCAAGAGGCTGTGAGAGAGGGAATTAGAGAGGAGATTTGAGAGGAAACGAGTTAACTCAACCTCCCTTTGTCTCAATCTTCAACTCAGCAAGTTGCTCTCATGCTCTCCTATCTCGAATTCATTCCACCTTCTCTATCTCTCAAACCCACTTGCGAACGATGGCTCCAACGCAAGAGATGGAAAGACCATGAGATCCACCACAATTGGTCAAAGAAGAGGTATTTCCAAAGATACGGGAGTGCCCGAGGTTGCTGAAATTGCCACTACCAAAAGGAACATTGGGTGCGGCAAACGCAAGTGCAAGCAAAGTCGAAATTCCCAATGACATCATGCCAAACCATGTTATTCACAACTCAGAAATAGGCTATTATTTTCATATCACCAACATAAAATGATAAGGTTTTTTCCAAAATTAAGTACATAAAATGTTAGCTTTTGCATTTACACTTACACGAGATATCAATTTCATCTAGAGAGCGTATTAATACATGCACAACTAGTTAACTACTACATATGATTTGTAGATAGATGGATCGAGGTTATAGTTCTTAGAATCATGATGCAAATAGTTGTAGGAGGTTGTTGCACAAAATGAGTAAAGGACGTTATGCGCACTCGAGATTAGTAAAATAACTCGATATATTTATTGCCAAACGTGACAATGATTAGGAGTCGATTAACGCTTAAAAAGTGAAAGTCTATTTAAAGAATCTTGTAAATCATCTTGTTAAATTATTGTCGTAATATTTTTCTAAGTACCAACTAAAGGAAATTCGCTTATGTTGGGTAAGTTAGCCCTAAATGCGAAATTCGTATCTTGCTTAAGAACATTGAAATATTTGTAATCAACACTTCTTTATGAGAAGAAGAATCCTCATTAGAATGTAAGGTTACCTTGGGTTAAGAATCTACCTTGGTTATGTGAAGCTGTGAACTGCACAAGATCGCACTAGGCTACCCCCAAGCTACCTGTGAGACCCTACTCCAAGGGGGTCATGATTATCGCTTTGAGAGGCTTAGATTGGCTATGTAGCGGAAAGGTTTTTCATAGGGATAGTCTCAAGTAGTAGAAAATGTGGATGCTAGGGGGAGCTCTGGCCATAAATTACGCATTACTCCTAGAATTTGACGACCCAGGATGGGATCCTAGAACCATAATACTAGTTATAAGGAAGGAATCTTGGTGGATAGAATACCCCTGTGGAATTCAGTATATCTTCCGCATGATCGGAAAGATGGAAAATGTAATAAGCTTCCAATATAATAAAGAATTTTTTTTTAACTCAAGGGTTATTTGAGTTGTATGCGTGCTCATGAAATAAATTACATGAAGAAACTTGTGATTTAAAGGACTAATTAATGAATAAATGTAATGTAAGTAATTAGAAAACTACAGATGATACCAGCATCAAAGGAAAGTGGGTGGGCGTGATGATCCCCGACGGGTCCACTGTCCAACGGTAGGGTAGTCCCAGTTAACTGGGAGCTTTTCTAAATCGGTGATAGAAATAGGAAGATGATAAATTGACCAACTACTGTTAGGTAGAATTGACTTGCATTTTTTTAGGGGACCGGAATGGGATTTTTCCTTAAGGGTAGGAGGGTTGATGTATCGCACTCCCCTTCATCTCCCATTCTCTTTGAACCAAGTGCAAGGGTAAGTCCGCTTAAGTTCGAGTAATCTTGTAGGAAGTGGGAACTCAAAATTATTGATGCTAGCTAGCTGTTAGGAGACCCGTTTGATTTTAGGAACCTGAAAATCAAAGTCAATCCTAGTGGGTTTAGCCAAAACTCTTTTGTTGCGATGTAGACTCAGTAGGGACTAAGTGACAAACCCTTTGATACGCCAAGGGAGTGCTGGGCGGCATCATTTTGGAAAACCTACTGATGGACTACTAAAAGGTGCACCTTGGAATGAGACTGTGGCAAACACCTCACATGTTCACATCTGTTGCCATGCCTTTTGGTCTAACTAATGTAGTAGCTACCTTCCAATGTTTGATATACACTATTTTCAAGGATATGCTATTAAAATGGCTAAAAGTGATTGGGGAGGATCTTTGTGTCAACTCCAATTGGAATGAATGTCTAGAAAAGTTAAGGCATGTCTTTTAATGGGGGAGGAAGTATCAATTCTCTAGACTCTTTAAATTGCCAATTGTGGGTAAAATATGGACTCATCTTGGGCCTTGTAATATCCAAGGATGGCATTCTATAGACACTACAAAGATTTGTGTCATCATGGTCTTACTGTTACCAACAAATTCCAAGAACACTATTCAAGCTCAACATGAGCTAACACTCATGTACTTGGATGACCATTTCCACATTTTCATATCACTAATGTAGTTGGTACTTGCATCGACATATGCTTCTGGTGATACTTTATAGCTAAACATTAGTTAGTCCACCTACTCGAGTCACAATATATCTATCTAGTCAAATTTCTAGTTAGCTTGTGCACACTATGGACTACTTGTATATTATGTATGTTGTATTTTCTTTTTATTCTTTTAGATAGTTATAGTGGAGAAGAAGAAGAAGAAGAAGAAGAAGAAGAAGAATAAAGATTACGATTTTCAGCTTCTTATCTTGTGTGTATTCTCTTTATCTTGTAAGAGCTTAAGCTCTCTCTCTCTCTCTCTCTCTCTCTCTCTCTCTCTCTCTCTCTCTCTCTCTCTCTCTCTCTCTCTCTCTCTCTCTCTCTCTCTCTCTCTCTCTCTCTCTCTCTCTCCCCATTCTTTTTATAATATTAGATAGTATTAGAGCAACATCAATGTGAGGAGTTATGAGCTACAAGCACAAGTGTCTACAAGAAAGCCTTGCTATGGAGCACTCTTGTGGAACTCTATCTCATAAGATCTTCAATTTTCAAGCCATCTTCATGAGCTTGGAGTGGTTAAGGGAGTGCTTTGAATCTCCAGTCTTGGCCTATGTAGTCAAATCTATGTTTTGACCACATTTCTGTCTCTATTTAAAAGTGAGACTATTTATGTGCTAATGTGGTATGGTTCAAGAACTTTGTAAGCCTTGTCATTTTGCAAACAGGTTGTAGATGTTGGGTGTTGCAACTAGTATTTTTAGATTGTTAGAAATTATAGATGTTGCTCAATATATGCTTATATATTAAGATCAGTATAGGTGAAGTTTACTTGAATTAGCAGATTATTGGTAATAGCAAACTTTGGATTGAGGGGTTCAATTAGATTTTCTGTGACAAGGTTGACAAGCATAACTTCCATGCTTGAAAGCTTACATTGACCAACTCCCTTATGGGGGGTAAAGGAGATAATGCCGAGGTTGCATAGTTATTTGATAAAAACGCCACACATGAGGATACCAAGGTATTTAAGGAATGGAACTAGGATGTTCAAAAAGTTATATATTAGCTTTCCAATAGTGTTTCTAGAAAATAAGATTGGGCATATATAGGATGCAAATAGTCATGCAGAAGCATGGAATAAGTTGGTCAAGTTGTTTGATACAAATACCAAAGCTAGAGAGTTACAATTGAAGTTTGAATTAAGCAATGTCAAGCATGGCAAACTGTCTATCGATGACTATGCATTGAAGATTAAGAGCATTTTTGAAGCTCTTGAATCTATTAAAGTGCAAGTTGATGATGATAATATAGTCGCCGTTATGGGAAAAATTAGGGGTAATCTCATACTTGCAAGAGTAGTCACATATAGGTGGTAGAAGCTAGTCTCAAGGCAAGAGGAGCCATAGAAGAGGACATGGCAAATAGGACACATGCTATGATAACAAAGAATGCTATAATTATGGTTAGAAATATCATATTGCATATGACCGTCTAGAAAAGAAAAGAGACGAAAATAATGAGAAAATAATAGAAATGGAAGAAGACAACACAATAATTATGCTAGACCAATAATTAGGTTGATAATGAGTAGCTATTAGTTATGCATCACATGATGAATGTTGTAAATGTAAATGCATCAATAGTGAGTGATGATGTATAATATGTGGATTTAAGTGCCCCTAACCATACGACATATCATGGAGACTAATTTAGAGAAATGAAAAGTCTTGAAATGCTCAATTTTGTGGAAAAAGGTATCAATACAACACATCTTATTGCTCATATTAGACGTGTCCCACTATTTATTCAAGATGGAAAAGTTGTGTTTGGTTGATGTGCTACATGTGCCTAACGTTACAAAGAATTTGGTTTCCTTTGGGTAAATGATTGAGCAAGGATTTCAAGTAAAGTTCAATAAGAATGGTTGCTTTGTTAAAGATTTCAAGAATGGATGTAAATTGGTTGTAAAAGGCAAACATGTGGGAAGAACGTTTAACTTAGATGTAAATATACCTAAGTTAACAATTGTATGTTTGTACAAGATGAAGGATTTGTTGCTACTATTGATATTTGGCATAAACATATTGGCCATATAAATGTGTATCGATTTTTAAATCCCGCTTCTTAAAGTTTGTACTTGAGCAATCTTTTTCCATCATTAAGATCACAACGGTTTTTCTTTCAAAAAATGGCTTTCTACTCCATTCCAGATAAACTATAACTCTCGCTCTTTTCAATTAGTTTGACACCATTTTCTTGAGCCAAAAATTACATTTTGTTAATGCCCTCATCTTCACCAACCAAATCCAACAAACTAATGGTGTAGCTTTGCCATTAGCAGCCCTAGTGTCCCATTTTCTTATTGATTGACATAAATGTTTCAAGCACAAAAATTAGAGATTATATAATCCATGAGTAAGGTTTAAAATGAGAAATTTATTTTTGAAGGATGATACTAAGTATTACTCTATGGAATCCCAGATTTCACTAAAGAGGTAGCTCTATTATGTAAGAATAGAAATCTAATCTATGAGTGAGATAATCTCTCATTGAACCAATCCTCAATCATTAATAAGCTTCAATGTTGGCTCTCAAAAGCGCTTGAAGCTTCAATGTCACTCTATAACAAGACATGGTTGCTAAGATATATGTGAACTGTCAATCTTGAGAGACATTCATCATTCTTGGATGGTCATTGATAAACAGTTGAAGCATTATGACAAAAAAATCCCCAAATTTACCTCATAATGGATTCTTATTGGTAAATGAAGGGAGAAGCTTGAGTGAAAGCACAAGCAAGTGGAAGCAATGGAGGAGTTAGAGCTATAGTGAAAGGAGCAAGATAGAGAGAGAGAGAGAGAGAGAGAGAGAGAGAGAGAGAGAGAGAGAGAGAGAGAGAGAGAGAGAGAGAGAGAGAGAGAGAGAGAGAGAGAGAGAGAGAGAGAGAGAGAGAGAGAGAGAGAGAGAGAGAGAGAGAGAGAAGATGTGGGAACTCCAATAGTCACAATGTGTGATCGCCCTTCCCTTATTTAGATGTCACTAAATAATAAAGAATGAAGTGACAGTGATGGGCACCCACCACCTGCAAAGTATAAGTATGCAGGCATTATTAGTGCAGTAATATATACGTGGTATAGGCATAGGTATCTTTTCCCTCAATAAACTTTTACTTAAAGGTGAAGAGAGAAAAAGAAAAAGTGACAAAGTACAAATGTATATAAAGTGCAATAGGACAAGGAAAGACGTCATCTCATCCAATGCCCATCAACTTCCTAAGGAGGGCAAAATACTCCACTAATAGACTTTTAGTGAGCTAATCTATAGGATTTTGATTAGTTGAGATATTGACAAGCTCAATGGACTTGTCCTCAATGACCTCTCCGATAAAGTGGTAATGCATCTCAATGTCCTTTGTCTTTGCATGGAAAATCAGATTCTTGGCCAACTGAACAACACTCATAGAATGTGAATGCAATGTAGGGACCACATCAATAATACCAAGGTTTGTGACTAGATGGCCCTAACCATAGAGAGCCTTTTTGGAAGCCTCAATGGCTACAACATACTTTGCCTCTATAGTGAATATGGCCATGCATTTTTGCACCCTAGACATCCTAGAAATAATGCCTCTAGCAAAGATGAAGACATAGCCAAAGGTGAACTTTCTATTGCCTGGATATCCTACATAATCAGAGTCAGTCTACCCCATGATTTCTGTATTTTGGCCACCATAACATATGTACATATGTGTAGAATCCTTAAGGAACCTCATGTACCCTTCATGGCATCTCAATACCACCTATCAAGTGTAGCCATATAGCATGCCACAACACCTACTACAAATGCTATGCCAGGAAAAGTGGCTATCATGGCATACATCAAATTGCTCACTGCAGATGCATAAGGGATGTTGGCCATCCTAGCCTTCTTCTCCTTAGACTACAAATGATTGACTTGACTAACCTTCACATGAGAAGGTAAATGACAACTAATAGACTTAATGTCCTTGTATATGAAACCATTCAATGACTTTTTGGATGTATTCATTCTGTGACAAGTAAAGGAGTCCCAATGATCATGCATGATGTGCATTCAAAGTAGATACCCAGCTTGACGCTGCACTTAGTGCCAAAGTCACTAAGTGTCAATGCCTTTTGAGATGCACATAGTCTTGCCTATCCTAGCCCTATGAGACAAAACACGGAAGGGAATTGTAGATACTGCGGCAGGAGTGAGTGTGTTGAGCCATACTGTGCTCTAGGCTTGGGGAAACCTCCTATCGAAACCGCTAGGTTCAACATCACTCTAGCTAATAGAATAAAAGTTAGGCCATTTGGAGCCTTGAAGAATTGGCCAGTGAAGATCGTGGGTGTCCAGTTCTCTGTGAACTTCATCTTCATGAAGGGAGTGGACTACGCCATTCTGCTAGGACGACCCTAGATGAGGAACACTCGAGTTGTTGAAGATTGGAGGAATGGTCTAATCTTCTTAGGAAATCAAACGGAAGTAGTGAGGGTCGAGATGGACATTGGAAGACGACCCTCGTTGACCTAGATGCCATCTCTGCCATGCTTAAGGGTGATGTGCCAGTAAAGAAATCATACGGGCCATTAACCAAGTACATCCCTTGCCTTGAGGATGAGTAAGATTGGATGCACATCCTAGCAACCATCGATCTCCCATTCTTAGACGAAGAGGAGATATATAAACAGGCTGCAAAAATTGCGAGTGTGTTAAAGAAGGAGCCCCCTATGTCAATGTCTGCATAGCCACCATCACTAAATTATAGGATGAGGATGAGAAGGTAGTAGCGCCAACATACCTATGCAACACGACCACTGCTCGGTGCACACACATATTTGATGCCTTGATTGATGAGGAAGTTGACTTCAATGTCTTGACTCATGCTCATTGGACTCTCATTGGTCAACCACAATTGCAACCCACTAATGCTAAACTTAGCCCATTCAAGGGCAAGTCATATATACTCCTAGAGAAGTCATATATACTCTTAGTCTCTGTCGAGTCTAAGAGCTTACCAGTCATCTTCTATGTATTGCCAAATATGAAGGATGCAGGTCAAGAATCGCTATTAGGATGCACTTTCAAGAAGCAAGCATATTGCAATGTAGATTACGATCTACAACATATTCACCTTGCCATTGGCAATGTTTGAATCGTGATAGCTTTCAGCAAGGGCATCAAGGCTCTACCAAAGCCTGCTATGCCGATGATAGAGCTACCTAGGACCAAGCGTAAGGAGGGGGGTCGTGAGTCATCACAACCTATCCAAACTACAAAACCACCGCTAACTAAGGCCATCCCCAAGCCACAGAGCCCACGCTTAAATGGGTGCCAAGGCACCAAAAGCAACCTACTCGTAGCAAGCAAACACAGCCCCGCAAGGCTAACAACTATCATTCAAAACCTAAGAGACCGATCCAATGATATCAACATAGGTACATAATCAAGCTGCGATGGATCCCCAAAGATCTGTTGTGAGCCCAAGGATATTATGAAGGCAACACATGGATATGGGTGCCCAAGAAGGGAAATCTTAGAAGCATAGCACAACCATGACCATTGCTTGCCACCCCACCCTCAGGCAGCCACACTCCATCTAAGGCAGTGACAACCCATGAAACCCAAGCTACAAGACCCACAGAACCCACAATGGTGTGATCATCAAACCCCAACCAATATATCGATCGAAATAATAGCTTGATACTTGAGAATCATCTAAGTCCAGAGAGGTTGGCACCCCAGTGGTTGTGCAAGGGACAACACACCAACTATGCCACTGGAGCCACCCTTAGTACCCCAAAGCAGCACTGGACACACGGATCAGAGACTACAGAGATCCCCTTAGAAACACCATTGTCTAGTCTCCTACTCCTAGAACCATCGCTATCTAGTCCAATTCCATCGTAACCACTAGCACGTCTTAGGCCTTCCTACGAGCGACGTTCATTTCTATCGGTTGCCAAGGACCTTGCTGAGAATATGGTAGATGACTTGGTGACTTGCATCAAGCTCTTGGACAACACTTTCACCATGTTTTCTAGGAGCTATGAAAGAATTGACCTCAGCTTGCTTGACGAACCCCTTTTGCCTTTGATGTTCATTCTTTATCTTGCACTTGGGAAGAATATGACTTCATGACCGTAAAATTCTGCAAGGTTGCAAAGGAGATGATCGATAATGGTGAAATCTCAAAAGAGCACACACTCATCAGATGGCTAACAACATCATACCGCAAGCCCTAAAGGCTTGTGTTACCCATTGAGCTTGAGGAACTCACTCGCCTCGTTGACGCTGACTCATCATTCTTACAAAAATGGTGTAATCTATGTCTCCAATAGAAGAAATGGAGTTGCCAAGTAATGACTAATGCTAAGCATCAACGTGCAATTAAAACAATCAAGTATGACCCAACTTACATAGCACCTACCTCTTTTAGGGTCTTGTCCATCACCCGAAACAAGCACCTAGACAACCACCCTTACATTAGTCTCATCCTTACGGAAGAGGAGCTACATGTGGCTAGCCACATTAACTCGGGTGATTTTCTAATCGATGTCCTAACTTACATTACCCAAGTATGCGTTAGCCCTCGTAATCTCGATTGTGATTCCCACTTGGAATACAACCTTGATTTCTATGATTGGCTTATGCCAAAGCAGATAGCACCATATTGCGCTCAAATGCCCCCTTGCCTCTCCCATGTCCAATCCTAGGAAGGATTCTCATCATTTCCCAAGGGGGAGGGGGTAAGGTGATTAGGTGATTAAGAAAACATAGGCAAGAAGGAAAACAAAAGCCTTAATCAAAGTTAAAAGCATGAAATAGTAAAAAAGGGTTGGAAAGAAAGTGTTAAAAATGTTTTGGAATGAATAGGCTACAGTTCAAAATTTCATCTTTAATTCAGCTTGTTCATTCTCTTCATGGAAGCAAAATCAAATTCTTGCTTACCAAAAATCCATATGAGGAATACTAATGTTGGACTA
Source organism: Lygodium microphyllum (assembly GCF_053477565.2). Classification (NCBI taxonomy): domain Eukaryota; kingdom Viridiplantae; phylum Streptophyta; class Polypodiopsida; order Schizaeales; family Lygodiaceae; genus Lygodium; species Lygodium microphyllum. The sequence goes on from NC_141141.1 coordinate 69,538,573, forward strand.
TGGTAAATGACAAGTACCCACAATGGCAGGGCAAGATAAAGGTGGCAAACTCTCCTTCATGGAGGAAAAACAAATGAGATATGGCCTAAGTGTAGAAACAAGGGGCTTCAATCAATTCACCTTCAAGCACAAGCTAAACTTGGACGGAGCTATCCTGGAAGAGTTGGCTATAAAACAACTGATGGACAAGTGTGCCCTCCAAAAGTACATGGAGAAAGTAGGGCAAGCGATGGACTACTGCATATGCACAGAGTTCTTGAGAAGTTTTGATGATGCAAGGAACTACAGCACAGTAATCGTCAGGACAAGAGAAGAAGAACATCAAGTGGAGGTACCACTAAGTGTTGCAATGATCGAGAAGGCCCTAGGCTTGGCCATCAAGAAAGAAAGGCGCCCTCGGAGAGATGTATATGCCATGTTGGGAGCGAATAAGCATGATGTGCACATGGTGGACGAGATAAGTTTGGTAGACATCCCAAATGGAGAAGTAAGGATGCAAGCGAAGATGGCCCATGCCCTCTTATCGCGACAGAGGTGCAATGCATTGATGAATCGAATTGGCGTGCCTTTGCTAGAGAGCATAGCTGCAGGGTCCCTTGAAGAAGTGGACTAGAACAGGTTTGTCCTGAAAACCATCAAGAACTCGGGCCGCTGTCCTAGCCACAAGTGCAACACCAACAAGAGGGGAATCCCTAGCCTCAATGGCCAGATCAACATGAAAGAATCCTGCCTCCAAGGCCTCCACAATTAGACTTGGTGGGGTCTTGACAACAATCATCCAAGAAGCAATAAGGGAGGTAGAAGGAGTTGAAGAGGAGGTAGGAGAGACACCTCATCAGTTGTCGTGTCCTGATGTAGAGCAATCTAGCGAGAGAACCATTAGCAACCGGGGAAAGTAGGAAGTGAAAACTACCCAAAAGGAGGCCATGGCACAGGAGAAGAAGAAGGCCACGAAGCCCTAGTAACAAAGGAGGGAGCAGATGACAAAAGAAGAACGGGTTGAACTATAAAGATCCCAAAGAGAATCCAAAAGGGTGGAAGAAGGACGAAGGAGAAAAGAGGAGGAAGAAATGAAGAGGGTGAGAGAAGAATCACAGAGAGCTGAGGAGGAGAGAAAAAGAAGAGCAGAAAAAGAGGTTGAGAAGCTGAGAAGAAAGGAGGATGAAGACATGGCCAATGCCATGCACAAGTCTATCGAGGAGACCCATGGTGCCAAAGAAATGGCCACCTTGATCCCATGACATGAAGGCAAACCAAGTGGCAGTGCTAAAGCAGCCCTAGTTGTTGTAGGAAAGGGCAAAGCCCCGCTACACCCCCTCCCTTCGACACTTACAACTTAGACCGCCACCACCACCTCCACAACACAAGAGCTAGAGCTTGCCATGAACACTAATAAACTTATGTCCATGATGCAGTTCTTAGTCACAAAAGTACAAGAGATAGTGCCAAAGGAAGGAGCCAAAAGGTCAAATGCAGCAGACACCAAGTCAAGGCAAGACCCAAAGCGACAAATGTTGGAAGCATCCACTACCACATCATCACCTATAGTGCCCCAAGTTGCAGATTACGATGCATATGTAGCTAAACTTCTAGCCCAACTGGAGAAGGCTAAGAAAGAGAAGAAGGCAACATCAGTAGAACTAGAAATCAAAAGAGAAGTTTCTATGGTGCTAAGGCTAGAGGTGACACGGCAAGCTGCGGAACATAAAAAAGAAATTCAAAACCTGAAAGAGCAACTCAGGGGCAAGGAAAAGGAGGCTCAAGAGAATGAGGATCACTTAAGGCAGAGGCTCATCGAATAATATGTTGAGCTCCAACAATGAATGGCATATGTGGAGGAAATGAATGTAGAACCATGGGAGAACCAACAGGAAATCGACCAAGCAAGCATCAGAATAACAACACCAAGAATAGGAAGATGCCATGGTATTCTGGCTATGATTAGTAATGGAAGAGCAAGGGAGACTAGAGAGGGAAATAGAAGTAGTGGCAAAAGAGAAGAAAGAGGTCATAGATGAAGCTACCAGAAGCTTGCAAGACAACCTAGAAAACGCCCAGCAGGAGGTGGAGGCACTGATGGCCATGGCCATGACCGAAGGAAGATTGCACCTAGTGGAGCTAGAAAGCCATGCCCAAATTACTGAAGATCTATCAAAAAGGCTCACAGAAGCCCACTAGTAGTTCACTGTGGCTGAGCAAGGTAGAAGGATAGCAGAAGAGCAGTTGAACCACCAAAACAAAGAAAAGACCCAAATATTGGAAGTGTGGAATGAGTAGCAGCAGGTGGTAATGATGCTGTCTTAGGAGATGGAAAAAGGCAAGAAAGATCTGGAAGAGAAAGCACAACAATGGGAGAGGCACAATTTTGAAAGAGTGCGAGCAGAGTGCATGGTAGTGGTGGAGTGCGAGAGAGTGCTCATAGAATCTAGAGCAGAAGTTGTAGAAGTGTGCTCAGACACTCAAAGGCAAGATTTTTTGAGCACGGTGCTTCATGTCACCCAAGTTGAAGGCAAGGATTTGATGGAGAGAATGAAAAGGAAGTTGGAGTTGACGACCAGAGCCTTGAGGTATGGCCTGCAAGAGCACACACTCCCAACCGGCACATGCATAACCAAGGAGCAGCAATGCAGCTACTTATGACAAGCCGGCCTCTCCACTGATGAGCTCAGGGAACTTGGATTCGAAGAACAAGAGTAGCCCCATCCATCTCGAGTCCAACCCATGATGGAACAAGACACCGGAGAAAAGGCCAGACTTTGAGCAAGAATTCGAAGAAGAACCGCAAACCAGAGAGCCCAATCCGCCCTTGCCTAGCCTACCCCTAGAAGAACCAAAGGGTGCTCAGGTCCCCAAATGCATCATTGCTACCAGAAGAAGAAGACAGGAACCACCATCTTGTCAACTAGTCGCAGGAGCTAACCATGTGGCAATAGTAGAAACTCCAATCTCGACCCTTCAAGTTCTCCTTCCTCTACCCAGGAGCCTTAGAATGAGTCCTACCCTTGGAGGTAGTGGAGAGGATCATTCGTTTAGGCAACACCTTAGCGAACCAATGGGTTGAGGAGTAGAGCATTGTGATTACTTAGTGGAGGTGAGAACCTGTAGATTATTGGCAGAACAAATAAATCGGGTTTCCAAAACCGTCCAAGGCTACAATGAATAACTGAAGTGGTAGAGGAGGATTTGGGATACCAACTTTGATGCCTAGATGGCCTTTTGCAGTGCATTTCTAGAGGAACGGAATGATCCTATCTACATGCCCTACCCCCGCAGACACGAAGCCGATTATGACAGGGAGGTGCATGGAAGATATGACTTTCCAAAGATCTACAATGTTAGTGCAGAGACTCCCAAGGTATGCATGACCTTCAAAGCAGGGGACTTGTGCCCACCATCCATCAATGACTTCCTCGAGTATTTCTCTTCCTACCTGGACCTAGCCTTCATAACTACTTGTACTTAACTTAGGACCATTAGGTTGTTACTTAAGAAAATGCTAGCAGCTGAGGAAGCCCACCTTCCCCCACTCTTTTTTGACATTAACCTAGGAATAGATAACTGCACTATGGCTAGGCTCATGATGAGGGCAACCCTGCTTCCCTCTTTTTGTATAAAGATCCTTGAGGACATGAGTGATAGCCATTTTATGAGGTGCAATTATCCTTTCTTATCAACCACATCTCTTAATGTAAAGGCTATCAAGGAATACCTACAAAGTCGCGCCTTTTTGATTAAGTCTTTAAGACTGCCTTGCAATGCATCATTCACAGAAGATTGGGGTAGAGGCTAAGAGCACTCGTTGCATCAAAATGCTGGCTATAATCATCTACTAAAAAAAAAGAGAGAAAAAGAAAGAAAAAAGAAAGAGGAAAAAGAAAAAGAATAAAATAATCAAAGAGAAAAATAAAAAGAAAAAGTGGAAACACTGGATCCTCCAAAAACATCTTGAGTGCCACAATCACTACACCTAGGGTTTTATACCTAGCCCCATCCCCCATAGGAGTTTTCTTTGTGAGATAGACTCAAGAGAGCCTAGGTAACAATATCTATGATATTCCAAAGTGATTTTTAAAGGGCATCATCTAGGACTGTTTCTTGATTAGCTACCTATTTCATGCTTGCAGGGGTTTGTTTGGTGGGCATGTTACAATTGTAGTGTTGTATAACAAATACTCAACGTATTTCCAACATGTGATTTCTTATGAGGATTAAAATAGAAATCCTTTATCACTTCATGAGGAAAACTTTTTTTTTTTTGTCATTTTATCTATCTGCCACAATGGACCGCACTTATAACAATGCACGAAATGGGTCCTCAAGTGTGGGACACCATTGAGGGCTTGCCCAAGGTTAGACCCATCTCCCAATTCCACAAGCACATGCACCATGCACTACACGGTAAGGCAGACACACCTCTTAAGAAGTGCACAATTTTGTTTTGTAGGTAAAGATCGTGTCACATCAAGGAGAGAGTACAATGAGGGAAACTCATCCAATAACATCTTCAACCTTGAGGACATGTCCATCATCTTTGGCTTCCCCAAGGAGGATCCATCCAACTCCATTTTTAATCAAGGGTAGATCCACCCATGGCCAACCTTAAGAAGGGGGTTTGCCTTAATACCATTGTCAATTTCAAAGGTAGACCTCCACCACAACTAGCTCCCTAGAGGGACTCACTCCAACACCATATTTAATTCCAAGCATGAATCCCTCCCAACACATCCTCAACCAGGGCTTGTATACAAACTCAAAAAGCCACCCGGCTATCCCATCACCACCGTCCAAATCACCACCCAGCAGTGCCATGGGACTGACACTCGGTTAGGAGGGGGTAATGTTTACTGCAAAGCAGTAGAGAAAGTGGAAAAAGAGGCATCAAGAGGAGGAGCGAAAAGCAAAAAAAGGGAAAAGGATCCTCACAAGAGAATGGGCCCGAAAAAAATCTTAAAGCATGGGAACAACCACCAGGAGTCCAAGGCGCAACCATTGAAGCTGCAAAAAAGCCAAAAGCAAGAAGGCACACCTTTAAATATAAAGGTGAAACCAAAATCTTTGTAAAAGAGTGCCAGGATCCCTCCTGCACAATTTGTAACCATGGATGGGCGGTAGGACTAAGCTAGGAACTTAGGGCAAAGGGAAAAAGGGTGTAGGCCACGGCCGGCCATGTAAAAAGGGGATGATTGCCCAAGGGAAAGAGGGTATGTATATAAGCCAAAAAGTTAATAGAAACTCTCATTCTTGGTGTGTGGCAAAAATCTTCTCTTCTTCTTCTTGTCTTCTTGTGTGTACTTGAGTGAGGGAGTGTGAGAGAGTGAGGGAGTGAGTGTGTGAGAGTGAGGGATCGAAGAGAAGAAGCTCCCTATCTCCTCTCTTCATCTTCTTCTCTTCTCTTGTCTCACATGGCTATGGAGGATGGAGCTTGAGGGAGAGGGATTGAGGTTGCTCGAGCTTGAATTGAGGATCATGGAGCTACCAGTGTGGATGAGAGAGGAGGGTACTCGATCGGGCATCAAGGTAAGCTCACTACACCCCATAGGTAGGGAGAGCACGTCGACTATGTGAGAGGTACCCATGGCCGTTCGGCTTGAAACGCTTGACCAATAAGTGGTCCGTAGGTCTCGGGGGTTGGGTGAGAGAGCTCCCTTCATTTATTAATAGGAGGCTCCTCTTGAACTATCACCTTGTATACCTCAATGACCTGCTCAAGCTACTTATGCATTTTCTCCTCATGGAAAACAACATCATGGTTGCAAAGGACCTTCCAAGATTGCAAATCCCATAGAAAATAGCCATCTCACCTGCATCCCCATAACCAAGAAAGATACATTTCATGGACTTATGATCCAACTTATTGCACTTGTCCTTGGAAACATGGCAGAAAGCCTAACAACCAAAGACATGCAAATGAGCATATGATGGAGGTTTTCCAAACCATATCTTTTCTACAACTTGATAGTCAAGAGCAGTGCATGGGGATCAATTAATCAAATGTATGATAGTAGTAGCTGCCTTAGCCCAAAAGTGCTATGTAAGCTTACTTGGCTAAGCATACTATGGACTCGCTCCTAAATCATCCTATTCATGCACTCAACCATACTATTTTGGGGTGGGTTATACGGGCCAACCAACTGATAATTAATACCCCTCTCATCACAAAACTTTTTAAAGGCTTTAAGTAAGCGATAGCAAAATAGGCCAAAAGCATAACTAAAATAGTGCCTAATAGAGGAAAAACTACAAAGAGTAGAATTGTCTCTGACGAAGGAAATTTGATATGGCAGCCTTTATACTATGCCAAACTCCCTTTTGCCACAAAGTGAATGAGGTAAGGGCACCACCTAGTCATGGAAGAGTGGACTAGGATGCTATGCAAGAGGGAGAGGAGCTTGTGAGGGAGAAGAGAGAAAAACACAGAGAGAGAGAGAGAGAGAGAGAGAGAGAGAGAGAGAGAGAGAGAGAGAGAGAGAGAACTACAAAAAATAGATGAATCAATAAAACTTAAGAGGGCATAAGAGATGGATAATCCTTAAGATATAACCAATATACACAGTATAGACACCAATAGCATGGGCTTATTACACTGTAGAGCATGCATAAGCTATAGTAAGGGAATGAACCGCATAAGCTCATGAGAGAGAATGGGGAAGGCTCAATAGGGCTGAAGAAGGCCTCTTGGATCTCTCTTGCAAATTACAAAGGAGAAGGCCTCTTTATATAGGCCTTGAGGGTGTTTAGAGAGGAGGTTAAGATAGAATAGGAATTAACACCACCAAAGCTGCATTAAGGCAGTTCCACCAATGTGAAAGATCCATCTAGATATTTTGTTGACCAATTTTGTACTTAATCAAGTTCCATCATAGGTGAGTTGTCTCCTTTCTCCCCCCCATAGCTTGAGCCCAAGAGCTCTCCTATAAAAAAATATAGAGAATCTTCATAAAATAAGATCATATCTAGCAATAATGGAGAGAGATTAGTGAGAATTCATACATTACTACTACAATTAAGGATGATTTGAGGGTGATTTAGGAGGGGAATTCTAATGGTATATTAGCTTGAGAGAGAGAAGAGAGGGGAAACGGTTGGCAGTCTAATGAATGATTTTTTATGGAAGTGTTAAGTGTGGGGAAGAAAGTGTGGGTGTGTATAAAATTGGGAGGTGGTCTCCACCGCAGTTGGAAAAAGTTGGCGTCCACCATTTTAGCCATATCTCTCGACTCGTAGCTCCAAAAAATTACAAAAAAATACCAGCCAAAACTTCAGCTCACGTGCTACAACTTTCATGTTGAAAAGTGTTTTTGGATCGGAGTGGAAGTATTTTTAAAAAATCTTACAAAATCATGTGCCTGATTTTTCTTCCACTAATGCTTCCAAGAAGGGTCCCATTTGTTTGAATCATCATAAGGCTCCAAAGCCATGACATTATGAGCCTCGCATCCCCTTTGGATGGCTCCAAATCCATTTCATGTCTTTTCTTTTCACATTACACATTTTCCCTTCACCTTTCTCCATTGATCTTTACTCTTCACCCCCCTTGGTAAACTGGTCCATGAAATATTTCCATCTAGTGATTTCTTGGATTTCCCAAGAGGTTGTTCCCACCCTCTTCTTTATTTCAAACCTCCAAATGTACAAAAAATCAACAAAGTGTTAGACGAATATTTTTTTGTGATTTTCTCGGATCATCTACTAATTGCCAAAGAATGATGGCCAAGTCGAAGTATTTGATCTCATAAATGATGCATAAATGTGAAATTGTAGCAAGCTAAAAATAATGACAATAGTAAATCCAAAGCCAAGTGTGAGCAATCAACTAATAGAATCCAATTTGTAAAACTGCTAGGTATATCTTACAAGAAGTGGGGTATGAACAAACATTTAACAGTCAAACTTAATGTGTTAGTGGGATACATCCAATAGGCATAACTATCATGCATATAGAAAATCTCAAGATAATGAAAGAGAATTGCTAGATATACAACTGAATGAGTAAGTATAAAGAAGCTTAGTACATAGCCAAGCTAGATGAATACATCACTAACAACAACTTAATAGAAATATGTATTGGTTCAAAGAATGAATCACAATAAACCACTAGGTAACAATTACATCCAAATAGTATCAAAAGAGCATAGGAATAACTCAAATGAGTCCCAAGTTTCATTGAAGTAAGCTCAACTACATAAACCCCAAAGCTCTACTCAAATGCAAAATAGCTAAGTAGCTTAAGTGACTCCCATTTGGAACAAAACCAAATGCTAAATGAACAGTGCAAGCTTAAAACATCAAGTACATGCACATTTGATATCCTAATACATCAAGCATAGAGCCAAGAGCATAAAACCCAATAGAATCTTTAAGCCTTTAAGTGAATGATCACTGTACCAATTGACCGAAGCTCCAAAACATGCAACCAAGCTCAAATGTGAAACTCAAGGCATTCCATAAGCATATCTCGATTCATAGCATCACCATCATATGTCAATACATCCAGCAAAGTGCCCAAATATCATCAAATGGCAATAGGCATAGAGTTCATAGTCAAATAGCTTCTTGTGATAATATACAGGAGGCATGTCCTGAACAATAGTTGAGAGTAGGTCTGTCTTGAACACAATAAATAATAGGTTTGTCCTCAATGTAGTGAATAGTAGGTCTGTCTACAACACAATGAACAACAAGTAAGTCCCAATGCTTGGAATCTTGCCGCAACCTTGAGGTAATAGAACTATAGGAGAGCCTCAAGACCAATATATTGATGGATCTTGCCAAGATTGAGAGCTTCAATGGTTGCTTGCTTTGTATTAGGGTTTTAAGGATAGAAGATGAATAATAGAAACTAAACTGGAGTCATCCTTGCTAGAAAACCTAAGGAGCTTGATGTTTGATCAACATTTGCTATGTTGAACTAATGATTAGTAGCTGATGATGGAGCCTAAGTGTGTCATAGTTTAGCATGCATTGCGCCAAAGAAAATGGCTATTGTTTTGGGTATAATCATGAGCAAAACCACTACTAAATGGTGAGTTGAGTCCTTAAGTTCTCAAGAAGGCTCTTGAACACAAGGCTTAAAGGCTCAAGATGAGAGTTTTGAATAGGAGGAGGTCCAAGAATCCATGATATTTTTTATGTCTTGAAGAAGAAGAAGAAGAAGAAGAAGCTTTCTTTAAGAAGCTCGTCAAAAACTAACTAAGACCAAGACTTCTTCTAACTCTTGTGAGTCAGTTTTTGAGAAAACACCTCTAAAGTATGCTTAGAAGTTGTTGTCGACCTACCATTTTAGCTTGTTCACCTCCAAATTTGTGCACAAGTCCTATGTGAGCCATTGAATAAGTTTTTTAGCCACATATGGATGTCATGCTAGTCACTTTAAAGGTTTGTTATAGCTCGTACCATTCTACCATAGACGAAGTAGATTTTTCTAGAAGAATAATAGGTGAAAATGGAGATGGAAATGGATCAAAGATTGAAGGTCTAATACCATTTGTTAGAGAGTGAATTGAGAGGAGAAAGAAAATAGAAATAAGAGAGTGTGTGTAGAGGAGAGAGAAGATTGTAGAGAGCAAATAGAAAGACTAGTGAATGAGAGAGAAAGATAGCTAGAGGTAAGAGAAAGTAGCCATGGAAGTTGAGACAAGAAGATGAAGATGTTGGGGGTAAAGGTGCCTCCGTCTAGCCGCCCGTGTATTACTACACTGACAGTCACCACCCCACTGCACACTACAGGTGGCAGGCGCCCGTCACCATCACTTTATTCTTTATTCTTTTAGTGACATTTTGAATAAAGGAAAGCTCGGTCACACATTGTGACTGTTGGAGTTTCCATTTCTTGTCTTTCTCTTTCTTGCTCTTGCTCTCCCACCATAGCTCTCGCGTGCAAGCTTCAATCCTTCTCACCTTTCAACTGGTATCAGAGCTTGGCTTCCCAACTCTTGAGCTTGGCTTGTGGCATTCTCAGCTTCCCATCGGCTCCCCACTCGCATTGGATCTCCTTCTCGGCAGCCATAGCTCATTCTCTTGAGCTCTCGTCACTCCCTAGCTTCCCGAGCTTCTTCCTGGCCTATTGAGGCACCACTAGGGCATTGACATTGAGGTATTGCTTCATTATTTCAGAGATTTATTTCAGTCCACATGTCTAGGTAAACATGGCAGCCACCATTGAAGCTTCCAATCTTCATATCTCTTTGCCACTGGTTGTGGGTTGCTAGAGGCTTGTTCCAAGGCCTCTTTGGCTCATGTTTGAGCCCTACAATCTCTCCAGACCTGCCACATGGACCAGCAGGAGTAGGGTTCATGCATTGATATCTTGGAGTTGCTTTTGACTTGAGCTTGGGCTTTGCACTCTTGTGAGCACACACCTACTCGTGTCAGGTCTTGCCAGTGTTATGTATACTTTGCCCTATTGTCCAGAGAGTATGCCTACTCACTAACGGATGCTTTGGTGACATGTTTGGGTGTTTGCTCAGGGTCTTGATGACTATTTAGTACTGATTTATGCAGTTTATGGCTAGTAATGTCTCGGCTGTCATTTATTGACTTGGTGCAGTGATTTGGTCAGCAATTGACTCTCATAGTACCCTGTTGTCATTTATTACAGCAAGCATATAACTCCGGACTGACATGGATTTTTCATGCTAAAATATTTTGAAATGATGTACTTTCACTAGTACTTAGTGGGCAGCAGCTTTGGTTACACTTTTCTCGCCATTTTCTCTCGATTTTCGCGATTTCTTTTATCATTTTCTGCAGTAAACAACAAGCAGTTTTTGAACTGTCTGCAGCCTTCCAGCCCGCATTATGGCGAGTTTGTCCACTAATCATGCTATTTTCAACATCACTAAGCTCGATGGTATGAATTACTCTTATTGGAAGAGCTAGATTTGGCAGGTGTTGGTGCAGAAATTGCAGATCAAACCATTGAGGTTCAGTGGGTATCCACCTGCAACTATGCCAAATGAGGAATGGCTTGAGCTTGATGAGTTATGCAAGTCCACTATTGTATTATCTCTCACAAAACAGGTTCATTACAATGTATTTGAGGAAAAGCAGAGTGCATGGGAGTTGTGGGATAAAATCAAGAAACTCTATGACAAGAAAAGTCCAGCGAGTCAGATGTATTGGCTGAAGCAGCTTATGGATCTGTGCATGAAGGAGAATGTGACTATGTTTGCTCACTTGAGCCAGTTCCATGCTATATCAAGAAGTTGACTTCGCAGGACATCACTTTTATAAAGGATGTCACTCCTCTTTTCTTACTTGGTACTTTTAATGAGTTATGGGATGTATTGCGCACTGCATTATGTGCCTCTACTGCTACCTTGAAATTATCTGATGTTGAGAGTGCTCTTCTACAGGAAGAGGTTAACCGTAAGAATTTGGATGCCTCTCGTGCATCGCATGCTATGATAGTTAGAGGCAGGAATGATGGATATGGAAAGCATGGCAGTGGTAGTGGCCGTGGACGGGATTCTTAGAAATCTTGGTCCAAGTCTCATGGGAAGTCACGTAGCAAATCCCGTGGTAGGAATGCAGATGTTACTCGTCACCATTGTGGGAAAAAGGGCCATATTAGGCCACAATGCTATGAATTGCGCAATGAAAGGCACAAAGATAAGGTGAAAGACAAAGTGCAGGATAAGTCTTTTGATGGTAGCATAGTGCCTGCAAAGTCTAGTGTTAAAATTGAAGAGATCAATGTTATGTAGCCTGAGGATGTTGATGATGATTATATCCTTGCAGCTTCTTCTAGTGCTTTGCAGATGACAGAGATACATTCTATGTATGCATAGAATGTATCTTTTGGACTCAGGTGCGTCCTTTCATGTGACACCTTACCGAGAGTGGTTTCATTCATACCGTACTATTTCGGGTTCTGTGCGCTTGGGTGATGGAAGGTCTCTTGATATTGTGGGCGTTGGTGATGTTAGGCTACAGTTTTGTTCTGGCAATAGTTTTGTTATGCAGGATGTACATCATGTACCTGCTTTGACATGTAGTCTCATGTCAGCTGGACAGCTTGATGATGCAGGTTATCATATAACTTTTGGAGACTCTGCATGGAAGATCACTCGTGGCAGACTTGTGATTGCAAGAGGTACCAAGGCTAACAGCCTCTATCTCTTGATTGTATCCGCTTCTTCCCTTGATCATGTTTTGTCTGTGGGTTCTATCCCACATGTATCTCTTTGGCATGCCCGTTTGGGCCATATGTCTTTGAAGGAAATGAAAATGCTTTCTGGTTTGCAGTACTTGCCGCCCCTTGATTATGCATGTTTTGATTCATGTGAGCATTGTCTTTATGGCAGGCAGACTAGGTCTATGCATAAGAAGTCTGGTAGGCCACGCATGAGTGAGCCCTTGGCATTGGTACATTCGGATGTCTGTGGGCCCATGCCTTGTCAGTCTATGGGTGGTGCAAAGTATTTTGTTACTTTCATAGATGATTTTTCACGGAAAGTTTGGGCTTATCCCATTAAGCTAAAATCCGATGTCTTGGTTGTGTTTCAGAGATGGCTTGCATTGGTTGAGAACCAGTCTAGGTATAGGCTAAAATGCCTAAGGACAGATAGTGGGGGTGAGTATGTCTCATGTGCCTTTGAGCAGTTATGTGATGAGAGAGTAAGCATCAGTTGACCGCCCCCTATACCCCCCCCAGAATGGTTTGGCTGAGCGGATGAATAGAGCCATCCAGGAGCGTGTACGCAGTATGCTTGGCCATGCAGGCCTACCACAGAGCTTTTGGGCTGAGGCAGTTAGTATAGCTGTGCATATCATAAACAGATCACCTTCTAGTGGTTTGGATTTCCAGGTTGCAAAGGAGGTATGGACTGGAAAACCTCCCTCTTATGCGCATCTCCATGTCTTTGGATGTGAGGCATTTTGCCATGTGCCCAGGGACAAGAGAAGTAAGATGGATCCTAAGAGTGTCAAATGCATTTTCCTTGGTTATGGGGTTGCATGGATCCGCAGTCATGATGCAGTCTTCCATGAAGACAAGATGCATAGGCAGCCTGAGAGAGTTGTTGAGATCCGTAGGGTCATATTTTAGGAGGACCCGAGAGCTCCACACAACCAATTGGACAGCCTACAGCTGCAGTAGATTCTCATGGTCAGGGTGTTGGATAGGTAGTTGGGCAGGCAGCAGAGCTTGCCGTGAGATAGTCTGCTAGAGATAGACGTCCACTTGATAGACTTCAACCCTTGATGCATTATATCTTAATTACAGATGCAGGAGATCCTTTCACTTATGATAAGGCTATGCGCAGGGGCAACAGTCACTCCTGGGAGAGGGCTATGCAGTTTGAGATAGACTCCTTGCATAAGAATGAGACATGGGATTTGGTTTCCTTGCCTAAGGGCAAGAAGGCTTTGCCATGCAAGTGGGTGTACAAGCTAAAAAGTACCCCTAGACACCCCAAGCTGGCATACAAGGCTAGATTGGTAGCAAAGGGTTTTAAGTAGGAGCATGGTGTGGACTTTGATGAGGTCTTTTCTCCTGTGGTTAAGATGTCCACACTGCGCTTAGTCTTGGCTTTGGTTGCTCAGCTTGACTTGGATTTATACCAGATGGATGTCAAGACGGATTTCTTACACGGGGACTTGCATGATGAGATTTATATGGAGCAGCCTAAGGGCTTTGCAGAACCTGGCAGGGAGCACCTAGTGTGCAAATTGAAGAAAAGTCTTTATGGCTTGAAGCAGGGACTTAGGGAGTGGTATCATAATTTTGATGTCTTTATGTAGTCACAGGGCTACAACAAGAGTGCTATGGATCCGTGTCTTTACACGAAGAAAGCCCATGATGGTTCTTTATTGATTTTGGTACTCTATGTGGATGATATGCTGATAGCAAGGAAAGCTCATGATGAGCTAGATGCTCTTAAGGCTCAGTTCAAGAAGAGATTTGAGATGAAAGATCTCGAATAGGCCTCTCACATACTTGGTATGTGCATTAGACGCGACAGGCATTAGGGACTCCTCTACTTGTCACAGAGGGAGTACATTCATAAAGTGTCAAGATTGTGGGAGAGAAGGAAGGAGTCTCACTTGTAGCTTTCTCACTTACACAATGGGGGAATACACACAAAGGTGGAGGCTGAAAACAATTTTCCTCTTCTTAGTTGTGTAATCCAAAAGAACTCTAGTACAGAGAAATAAAAGAACCCTATATATGGGTCTCAAACCAAACTCAACTAACTAAGGTGGCATACTAACTGAGCCACGAACTAGAGTAGATAAGGATAGCTGTCATCTAGCTATTATTCATGGGTGGTGTACCAACCGCATCTGCAGCTAACAAGTCGATGACATAAATGCACAATGGTCACCCTGGCATATCATGAGTGGAGCTCAATATCTCAACACTCCCCCTCGAGCTCAATCCCAATTCCTGCACACCAAGCAGGTCTCTGAATTTGCGCAGCTTCTCTGCTCCCAATGCCTTCGTGAATATGTCAGCTACCTGATCCTTTGTGCTGACATAAACTAGATCAATAAGACCTAGTAGAACCCTCTCCTACACATAGTGATAATGCACCTCAATGTGCTTTGTTCTAGCATGATAGACTGGGTTATTTGCCAAGTGTATACTGCTCATGTTGTCACAATAAATGACAACTGGCCCATCTGTAGGGCTGATGCATATCATAAAGTAGCTTATGCAACCAAGCTATCTCACATGCAGCCATTGCTCCACCCCTATACTCAGCCTCTGTGCTCGACAAGGCAACTGTAGGCTGTTTCTTACTACTCCAAGTGATTGCAGCACTCCCAAAAGAGAACACATATCCACTGGTAGATTGTCTATCAGAAATACTACCATCCCAATCAGTATCAGTGTATCCATGCAACTGTATTTGAACCCCAGTCTCATAAAATAGTCCATACTGCAATGTGGACTTCACATACCTGAGTATGCGTCTAGCCGCATCCAAATGCGGTTTCTTTGGAGCCTCGATAAACTGACTTACCAATCCAATAGCATAGCTCAAATTTGGCCTGGTAATAGTCATATAGATCAAACTTCCTACTATGTGTCTTTACATAGTAGGGTCTTCCAGAAGCTCACCTGCATCTGCGCTCAGCTTCACATTCTGCTCCAAAGGAACTGAAATAGGCTTACAGCCTGTCATCCCATATTTGGATAGCATGTCCAATCCATACTGCCTCTGCAAGAGCCGTATCCCACTTGGTGATCTAATCACCTCAATGCCCAAGAAATAACGCAGCTCTCCCAAATCCTTCATCTCAAACTTTTGCTTCAATAGCATTTTCACATGAAGGATATCTTCATCACTATCACCTGTCATAATCAAATCATCAACATAAATGACAAGTAGCATAATACCTTTCTCTGTTTTTCTCACATAAAGTGAGAAATTTGCCTTGGAAATCTGAAAGCCAATAGTGACAAGATACTATCCTATCTTGTCAGACCATGCTCTAGGTGCTTGCTTCAAGCCATACAAGGCTTTCTTCAACCTGCAAACAAACTTAGGATGAACATCATGCACATAACCTGGTGGATGCTCGATATAGACCTCTTCTTGCAAATCACCATGCAAGAAGGCATTCTTTACATCCATATGATGTAAAGACCATCCCTTTGATGTAGCCATAGCAATGACTGCTCTTACGGTTGCCATCCTTGCAACCGAACTGAATGTTTCTTCATAATCAATGCCATATGTTTGTGCATACCCCTTGACTACTAATCTCGCCTTGTATCTATTCACAGAACCATCTGCATTGTGTTTCACCTTATAAACCCACTTACAACCAATTGCATTCTTATCTTTAGGCAAAGGTACCAATTCCCATGTAGCATTTGCTTCCAAGGCATCCATTTCTTCATCCATGGCTTTCTCCCATTTTTCTTTTCCCATGGCTTGCTCAAAAGAAGTGGGTTCTGGTTCCTGTATCACTTTGACCATATAGGCATAGTGAATGGCTCTAAATCCATCATATTTCAGCGTATCCACAGGATACCTAGCTCTGGTAGACCTGCGCAAAGTAGGTTCACTCCCAGGTGGTCTCAAAACATCCCTAGTCTTCCTTACTCCAGGTGTAACAATAGAAGGAATACCCAACTCATCATCAATGCTCTGTTCTGAGCCACTGGATTCACTATCCACATAAGAGTGACCTGCATTCACATCAAACATGGGCTGATCTACCTTCTCTTTTCCTTTTCGTGAAACCTGCATACCAGTATTTGCATTGTTTTGAGGAGATTCTCCTGATCTCAATCTGGCTGTCCATAGTGAAGAATGTGAACCACTGCTAGAGGACACTCCAGGTCTACTAATATTTTGTGACTGCTGCTGTGAATTCTGTGCAGCATGACCATTTTGTGCATCTACATCATCAATCACATTTACTGGTTTATACTAGCTACTCATCTCATCAAAAACAACATCTCTGCTCAATCACTGTAAACTTACGAGTAGAAGGGTTATAGCATCTATACCCTTTCTGCTACAGAGAGTAACCAATAAAGATGCAGTTCTCAGCTTTTGGATCCAACTTGGATCTCAACTCATCTGGCACATGAACATAGGCAATGCAACCAAAAATCTTCAAATGAGAAATATCTAGTTTCCTACTAGTATACCTCTCCTCTGGAGTCATCCCATATATTGCTGTAGTGGGAGTCCTGTTCATTATGTAGATTGTTGTAGCAACTGCTTCAGCCCAGTAAAAATCTGGCAAGTCTTTTTTGTTGAGCATGGCACGAGATACCTCTCCAATATACCTGTTTTTCCTTTCTGTAATTCCATTTTGTTGTGGGGTATGACTGCATGAATATTGCTGCTTTATACCATGCTCTTGCAGGAACCTTGCAAACTCATTTGAGAGGTACTCTCCCCCTCCATCTGACCTTAGGCATTTTATTTGCAGGCCTGTTTCTTTTTCAACCATAGCTTTAAGAGTTTTGAAATGCCCAAACACTTCACTCTTCTTTTTCATAAAATACACCCAAAATTTTCTGCTATAGTCATCAATAAAAGTGACAAAATAATGATAGCCTCCAATAGATGCAGCTTCAGTAGTCCACACATCAGAGTGGATTAATTCCAATGGCTTCTTACTCTCTTGAACATCTCTAGGAAATGGTTTCCTTGCCTGTTTTCCAAATTGACAGGCTTCACATACCTTATGCATTTCTGCAACCTTGAATTTCGGCAATCCTGCAACAATATTTTGGGCTTGCATTGATTTAAGTCATTGTACATTAATATGACCAATGCGTTTATGCCAGATATCAATATCTGCAACTACTCCAGTCCCATGTGCAAACATTGCTGCACTCAATTCAGGAATGTCTGCATCCAACGTAAACATTCTGTCCTTCTTCTTTCCTTTTGCTATCAAGCGACCTTTATTTTTCATATCCTCAAGAAAGCATCCATGAGAATTAAATTTGACCTGCAAGCCCTGCTCAACCATTTGACCAATAGAAACCAGGTTCTTGGTGATATTCGGGACATGAAATACATCCGGCAGGTATTTCTTTTTCCCATCCTGCATAGACAAAGGAATTTCTCCAATCTGCACAATAGGATGTGCATTATCATCACCAGTCTCCACAAATCCTGGTTTTTCCATTTTCCTTGCATCTTGCATCCATTCTGCATGACATGTCATGTGGTTTGATGCACCTAAGTCAACATACCACACATCGTTGCTTTCTTCTACACTTGTCACAGAATTGGTCATGTGTTGCACCATAAACAAATGCTCATTTCTATCATCACCCTGCCTACTAGAAGATGCATAATTCCCTTGTTGCAATTTTCCATTCATGATGTCATTTTGCTTTTTATAGCAGTCTTTAGCCATATGACCCATTTTACCACAGTAGTAGCATTCAACATTGCTGTTTGCATTTTGGCCTCTTTGCCATCCACCACGACCTCTTTGGCTCCCCCTGCCTCTAGAGTTACCACGTCCTCCTCCATAGGATTGGTTTTCTTGAGTTTGCTGCATATTTTGATTTCTACCACGGCCTCCAGATCGGCCTCCTCTACCTTTGCCTCTACCTCTTCCAGAATTTGAGTAGAAGACAGCTTCTTTTGAAGTTGCTCTTGAAGAAGATGCACCACCATTTCTCTGCTCCTCAGAAATTAGAAGAGCAATCAACTCCTCAAAATCAGGAAATCTTTCACAGACGGAAATTGATGTTCGGAACTGTGCGTAATCCTTTCTTAGACCATTCAAGGTCACAGAAACTAAATCATCGTCTTCCACTAGTGACCCAATGGAAGCAAGTGCATCTGCAATCTTCTTCACCTTCATGTGGTAGTCATTTATGCTCATACTTTCTCTTTGCACATTGTGCAACTCTTGCTTGAGCTGCATTTTCCTGGCTTGCGTATTTGTGCTATACATTTTTGACAAAGTATCCCATGCCTCCTTTGGCGTACTTGCATCCTGAATATGCACAATCCTAGAGTCTGAAATACTGATAGACAGCCAGTACATAACTTTTCTGGCTCTCTCATGCCATCCTTTAAATGCCTGCATTTGTTGTTGATTGCGAACATCAGGAAGAACTGGTTCTTCGTTTCCTGCAACGAATTCCCAATATCCTTTTCCCATAAGGAAATTCGTCATTCTAAACTTCCATGCTTGGAAGTTGTTCTTGTCAAGCTTTTCAATGACAATCTGTGAAAGAGAATCAGACGCCATTACAAAACACTGCAAAAAATTCTGTCACTACAAAAAACACAGCTTCAGCCTCACAAGGGCAAATCTGCAAAACTGACGAAAGTGGTATTTGACCACACAGTCACTTCCTAGTGACGATTTTGCATCCACAGGCAACAAGGATGATTCTGTAACTCCCAATGTCTCTGCGCACAGGCATACGATGCAATTTCTACGGTAACTTTGCACCGATCTGTAGAACAGTGGTCGCATAGCAAAAAACAGGGCCTTTTCTTGAGTGCGTGCGGAAGACTTCCGTCTCCAAAACAAGCCCTGAAATGGCCTCGAATAAAAAAAACAAGGCAACCAAGGTTAAAGCCCTTTCCTGCAGCATATGCTGCCCTCTTGCTACACCGCGAAGGGCATCTCAATTTGAGACAATGCACTCTTGCACTTTTCAGCTGTGCTACCTGCAGAAACTTGCTCCCAAACTCGAAAAATGAAAGCAACACTGGTCCTCTTACCAGAACACCGCGAACTTGGTTTGCTTTCTTGAGCTCCTTACCACGAACCAGGCTCTAATACCATGTCAAGATTGTGAGAGAGAAGGAAGGAGTCTCACTTGTAGCTTTCTCACTTACACAATGGGGGAATACACACAAAGGTGGAGGCTGAAAATAGTTTTCCTCTTCTTAGTTGTGTAAGCCAAAAGAACTCTAGTACAGAGAAATAGAAGAACCCTATATATGGGTCTCAAACCAAACTCAACTAACTAAGGTGGCATACTAACTGAGCCACGAACTAGAGTAGATAAGGATAGCTGTCATCTAGCTATTATTCATGGGCGGTGTACCAATTGCATCTGCAGCTAACAAGTCGGTGACACAAATGCACAATGGTCACCCTAGCATATCACGAGTGGAGCTCGATATCTCAACATAAAGTCCTTGACTGCTTCTGCATGCAGGATGTAAAGCCTATTGGCTGTCCATTGCCTTCTTATGTGAAGGTATCACAGGCTGATTGTCCACAGACAAATGAGCAGAGGGTCGAGATGGCCAAGATTTCCTATGCATCCGCAGTGGGCAGTCTTATGTATGCCATGATAGCCACTCGTCTAGATATTGCCTTTGCAGTTGGTGTTGTGGCACGCTATATGGCTACACCTGGCAAGAAGCATTGGGATGTCGTGAAGGGTATCATGAGGTACTTGAAGGGCACTGTAGATATGTGCATATGCTATGGCAGCCAAGATACAGGAGTCGTGGGGTACACTAACTCTGATTATGCAGGACATGCATATAGTAGGAAGTCCACTTCCGGCTATGTATGCACCTATGCTAGAGGTGCTATTTCTTGGATGTCTAGGGTGCAGGAATGCACGGCCCTTTCTACTACTTACAGAGGTCGAGTATGTTGCAGCTACTGAGGCTTGTAAGGAGGCCATTTGGTTGGGTCCTTTGGTTGCTGACCTTGGTATTGATGCTATCCCTACACTGCATTCGAATTCTATGAGTGCTATTCAGTTAGCCAAGTATCTGGTCTTCCATGTGAAGACAAAACACATTGAGGTGAGGTATCACTTCATACGTGGGATTATTGACGACAAGTCTATTGACCTTGTCAAGATATTGACTGATCAGAATCCTGCAGATCTATTTATGAAAAGCCTCTCTATAGAGCGCTTTGCCTTTCTTAGGAGGTTGATGGGCGTGGGATGAGATGACGTCTTTTCTCATCCTGTTGTACATGTGTACATATTGTACTGTCTTTTTTTTTCTTTTTTCTTTTCACTCCTCACTAGGGCAGATTTGCCTTTAAGTGGGAGGTTGTTGGGGTTAAAGGTGCCTTCACCTTACCGCCCGTGTATTATTACACTGACAATCATCACCACTGCACACTACAGGTGGCGGATGCCCGTCACCGTTACTTTATTCTTTATTCTTTTAGTGACAGTTTGAATAAAGGAAAGCTCGGTCACACATTGTGACTGTTGGAGTTTCCATTTCTTGTCTCTCTCTTTCTTGCTCTTGCTCTCCCGCCATAGCTTGCACGTGAAAGCTTCGATCCTTCTCACCGTTCAAAAGATAAAAGAGACTTGTATTATTATTGGATGTTACTAAAAAATGAACCTCTTACATCTTATATACCTCGCTAATGTGGATGTCATTATTTCCCTATCATTAATAATTTTCCTCTAGTTTTTTCCTCTTTTTTCTCCATTATAGTGACACATTACTATTGAGATTTAGCAATCACACTCACTAACAGCCTCTTTATATGGAGCTTCAGGGCCAAGGACATGCAGGCTTACCTATCCCATATGCACAGTGGTGCCTATTGCAATTTTCTACTTTCCTATAAAGCATTGTACTTGCTTCCTTTTCTTAATGCAATGATAATACTCTTTTCTTATCAGTATAGTGTCACTGTCATTGTCCACATACACAAGATTGTGTTTATGAGTCCAAGTCTCAATCTTGGAACCTAATTCACTTGTGTAACAAACAGTGTCTTTGTCTTCTCCATCATGAGTTTACTCTTCTCCTTTCATCCACCATAACTAACTGCCATGTCCTAGATCCGGCTCATTTCGACAATTACAAGCCTTAAAAAAAGCTAAAATCAAAGCTTGAGGCAACTCTCAATGCTAAAAAATGTTCATCATGTGCCATAATTCTGATGCCACCCTACTTTGAGAATGTTGCCAACATGCAATGAATGCCATGAATCAGTGAGAGAGAAGCTATTGCTACCATGAACCTTATGATAGTAATAGTATTTTCCCACTCTCTATCTTTCAAAATAATAGCACACATGCCATGAATGAGCGTCCACATCATAGCTACAGATCTGAGAACTCATACAACTAGTTGACTCTATGCAAATTTTAATTCTTTTTTACACAAAAATATAATATTTATGGTTTGGATATCAAGCATTTGATTGGTTTATGTTCTATTGATGCTTATAGGGAATGTTCACAATGTTGGGATGATGCATTGATGCTCCAAAAATGCATTTGAGTTGATTAGAGCTTGATTAGCTTAGTCATTGAAGTGTTTATTATTGTAATAATAGTTTGGGCAGCAAGTATACAACAATGAGCCTCATTCTTGTTGAATGCAGAGATCAAAGGAGTGAAGTTGTAGATGCAGGTGAGAGAGAGAGATAATGACACAATAGTTTTGTGGTACTCAAGAGTACCCAATAAAGTTTTTAGATAGGTATATAAGTCATGTACAAGCCCAACCCTTAGGGCGGGCACGTGCATTGCATTGGGCATTGCCCTTTATCCCAAAAACCTCTCCCCCTAAAGGAAATGTGCCAAAGGTGGTAGAGGAAAATAATTAGCTAAGTCTAAGTATGTACATAGCTAAAAGAGACTATACCTATCCAATACCCATCATCTGCCTGCAATGGGCAAACCGCTCTGTTGGGAGACCCTTCGTGAGAAGGTTTGCAGGGTTATCATCAGTGTGTACCTTGACTAGCTCAATGCTCTTGCTGTTTAGTACCTCCCTGATGAAATGATACTTCACCTATATGTATTTTGTCTTTTCATGAAAGACAAGGTTCTGTGCTAACATGATAGCACTCTGACTATCACAGTGGAGGATAGGAACCTCAGTGATATGAAGCTCAACAACCAAATGTGACAACCATAAGGCCTCTTTGCATGCTTAGTGTGGCAGCCACATACCCTACCTCAGTTGTAGATAGTGCAACACACTTTAGTAGCCTAGATATCCAATAAATAGATCCTCCTGTGAAGGTAAACACATACCTTGAGGTGGACTTCCTATAGACCGCATGTCCAACATAGTCTACATCCGTAAAGCCAATGACAGATGTCTTTTGTTTACCAAAACAGATGCACAAATGCCTTGTGTCCTTGAGGTATCTCATAATACCTTTCACAGATTCCCAATGCTTCTTGCCAAGGTTTTCCATGTACCTGCTAACCACTCGCATTGCAAAGGCAATGCCGAGACGTGTAGTAACCATGGCATGCATCAGACTATCAAAAGTAGCTGAAGCATATGGAATCTTGGCCATTTCAACATTCTCATCAAATCTGTAGGGATGTCCTCTACATTGAGTTTCACATATGGAGGCAATGGAACTCCAATTGCTTTGCCCCTCTCCATATTGAAACACTATAAAATATTGGAGACATACTCCTCCTGAGACAAATAGAGTAACCCCTTTGACCTATCTCTAAGTATCCACATCCAAAGAATGTGATTTGCATCACCAAGATCCTTCATGTAAAAACTGCCATGTAGATTTTGCTTCAATGAATCCAAAGCATGAGTATCCCTGCTAGCAATCATCATGTTATCTACATACAGAACCAAGATAATCAGGTTGCCATCTGCTATCTTCTTGGTGTACAAGCAGTGATAAACTTGACTCTTCTAATACCCTTGAGACTGCATGAAAGTATCAAACTTATGATACCATTCTCGCGGTGCTTGTTTCAGCCCATATAAATTTAAGTTTACAAATCATCATCTCTTTGCCTTTAGCAACAAAACCCTCAGGCTGCTACATATATATGTCCTCATGTAGATCACCATTAAGAATGTAGTCTTTACATCCATCTGTATGAGCTCCATATCTTCAGCTGCAACCAAGCCCAAAATGGTTCTTAAAATAGTCATCTTGACTATAGGAGAAAAGATCTCATCAAAGTGCTAGGAGAGGGCCTACTGTCTACAGGTGCAAATAGCATAGACTATTCAGGCAGGGCAGCAACACTATGTGGAGTCAATGGAGCCCAAGGAGGGGCATAGATAGAGCCAAAGAGGGCTTACACAATGCCCATACAAGCCTCTATGAGTTGCAGAAAAAATAGGGGTGGAGAAGCTTCAACACACCTGAGCTATGGTTGTCTTGCAACTTGTGAGAATTCAAAATAAGACTTATTGACCATGTTTCCAAGCTCTAGTTCCATAATGCCAAGCTCTAGCTCCAAGTCTTGCGCTGTGATACCACTTTGTTGAATGCAAATATCAAAGGATTGAAGCTATAGATGCATGTGAGAGAGAGAGACAATAACACAGTAGTTATGTGGTACTCAAGAGTACCCAATAAAATTTTCATATAGGTATATAAGTCATATACAAGCCCAGCCCTTAGGGCAGGCACGAGCATTGATGTATGAGCCCGGATATGGTTATGATATGCCTTGGCAATTGGATTTGAGCAACATCTGATGTAATTGTCTTGGTCTTTGCTTGCTCTCTTTGCATTCTAGATTCACTTCCTATGGGAGATGTTGTATATACTTGTCAAAGCTTGGTTCTTTGAGACAATGGGACTCTTGGTTTATGTATGTGCTTTTTTGCATACTATTGGACATAGTTATCTCCACTTGTGGGCTAATTTGACTTCATAAATTGGACACTATCACTTATCTTTGTCAATAGTTTGTCATTGATGTATGCATGCATATTGGTTATGTACTGGACACCACACCACTTGAGTCTCCTTATGTATCGTACGAAAGAATCTTCTGAAGGATATTGTGGAGGAGGTTGAAGACAAGGAGCAAGCCATAGCCATATGGTCAGAATTATAAAGATCTTTATATTTGATGTGATTGAGAAGAAGAACGTGCCATTTTGTTCAAATCTGATTTGTACAAGCTCTGTTTGCCACGGACCTAGTCTACCCAGAAGAACATCAATTGACATTAGCAAATTATCATCATGTTGCTACTAGCCAGTGTATCGTGGTCACAAGTACCTATGATTGAGTCCATGACAAAAGATGAAATATTTGAGAATATGTTCTATTTCTATCCTTTGAATTACTTGCAATGAATTCTATTATTGTGTAGCCCAATACATGCTTCTATCTTGAATTCCTAATATCAAAGTATGTTCATGCTCTTCATGACATATAGATGTGTTGAGAGTTGGTTTAAAATTCATATTCTTATGCTTCCATCTCACAAAGCGTCTCTGTGATGAGAGACACCACGAACCCCCATGTGTGAATATCGTGCAACAACATAGATAATATCATTTAGCTTCTTCTATTTGAGGCGCCAATGAAAAGCTAAAAAAAACATTCTTTATTTTGTCTTTGATTGACATCAGAGCTTACGTTGTTGTGCTGCTGCAGGATGTGCCCGTGAAAGTTGCTGCTATTGTCTTCTACATGTTGTGATTGTATGTCATATAGGACCATTATTTGACCTTAGTCAATGATAGTGCAAAAGAACTCTCTTCACAATTATAAGGCCATCTTTTCCTGATCTTCCCACATTACATTAGGCTTTAGGCCTCAAGCTTGATGGAACTGTTAGCTCTTTCAAAAGAGTTTTATGTGTATCATTTTTCTCTCTTTTGTAACTTGCCAATGGCAAATCTTGTTGCATGGACTAGAATAGTCATGATCAGTGATAGCAACCTAATTCATGTTATAGTACATTTAAGTGTCAAGTAATGGCTCTCACATTGTGACAAAGGAAATTCGGTATGGCAACCTCTATACTACGCCAAGCTCCCTTCTGCCACAAAGTGAATGAGGTAAGGGCACCACAGAGAGAGAGAGAGAGAGAGAGAGAGAGAGAGAGAGAGAGAGAGAGAGAGAGAGAGAGAGAGAGAGAGAGAGAGAGAGAGAGAGAGAAAACTACAAAAATAGATGAATCAATAAAACTTAAGAGGGCACAAGAGATGGAGAACCCTCAAGACATAACTAATATACACAATATGGACACGAATAGCATGGGCTTATTACACTGTAGAGCATGCATAAGCTATAGTAAGGGAATGAACTGCATAAGCTCATGAGAGAGAATGGGGAAGGCTCAATAGGGCTGAAGAAGGCCTCTTGGATCTCTCTTGCAAATTACAAAGGAGAAGGCCTCTTTATATAGGCCTTGAGGGTGTTTAGGGAGGAGGTTAAGATAGAATAGGAATTAACACCACCAAAGCTGCATTAAGGCGGTTCCACCAATGTGGAAGCTCCATCTAGATATTTTGTTGACCAATTTTGTACTTAATCAAGTTTCATCATAGGTGAGTTGTCTCCATTCTCCCCCCCATAGCTTGAGTCTAAGATCTCTCCTATAAAAAAATATAGAGAATCTTCATAGAATAAGATCATATCTAGCAATAATTGAGAGAGAGTAGTGAGAATTCATACATTACTACTATAATTAAGGGTGATTTAGGAGGGGAATAATTCTAATGGTTTATTAGCTTGAGAGAGAGGAGAAGAGAGGGAAAAGGGTTGGGAGTCTAATGAATGATGTTTTATGAAAGTGTTAAGTGTGGGGAAGAAAGTGTGGGTGTGTATAAAATTGGGAGGTGGTCTCCAACCGCAGTTGGAAAAAGTTGGCATCTACCATTTTGGCCATATGTCCCAACTCGTAGCTCCAAAAAATTATAAAAAAATACCAGCCGAAACTTCAGCTCATTCGCTGTCGTGATGTTATGAGGACACAGTGTGAAAAAGTATGGAATGCATCATCATCCGACTTCTCTATTGATCTAGAGAGTCAATGTGATCTGAGCCATAAGTACTAGTGTGAGTTGCATGGATTATCCAACAATACTAGATTTTTGGATAATTTTAGTCTACTTTTGATATTATTTATTGTAAAAATCCGAAAAAGTTAGAAAAAGCTTCTAAATTAGGATGGCATGCAAAAAGCTAGTTGCTTTTTCAACCAATTAGGGGATTTTCACAAAAAAAAGATTGACAAAATCGTGCGCATCACGATCGCTGTAAACAGGCTAAAAACTGCAGATTGAACTGAAAGAAGAAGGAGTGATCTGGGAGATCCGTGAGCAGGTGTCCTGCTGTCCTGGGGTTTTACCCTCCTTTCGGAGCCAAGGGAGCCATCAGATTTGGGTTCCGAATAGCAGAGAAAGAGCTGATTTTTTTGATCCACGTTTTTTGGTCTACGAAGGAGCTCCAAGAGAACTAATGCCTGGAGATTGCTTCTGAGTAGTGCAAAAATTCTAGGTTCTTTCAATACATATTGAATCAATTCATTGTGATTTGTTTTTGTCATGTTTACCACTTGGGTATTCTCTATCTTCTCTTCCATCTCCTATCTCTACTTCCTTCTACTTCTGATCCCTGGTGGATTCGACCTTTCGACAAAAACCCCTCAGACATTGGTGAACCCGACGTGAAAGGTCATCACAGAAGAAGGAAAGATAATATGGGAGAATCTTCGAATACATTCTCCAGTGATGTTTTGCAACAGTTGATGCAAAATATGAATATGCTTATGCAGGTACAACAACAACAACAAGTGATGCAAGCTTCAACTCAAACAGAAAGTGTTGTGATGAATGCTTTGCAAGCAGTTGAGCGTGAGGTGAAGTTATTCAATGGCAGGAATGTATCTGCATATGTACATACCTATGCTTAGAAGATGGAATTCTTTGGAGTGGCTCAATTTGCATGGAGCCGGTATTTTGTACGTGTTACTGTTCATGAACTGAAAGCACGTATTACTGAATTATACTTGCAGAATGCAGACTGGGTAGCCTTCAAGAAGACACTCAGGGAAGAATTTTACATTGAGGACACCAGTTTGATTACGCGCAAGACTTTTTAGGAGTGGGTTTTACAACCCAATAAGGGTCTTGTGGCTACGGAATTCTTAAGAGAATTTGAAAGTCGATTTGAGCAGTTGGATCTTGCAGGACAACAAGCTCTTGCAAGTCAAAAAATTGAATTGTTTCTACAGGCAGCTGATCCTGAGCTTCAAGAGAAGCTTGATGATTTGCTGGAGGATCAGACTACAAATATAGGTTTGAAAACAGAGTGGAGACATGTCAAGGAAGCTGTTACTGCACTTGTGAAGAAGCATAGAAGAAGAGAAAGATTGCATGTCTCTAGCTTGCCCACTGTTACGGGTAAGACAGTTGAAGTATCCAGTAAGGCACCCGCTTCTGTGGCTAAACCTATGGCTGTATCTGCTATTGTTCCCTTTGTTAGGGAAGATGTCTTAGATGAATTGGTCAAAGGGATGCGGGATCTTGAATTGAAGGTTGCAAAATTGGATGAAAAAGGACAAGAGGAAAGGGGACGGGCAACATCCCCTAAGCCTGGAAAAAGACGTATGTGGTGTGATAGTTTGCAGCACGAGAGAAAGGATTGTGCTGCCTATAAGGAGGCCTTGGCATGATAGCTTATCTTTTGGAAAGATGGCAAGAACCATACACAAGAAACAAGATTGCCTCTTGCTTTGAATTTTGGAAAGGGATGTATGCAGAAGTTGTTGGAAGACTTGGCTGTCCGAAATGCTTATGCGGTGGTACATGCTTCTACTTTTGGTCTACAGTTGGATAGAATGCATGGCCAAGTGATGGTTGGTCCAAAGGCTGAAATATGGACACATGCTTTACATGCAGCTGAAAAGAGAAAGGTCACTAATAGTGAAATGTCTCGTGCAAGGCAAGACATTCGTGGCATAACTGGTTGGGAATCACCGGTAGATGCATATTCAGTGTATGCATATTTAGCAAAGGTACAAAACACGGATGTACTTGTGGAAGAAAAACGAAAAAGAGATGAAGATATTGCAGGGACATCTAAAAGAATGACAAGAAGAAGTGTGGATCAGCCTAAAGCTGCAAATCAGCCACCTCCCGAGCATGTTATGGAAGAGGTTAGTCAGAAGCAAAAACAGGATAACAAATAAGAAGGCAAAAAGAAGGGCAAGCAGCCATGATATAAGTTGCAATCTGACATTGAGACAGCCACAGATCTTAAGAAGGTTCTTGAAGAACGGATCTTAAATAGTCGAGTGAAATTTACCTTGGAAGAGGTGCTTGGTATTTTCAAGTGAGAATTTCATGATGAGATTATTGACATAATTAAAAGGAAGCGTCAGTTTCTTGGTGATACCACTTGTGCATTGCTGCAATTTGAAGAGGAAACTGGTTTGTTGGGTATTCGGGCTGAATATGAGCATGAAGTAAGTACTAGATTATCTATGCAGGATGCTACTAATCAGTGGATAGCATGTGGAAAAGAGAAGAAAGTGGCTGAAAATGTATTGTCTTGTAGCAATATGCATGGTGGAGTAAGGCAAATGTAACAATATGGAGAAGAGACTCTAGGATTTATTTCTCGAAGTCACTACACAAGAAATCATTGGGCTAGAGCTACCACTGAAACGGTAGTAAAAATAGGGGAGCATGAAACTCCTTGTGTTGCTTTACTTGACCATGGGTCTGAGATAAATGTCATTGAGTGGGGATTGTATGAAAATGGTGCATGGCCTGTGGACACTGATCATGGTTGGCATATGAGGGCTGCAAGCAGTTCATGTTGGTTTAAGCCTATGGAAGCTATGTGTAGGGCTGAACGCGTATCTATGAAACGGGCTATTAAGAAACTGAGATCATTGGGCCTGTTAGTAGCTAAAAATGATGGCATTTCAGGCATCTTTTATGGGATGAATATTACTAACACTATGGCTGAAATTTCAGCAACTATACATGCAAAAAATGAGGTTGAAAACAGAGTGTTGTCAGTATGTTCTTTGGATATGTATGATGTTATAGCTTTGTTTGCTCAGCAGGAAGGATTACAATGGGCTAAAGCACTTGTGGAGACAAAGTATAAGACAGTTGACAAAAAGGTGAAACCAATTGCTTTGCCACTTCCACCAGAGAGTGAGGGTATGTATGAAAAAGTGTCAAGGCAACCAAGCTTACGGGATCCTAAAGATATAGGTCATCATTTTACTCTTAAAATTTGCTCCTACGTTGAGAAAGGCTGACTATTCACATGGAAAACCTATCATTATTACTATTGATACACGCCCAATCGGGATTGGATGGGAAATTGGGCAAGATGATGAGGAAGGGCAAAGATATGCAATACGCTTTGATGCGAAAGTATTGATTGAACGATAGAGAAGATATCCAAAGGTAAAAAGAGAATTATGGGGAATTGTGACAGCCCTTAAATGTGATAAGGAGTATTTTATGGGTGCTCATGTAGTCATTGAAACCGATTGTTTGCCGGTATTGGGTATGATTACTAGTTGTGCTACCTCGGACATTGCTATGCTCTGGTGGATTGCATACATCAAATCTTTGAACCCTGAATTTCAGCATATTGCAGGAAGAGATAACCCAGTGGGCAGACATGTTATCTCAAGCATGCTATGAGAATGAAGATGGGATGATGGATGAGGAGGAAGAAGATGACTTTCTTATGGCTGAAAATGATGTTGCAAGAGTGAATTTAGCAATGCAAGGTATTGCTATAGCATTAATAGAAGCTTGGACAACAAAGAGAAGACACTTTAGATGTTTTGCATCTTGTGTAGAAGTGTTTCTGGAAGACAAATATGCAGGAGAGTGGCTGAGAATTGGTCAATAACTCAGTACATTAACAAAGAGAGATGAATGGTCAGATGAGGAGTTTAAGAAGATCAAGAGGAAAGCCTATGGATTTTTCTTAAAAGATGGATACTTATGGAAACATGCTAAAAAGAAACAGGGTATGCCATTGTGAGTTTTGGGTGACAGAGCTTCACAAGTAAAAGTAATGCAAGAATTTCATGAAAGCTTGTGGGTTGGTCATAGAGGTGTTTGGGGTACTCTTACAAAGATCAAAGAAAGATAGTGGTGGCAGGGTATGTATAAGGATGTTTCTCACTTTGTGGAAACATGTATGACATGTCAAATGTATTCAACTGTGAGACATCGGGATGGATTGCAACCCACATATTCATTGTCTCTTCATTTTAAGTGGGTGGTGGATTTGGTCACAATGCCTATAGGTCTTTGGCAAATGAGGTATCTTGTGCTTGCTTGTGAAGACTTGACTAATCAAGTGGAAGGGAGAGCTCTATGTACTAAGACGACAAATGCCGTATGTACCTTTATCATAGAATAGATCTTTTATCGATATGACTGTGTGGGAAAAATTACAGCGGATAGGGGTGAGTTGGATGTAGATGAAGCTTATGATTTCTTTGCACGGTTGGGGATAAAGCTTGCTTTAACTTCAGCCTATAGCCCTGAAGAAAATGGCAAAAGTGAAAGAGGTCATCCACCTATTGTGAAGGCATTGGCAAAAGCATGTGGAGAGAAGGTAAAGGAGTGGCCACGATTGCTCCCTTATGCTTTGTGGGCTGATAGAACAACTCATTGTGCTGTTACAGGATATATACCTGTAGAATTGATGTATGGTCAAAAACCTATCATACTGATAGAAGAGATGACTGTCACATGGAGTGTGTTACCTTGGGAGGAGGAGTTGAATCGAGTGGAGTTGTTGGCCTTACGCATTAGACAGTTGGAAAGAAAGTCAAAAGACATAGAGGCAGCAACTGCAAAGTTAAGGGCAACAAGGATACATAACAAGAAATGGTTTGACAAAAGACATAGACTGAGACCAAGAACCATACAAGATGGGGATTGGGTATTGGTTTATGATAGCAATTTAGATAACTAGCATAGTGCCATGTGTAAAGTTTCCAAAAGATGGTTTGGACCATATGTGGTAAGACAAGTGTTTGATAATGCTACTTATGCATTAAATGAGCTGGATGGGACAGCCATAAAACTTCCGGTAGTAGGAAAAAGAATCAAATTATTCAAAAGTTGGGAATCTACTACCTATGAGTTGCTAGAATTGGAAGAAAATAATGGCCATGATATAGGGGCTATCCAGGAAGATATGGAAGATGAAGAAGCAAAGGATATGGTTGTAGAGGATGAGGACTCAGAATTCGGTGACAACTAGGACTTTTGCACATACCAAAGGATGTGCAGGTTCAGAGGCGGTGGATGTCATGATGTTATGAGGACACAGTGTGAAAAAGTATGGAATGCATCATCATCCGACTTCTCCATTGATCTAGAGAGTCAATGTGATCTGAGCCATTAGTACTAGTGTGAGTTGCACAGATTATTGAAAATACTAAATTTTTAGATAATTTTAGTCTATTTATTATATTATTTATTGTAAAAATTTGAAAAAGTTAGAAAAAGCTTCTAGATTAGGATGGCATGCAAAAAGCTAGTTGCTTTTTCAGCCAATTAGGGGATTTTCAAAAACAAAAAACAGATTGACGAAATCGTTCACATCGCGATTACTGTAAACAGGTTGAAAAACTGCAGATTGAACTGAAAGAAGAAGAAGGAGTGATCTTGGAGATCCGCGAATAGGTGTCCTACGGTTTTACCTCCCTTTTGGAGCCAACGGAGCCATCAGATTTGGGTTCCGGACAGCAGAGAAAGAGCTGATTTTTCTGATCCACGTTTTTGATCTATGAAGGAGCTCCAAGAGAACTAATGCCTGGAGATTGCTTCTGAGTAGTGCAAAGATTCCAGGTTCTTTCAATACATATTGAATCAATTCATTGTGATTTGTTTTTGTCGTGTTTACCACTTGGGTATTCTCTATCTTCTCTTTCAACTCCTATGTCTACTTCCTTCTACTTCTGATCCCTGGTGGATTTAACCTTTCGACAAAAACCCCTCCAATAGCGCTACAACTTTCATGTCAAAAAGTTTTTTTGGATCAGAGTGGAAGTATTTTTAAACAATCTTACAAAATCATGTGCCTAATTTTTCTTCCTTTAATGCTTCCAAGAAGGGTCCCATTTGTTTGAATTATCATAAGGCTCCAAAGCCATGACATTATGAGCCTCACATGCCCTTTGGATGGCTTCAAATCCATTTCATATCTTTTATTTTCACATTACATATTTTCCCTTCACCTTCCTCCATTGATCTTTACTCTTCACCCCCCCTTGGTAAACCGGTCCATGAAATATTTCCATCCAGTGATTTCTTGGATTTTCCAAGAGGTTGTTCCTATCCTCTTCTTTATTTCAAACCTCCAAATGTACAAAAAATCAACAAAGTGTTAGACAAATATTTTTTTTGTGATTTTCTCAGATCACATTGGAATAAAAGCCACGAGCAACAAAGCTCAAAACCTCATGTGAGTAGCATCCATACATCCAGGATCCAAGTAATAGACATCAACATCATCAAACCCAATGTAGCTAGCAAACCACTTACTATAGAATCTAAAGAGGTAAATGACAGCCAATGTCAAGTGCCCAAGCTCTAAGATAGCTCAAGTGCAAGTCAAATATGAAGCTCAATGTTTGCCATAACACAACTAAGAATATAGCATCCATATCAGAATACATCTAGCAAATGACTCATGTATCATCCAATGATAAGAGACATGAAGTGTCTCAAATGAATGCTTACTATGAGAAATGATAGTCAAAGTCAATGATATTGAGCTTCAATCTTAGCCCAAGAGCATTTCAGAAGCATAACCAAGTATGTGGCATCAACCATAGACATCATTATAGCATGTTGAGTAGTTGATAAGCATCAATAAGCAATAGGCATGAAGTTTCTCTAGCAAAATAGTACTCAGCCATGCTTGAGTGCTATTCTAGATGTTATTACAACAAATTATCCTATATGACAATCAAGGACAAAAGTATGGAAGATCAAATATAATGCCACATGCTCAATATCAATGTGGGGAGCTTATGTTAAGCCTTTGCCTAATGCCCAAGATTGTTTAGGGCTACAAGAGATGAATGGAAGTGGGCTGAGTTGGGAAGAGTAGACCAAAGAAATTCACATTGAATTTTACACATGTTTTTGATGATGCCTTTACTGAGTACAATGTTGGTGCTATTGAGGGTTGAAAGGTTGTTGATGGTGCCTCAAGTATTCTTTGAAAGGTCTTTACTAAGTGTAGAGAGGCTTGAAGAAAGTTGAGCATCAATGGTTACCTTGATGGGTTGAAACCATGACTGCCATGAATGAAGAGATGAAGCTTTTCAAATCTGTGCTAAAGTAAACTGAAGGGGAAGAGCTCCTCAATGCCAATGCAATGGCTCAGATATCGGTTGGAGGGAGTGAGCCTGAAGTGGAAGCACGGATCAGAAGCAAGATCTATGGTGGAAGGAGAGAGAGAGAGAGAGAGAGAGAGAGAGAGAGAGAGAGAGAGAGAGAGAGAGAGAGAGAGAGAGAGAGAGAGAGAGAGAGAGAGAGAGAGAGAGAGAGAAGACGTGGGAACTCCAATAGTCATAATGTGTGACCAGCCTTCCCTTTAATGATGGGTCCCCACCACCTGTAGTGTACAAGTGTGCAGGTAACTAATACATGGTGTGGGCACTATCAGTGTAACTTATACAAGAGTGGTTAGGCACAAGTGCCTTTACCCCCAACATCTACCTCTCATAAGAATGCTCTACTCTCACTCTATCTATCGGAATCAGATATGCATAGAGGAGAACCCTCTAGCTAAGAAACACCTCACACAGGTCAATATGCCTCATATGGTAATAAACCTCACATGGACTATTATCTTTATTGCATGTGATTTGATGTGGAAAGAATAAAGTAGGATAAGAGTGCTACAAGTGAGCTCTCATGCGTTGGGATTCCTCAATAGGGTGGTTCTTGAACTTAAGTAAGAAGAATAAGAGAAAGCAAGAGCTTCACATTGGTCACACACACACACACACACACACACACACACACACACACACACACACACACACACACAATCAAAAGGCATACAAGAAGTTATAAGAGAGCCCTTAAGATTGCACACCACAAGAATGAGCTTATCCATTCAATTTTTAGTCTTTTTACATGGCCTCAAATGTTTGGGCACTCTCCCATTGCATTAGCCTAGATTGGCCCCCTCTCATCTTGCACAAATTATTTTATATTTTACAACTATTTTTTGACATGCTAGGTTAAAATCCTTTGAGCCCATGCCTCTCTTGGATTTTAGAATTTGCATGAGAGAAAACTTGGGTCTCTTTTACAAAATAATTCCAAATAATTTTATTGTCCAAAAATTGCATCCACTGAATAATTGCTCAATTTTTCCTTTAGCATTTAAAAAAAGTTTTACTTATTTTGAGTGTTTCCTTTGTTGCGCTTTCCTAAAAGGGGTCAACATTAACCCCCTCCTAGAATTGTGCCTAGATCCTATGATACTCTGTAGCCTCGTGGGGTCTATGGGTGGCTGGTGCTAGCTAGAGGTGTAAAGGGTAACCATTAGTATCATTGTGATACTAGGCTAATGTTGGGATTAGGTCTAAGTTCATATTTAGAAGTTGGTTTCTTGTCAATGTAAAGAAGATAGACGGGCTCCCCCTATAGTATCATTACCGTGGTAGAGTTTCACCGCCAAGTTTGCGAATCGGTGTGGTTCCTCCATGCCTAAGACACCAGAATATCAACCCTTGAACAAAAATGCAGGAATTGATTGAAACTCTAGCTTGGGCCCCATCCTTCCTTAGGGAAATCTGAGGGATGGGGATGGGGATGGGGATGGGCCCCCAGTATTTAAGTCTATCCACATCAATTGGGTATTTCAGGCAACCTGTGAATTCACCAATTATGAGTTGGGTCCTTTGACCGTTCAGCCATGGATGCTGCTAATTCCTTAATTCTTATTTGGATCAGTAACAAATCAGTAACAAAGGAATTACTTTTGTACATAGGATTCCCTAAAATTACCAATATTTCATTTTCACACCTGGTTACCGGATACTCATGGAGAAGCCCATTACAGTACGTGTATGTTGTTAGCTGGATGCCACAAGGTATGTCTCACACCATCCAAATGAGGCTTACAAGGCACCTATATAAACTAACTCTCTAAGCCAACAATGTAGTTACAATATGGCCTAGTAATAGTAGTGAATATAAAACTTCCTACCATCTTCCTATACATTGTGGGATCTTCCAATATCAATACTTAGCTTCGCATTTTAATCCAATGGTATTGAGATTGGCTTAAAATCAGTCATACCATGCTTCGTCAACATATCCAAGATATACAGTCTTTGTGAGAGAAAAACCCCCTTAAACACCATATTGGGGAATATGGGAATTTCCCATAAGTTTGGGACACGTGGTCAAATATTTGAATTTGTCATAACTTGAACACTATAACTCCAAATCAAGCATTCTATAGCTCAATAGATTCCATTTTTCAAGCGCTTTCCAATGATAGGTCACATCATATGGTTTTGAGAAACATGTTATCCGGGTGCCACCTTTTTAGTATTCAAAAAATGGAAATTGGGAGATTCCCAAACTCACTAATATTGTGTTCTTAGATGTTTGTATCACCTTAATGCCCAGAAAGTACTATAGCTCTCCCAAATCTTTCATGTCAAACTTTTACTTGAGAAGACTCTTCACATGCTTCATCTCTTGCACATTGTCACCCCCAACAATCAAATTATCCACATACAATGTAATCATAATAATGCCTCTATCACTCTAATGGCCATAAAGTGAGTGATGCGCATTTTCAACATGGAAATTAATAGAGACAAGATACCATGCTATCTTATCATGCCATGCTCTTGGTGCCTATTTCAACCCATACAAGGCTTTGTATAGCCTACACACATAATTGGGATGAACAATGCTCTCGTAACCCAGGCTACTCCATGCACACTTCTTCTTGCAACTCACCATGCAAGAATGCATTTTTTATATCCATTTGATGCAAAACCCAATCTTTTGTTGTAGCCATTGCAATGATAGCTCTTATAGTTTCTATCTTTGCCATTGGAGGAAAGTCCCCATAATCAATCCCATAAGTCTATTCATAACCTTTGGCAATTGATCTTGACTTATACTTGTTTACATACCATCTGCATTATGTTCTACTTTGTAAACCCACTTGCAATCTATAGCTTTCTTTTCCTCAAGGATTGGCACCAAACCCCAATTTTGATTTACATCTAATCTAGCCATTTCTTCATCCATGGCTTTCTCCCAATGTAGATGAGCTATTGCTTCCTCAAAACTAGTGGGTGTAATTGATTTTATAACCTTCTCCATATATGTATAATGGCAAGAAACATAACCGTCATATGTCAACTTGTTTACAAGATATCTTACTCTTGTTGATCTCTACACTTGCGGAGCACTCTCCAATGCTTTTGCATTAGCCTTGGTTTTCCTTACATAGGGTATATGAAGAACTGGAATACCGAATTCCTCATCCATGCTCTGATACAAGCCATCAAATGCACCATCTACATGTGAATATCCTACAAAAATATCTAGCACACCATGTGACTCAACCACCTTTTCTTTTGCCTTGTGTGATATATTTTCTACATTTATAGGAGTATTATTTACACACAACTTGCCACTCCATGGGTTCTCAACAAACCTACTAGAAGAGGACTCTTCTAGCCCACTCAATATCTATGACTATGGATCCACATTTTTTGCAATCACCTTTTCTTTTGCATAATCTATAACAACCTATTTTTCAATAGCATACCAACTACTCATCTCATCAAACACAACATCTTTACTTACCTAATCAAACACAACATATCTACTCACCTATAACTTGCATGTAAATGGATTATGAAACTTTTAATCTTTTTGTTCAAGAAGGGAATAGCCCACAAATAAAATTTTCAACATTTAGATCCAACTTTTTTCTTAGCTCATTAGGAACATATACATATGCAATACATCAAAATACCTTAATGCATGACAAATATGGTTTCTTACATGTAAACTTCTCCTCTGGTGTCACATCATGCACTATAGCAACAGGAGTCCTATTCATAATATATAGAGCTGTAGAGACATCTTCAACCCAATAATCATGAGGCATGTTCTTTTCAATCCCATCAAGGCTCGTGCTATTTTTTGCAATGTGCATGTGTTCTTCCTTTCAACAATATCACAATGTAAATTTTCTCTAAATTCCATGCTTGGCTGAAGTTATTTTAGAGATACTCTCTCTCTCCATCTAACCTCATGCACTTAATTTGCATATAAGTTTGTTTCTCAATCAAAATTTTAAGATCCTAAAAGTAAGAGAACACCTCACTTTTCTCCTTTATGAAGTACACCCATACCTTTCTTGTATGATCATCAATAAATTACATAATATTATATGCAGACATTGATGCAGTATTTGTACGACCCCATACATCTGAATGTACAACATTAAGTAAATATATGTTTCCATGTTTATCACGAGGAAATGCGTGCCTTGTCTATTTTTCAAATTGGCACGATTCATACACTTTCTGCATATTAGCCACTTTGAACTTAGGCAAGTCCATCACAATCTCATGTGATTGTATATTTTTTAAGTGCTACATGTTTACATGTCCATATAGTTATGCCAAATGTCAATATCAGTGGTGATAACTCCTACACCTTGTGAAAACATAATAGCCTTTAGCATGGGTACATATACATCCAAGGTAAACATCCTTTCCACATGCTTACCTTTTGTAACCAATTTACATCCATTTCTAAAATATTTTAGAAAGAAACTATTCTAATTGAACTTGCAATCCCTGCTCACAATAGAAACTAAGTTCTTTGTGAGGTTAGCCACATGCAACACATCAACCAAACACTTAACTTTTCCATCCTACATAGACAATGGGACACTCCCAACATGAATAATAGGATGTATTGTATTGTCACATGTTTGAAATAAACCTAGCATTTCAAGATTTTTTATTTCTCTAAACCATTTTTCCACTCCCATACATCATCAATCATTACTACCAATGCATTTGTACTTACTCTATTTATCATGTTTTGCATAACAAAAAACTTCTAATTATCAACTTGATTATTGGTAGATGCATAATTGTTATGCTCTCTTCTCCCATTTCTGTTATTTCCACCCGTTCTCTTTTCTAGACGATCATAGCAAAAATGACATTTTTGACCACAAATATAGCATTCTTTGTTATCATAACTTGCATTTTGTTTGTCGTATCCTCTATGGCTCCCCTTGCATCAAGATTGGCCTCTACCACTTGTATGTGACTGCTCTTATGAGTCACGAGACTACCCTTGATTTTGCCTAATATAATGGCCCTACCATCACTACAGCCTCTACAACTATGACCTCTACCTTTGCTTGTGTTAAAGTAGAGAACCTATCGTGAACTATTCTTGTTTTGTGATAAATATGTAGAAAGACCTAAATTTTTATCTTATAATATCAATATAAATAGTTGATTTGCAAAATCAAGGATGGTGTCTCTCGTGTTGATGGAGATTCAAAATTGCTTGCACTCCTCACCCAAGCTATCCAAACATGCAGCCATTATATCATCATCATCAACATGCACTTTAATAGATCTAAGAGCTTTAACAATGCTCTTAATCTTCAATGCATAGTCACTAATAGACAAATTGCCATGCTTGACATTGTTTAACTTAGACTTGAACTATAACTTTCTAGCTTTAGTATTTGTATCAAAGAGTTTGACTAAGTTATTCCATGATTTTGCTAGACTATCTGCATCCTATATGTGCCCAATCATATTTTCTAAAATACTAATGGAAAGCCAATATGTAACTTTTTAGCATCTCTGTTCCATTCCTTAAATGCCTTAGCATGCTCAAATGTGGTATTTGTTAACTCCAAGTCGAGATGGCAGAAAAAAGAAGGAAAAATCAGAAAAGAAACATGGAAAAAGAGTAAAGACACGCAGGTGACCTCCAAAGCTAAGTCAGGGCAAAAAGCGCAATTTTAAATGAAAGGCGCCTCAAAAAACTTGGAAAATTCTTGTAAAAGAGCGCCAGGCTCCCTCCTGTGCCAGTTGTAAAATATTAGACGAGTGTAGGCTAGAGGCATAAGGCTAGAAGAGGGAAATGGAAAAAGGACCTTGCCACAATGGTCGGTTATGTAAAAAAGGGATGGGCGCCCATGGGGTTTTAGGGTTTGTATATATAAAGTTCAAAAAGTGAATGGAAGCTCATTCTTCGGTGTGTGGCGAACAAGAGCTCTCTTCTTCGTCTCTTCTCCTTGTCTTCTTGCTTGTGTGTGCTCTTGAGAGAGGGAGTGTGAGAGTGTGAGGGAGTGAGTGTGTGAGAGTCAGGGATCAAGAGGGTGAAGCTCTTCACCATCTCCTCTTCTCTTCTCTTTTCTTATGTGCGAGGCTATGGAGGATGGAGCTTGGAGATGGAGGAGGCTTGAGGATGCTTGAGCTTGCATCTAGGATCGTGGAGCTACTACCGGGGTGTGCGAGAGAGGAGGCAACTCGTATCGACATCAAGGTAAGCTCACTACACTCATAGGATCGATGGCGCGTCGGCTAGGTGAGAGATAGCCATTAGAGCTCGCTTGAAACGCTTGAAGCAATAAGCGGTCCGTGGGTCTTGTCGGTTGAGCATGAGCTCCCACTACATTTTGGTTCCGTTGTCTGGACAAACGGATTCAAGCTTGAGCACTTGCACGCCTCATATCGAGCATCGAAGTAAGGGATTCATCCCCGGAACAGAGCTTGAGATAGGTAGGAAGTTTGGGTGTTTTTGATCTTCAAAACAAGTATTTTGGGATATTTTGTTTGTTTGATGATTGGGAAACATGGAGAAATTATTTCAATTTTTTGCTTTCGATTGTTGTTGCATTTAGCGTAGGTTAGGATTAGGAAATTGCACCGGAGAAGGGTAGGGTTTAATGTTGCAAAACAGGGCAAAACAGGGCAAAAATCGTGCAAAACATGGTAAAAAGCTCGCTTGTGATGCCTAATATCAGCAAGTGAGTGATTGGGGGCATCAACACCATACCCGGGAAGGGGTATAAGAGCCAAGAGGCCAAGGGAGAGCTCATTTGTGACCATTTCAGTGAGAGAGAGAGAGAGAGAGAGAGAGAGCCATCGCACGATCCGATCGCACCATCGAGACGAGCCTACCGCTATATTCAGGTATATGAATCCCTTCCCCTATCCCCCTAGATAGGATCCGGAGGTTTGTGCTTGCTATGATTGATTAAATCGCAAGAATCAAGCAAAATCAACCTCTCGTTGTCATGGTCGCGCCGCGTTCGGCCCGTCCGAGCGGTTGCTTCTGGGCCTAGTCCCAAAATCGGCCCTCGGCCCTCTTTCATTCGGCCCACTTGGCCCAAAACCCTAATCGGCCCTCGGCCCAGACCTACTCGGCCCGTCCGAGTCAACCATTTGGACCATCGACTAATTCGCCGTCTGAGCCAACCTGTTCAAGAGACTTTGT
Source organism: Lygodium microphyllum (assembly GCF_053477565.2). Taxonomy (NCBI): domain Eukaryota; kingdom Viridiplantae; phylum Streptophyta; class Polypodiopsida; order Schizaeales; family Lygodiaceae; genus Lygodium; species Lygodium microphyllum. The sequence continues at coordinate 69,579,249 of NC_141141.1, forward strand.
CTGAGTCTGCGCCTCAGCCTGTTCTAGTCTACCTTGTCCGAGTCACAAATTCGGCCCTTGGGCCATGTACCTCGACCCGTCCAAGTGACCCACTTGGACCCTGCAATTCGGACCAGCTAGACGGGTGTAAATTTTTATCAAATTCTCAGAAATTTGACCTGACCCGCAACAGCGCAAACTGTCGAAAGTCCTTCTGACGCTCAGAACTTGATTCTGGCACATGGAATAGACGAAATCGTAGGGAGCAGCCACTTAGCAGCTTGAAGTAGGCAACAGCGAGACCTAGAGACCTAGATGTAAAGCGCTGAGCAGTTAAAACCTGATTGGCCAAAAACAAACGAGGAAACATATTAGAAAAACCCTGAACCCTATCAAGGCGGCCAAAAAATTGACCAACAAGCCTATCAGGCCCGAAACAAAGTGAGAGTGTGTAAGACACTTCGAGATTGTTTGCTGCACTCACCTTGAATTTCCGCACTTGAATGCACTTAAGGAAATTGAAAGCCTGATTGAGCACAAGTGCATGAGAAGCAACACGCACACTAAGTGACCATAAATTCAGGATTGTATTCAATAACTGAAGGAACTCACTCAGATAAACCACTCAAGGAACCTCCCAGTAGGAGAGGACCCAAGACGTAGACAAACCATCAACGCGCGAAGTAGGACCAAGCAGGTGGCGTCAACGACGTGAATTTGACAAATCTATTCAACCTGATCGATAGCTTGGTGGAGCACGACAACACGACTATGGCAGAAGGAGGCTCAGACCATAGGTCTAATGAGGAACTCAACTTGAACGACTTCCCGGAGGCTATTTAGCAGAAGCTGGTCAGTAGCTACGATGCACACGCCCGGTACGAGCACCGTGGCAGGATGGTAGACGCTATCATTGCAGACCTAGAGGAAGAGAGAAAACTAGCCCACAAGGCTTTGCAAAGCATAGTCGAATACAATAGGGACCAGCAGGCTAGGAGGCAAAGGCAAAGCACGGAATTGCGTGAGGTACAACGAGTGTTGAACTTAGCAGGTAGAAACTGAACAGATCATGAGAGAGCCCTAGAAGGAGACTTGACGTTGAGTGAGCTTCTCATGAAGCGACTGCTAGATAACATGGCAGCAGAGTAAAGTGCCGCGGCACTAGCGACATTGTTGCTCGCAGGATTAGGAGCGAACCAAGGCTTAAAGAGCCAGTCTAAAATCCCTATTGTTGCCAAGCAACTCGACAAATACCAACCCCATGACGATCCATACAGCTTTGTAGAGCAATTCGAGCAAGTCTGCGAAGCCAACGGCCTCAATGACCTGACTCAACGCTCTCAAGCGTTCAGGCTCTGCTTAGGTGACAAGGGAAGGACTTGGTATACAAGCTTAGATGCCGCAGAACGAGCTAACTTCAGTGGCCTCAAGGATCTCTTCATTAAGAGATTTGCTGAGCCTGGATACTTCAATAATCTGCTAGTACGCTTAATGAACATCAAGCAGAAAGAGGAGGATATTCGCGACTACGTAACCCACGTGAGGAGTCTCTTCAAGAGAATCCCTATGGAGTGCGACAGACTGAAAGAGCAGTTTGACTGTATTTATCAGTGGAATTCGAGACGAGGAGTTATATAAGGCTTTGGCGGGCAATTCAAGCTTGCAGCGAGACACGCTAGCTAGAGTGTTTGAGGAAGCCATCAGAGTCGATGATTAGCTGAAAGAGCGGAGCTCCAGGAGCTCGAACCTAGAAGAGACCAACTCGCAAAGCTCAGAGAGAGCATCAGCCTCTAGTGAGTGATCAGTCCCATCATCCCAAGATAAGGGGAAGGCCACCGAGAGGAACCAAGACTTGACTGATGTAAAGATGGAGTTAGCCAAGTTGCAAGACATGTTGAGACGACCAACGCGCCCACACATCCAATGCGTGTACTGTGGCAGAAACCACTTTCCAGCCGAGTGTCAAGACCCTAGGTCAAGACCTTGTGCTAACTGCGGTAGGTTCGGTTATGACGTCGTGCATTGTAGATTACCAAGAAGACTTCTGTACTCGCAACCCTATGGCCAGCCTTACCTAGCGAATAGGCCGCAGCCATTCTTCGGAAGGGGAGTCCCATTGGCCCTTCCTGCACCTAACGACATTAAGCCACCTGTTACGATGGACATAAACCCTACTAGCATACCTAGACCATTGAGAGTGGAATTTTGATGCCGAGAAGTGCTTAAAAATAGCTTAAAAATATGAATATCAAGGGAAAAATATTCAACGTCGAAGGCGGCAGCTCGATCTAGGACGATTTTAAGCGTCAAAGTCCTTTAAAGGCGCCCAAGCGACACTTGTTGATTTTTCATAAATTTTCAGACTGTCGTGCGGGTTGACAAGAGTTATCGGCCAATGCGGGATGCTGAGCCGGACGCCCAGGATTTTTGAGAGCTCAATTCAGAGTCCGGACGGGGAAGGAGCCAAGAAACCGGTCAAGATGCGAAGGCGTGGACTTATTTTTGGCCAAAATGGGCAATGACCTTTGGGGCCAAAATTTTATGCCACATGAAATGTGGATGAAAAAATCGTGATCAAGGAGGAGGAAACATGATGTCTACAGGCACCGAAATTTGCGCCCTCTTTGTTGATCATGGGAGATGGAGGTTGCATTCAACCCCTGCAGATGATGATTGCCCCTCATTCCCCCCTGGATGCTGATCATATTGCCGTGCTTCGCCCGTCAAATGGTGGTCTTTATGAAGATATTTGATTTCAGTCTTTCTCTCCCCCTCCCTCTCTCTCCCCTAAGGGCAAATTCATGTGGTGAAGAAGAAGAATAAGAATGGGTGACAGATGCTTGTCCAATGAAGACCGGATTGCTCCGTGGTTCAAGAGGAATGAAGATTGCTGATTGTGGACTATCATGAGCATTAATGGCTGCTGGAAATCAGTCCCGAGACATGGCAAATTAAAACCCGCAACCCGCAAAGAACGGTAATCTCATTTTTACAAAGGAAATTGATGTTTTATGCAATTTGCTTCATGAATATTTGTTCCCATGGGATGATTATGCATTATGTTGTTGTTTTCTATGAGTTTGATCAATTTATGCTCAGAAAATCAGAAAATCATAAGTGTTGTGACTGAAATTAATAGTGTAAAACCCGTAAAACACGCGAAATATGGGGAAATTGGGTGTTTTTGATATATAAATGGAAAATATAATAAGACACACCAAGTAAATTTGTGTTTTTGCTGCAAATGAACAACCTAAACGGGTGAGGGGGTAGAGTGTATAAAAGGTGTTTAAATGCTGAATGAAATGATGAAAAGCTTGCTGGTTTTTATGCATGCCATTTAGGTTGGTCGTTAATTAAAAATTAAGAACCTAGTAGCATGAGGGTTTCTCAGTGCTAGGTTCATGCAACGCAGTATACGAGCGATAGTAAAATTCATTGAAAGAATGTTTTGCACTAAGCACAATGCTGATTTTCTTAATTGTTTGAGCACATGCACATTCACCATTTGCATGAAGCATAAAATGATAAAAGGTATCAAACAATACCTCCTGGATGCATAGCACCTGTATTCTCTAGATCGTGACCAACGTTGAGTGAGTAAGGTTGTTCCAAGCTCTAGGCTAGGCGTTGGGTCTAGGGGAAAGTAAAGTGAGGTATGGTACATTCCTGGATACGATCAATTGGTACCTTGAGTGGAACTATGTGCGATATTGTGTTTTATGTTTAGCGATACATCGAGGGGCCAATGCCCAAGGTGTAGGAGAGTCGCAGTGAGGTAGCGGCAGTCAGCCGTGGGAGGACCTCCTATGTTTGTACTTCGTGCTATTTGGCAATGTGCTGGGACTCCCTCTGAGGAGTGTTAATTGGGTTAGAGTTGGACTACGATAAGTGATACAAATGCAAGATGTTTAGGAAGATGATGTATGTGTCATCAACGCTCCTGGCCGCGAGGCCATGGGGTTGTCGAGTGCATGATAGAGGTCCGGCTAGTGCATGAGCTAGTGCCAGCCCGTTTTAGGTCCCATCAACCACCTGGTCCTTACGTGACCCATCCATCGAGCGATGCTCCAGTCCACTACGTGGAAGAACCAAATGAGGAAGAAACTTACATATGCCGTTATGTCTCGCATGACGATGAGGGCAACGCTATCCTCATGGATTATCGCCCCGTGCCGGTGATGGCGTTAGGAAGAGGACGAGGTAGAGGCCTAGGAGGGCAGACGCAGGATCCAATCACCTATTGGACTTGTGGTCACCCAGGTCATGTCTCATCACGCTACCCTGAAAGGGAGCAACAAAACAGAGACAAGGTTGACCAAAGGTGTGCTGAGTGCGGAATCACTGATCTCTTCGTCGATTGCCCAAGGCGAAAGCCGTCTTCTAGCTCAGCCAACATACCATCTGTCCCATTGTGGCTATTTGGTGTCGAGAACCTCGATGGGGAGGCTACACCTATCCCATTGTGGGTCATGACCCGTGCCCAAACAAAGTAAGCTGGCATATCACTGCTAGGACCTAGCAACCTTGACGCAGCTTGATAGGGAAGAAAAGTCGCAGACGGAAGAAGAAGAGGTCGGAAGCTGAAATTGCACTAAAAACGGAGAGTGCTACAACTCTGCCTGCTGCTGAGAAGAAGGTCTCTGATGCAGAGGCAGAGACTTCAGCCCCTAAGACGGCCGAAAAGGGAAGTGCTAAGGTAGGGGAATACCCGTATCCAAAGCGACAGTTAGAGGCCATAGAAAAAGTGAAGGAATGGGTGAAGGAGACTCAAGAGCATCTAAAAGACGCTGATCCCATCATAGAGGACGAGATCGATGATCTCTCCAGCATAAGCACGCCAACCTCACCTCCTCAACCAAAGTCGGGAGAAGCAACTGCACCACAAGCATTGCCGCTAAGGCCAAGCCTGATGCTACAGGGCCACAGATCAGTCGGCCATTGGCCAGGACAATCCAGACGAGCACCCAATGATCTCCTGGCCACATTGGTGACTACCCCTATAACACTTAGCTTGGGAGATCTACTTAGGCAGCATCCCACCCTATGGCAAGATCTTAAGTAGTGGATTGAAGGGTCACGAGAGCAGGTCATGGCAGACCTGCATGACCATGATGCAAAGACGCAAATACCGAGTTTGATGCTGCACTCTATGCCTAAATCCTTACACGTCAATGCCTTCTGGGAAGGTTCCGAGATGCATGCGGTCTTACCGGTTCTAGCCCTAGGCGATACAATGAGAAAGGGAATCATGGACACGGGAGCTAGGGTTAGTGTGCTTAGCCACGCAGTGCTTCAGACTTGGGGAAACCCGCCTGTTGAAATTGCTAAGTTTAATGTCACATTAGCAAACGGTATGAGAGTCAAGCCATTCGGGGTGCTTAAGAATTGGCCAGTGAAGATCGCAGGTGTCCAATTCTCTGTGGACTTTATAGTCATGAAGGGAGTGGACTACGATATCCTATTAGGCCAACCCTGGATGCGCAACGCTAGAGTCATCAACGATTGGGGTAACGGCTTGATCTTCCTTGGCAATAGAACAGATGCCGTGAGAATAGAGATGGACACTTGGAAGACCTCACCAGTCGACTTAGATGCCATCTCTGCTATGCTCAAGGGTAACACCCAGGTCAAGAAGTCCTATGGGCAATTGACCAAGTATATCCCATGCCCAGAGGACAAGCAGGATTGGATGCACGTCCTTGCTACAATCGACCTGCCATTCTCAGATCATGAGGCGTATGAGCAAGCCATCAAAACAATCGGCAAGTCTAATGACACACCCTCCGTACCAGTATGCATGATGGCAGGAACCCTTCATGGGAAACCTAAGCCTGTCAACTTCCAAGTCCCAACCAACAAAAGGGAACTCCAGGAGATACTGGAATACGTAATGGACAAGCTAGCTGGCAATCCAACTGCAAACTTCAAACCACTCTAGGATCTCTTAGATGAATTCAAGTGGCAATGGACCAGAGTGCATGACTTAAACCTCATGTATAACTGGGCCCTAGTTCCTGACCAACAATAAGAGATATACCAAGCCCTAGGAGATGACGAGCAGTCTGACGAAGAGGATTCTAATGACGAATACGAAGATTGCCAATCCTTCAATGACAAAAGTGAGGGTGAGGTAGATACCGTGGAATACGACACTGAAGGACAAAAAATAGAGCAAATACGAGCAGACTCCAAGCCGCAGAAAAAGAGTATCTTCAGGATAGAGCGAGGAGTCATACGCATGGAATGTGATCATGCCTGGTTGGAACACGTAGGAGCCATAGACCTTGAGCAAGCAGGCCTAGCCCAGCCAGGAATGACATCAGTGCTTAGGACGGAGTCGTCGTCCGAACTGCACCCACCAAGGGAGACCACCTCTTCTAGCAAGGACGAGGAGTTCGACTTTGAGTCGGAGGTTAGTTCGGATAGTGGTCCAGAAATCCCTAGGCCGCCCATGGCCAGACACACCAAGCGGGACCTACCCGTCCACCTGAGGCGCAGACGATTAAGGCAGAAAAAGGCAAAACAACCCAAGGATACACGAACGGAAGAACAGCAAAAACCGTAGGACCTCCCTAAACGGGACCGATCGAGGGACCAGCCAAGGTCAAGGAGGTGAACCTAGCCCAGGAAGGGAAAACACTCCGACCAATCTTCATTGCCGATGACTTGACTGAGGAAGAAGAAACGAGTCTTGTCGCTCTCTTGTGAGAGTACATAGACGTGCTCACCTGGTCCTTAGAAGAGCTTAAGGGGGTAGATCCGAGTGTCGTGACTTACAACATACCCATGATGCCAAACGCAATGTCGGTCAAGCAGCGACCGTACCCTATGAATCCAAAACACGCTCATGCTGTCAAAGAGGAGATTGATAACCTGATGAGAGCAGGATTCATTTAGAAATTGAACACACAGACTGGGTATCGCCCATAGTCATCGTGATGAAGAAGAATGGAAAAATCCAAGTGTGTGTCAATTACAAGAAGTTGAACGTTGCTACTAAGAGGGACAACTATCGGCAGAGCACATGCTTGAGAGAGTGGTAGGCAAGGAAGCCTATAGTTTTCTGGACGGCTTCTCAAGGTACAACCAGGTGCAAGTGCATCCTGCGGACAGGCACAAGACTGCCTTCACCACTGAGTGGGGCGTCTTTGCTTACATAGTCATGCCCTTAGGTTTGACTAATGCCCCTGCCACCTTCCAACGCCTTATGTGCACCATCTTTAAAGACTTGCTTCGCAAGGATTTGGAAGTCTTTGTCAACGACCTCTGTGTCCACTCGACCTGGATCGAACACTTAGACAAACTCTTGCAACAGTCTTTGAGCGGTGCCGCTTATATCGTCTCTCCTTGAACCCCTTAAAGTGCCAGTTTTGGGTAAAGCATGGATGCATATTAGGGCACGTGGTGTCGAAGAACAGCATTGCCACTGACTTCTCGAAAGTCAGGGCTATTGTTGACCTTCCATCCCCAATCAACTACAAGGGAGTTCAATGCTTCCTAGGCCATACGGGGTACTATCGACGGTTTGTATTGAACTATGCATTGATCGCCAAACCTTTGTACAAGCTGTTGATCGTCTTCGAATGGACTGAGGCATGCCAATGAGCATATGAAGAGTTGAAAAAGGCTCTAACCACAGCACCAATTCTACGAGCCCCAGATTGGACCATTACTTTCCACGTGCATATCGATGCTTCTAAGTTTGCCATGGGGGCAGTGTTGTGCCAACCTGGCAAGCACAACTTAGACTATCCAGTGAGCTTTGCTAGCAGATAACTCACTGAGACGGAAATGAACTACTCGATGATAGAAAGAGAAGGATTAGCCATGGTGTTTGCTATGAAGAAATTCCGGCACTATCTATTGGCCACATCTTTTACCTTTTTTGTGGACCATCAAGCCCTGCTCTATCTAGTAAACAAATCTTGCGCTACAGGATGCATAGCTCGGTGGCTCCTTCTACTCTTGGAATTTGACTTCTCCATGGTTGTACGAAAAGGAAAACAGCACTACATGGCTAACCATATGTCATGCATTCCCACAGGAGAAGCCGTTGGACAAGGCATTGTTGACGAATTACCCGATGCCCATCTATTTAACCTATCCAGTGAGAGAGATTTATTCAAGGCTGATCTAACGCCATATTGGGCGGATGACATAGTCCAAGTGCTTGAACACAGATTGCTTGATCGACCAATAGAAAAAGCCCGACTTAGGCAATTAATCCTTAAGATCCAGCCCTATCAGCTGATCGCAGGCCAACTCTATAGGCTGGGGCAATACGAATTGCTATGCAGATGCATATGCAAACATGAGATGCACGATGTGCTCTTAGAGGCACACAACGGCATTGCTGGAGGGCACTTTAGCGGAGATACGACAGCACGAAAGATGTTGCAATCTCAACTGTGGTGGCCCACGCTTTTCCGCGATGCAGCGCGATTCGTCAAGCATTGTGACGAGTGCCAACGGACAAAAGTCCCAATTTGCAAGGATCAGATGGAGTTGACCCCAGTTATTACATGACAACCCTTCGAAAAATGGAAAATTAACTTCATAGGACCCATCAGTCCTACGGCACAGTATTCACAGGCCAAGTACATCATTGTGTCCATAGACTACCTCACAAAATGGGCAGAGGCAAGAGCGACACGAAAAAATGATGCTAGGACGACTGCCAAGATCTTATGGGAGCAAGTGATCTTGCGATTCGGCTGTCCCATCGAACTGGTCAGTGACCAAGGCACGCACTTCACCAACGAAGTGATAGCACATCTCCTGTCCACCTTTCTCATCATCCATCGCAAATCCTTGCAATACTACCCTCAGGAAAACAGTCAGGTAGAATCCACGAATAAGATTCTTGTCAATGTCCTGACCAAGGTGGTCTCAGCCTCACGCAGCGCTGAGACAACAAGCTGATGGCAGCTTTGTGGGCTTACCGCACAGCTTATAAACCGGCTGTCGGTCAAACCCCCTTCAGTCTGACCTATGGAATTGAAGCGGTTCTACCATTAGAATTCTTCGTTCCTAGCCTGAGAATAGCACTTCAAGAATGATGGGAAGGGAAGGAGGCATGGACGCAATGCCTGGTCAAACTCGAATGCCTCTCAGAGACTCGCCTTCTAGCCACCCATGCGCTTATATGTGAGAAGGCCCAACGCAAGAGTTGGTTTGACAAGCATGTCAAGCAGCACGACTTTGAACAAGGCGACTTAGTGCTCCTCTACTCAGTTAAGGGGCATAAGCAGAAAATAAAATTTAAAGGTCTTGGACCTTTCAAAGTTCGTGCAATTAGCCGCACAGGCAATGTCGAGCTCGAAACCTTAGACGGTGAGGGCATAGGCTTCTTCAATGGCAGTTGTGTCAAGAAGTACTACCCTCCCACCCATACTTTGCACGAGCCCCCGATATTAGAACCGCCTATCAAGATACGAGTGGCCACAATCACTGAGATTGATGATGAGGATGAGGAGGTAGAGCCCGCATACCTCCATATCATGATCACTGCAAAAGAAACATGCGCTTTCAATGCTTTAATCAACGAGGGAGCAGACTTCAATGTCTTAACTCACGATCATTGGACTCAACTTGGCAGATCATCACTTCAACCCACTAATGCAAAATTAAGCCCATATGGGGCCCATTCCTACGCACTTCTCAGCAAGTGCAGAGTCGTTGTTTCTATCGAGTCTGAGACTGTCCCAATGATTTTTTACGTGTTGCCAAATGCTAAAAATGCAGGTATGGAGTAGCTGCTGGGGCGAACTTTCAAAAAGCAGACTCACTGCAATGTTGATTATGAGTCGCAGCGCATCCACCTCACAATAGGCAACGTTTGCATTGTCATAGCTTTTAGCAAGGGCTGCGCGACCTCATCACTGTACGCAATGCCATCGATAGAAATATTCGTTAACCAAATCTAAGGAGGGGGTAGTGTGCGGCGGCCATCTCCCAGATTTCATGAATCACATCCCATAATAGCAAAACCTAAGGCCCAACAGCCTAGATTTCAATGGTAGCCTAAGCATCCGCAACCGCCGCCTAGGAGTCGACGCTCCTATCCTCATAAAACCAAAAACTCTAAACCTAGGAGGCCAAGACGCAGTCACAGAAAGTGCCGCATGATCAAGCAAAGATGGGTCCCTAAAGCCCTCTTGCATGCGCAAGGCTACTACGTGGGCAACACCTAGCTGTGGATCCCTAAGGCCTACACGGCCAAAGGCACTACTCATACGCCACCCTCAAACTTGATCAACCCAAGTCCCATAAACCTTCCAAACCATAAGCCGTAGTGCTCCCCTAAACCACACCCATCCGACTCATCCACGCCTAAACCCAAGAGAGTCACACAAGCCTATCGGCCCAAACAACAGACTCCGTCACAAGAGTCATCACCCGACCAAGTCAATCCGACTCCCCAAATCCAACCTGAATGCAGTAGTCCATCCGTCGTGGTTGCTCCCAATCCACCCATAATCTAAGCAGCCCCACTATAGACTCAAGAACAATCCCAACTGCAACTCTTCGTTGTCAAAGGCTCTAGTTCTAGCAAACCTCGACCACCCAATCAGCCTTACGCCCTCCTATGAGATGCAAATCCTTTTTAGCGATGGCCGCCGACCTCACTGAGGACACCCGGGATGATGTGGTGGAATGCATTAAATGACTAGACGCCACCTTTATGTCGCTAGCACTAAGCTACACCCGCTTGGACTTAGGACTATTGGAGGAACCCTTTGTAACTGAAGTTAAAACGATGCCATGCTCCTGGGAGACCTTTGAATTCGCATTCGCAAAAGCTTCTCCCTCCGCTGTTGAATTGCTCAACAGCGAGATCTCCAAGGAGCAAGCCATTAAACAACGCCTCATCACGTCATACGATCAGTGAACCACTTCTACTATCATTGATCAATAAATTACAGCGTTATCAAAGCTCGCTGATACTGACTCCCCGTTCTTGAGGCATTGGTACACTCTTAGGCTGCAATGGGAAGTTGAAGGGTGCCGCATAATGACCAACGCTGAGCAGCGCCGCGCTATCAAAACAGCGGAATACGACCCCACATATGTCGCACCAACCTCGTATAGAGTGTTAACCAATCTTCAGGGCCGACCCGTGGAAGAACACATCAAAGGACACCCCTACCTTGATCTCTTGTTAACTGAGGAAGAGTTACACATTGCTAGCCGTGTCAACTCTGGTGACTTCCTAACAGATGTTCTCACATACAACACGCAAGTGGAGATTCGACCCTTTGATCTGGACCGCGAAGCTCACTTAGAATACAACCCCCAGTTCTATGATTGGCTCCTTCACAAGCAACTCCTACACCACCATGTCGAACGCCCTTGCCCTTCAAACCCTAAATCCTAGGAAGGATTCTTCTCAAGATGGAAGGGGAGGGGGTAAGGTGAATCAAATCAGGCCAATCAAATCAAAATTAGTGAAACACATAAACATATATTATGAAAAATGGATGGGGTAGGAAAAAGGGCATGGAAACTTTGAAGTAAAGGGCAAAAAGTCAAAGTCTGAAAAGGAAAATCTACATTGGTTCTTAATGAATTCATTCAAAAAGCATAGAGTTTTTCTTTTTCAGCAATCAACAAATTACTATGTGGAAAGCACTAATGAAAATTATGGTTTATGACAGGAACATAAAATGTCGCAACAAGACCGTGCTTCCCACCGGCTCCCGTTCACGGAGGAGGAAAGAGCGCAGTATGGCATATCCCTAGAAAATTGCACCTACAATCAACTGAAGTTTCTGACCATCTGGAACATCGAAGAAGTAGTGTCGAAGGAGGAAGCAGCCAAGAGAGTCGTCGAGCAGTGCAACCTCACCAAGTTCTTGGAGAAATTTGCGCAAAAGCCTGACCACACGAAGTGTGTGGAGTTTCTCTTGACATACGACCCCGACCAGGAGTGTGGCACTGTGATGGTGGGAAGGGGAGAAAATGCTAAACAGGTACAGGTGCACTTGAACCCAGCCTTGGTGGAGAAGGCGTTGGGATTGGAACCGAAGATAGAGAAAAACCAGAAAAGGGATGTCTACACCATGTTGAAAATGAAAAGAGAGGAGGTGCTAACTAATGACGGTATCAGCATCCACAACATCCCTGATGCTGAAGCCAGGATATAAGCAAAGCTAGTGCACATGCTCTTCTCTAGCCAGCGCTACAATGCCTTAATGCATCGAATCAGTGTGCTTGTGCTGGAGAATGTAGCAGCCTACACCTTAGATGAAGTCGACTGGAATGGGTATGTCCGCAAAACCATCGACCAGGCGGCTAAAGCACTGGCTTTGGGAAGTACGCCAACAGGTGGAGAGTCTTTAGCTTCTAAGGCCACAGAAAGGAAGAAGGCCTCATTTATCGGCTACGGAAGCATTTTGACTGCGCTCATCTAGGAGGCAGTAAAGGAGACACAGAATGCACAAGAAGGAGAAGGAGAAACGCCGGATAGGTCGCCCCCTCACCAGGAAAAAGAAGGTTCCACCAACAGAAGCAAGACCAAGGAAGGAGGGGAAGAATAGAAAAGCAAGAAGACGACCAAGAAACCCAAGAAGAAAACAACCCAAAGGAAGAAAAAGGATGACGAAGGCCGCAAGAAGGAGAAAGAGGACTTGGAAAGGGCGAAAAAAGAATCCCTTAAAGAGGCCAAGGAGAGGGAGAAGAAGAAGAAAAAGGAAGAAGAAAAGGAAAAGGTGGAATTACAGAAGGCAAAGAAGGCATCAAAACAGGAGGCAAAGAAGAGAAAAAAGAAGAAAAAGGAAGAAAAAGACAAAAAGGAGGAAGAACACCGAAAAAGAGAAGCGGAAAGGCAAAGAAAACCCGCTGAGGAAGAAGAGGAACTAAGAAGAAAGGAGGAATAAGACCTGGCTGAGGCTACACGTCGGTCTATCGAACAACAAAGCAGGGCAGATGAATTGGGGAATCTGAGCCCGCAAAGAGAAGAAGGGCCTGGTTCTAGCACACAGGCGCCAGAAATCATGCTGCCCACTGTCATTGAGGGCAAGGGAAAAGCCCCAATTCACCCGATTCCTCCCCTCATGGTGCCTCCCACCGAACCAACCACCATCACCCCTGGCATTCCGACTAGTGCCGATGTTTCGAATTTCGTGGCATGGATGCAATACTTCATCAACAAAGAAATGGCCCATGGACAAAGCACCGAAACTACGGCCACAGGTTAAACACTATAGATCCTATAGTTGCAAAGAGGTCTATGGTCTTGAATTTGCATATTCGCATGGAATGATGCATCTCATCTATCTTGCAATTACTTACATCTTTTAGGGGAAAGTACTTGCAAATTTAGAAGAACGTATTTGCATCTTTAAAGGGAAGATCATCGTTAATCATAGATTGGTTAGATCAACTAAGTAATTCGTGTGTAAATGAGTAGCCTACATGAAATTCATAAAGGTATGATTAGTTAGCATATGATGGTCACCTCAATGTGCTAGATAGGGTTAAGCTATGTTAAAATTCGGCCTAGTATCTCACTTGGGATGTCGATCTAATATTTCCAATCCCAAAGTTCCTACCCACATTCTCGAAATGTTAGGACTATTTAATCACCCGTGCAAGAACGATCTAGGGTTCTCACCCTAGGGATCAGTTGACCAAATGCTAGACTTCCGTAAGGAATCTAGGAACTCTAGGGCCAAAACATTTATCAGCCTAGTAGGGTTAGGTTTTGGATTGGGTCAATAGGACTCCCAAACCCTACAACTTGATCAAAGGTATTCTTGACCAAGGAATACCGTGTGATGAGAAAAATAATCCCCACAAGTTAGGTGCTAACACCTATCTCGTGCAACAAGTTGCAACGTCGTATGGTCTTGTGTCTAAATAGTATTGCCACTCCTTAGACCAAGTTTGGCGAGTTCTAAGTACGAGTCTAACTTTTCTAAAGGATGAGTAGTCATCTTGCTACATCACTCTTCCTTGGACTTAACTGCCAAGCTAGGGGAGTTACGAATTTTCCAAGAAAGCAATTGACCAACCAAGTTAGGGCGACGAGGTTTTCCAGGATTTATTGACCTTAATTTAAGGAAACCTAAGGTAGAGACAATTTGGGTCAACAAGGTATAAACCCTAACCCAAGGAAAAAGGGTAAACAAGAAACTCAGCTTACAAAACCCTTGGGACCTTGCCAAGTCGCAATTGATCCAGAATTGAATACTGGAAGCATTCAGGGAGAAGAAATCACACCTTAGTAATTGGTTGTACAAACAACCACTAGAATGCTCATGATTGTACATTTAGATGCACTGTTTGTTCTTCTTTGCTCAAGGAACTAATTCAGGAAAAACAACTAATGCTTCAGGTTGAGAGCCTGGAGGGAGAGGCAATTTCAGTTACCTCCGACTATTTGCCTGACCCTATCCAAGGGGGTTGTTAGCCACACCGGGTACGTGGACTGAACCCGCCGCGAGAGGTCTCTCCGTGGGTACTACTTGGAGCAAGAGGACGCTTGGGTGCCAGGAGAGGCTCTGGCCGTAAATCCCTTGCCTCCGGATCCTGCACAAGAGGCCGACGTGACTCAAGATGGGATCTCGAGGCCCTCATACTAGTCAACGGGCGAAGCTTGGAATAGCGATCCCTGAGGATTGCTGGAATAGCCTTTGGGCAGGTTTATTTGATGTATTCCAAAGTCTGATAAATAAAGATCAAATGTTGAAAAGGAACTTTTTTGACATTGTTTTTCTGTGTCAGTGCGTAAGTTACGTGAAGGAACCAGTGATTAATTGGCTAATTAAGAAAGCTGTTTTTGCTTATCAAACCAAATGTGGTAGGTAATTAGATAACTAAAGAAACCCGAGGAAAGTGGTCCGTCCTACGAAAGGGTGGTTCTGGTTGGCCGGGAACTTTTCTCAAAAAGAAATTGACAGCGAGGTAACAATGACCTAGAATCTATTAAGTTAGAGTCCTGGTTTATGCTGTTTTAGGGGATCAGAATGGGACTATGCCTTACGGGCAGAGAGGTCGAGCTTCGCATCCCTTTTGTTTCCCATTCTCCTTGAACCAAGTGCAGTATAAATCCGCATTGACCCTGATGTTTCTGCGCAAAGTAGTTTGTCTGGGGCTCGACGTTAGCTACCTCCTATGAACTGTCAAGAATCGCGTGGTGGAGGGGGTTGCTCAAGATGCTGCGCCGAATACACATAGAATGCACAAGGAGAAGCTCACTCAAGAGACAAGAAGAGAGATGGAGGCCAAAACGTTTTCTTGCTGATTTCTTCTTCTTCTTCCACACTTTTTACAATGTACACAAAGTATAGATAAGATACAACATAAAAGGAAAGTGGCCTACTAAGTCAAACAATGCATAACCGACTACACTAGTCGACTGGCGCTATAACTATGCCAGCTGTAAACAGGTGTAACAACCTGAATATAATAAGTAATGAGTCAGTGGCCATGTGAGAGTCATAATGACCACCGACATGCTAAGTGTAGACGTGTGGACCCATCTAACCAGGCGGTCCATCATCAATGTCCGCATGTGTTGAGCTTGTCATCTCAACACTCCCCCTCAAGCTCAACTGCATCTCTGCAACTCCAAGTAAGCTTCGAAACTTTTGAAGCTTCTCTGTACCCAAGGCCTTCGTGAAGATGTCAGCTATCTGATCCTGTGTGCTGACATACACCAAGTCAATCTCACCTGCTAGTACCTTCTCTCTCACAAAGTGGTAGTGTACCTCAATATGTTTTGTCCTGGCATGGAACACAGGGTTCCTAGCCAACTGTATACTGCTCATGTTGTCACAATAAATGACAACTGGACTTTCCACCTGGACATCCAAATCAGCCAATAGCTTTTGCAGCCATACTACCTCACATGCTGCAACAGCAGCACCTCTATACTCAGCCTCTGTACTCGACAAAGCAACTGTAGATTGCTTTTTGCTGCTCCATGCAACTGCTACACTACCAAGAGAGAACATGTATCCGCTGGTAGATCTTCTATCAGACATACTACCAGCCCAATCTGCATCTGTGTATCCAAACACCTGTACATCTGTACCTGCCTCATAGAAAAGTCCATGATGTAATGTGGACTTCACATATCTCAATATGCGTCGGACTGCATCCAAATGTGGCTTTCTAGGTACTTGCATAAACTGACTCACAAGACCAACAACATAGCTCAAGTCTGGCCTTGTAATGGTCATGTAGATCAAACTCCCCACTATCCTCCTGAACATAGTAGGGTCTTCTATCTCATCCCCAACATCAGCACTCAGCTTTACATTCTGCTCCAACGGGACTGAAAGTGGTTTGCATGCAGTCATACCATACTTGGACAACATATCCAAGCCATACTGTCTTTGGAACAGCCATATACCATCATCACATCTGATCACCTCAATGCCAAGAAAGTACCTTAGCTCACCTAAATCCTTCATCTCAAACTTCATCTTCAAATAGCCCTTGACTTCAGCAATCCCACTATCACTATCACCTGTAATAATCAAGTCATCCACATAGATGACTATGATGACCAAACCTGCATCTCCCTTTCTCACATAAAGTGAGTGATCAGCATCAGAAACATAAAAGCCAATATTGACAAGATACTCTCTGATCTTGTCAGACCATGCTCTTAGTGCTTGCTTGAGCCCATAGAGTGCCTTCTTCAACTTGCACACATACGTGGGATGCTCTAAATCTTCATAACCTGCTGGCTGATCCATATACACTTCTTCCTGCAAATCACCATGCAAGAAGGCATTCTTTACATCCATTTGCTGCAACCTCCAACCTTTGGCTGCTGCCAAAGCAATCACACATCTGACAGTTGCCATCCTAGCAACTGGACTGAAGGTTTCATCATAATCTATGCCATATGTTTGGGCATAGCCTTTTGCAACCAGCCTAGCTTTGTACCTGCTAATAGAACCATCTGCATTGTGCTTAATCTTATAAACCCACTTACATCCAATAGCTTTCTTTCCCTTTGTCAATGATACTAGATCCCAAGTCTTATTGGCCTCTAATGCAGCCATCTCCTCATCCATTGCTGCATCCCAATGAGCATGACCAACAGCCTCCTCAAAACATGTGGGCTCAACATCCTCAACTAGTTTCACCATATAAGCATAATGGTGAGCTGCATAACCCTCAAAACCAAATATTTTAACAGGGTATCTCACCCTGCTAGACCTGCGTACCACTGGATCACTCAATGGAGTCTTTGCATTAACACGTGCTCTCTGCACACCTGGAGTCCTCACTGAAGGAATGCCAAGCTCATCATCCAAGCTCTCTGAGCCACTGGAGTCTCCATCAAGAACTGCATCAATGCCTTCTGACACTTTATTCTTTCCTTTGTCTTTACTTGTAGTGTTACTAGATGCACTTGAAGATGTAGAGGTACTCCTTAGTCTCCCAGACCAAGGACTACCAGATGATGTCTCTGGTCCACTAAGAGTCCGTGATTCTTGCCTTTCAGCCTGCACATGAGTGTCATGATCGTCATCAACATCCAATGCATCACCACTAGATGCATACCAACTGCTCATTTCATCAAAGATGACATCCCTGCTCACTCTGAACTTACATGTGACAGGGTTGTAACAGCGATACCCTTTTTGCTCTAAAGAGTATCCAATAAAGATACACTTTTCAGCCTTTGGATCCAGTTTCTTCCGCAACTCATCTGGCACATGAACATACACAATGCAGCCAAATACTTTCAAGTGTGAAACATCAGGCTTCTTACCTGTAAAACATTCTTCGGGGGTCATACCATGAACTGCAGCTGTGGGAGTTCTGTTCATAATATAAACAACAGTATGAACAGCCTCAGACCAAAAATGCTTAGGCATATTCTTTTCAGCCATCAAGGCGCGTGCAACTTCTGCAATATGCCTATTTTTCCTTTCTACAACCCCATTTTGCTGTGGGGTATACCTGCATGTGAACTGTCTCTTTATCCCATGAGACCTCAGAAAATCACTGAACTCATTTGAGAGGTACTCTCCCCCTCCATCTGACCTCAGGCACTTTACTTTCAAGCCTGTTTCTCTTTCAACTGCAGCCTTGAAATTTCTAAAGTGCTCAAAAGCTTCACTCTTTTCCTTCATAAAATATACCCACAGCTTTCTAGAACAATCATCAATGAATGTGACAAAGTATGAACTGCCTCCAAGAGATACATTTTGTGTAGGCCCCCAAATGTCTGTATG
Source organism: Lygodium microphyllum (assembly GCF_053477565.2). Taxonomy (NCBI): domain Eukaryota; kingdom Viridiplantae; phylum Streptophyta; class Polypodiopsida; order Schizaeales; family Lygodiaceae; genus Lygodium; species Lygodium microphyllum. The sequence continues at coordinate 69,597,434 of NC_141141.1, forward strand.
CACAACATCAAGGATATTTCTGCTTACATCTCTGTCAAGTGAAAAGGGTTGTCTTGCCTGCTTACCAAACTGACATGCTTCACATACCTTCTGAAATTTTGCAACTTTAAAAGTAGGCAAACCTGTAACCAACCCTTTGGACTGCATTAATTTCAGCCTTTGTACATTTGCATGTCCAATGCGTTTGTGCCAAATTTCAATGTCTGCAACAACACCTTTTCCTTTGGCATACATAGCCGCATTCATAGTAGGAATTCCAGCATCTAGAGTGAACATACGTCCAACTCTACTTCCCTTTGCTACCAACCTGCACTTGTCATTGAAGTCTTCTACAAAGCAGCCCTTTGCATTAAATCTGACTTGCAGCCCTTGCTCTACCATTTGACCGACTGACACCAAGTTCTTTGTAATAGATGGCACATGCAATACATCTGAAAGACTCTTTGTCTTACCATCATGCAAGGACAAGGGAACTTTTCCAATGTGTGAAATTGGGTGGCATGAGTCATCACCCGTCTGCACATAACCTGCATTCTGCAAATCCTGCATCTCCCCAAACCATTCTGCATGGCTGGTCATATGATTGGATGCACCTGAATCAACATACCAAACATCTTCATGTGTTCCCTTTCCTGTAACAGCATTCAGCATATGCTGCATAACGAACAAACGTTCATTTTTATCTTCATTCTGTCGTGAAGACGATGCATAGTTTCCTTGCTGTAACTTACCACTGCGGATATCATCTCTCTTAGCATAACATTGGGCTGCAATATGACCTGTTTTGCCACAGTAGTGGCACACAATACCAGAGTTGTTAGAACCTCTGTTCTGCCATCCACCTCTTCCTCTAAAGCTCCCCCTGCCTCTAAAGTTACCACGACCTCCTGAAACCTGCATATCGCCAAATTACTGATTCAATCTGTTTTGCTGGTTGTCACTACCACGTCCTGTACCACGGCCTCTTGAAGAGAACCTGCCACGTCCCCTTCCTGAACTGGAGTAGAAAGCTTGAACCTGTTCACCACTTCTTTCAGGTGTCTCACTCTGCATGTTGATCTCTTCAGTGATCATAAGGGAGACCAACTCATCGAAATCTGGAAATGGCTTTCTGACATATACAGAAGTTACAAAAGACTTCCAAGCCTTTTCATTGTTAAGTCCACCCAAGGTAGACGACACCAAATCATCATCATCGGGCATTGCATCAATCGCTGCCAATGCATCTGCAATGCTTCTTACCTTCAGTGCATACTCATTGATAGACATCTTCCCTTTCTTCAATGTATTCAACTCTTGCTTGAGTTGAATCTTTCGTGCCTTTGTATTTACAGAAAACATACTTTCAAGTATGGTCCAAGCTGCATATGAATTCTCTGCATTTCTAATGTGTCCCAGCATATTATTGTCAATTACTGCAGACAACCAATACATGACCTTTTTATCCTTTGCATTCCATTCCTTCCGTGCCTTTGTCTCTTCTGCAGTTGGAGGATCACTCATCTCCGGTTCCTTTTCTTCACCTGAAACAAACTCGTAGAGGCCTTTTCCAATAAGGAAGTTCGTGACACGGAACTTCCATGAAGGGTAGTTGTTCTTGTCGAGCTTCTCAATGATAGGGCTTCCACTGTTCTCTGCCATTATCACAAAATTAATACCAACAGTAAGTAAATCTTCTGCAACCCTGGACCTGTAGTGCACAGCAATACACCAGACAGCCTTTTTAACTGTCTGCTCAACAATACATGCAATCTGCAACCTTTTTGCAGATAAACCTTGTGTTTACTCATTGGTAAACACCTTTGAACTTACAGATCTGAAATCTGTAACCTGCGCACCCACGTTCGGTCAATACAGTCGAAGTCACAGTGTACCCCGAAACTGCTGTATGCAACCTTGCGGCTCTAAAACGGGCCCTGAAACGGCCTCAAATGCCCAAAATCTCTGCGGGCAAGCCCTAAAGGGCTTATCTGCAGAATATACAGCGCTCTTCGCGCACACCAAATCTCACTGCAATCTGAGATTTTTGCTCTGCCCTGCTTCCGGTGCCTCCACGGGCACTATCCAAGAGAAGGAGTGGAAGAATGGGAGAGATTCTTACCCGTAGCTTGCTTGCTCGAACCTTGCTTCTTCTCCTTCACTTCAACCTTCGAAATCAGCCTCTCTCAATGGCGCGGCTCTGATACCATGTCAAGAATCGCGTGGTGGAGGGGGTTACTCAAGATGCTGCGCCGAACACACATAGAATGCACAAGGAGAAGCTCACTCAAGAGACAAGAAGAGAGATGGAGGCCAAAACGTTTTCTTGCTGATTTCTTCTTCTTCTTCCACACTTTTTACAATGTACACAAAGTATAGATAAGATACAACATAAAAGGAAAGTGGCCTACTAAGTCAAACAATGCATAACCGACTACACTAGTCGACTGGCGCTATAACTATGCCAGCTGTAAACAGGTGTAACAACCTGAATATAATAAGTAATGAGTCAGTGGCCATGTGAGAGTCATAATGACCACAGACGTGCTAAGTGTAGACGTGTGGACCCATCTAACCAGGCGGTCCATCATCAATGTCCGCATGTGTTGAGCTTGTCATCTCAACATGAACTTGACCATTAGGAAAACCCTGATTTAGGTCGGTCCTAAGTGGGAACGGCCGAAATGCTTTTGTTTTGGTGGCAGACTCGAGAAGTCCTAGATCGCAAATCCCGTGACATTCCTTGTGAGTGCCGGGCGGCGCTTTCTAGACTCTCTTCCCGATGGGCTGCTAAGGCATGTCCTACAAGTGGACAGGAGGACATGTTACAATCGTTGAGCACTAACACTACATAAGGCTTGCTGCAGCTATATGTATTATATTCTAGATGCACATGCACCACTTGAGAGAGCACCTTTCATTGAGCACACACTGTTTCTTGCATGCACGATATTTGGGATATTCATCACCAAGTTAGGAACCTCTAGTTGAGTGGGTAAGGTGGTTGGGTGAGTTTGAGGGTCGTGAAGGATGCTATCAATTGTGAGATGGACTGTTTCTTGGTCAACATCTTGAGGACCATTATCTTTATTGAGTGACTAAGAGATTTTGGGTGGGTGGAGCGGAGTATTGATGAGTGTTGAGAGGTGAGGATGAGGATCTAAAATAATGAAGGAACTTAGTTTGCATATTTCATAATGTACAAGCACATATAGATAGGCTAGGCACGATTCTTCATTGCATACATTATTTTTATGTGAAGCATAGATTGATTAGTTGCATATCATGGATCCGTTATTGCATATTTTCTCAAATCATGAGTGGATGAGCACAACTTTATATTTCAAAACATATTTCTACTAGGACACATTGCATGAATTAAGCAGGAGGTGATGACAGTGAAAGGTAACAGTTGGGTGAGGAAAACAAGTAGCAAAGGATTAAGATGGTGTTCACATTTTTGCAAAGCGTTACCTACTATGTTTTCTTGGGTAAAAGAAGTTTTCTCAATGGTGGGATATTGTCTTTTGGATATTCCACTGGTGATGGGGAGATTATATTTGAGGATGCCAATGTGATAGTTGGTGCATCCAATAATTTTCAGCACAGCGTATAAGGGTATGCAAGACTTGAAAGGTCCATATTGCAAGAGAATAGAAGCACATCACATGGAGACCCAAGTGCCAATACAATTGAAGAATTTGGGGGGGTTCTAAGATTTTTTTGCTTTGAATGTTCTTCTTCATCAAGATGATAGAAAAAACTATGATTTTGATACCACCATTAAGGCTCAATGGAATGAAGATTAGCCATGGGCATACAACTAAAATAGAGAATGAGTCAACACCAAAAGCTAAAAAGAAAGAAAGAAACCGAATTCTAGCACTAAGGGACCACATAGATGCAATTGATTAGACTGTGAAGGAGATGGAGTGATTGTTTGCAAGCTATCAGATCATCATTGTGTGTGAGGTATTGTTGACGAGAAGATGGCAAGACGTGGTGGTGCTTTGATTGTGGATTCGAAGGCTTGCCAAATGTAAGGCTGCTACATATGATCGTTTAATATGTATGGGCCATGGCTTGGAGATCAAGACCAACATGGAATTGTAGAAAGGCCAACAACATTGGATTGCAGGAAAAGATGGTGGCATGTGAGTGATAATGTTGGCATTTATCATGGCATGTAGAGTTTTAGGCAAAAGACGGAGGCAAAGGATGGAGTTATTGCTGTTGAGATTCAAGCTCATTAGTCTTCTGTCAGTTGTTTACCTTAGTGAATAAGGTTAAGTCACACTGACTTGACCATGATTAAATCTAGGTCAACTGATCTTTGCATGTGTGTTGTAGACACAATTGACTTTAGACTGTGTTGTGGGAATGAACTAAGAAGGGAGCATGGCTGCTACCCTTACTGCCTGTGTCTTGGTCCACATCTCTCTCTCTCTGAATTATAATATGGTATCAGAGTTGTTCCCTCAGTACCTCCTAATGATTTTGAAGACAAAGCAAGAATACCAGATTGTTGCTGACCCCCTTTGCCTTTCTTGCCTCTTGATCCACCAACAAGTGGCACCCTCTTTCCAGATGAACCTGGAGCTAATGGGGGAGATGAAAGCCTAGATTTTATCATAGGTGGAGGTAGAGTTTCTTGTGATACATGAGTCATTTTTTGTTTCTTCCGAGAGGCAGCAGCAACAGAAGTTGGCGCAGGCTCCAAGATTGAAGGAGCATACATCGCACTCATGCACTCATCTTGCATTCTTTGCTCCCTGATCTGACAAGAAGTACCATTTGATTCAATACCCATTACAAACTCCAAATGTTGTTCTTCTGAAATTCTCAACTCTTTCCATAGGCTTGACATAAGCTGTTCTTTGGCCCAAGTAATGACTTCAGATTGAGTGTTGAAGGCTTGAAGAACAGACATCTTGCTCCAGTTTACACATCTGTTGATCTGCAGCAGTTGATCATCCATACTATGGACCACCACCCACCATTCCATTTCCACTCACTCTTTCAGCTCTAAAGTTTTGACAAGGTTGAGCTGGTGGAAGGTCATCATCACTGCTATCAGAGCGTTCATAGTCCATAGCCTGCTGTGCCTTCAGGTGAACGAAGGAGAGGAAGGCATGGAAGGCATGTCAGAAGGCTTGAATCTTGTATCTACAAGGTGGATAATGGTAGCTCATTTCTATTGGCTTGGGCTACGTCCACTGTGCTTGCGTTTTGTGTGTGTGTATGTGTGAGAGTGTGTGTGAGATTGTTGAATGTTTCCTCGCCAAAAGAAGGAAGGTACCCAAGGGCCAGTGTGCTTTTTGATGATAGTATAAGGAGTAACACAGCAAACCAGTAATGGAAGTTCTAAGTTTTGGATGCACAGATGACAGTGGAATCCAGGGCAAGGCATTTATCTGGCTTTTGAATGGGATGAGGGATGTGGCTTGCTGCCTTGTTTAGGAAGGCTTCTCCCATTGGATATTCTGCAGTAAGACAACCTTGTTGGATGATTAGACACAGAGGATGCATATTGAACATGATTAACCCCCATGCCCTCATTATTAATGGTTGAAGTCACCACTGGAAAATTTTGTAATGTAGTCACACCATGAAAACTTACAGCTATTAATGGCCTTTTTCACGCAAGAGAATCCACTTCGGCACTTGGCTGATTCCAGGTAGAAGAAAGCTGCTGCTCTAGTTTAGGAAAGGGACTCTGAATGAAATGTGCTTTAGGAAAAAGAGCTTCACTGCCTTAGAAAATTGAAGTTAGACAAAAAGGAAATCCTTGAATTGAGTCTAGTATTTGTTGCTTGTAAAAACTATCTCTCCAACAGTTTTTTTATCAGCAAGGTATGCATGGTGAAATTAGCAATTTGGAGTAAAGCACTCATGGTCATGTGGATAATTTTGTGACAGAATATCATTGTCTCAGTGAGCAATTGAAGACTTTTGAAGGGGATGCAATGGCAGTGGATAAGGAGAAGAGGAAGATGTGGGAGAGAAGAGCACACACAATGTAGGTGCTGTCCAACTGAACTAACAGCCTTATTGTACTATCATATTATATATGAATAAAGAATGGGCGGTCACAGTATACACGGGTAGGCCCAGAGGCCTTTTACCCCAACAACCTCCCACTAAAAGGCCAATGTGGCTAGGGAGTGAAAACAAAGAAAAGAAAAGAAAAAAGACAAGGTGAGGAATCATAACATCTCACCCAACGCCCAATCGAAAAGCGAGCTGTGCAAGAAGTGTTGGGAACATCTGCAAGCATCCCCAAGTCCATGACATCCAGGAGATAAGCGATCCTGCAACTCCATACAACGGAGCAATCCAAGAATGCTTCTCATGAAGCAAGCACAACTCATCAGTGCACGGCTGTAAAGCATCAGAGTTGCGATAGCATCAGCATGGCACATATAAGACAGCGGAGAGCAGTCAAACTCTCCAGAGTCAATCACAAAGAGGGCCAACATCCCAGACACTCGTCCAACGGGGTCTCAAGACTACATATGGCCTCAGCGAAGTGGAAGACTAACATATGGCTGGCTGTCTAGCCTACAAAACTATAAGAAAACGGCTCTCATGAGCCTACAAGGGGTCTAGCAACTGACCACCAAAATCCTGACCCTGACTGCTATGCATAGCTACGTCATCTAGGCCAATAAGTGCTTCATTTTTAGCATAAACAGGTTGCTGTAATGGCACTATATAGCTGCTATAAAATCAGCCATAAAGCATACTGGACGCTCATCAAGAGGGCTAAGAGGTGTCTGTGTCTCATAGAAGACAGCATGATGGTTGCGTATGACCTGCTGGGAATCCAAATCCCATAATCTGTAGGCCGTAAAGTCACCATCTCCATAACCAAGGAGGATACATCTACGTGACATAGGCTCATGTGGCATACGTACAGATGCTTGGTAGCCAAACATCCTCAAGTAATCATAGGAGGGTTGCATGCCACTCCATGCCTCATGGGGTGTAATACCATCCAAGGTCAAGCACTGCGTCCTGTTAACCAAATAGACTGCTGTCATAAGGGCCTCAGCCCAAAAGCTATAAGACAACCCAGCTGTGGTAAGCATAGAAGCAACCTTTGCCTGTAAGCTTAGATGCATGCCATGAGCAATCCCATAATACCATGGGCACAAGAAATCAATGCCGTACTGTTGACAAGAGGTCCAAAGCTGGGAGAGAGAGCATGACTCTCATAATCCATCTGCAAGCACCTAGGCCTGCTACCAGCAGAATCCATAAACCTATCAAGCATAACTACAGCATCCTCAATCTGCACCAAGGGAAAAGCCCAAACATGATGGGTAGCATGATCAAAAAAGGTCACAAAGTACGACACTCCACCAAGTGACTGGGAAGGCATAGGTCCATATACTACACAATTGACAAGATCTAGAGGAGCATGCCTCATACGATCACTATAAACCAAGGGGGCTCTGCAAGGACCAAGAGTACAATCAGGGCACGCATCAAGATCTATAAGTGACATAGGAGGCAGCATTGAGTCTGAACGAGACAAGATCTCCATCTCTCTGTGGTGCATATGGCCTAGGTGATAATGCCATAACAATGCATGTGGTATCCAGATAACTGCAACCATAGAATCTCCCACATGACAGACATGCACTGGGTAATGAGAACCAACTCGAGAACCTCTGGCCAAAACCAGCAAACATGATAGATCTTCCATGACCTATCCTGAAGAGAAATAGAGTAACCTGCATCATGCAACTGACTGACAAAAATCAGGCTCTTACTGAGCATGGGAACATGTAGAACATCCATGAGCATAAGAGAAGTCCCATTAGGCAAAGCTAGGTGTATGTTCCATGTACCAACAATAGCATAAATTTGCTCAAGGCCCAGATCAATACATCCATCAACCTCCCTATAAGAAGAGAACCATGCTCTATGAGGGGTAACATGATAAGATGCCATAGAGTTGAAAAGCCAATCAAAGGCATGGGCCTGATCATTGAGAAAGTAAGCTATAGGGAAACTAGATGACAGGAGGACATGCTCAATTGCATCATCATGGGTAACTGCATGTACATCACCACTAGAAAGAGTGGTAATACATGTTGTGTCGCTGACTCTCTGCTCATGTCGAGTTGATCTCTATCTCTGCTGCTCTCTAATCTATCTAAAGCATTTTCTTTGAACATGCCCAAGCTTCCCACAATGGAAGCAAACAACATCTTAAGTAGAAGAACCTGTAGAAGATGACAAGGAATCCAAGTCATCATGAATAGGGCTATCCATAGCATCTGCGGAGCTCAAGCAGTCGAGGGCTATCCCAACATAGGGAACATGCTTATAAAGATAATCATCTGCTAGTACATCAGTGGTAGAAGCATGCTGCAAATGCTCATGCCACCTCAATGGATGGGAGGACATAAAGCCATCAAGCAAGGATGCAAAAGCTCCCACATGAAGAAGAGTCATAGCCAACTGCATGACATAACCAACCACAGTATAGTAAAGCATAAGACATCTATCATAATAGCATATGATATTCAGCCATAAAATCAGCCCATAACCATATGCATACGCATAGCTCTGCAGTACATCATGCCACCAAGGAACATCCAAGTCAAGTAAAGACTGACAAGTGGCAAAGCATCCTGCAAGAGTCAAGCTCCAGGTGAAGCCCAAACATCTATACAACAACATCCAAATAAGTGGCTCTGTAAGGTATACAACAATAGACGATGTGCATAGACAGGTAAGCATACATAGCATATGCTCTCTAACATGGACGGGCAACAGGAGCCCAACTAGCATAGAAGCTAGACAACAGAGGAGCAAGAAAGCCATAATTGTAAATCCCAAGCACTATCCAAGTCCACTGATCAGTAAGTATCCCGCATATCAAATGCAAACGAGCAATCACAGCTCAATAGGCAACTGCCAAAACAAGGGAGCAGTTCACTGCTCAATACCTGTAGTGCATCCAAGTAATAGCCAAGATCCATAATCGGAGCATCAAATCCCATATAGCATCCAAGGTCATAACGGAAAAATCCAAGTCATAACGGAAAAATCCAAGTCAATGTCTAACTACTCAAGGGAATACTCATATGAATTTCGAGACGAGCTCAAACAACTGCCATCCATAGCCAAAGCATAAAGCATTCACCAAGACATCATAACCCGTACTAGGTAGCCTAGGCATAAGCCATGTCATAGATGAAATGCTAGGAAAAGAAGTGATAGTTAAACCCAAATCGAGCTCTAATCTCAGCCCAAAAGCATTCCAGAGCATAAACAAGACATGTGGCATAGTCCAAATACATCATGACATCATACCAAGTAGCCGAGAGCTCCCCGTGACCAATAGGCATAACCCAACTATAGCATAAATAGCTTTAGCCCTTGAAGTTTCCAGTAGCATATAACCTCTATAAACTGAGCAAATGAGTGCTCAATCCAAGCTCAAATCCATAGGCAAACCATAGGCATACATTCCCGTATGTGTAGGCACCAATCGGGCAGAATCGGGCATCAAATGCCAAGAACTGTAAGCATAAAATTGAAGTAACAGGTGGTTGCCCTGTTTTGGACAGATTTGGGATTGTTCAAAATAGTCAATGGCTGAGCTAAATAGCTCCAAATGCGTCTCATATAAGAGGCATAACATCCATAAGTGATCCGGTATCAATAGACATCAGTAGAAGCATCACATAAGCCATAGACATACAAATACATGTTCTCTCAAACCTAAAATCTATTGCAGAATATTCTATCATCATAATTTGGCAAATCCAACATCACCATCGCATTTGGAGTGTGCCAAAACCCAAACTTAGACTCTTACCTTGCCTGAATCGAGTTCTGAATGCTCGAGATATGACAAAAATAGTGATTTTTGGGCCAGATTTTGAAACAGCGCAAAAAAAACGTGAGCTGGCTGGGGGGGTCTGCGGTCCCATGTGTCAACAATGGGGCCCAAAGGGGCACAAATGGGGGCCAAAGAAGGCCTACACCAAGCCTCAACGAGCCTTAATAGGCTGGGAGCAAGATCTAGGTGAAGGAAGCTCCAAGAGTTGTGAGCTATGGCTGCCCACAACCTGTGAAAATCGTGTTGAGCTGAAAACTGAGTGAGAATGAAGATCTCATACCTCATGTGGAAGGCTGCTCTGATACCAATTGAAGGGGATGCAATGGCAGTGGAGAAGGAGAAGAGGAAGATGCGGGAGAGAAGAGCACACACAATGTAGGTGTTGTCCAACTGAACTGACAGCCTTATTGCACTATCATATTATATATGAATAAAGAATGGCCGGTCACATTATACACGGGTAGGCCCAAAGGCCTTTTACCCCAACAACTTTTTGAGGATCTATTTCCTGCATGTATTGGATCTTATACAATCATATAAACTGAAATTTGTGCAATTTCAAAATTGAATGTCTTTGTGGAGTTCAGGGGTGCTGATTACAGATGTCGATAGTATGGCACTAAATGGTCAATGATAGATATATGCATATTCAAGAGCATTGTATGCTCAAGCTTGACTTCTATGAGGCTGATTTGACAGACTATTGATTACAATAAAAACTAGTTGTACTACAGATCACTGAAGTATATTGCCTGTTAGCATTTTGAGAAATTGACTGGTTTTGCAAAGCTGAAGATCTTAAAAATGGAAAACACAGGAGAGAAGGATACTATCACTCAGATAGTTGGTGAGAAGCTAGACTACAACAATTTCGTTCTATGGAAATTCAAGATGTCTAATTTTTTAATTGGAAGAGGCTATTGGGACCTAGTTACACGTCTTGAAGATGAGCCCAAGCTACCGGAGGATAGACCTCCAACACAGGATCAGTTAAAGGCACACATGACTTGGTTGGAAAAGGCCAGCAAGGTCTTGCATTGGTTGTCATTATGTGTGTTAGACACAAAAGCTATGCAAATTGCAAACTATACTTCCCCAAAAGCTACTTGGGACTTATTGATGAAGAATTATGGGCATGTCACTCATGTGAGAAAGACACAATTGAAGCAAAAATTCAGCCACATATCTAGGAATGGAAGGTCTATTGAAGACTATGTCAGTGAGATTAGATCCATTGCAGAACAACTAGGCTCAATTGGAGCTAAAGTTGAGGATGATGCTTTGGTGGCTACTACCCTCCATGGACTTGGATAGGAATATAAGCAATTTGACACTTCCATATCAGTACGTCAGGAGCAGCCTAACTTTGATGAACATGTGGCACTTCTATTGCATGAAGAAGTGAAACTTGGACTCAATACAAGTTCCAATGGGTCTAAAAACAGCAGGGACAGTGTCTTCTACTCCAATCAAAGGGGTAGAGGTGGAAGAGGAAGATCAAATTTTAGAGGAAGAGATGCTAGAAATGAATATGCAACCCATGGACAACAAGCTACTAGATGGCAAAATAGGCAGCCTCAAGCAAATAGAGGTGCTCAAATTCTCATGGAAGAGGGGGTTATTCAGCTAGAGGAAGAGGCACTTGGCAGCAGCCTCAAGTGAGTCATGGACATCATTCAAATGCAAATAAGGATTGCCATTATTGTGGCAAATACGGGCATTAGCTAAGGATTGCTACAAAAAGTAGAATGATTAGAGAGCAAGAGGGAAGCAACATGGTAATTATGCTTCTTCTAGTGGTATGCAGGAGGATGAAAGGTTGTTTGCTATGCAACATGTGACGAAACAGTTGCCTACACAAGGCAAAGCAGATGATGTATGGTATATAGAATCAGGGGCATCTAACCACATGACTCCTCATGGAGAGTGGTTTGACACATTGGTAGAAGGTGCTCATGGATATGTTTGCACAGGGGATGATACACAGCATGACATTATGCATACATGTACTACTCCCTTGATGATGCATGGTGATAGGAAAAAGAGTCTCTATGATGTGTTACATGTACCCTCCATAACCAAAAACTTGCTTTTTGTGGGACATATGACTTAATAGAATCTACAAGTTAGATTCAATAGAGATGGATGCTACATTGAAGAGTATGGTCAAGGATGCAAACTCATTGCTAAAGGAAAAAGAAATGGCATGACGTTTACATTGGATACAAAAATTCCAACATTGAATGCTGTCAATGTTGCAATAAGGGATATTGAGATATGGCATAAAAGAATCAGTCATGTAAATGTTCAAAAGCTGAAGAATATGCAGCATAAGAAAGTTGTACTTGGACTCCCTAAGTTCAAGCATGTGGAATTGGGACATGTATGTCAGTCTTGTCAATTTGGGAAGCAATCAAGGCTTCCATTTATGAGGCATGTAAGCACTGCTACTAGACCATTACAGCTTGTACATTCTAATGTATGGGGACCCTCATAGAATGCATCTCTTGGGGGATCATATTACTATGTGTCATTCATAGATGACTATAGTAGGTACACATGGTTGTATGTGCTGAAGCATAAGAGTGATGTCATCGATGCTTTTCAAGACTTCAAGAGACATGTGGAGAAAGAATTGGCTTACTATATCTTATGCTTGAGATCTGATAGTGGTGGAGAATATGTTTCTAAAGACTTTGATCACTTCTTGGTAACTCATGGGATTAAAAGGCGATTGACATGTAGGTACACACCACAACAAAATGGTGTGGTAGAAAGGAAAAATAGGGTGATCATGGAATCGGCAAGAACCATGTTGAATGAGAAAATCCTACAGAATGCATATTGGGCAGAGGCTGTAATGTGATTGCAGTGTATGTCATGAATCGTACACCAACAGCAGGTATATATGAGGTGACTCCTCGTGAGAGGCTTTATGGAATAAAGCCGGACATTAGCCATCTTAAGGTCTTTGGATGCTTGGCATATGTACATGTTCCAAATGAAAAGAGGAAGAAGCTTGATCCAAAGGCAAAAAAGGCCATCTTTATTGGGTATGCATAAGATAGGAAAGCGTACAAATGCTACAATCCTTCTACTCATGAGACATTAATCTCAAGAGATGTGGTATTTGATGAGCTAAAATCATGGCATGAGAAGAAGGTTACCTTAATCAATGATGATGATGTTTGTCAAGAGACTTATGTATGTGCAGGTACAAATGAAAGTGCAGAAATTTCTGGGCCTTCTAAAGATGCTACTTCATCAGTTAGTCCTTGGACAAGTAGATTGAGGACTTCAACATCTTTGTCCAGTGACACGTGTATGTCAGTGAGGGGGAGAAATGTGGATAAAGGCAAAGGCAAACTTGATGATGTTATAGGGCCACTCACTTGTGGGCATGATTCACCTGGTACTGACAGCTTGGACAGTGAGTTTGATATTCCATCAGTTGTGACTCCTGGTGTGAGACATAGATACATACCACCTCATGAGAGAGGAGAATCTCATACTGCACCTCACTTGAGGAGATCAGAAAGAGTCAGGAAGCATGTGGATAGGCTTACATACAGTGGTTATACAGTGAGGCACTATGCATATATGGCAAAAGTCACTAGCTTCAAGGAACCCACAAAGTTTTCTAAAGCTATTTTGGATGATCATTGGTGTAAGACAATGGATGAGGAATATTCAATATTGGCTGAAAATGACACTTGGGATTTGGTTGATTTGCCTAAAGGTAAAATGGCTATTGGTTGAAATGGAAATACAAAGTGAAGTGCAAATCAGATGGCACATCTTGTGGCAAAAGGGTATGCACAACAATATGGTCTGGATTATGACAAGACATTCAGCCACATTGCTAAAATGGCAACCGTGAGGACAATGATTGCTTTGGTAGCATCTAGAGGATGGAGTATGTATCAGATGGATGTGAAAAATTCATTTCTCAATGGTGATTTGGTTGAGGAATTATACATAGATGTAAGGTGCCTGCCCATCGCAGTCTAGGCACGCTTTTAGCGATCTATTGAGAAACAAATCTAAGCGTCATTGCTTGGCACTCCCATCATGGAATGTTTCGAGTTTTGTCACCTAGGGTTTCCCGAATCCGCCTCGCAACGGAACGTTCACGGCTGAACCCACTAGGATCGACCTAAAATTTGGGCTCCTAGTGGCCAAGGTCTCCTAACAGCATTCTAGCATCGAATCCTGGGCATCCTACTTTACGTAGAGATACCCAAGCTGAAGCAGGCCCATGTCACACTTGGTTCAAAGAGAATGGGAAACGAGAGGGATGCACTATTCAACCTCTCTACCCATAGGGCATAGTCCCATTCCGGTCCCCTAAAACGACATGAATCACGGTTCTAATCTAAAAATTCCTAAGGGTTGTCAGATGTCGGTAAAACCTTGTGAGAAGCCTCCAAGTTCTCTGGGACCACCTTGCCATAGGGCAGACCCGTCGGGGGTCTGCCCACCCACTTTCCTTGATAGCTTTAGTTTTCTAATTAGGTCCTACCACATTTATGTGCGAAAAATCAGCTTCATTAATTTAGCATTTTAGGAACAGGGTTTATTCGCGTAACTTATAGCACATACACAAAAACAGAGCAAGCAATTCTTTGGCAAACAAGTTCAAACAAGTTCCTTAACTTATCTTCAAGTTAATCTTTGTCTCCCACCCATACAAGAGAAATTATGTATCCCTTCTATCCAACAGAAGTATCCCTTCTGCCCTGCAAAAGTAACTAGTCCAAATCTCATGGCAACACAAATTCAATCCTTTATCTAGAATAGGATCTCCCAACATACCCAGACGTTGGGGGCCACGGAGGTCTTCAACTCCATTCTAGACCTAGCAAGGGGTGTCCAGAGCTCCAAGTGACCCGCAAGCTATCTAGGAGCAAAACATCATTCCCGTGGTTGGCCTTTTCACCACTGATGGACCTAAAAACGGGCCGGCACTGGCTCATGCACTAGCCGGGCCTCGTCACTACGCACAAGACAACCCCTCGGCCTCGCGGCCAGGAGCGTCTATCAAAATCTCTGCCTTCCTACACATTGCGTTTGTAATACGTTGTAGTCCAACTGATCCTAACCCAATATTACTCCTCAGAGGGAGTCCCTTTCACATAGCCAAAAGGCTCGAATCACATACACATGGGGTTCCTCCTACGGCTAAATGCCGTCAACCCTCTGCGACTCTCCTACACCTTGGGGATTGGCCCCTCGATGCGTCGCTCAACATTTAGACACCTCGCACAAACGTCGCTCAAGGTACCAAATAAACGTATCCAGGAATGTACCATTGTCCTTACTTGATTTCCCCTTTAGGATCCCACGACTGGCCTACAGCATGGGTATCTCACTGCCTCTCAACGTAGGTCATATCCAAAACCAATTGCAATGCATGTCCAGGAGCTGATCACCGATACTCTTAAATTCTTTTCATGCTCTATGCATTTGGTGGATGTCTAGTGCTCAAACATTTAGCAAAACAATATCGTGCACAAGTGCAAATCATTCTTTTAATGGTTTCCAACTACCGTTCGTGCTTCGTTGCATGGGCTTAGCACCGAGGTGATCCTCGTGCTACTAAGCTCTTGATCTTAATTATCACCCGTCCTAAATGCTATGCATAGAAATCAGCAACTTTATCATCATCTCACACGGCATTTAGATATATTTCAACTCCTCTACCCTTCCCCCTTTAAGTATTGCATCGTTGGATAGATTTATAGGGTATTTTGACATCATTTTATGTATAGAAAGCGGAAAAAACCACACTAGCACAAGAAGGCGGGGTTGAACTGAGGCAAATCCTCATGCTTCAGTCCCCACAACCATTCACAAGCATTGCTCTTATTTATCCTTATTTTTCGGAACCCAAAATGCATTTTTCCCCTATTTTTCATGGTTTTTCCCTATTTTCCCTTGTTTTCCTGCATTATTTAATTGCTGGAAATTCAAAACAGGTTATGGGCTGTGGCCCTTAGTTCCTTCTTGCAGAGAAATGAAAGTTTAGTTGATGTTCCTATCCATTTTTCCATTTTCATGCCAAAAACCCTCATTTTCCCTTGTTTTTCATGTTTTACGTGTTTTAGCATATTATTTTGAACCACAAAATGCATATTTTTCTGATTTTTTGATCATGACTAGCAAGAACTCATAGAAAACAGTATTATGAACAATTATTATCCCACATGAACACCATTTCATCCATCAAAAGCCATAAAAACTCAAATTTCCTTTGAAAATCTTAAATTACCGCTTATTTGCGTGTTTCGGGTTTTGTGTCCATGGCTGCAAATTTGGAAAACAGCAGCACTTCATGTCCAGCAACATCACAAATCACCATTCTCAGCCCGTGGAGCAATCCGATCCATGCCGGACAAGCCTCCATCATTCTTTCTTCTTCCTTCTTCTCCCCACATGAACTTGCCTTTAGAAGAGAGAGAGGGAGGAGAGAGAAAGACTAGAATCAGAGATTTCCAAAGAGGGCATCATTCGACGGGCGAAGGGCGGCGAAATGATTGGCATCCAGGAGGGAATGAGGGGCAGTAGTCAGTTGGCATGGTTGTTCACAGCCAGGGAGAAGCACCATCATCCTCATGGCGTGAATTTCGGGCGCAGTCTGTTCACGTTTTCTTCCCACGATTTCATGCATCATGCCTCTCCAAAGTTTCATGTTACATTTAAATTTTGGGCTCCCAAGGGTCACTTGCCCATTTTGGCCAAATTTTGTCCACCTCTTCGCATCTTGACCGGTTTCTTGGCCATTTCCCCGTCCGGACTCGGAATCGAGCTCTGAAAAATCCTGGGCGTCCGGCTTAGCATCCCGCATTGGCCAGTAGCTTGTGTCAATCCGCACGACTGTCTGAAAAATTATGAAAAATCAACAAGTGTCGCTCGGGCGCCTTTAAAGCACTTTGGCGCTTAAAATCGTCCTAGATCGAGCCGCCGCCTTTGACAGTGAATATTTTTCCCTTGATATTCATAATTTTTAGCTATTTTTAAGCACTTCCCATCTCCTAAATTCCGCTCTCATTGGCGACCACGGGATAGGGCGACTCAGCCCGTCGAATCCACGAACATATCTGCACATAAACAACCAAAGAAGCATCAAACTGATACAAAACAAATATATAATAAAACTCAGCACAATGCTTCCCCTACCCCTGGACAGAACCAAAGCATGACATCCACAAGGAGGAGGCCTAGCATCATTTAATAGAAGATCCGAAGCGAGTCACTAACCAGCTGCTCCAACACAGCCAAACTAAAAAGAACTGCCAAAGAGGTTGCCCTAAGTGGTAGTCGGAACTACTTACCAACTAAAGACAACACCACTAGGAGCTCCTACAAGGCGAGGACTCCTATAGCCTAATCAAAGAGTAGTTTCCTTCAGTACATCTCTTCTTTTAGGTTTTTTATTTTATTGACATACTTGGGCATGTAAAAAGGAGGGAGCTGAGCGTAGTGACCCAAGGAGAACAGGGCATCGGCCTCAGGACCTGTCTCGGCACCCAAGAACCTACCAAGCCCTCGCAAGGCGACACTTAATCCTTTTCTAACGCTCACTTTTATTTTTGCTCCAACCTTCCTTGTTTTGATATTAGTTTTCCAGCAAGAAGCCACCCCTAGGAAGACAAGGTATCGGCGCCGGGTCTGACTCGTCCCCAGGGACCTACCAGGCCTTCGCAAGGCAATGATCAACGCCTTATATATTTCCATTTTTTTCCTCTTCTTTGATAGGGGTTAGAACCCCTTTTTACACACCTTCGCATTTATATTCATCTTTTAGGATATTCAGGATTTCTTGACATCATTATTATTATCTTCTAGCAGGCTTCTCTAACTGCCTCACTACTAACAGGAACTCCTAGAACGGCTGCCTAGCAGGCTAGCAGAACATGGCCACTAAGACTTCCTTCTAAAACAGGTCTTTCGATGCCTGACAATGTCTTTACAGGAGGCAATGACTACTCCGACCTCCCTCAAACATACTTAGCCTAAACCTGGGACTTCATGCCTTGGTTGCCGGTCCCCAAAAAAAAATAGATCCCCTCGACAAGTACAAATACACATATAACAGGAAAGAAAGGTACTCGTAAAGGAGAGATATCACCTGGATTGGCCACAAGAAGCTTCCATCGCAGCAAAGGCTCCTCCAGGCTCCACCAAATTCCACGAACCACGAAATCTGTCCAGCACAACACTAAAACAAAAACCCAATTAAACGCACCCGCACTAGACAGGGAAATGGCCCTCTTGGCCTAATGAAATCAAACATGACTTTGCTACAAAATTGAATCGGCCCTCTTGGCCTAATGAAATCAAACGATACTATGCAGAATATCCACCTGGAAACAACCATGATAGACATCAAAGCATACTATTCCCAGGGGAACAGGGCTTGTAGCCCTAACCTAGGTGCATTAAATTATGACCTATCCCTCCTGCGTATATCGCAAGAGGTGTTCGCATCACATGTCGTCGAATCAGTCTGTGGGTCCGAGATAATAAAGGCAGATGAGTCTCGCTTACCCTCTGCATCACCCAAATCAACCATCGTCTGCCAAAGAGGGCATGTTCAGAAAGCATACGCCACAAACGACCAGGTCCTGTCTCACCATCAATAGATATATCGGGACAAGGGCCACAATTAAAGAAGAGGTCTTCTTCATACGCAAGATTAGCCAATGAATCGGCAAACTGATTCCAATTCCGTGGAATCAGCTGAAAAGACACTCTATCAAATTCGTCTAGCAGGGCTATGGCAGTGTGATGGTACATACAAAGGATCGGGTTCCGTACCATGTACGTCCCATTGAGTTGATTTAAAACCAACTGCGAGTCCCCTTTCACCAACTGGCGGATACCACCCTTCTTTGCAATATTCAAATCCATAATCAGGGCTTTGTATTCTGCCATATTATTGGTAAAATTCGCCCCGAGATAAGCAGCTAACTTCATGACAATGCGTCGTCGGGGGTCTCGGATGACAACTCCTACACTTCCTTTTTTACATGCACCCCTGGACGCCCCATCAAAGTACAAGGTGTACGTCCATAAAGGGTTTACATATCCCGCCATCCTGAACTCTACTCGTGATTATGGTAATTGAAATTCAGCATATGCAACGGGTGGACTGTAAGCTCCATCCCTCCATCATCATTGAATTCAACAGGGATGCTCGTCAAAATTTGTAGGCAGTGATGGCAGAAGACCTTGATTTCCCAAATAAATGCCCCGCCTTCCTGCTCAATCACCTTGTATCCTTTGCTCCACCAAATAAGCTTTCCCTGATGATACCTCTGTTCTAAATATGGGTGTTCTAAATAAGGGATCAGACGACCCATCAACCTCTATCACGATTTCCTTGCAGATGTTTGATCGATATTGCCTAGACCTGCAAGGCAGTCATAGCATTAGTACAATCAGAAGTAATAAGGTTTAATCTTATTAAGATTAACCTTATTTTTAAATTCTATCCCCTCAAGGTCAGCTAACAACACTGTAGATTTATTCTTTCCTATCCTAACGATCTTATAAGGCCCATCCCATTTGGGCTCTAACTTGCCTGGGAATAATTCTCGTCGTGCGTCATAATACAGAACAAGCTGTCCTTTCTTAAAGGTGTATTTCTTGGCTTTGAGGTCGTGTAGCTTCTTCATTCGGCGCTTCGCCACTTCTTGGTGCAATAAGCTCTGCAACTTAAGCTCATCTAAATGTGCCAGTGTCGTCAAGCGCTCAAAAAGAGCGTCTTCATTGCTCAAAGAATGATTGATGGCGAACCGAATAGTCGGCAGCTCAATCTCTAAAGGCAAGACACACTCCTCCCCATATACTAACTTGAACGGGGTATGGCCAGTGGCTCGTTTGAAAGTCGTATTATAAGCCCACACTGCCACGTATAACCGTTTATCCCAATCCCGTTTCTTTTCCGACACAATTTTGGACAGGATGCCCACAAGCTGCTTGTTGGTACTTTCAACTTGCCCATTGGCTTGCGGGTTATAGGGGGTTGTTTTGTTATGCTTGATGTTCCACAACTCTGTCAAACCTTTGATCACCTTATTCAGGAAATGAGTTCCGCGGTCCGACACTAATTCTTTCGGCGGACCAAACCGGCATATTATCTGCTCTAAAAGGAAACTAGCAGTTTCTTTAGCATCATCTTTCCTTGTTGCACGTGCTTCTGACCACTTTGTGAAGTAGTCAGTTGCGACAATGATGTACCTCTTTTGTGTAGTCGATGACGGAGTAATAGGACCCACAAAGTCTATTCCCCACTTCTCAAATGGAAGTATCGCCATAATAGGGGTGAGTGGTCGTTTCCTATTCTCTCGACTGTCATGTCGTTGGCAAATATCGCATCTCTTAACATACGCAAACGCATCCTGGAAGATGGCAGGCCACCAATAACCTGCTCTTAAAGCCTTCTGTGCTGTAAGCCGTCCAGCAAAATGGCCACCGCAAGCAGAATCATGGCACTCTTCCAAAATGAATGGCACCTCGTCAGGCATCACACACCAGTGATAGATGTCATCAACCCCTTGCCGATATAATGTACCTGCGATCAATGCAAACTTTAACGCTTGCTGCTTAATTTTCCTTTTCTCAGCCTTAGATAACTCGGATCCCGCCTCCCCCGTTGATAAATAATGCGTTATTGCAACATACCAGGAGGGAATAGATGCCGTATCTATTTTAAATATCATCTCGATGTCACTACCTTCAGCCACAGATTCTTTCGGCTCCCCAAAGTCCACTAGACATTCCACGATGCCTTGCAACCTTGGTGGCTTACTCTTGATTTCATAATCAAATTCCTGCAAAGTGATTAACCACTTTGCTAGACGGTCAGGCGGATGTAACTTATTCATCAATAATCGAAGTCCCTCCGCCTTCTTATAAAGCACGACTTTCTCATAGAGAATGTAATGCCTGAACTTCTTGGTCCCAAAGACCATCGCTAGACACAGCTTCTCCATGTAGGTGTAATTAATTTCGGATACCCCCAGCTTCCGGCTGGCAAAAGCAATTGGGTGGTACCACTTCTCTTCCCAAATTTGGGCTAAACAGCAGCTGATACTATACATGGTGGCTGCTGAAAATATATAAAACACCTCACCTCTTTTAGGTGCTTTTAAAACGGGCGCTCTTGCTAGCTCTTGTTTCACGTCCTCAAATGCTACCTTACAAGGGTCACCCCATTCAAACGAACAGCTAAAGGACAATAAATTTGTAAGCGGCAACGTTCTTTCTGCTAAGGCGTTAATGAATCTACGGTAGTAACCAACCGAAGACAGAAAGCTATGAACTTCTTTCGGAGTGCGTGGTGGACCCATGGCAACTATAACTTTGACCTTCTCGGGGTCTGTCGCAATTCCTACCGAACTGACCACATGGCCCAGCAATAGCCCATAAGGTACTCCAAAAGCACACTTCCGTGGGTTTAGGGCGATGCAAAATTGTCTACAGCGCTCAAAGCATTTTCTCAAAATGATCAACTGCCTTTCTCTCACGGTGGCGGCCCCTAAGTCATCAATAAACACCCTCAACTCTTCAGGGGATATGTCACCGAATGTCTTATCAGCTGTTCGTTGCCACGAACCAGGCGCATTGCATAAACCAAAGGCCATCACATGGTACGCAAAAGTACCAAATACGGTAATGAAAGTTGTTTTCAACTTGTCCTCTTCTGCAATTGCCATTTGGTTATATCTTGCAAAGCAATCCATAAACGAATATATCTCCCTACCCGCTAATTGATCCAAAATCTGGTCAATAAATGGCAACGGGTAGTAGTTCTTAACTGTCTGCTTATTCAGCTCCCTAAAGTCTACACATAAACGGATTTGATTATTCTTCTTCTTTCTAATCACAACTGGCGAACACCATTCCGTGTGTTGTACAGGGAAAATCAAACCCGCTTTTCGAAGCTTCTGTAACTCTTCAAACAGGCTGTCCCTCAATTCAAAAGGCATACGCCTTACTTTCTGCCGTACAGGACGACTGCCCTCTTTCAACGGAATTGTATGAACAGCAAGGCTAGGAGGAATGCCTCTCAACTCATCATAACTCCAGGCAAAGATATCACGGAATTCCTGGATCAAGGCCACATAGTCCTCCCTTTCTGCTGAGCTGAGCATAGAACCTAATTTGATTGGCCGCGAATCATCAGGCGTACCAAGGTCTAGCTCAATAACATCTGCATCTCTTATACGATCTTGGCCCTCTATCGGCTCATTCAAAGTGATCTGATAGATGTCCTCTGTGGTGGATCCCTCTTTGGACTCATCACTCGATGATGTCTCACTGACAGATAAATCCTCTAATGTCTCCAATTCTGTGGAAGATAGAGGAGCTCTCTCACTCTGCGGGGACTCAGGATAAGCATCAACCACCACACGCTGGGTACCTCTGCCGAATATCAATCGACCGGCGGGTATATCCACTTGGCAATCCGCTTGCAAGATCCAAGGTCGTCCAAGTAATACTTGGTAACTTGGCCGCCCTGCAAAACGAATCACCCTAAAGTCCAACAGGCATTCTACATTTGCAACAGTGACATGGACCTTAGTAATGCAGCCTTCCGGCTGTCTCAAACTATCATCTGCCATTCTGAGAATTGTGGAGGTATCTTTTTGAATCGCAAGACCCAACCTTTCCATCAGTTCAGAACTCATAATGTTGACCGATGATCCCGTGTCGACAATAGCATAATCTACTAATATCCCATCGACATAGGCTACAACCCTTGGGCAATGCTTCTCAGCATGCTCAAACCAGTCGTCACCAACTCGCGCGATACCCAAAGGTTCTACAATATACCCGGTACGTAGGATCTTTCTAAATTCCTTGCGTACTCCTGGGGAAAGCTTAATAAGCTGTAAGAGGTTCACATCCGGCTTGACTTCGCAAAGAGAGCTCGCCAAATCGAATTCATGATAGTTCGATAGAGCTCGCTTTTCACGCCAAACCATCCGCTCTTTAGGTCGCTGAACCGGCTTTATTGCCTCTTTCTTAACTTTCACCTTCTTCTTGGGTGGTTCCTTATCGGCTCTACTTTCTATGGGCTTCAAAGGTCCCCCTTCCAGGGCAGGATCCAAAACTTGCGTTCCTTTGTTGCCTTGTTTAGGGTTCCCGTCGACAGGCTTATCCTTGTCGGCTTCTCTCCCCTTTTGACCTCTTGTAAGGACAGCTCGCAAATTAGAGGTTTCAGCATCGTTAACGCGTACAGCCTCAATCAAACTAACCCCACTACCACTTGGTAGCTCCTCTACTGTAGTCTTTGGCCGTTGAAGTATTTGTTTAGGCCCGTTTTCTGGCTGGGAGTCATTTCCTTGGGCACGATGATTGACAGGCCCTGGTTGCCGACTACCACGCTGGAGAGAACTGATCTTACTCCAGCAAGTAGCTGCTAGATGGCCGGATTTTCCACAAATGTCGCACTTAACATTTGGGCAATTTCGTGGATAGTGCTGCCCACCACACCATTTGCAACTAAACCTCGAAGGTGCACCCTCCTCTGGGTATCTACTTCCTATCAAATTTTGTTGTTTTTTAAGGAAGTTGACATCAACGGCTATTTGCCGATACTGCTCCGTAATCATATCGGTATAATGCTTCATCATGTCCTTAACCTCGCCAAGAACATTGGAAGAACTCGACTCATAGCCTTGGTCATTACCATGTCGCTCCATCGGCCTAACAATTCGATTAGGCACTGGTTGTTGAGCCACAGGCATGGTGTTAGAATTGACCACCTGGCCTCCACCATTTGGAGCCATTTGACTGCCCGTAGGCATCGACATGCTAGGGGGAGCTGGTAATAAAGGGACATTCTGCATCATGTTCCCTCTCCCATTAGGATTAGCCATCACTATCCCTTGACCACTACTGCCATTGGCTATTGCCATATTGTTTCCCAATACTAAACCCATATTCGAATTGCCTCGAGAATCATAGGCCGCTTGTAGTCGGGATTCCACCTCTTGTGCTCGTGTAATGGCAGTGTCTATATCCCCCAAGGGGACACTACTCAACTGCAACTGGATATTGAAGTCCAACCCATGTAGGAAATATTGCAATTGGACAGCTGCGGGGATAGGAATAGAGGTGTCCAACTTACGGAAAACCTCTTTTATCTTCTTCGCATAAGCACGAATATCCTCGTGTGGTTCTTGGCGGGTCACGTTGAGTACACGCAACCAATATTGCCCACCCCTTTCAGGGGCAAACTCCCTTCGAAAAGCTCCATAAAATGCATCAATGTTCAATATGGTTCCGGCTTCTAAACCATGATACCATATAGCGGCTCTTCCTTTGAGAGTCATATTGAAGAACATCATTAAATGTCCTTCTTCTTGAATGCGACAGTTAAACATCAGCTTTTGAAACTCCCTAATGTGGAGTTCTGCATCTTCCTCAACTAACCCATTAAAAATGGGTAGCGGGTAACCTAGAGCCGGCAAATCCGTCGTTCCTGCTGGAATTGCAATAGGCTCCGCCATGACGAGAATTGGATTTGCACCAGGAATAGGGGACGGTGGGGTTACACCTCCTGCAATTGACGTGTACTGGCTTATGGCAGGAAGGGGAGCACTAGAGCTTCCGCCTTCTCCTAACTTACTACTTGTGGTCCTAAGACCACTAGATCCACTCCCTCGTAAGGGTTCAGCACCGCTACGCTTAGGGGAATATCTCCTAAAAATTTCAGCACGTCGCCTAGCTCTTTCGTCTCTTTCTTGCTTTTGGATTTCTGCTAGACGATGCTTATCAATAAATAACGGATCAAGCTCAGTATCCTTTAGCATAAACTACTAGTTGGTCCTTAAACAACCAGGATTCGAGAACCGCCACTTTTAAGCAGCTCCCGGCAGACGCACCACTGATGGACCTAAAAACGGGCCGGCACTGGCTCATGCACTAGCCGGGCCTCGTCACTACGCACAAGACAACCCCTCGGCCTCGCGGCCAGGAGCGTCTATCAAAATCTCTGCCTTCCTACACATTGCGTTTGTAATACGTTGTAGTCCAACTGATCCTAACCCAATATTACTCCTCAGAGGGAGTCCCTTTCACATAGCCAAAAGGCTCGAATCACATACACATGGGGTTCCTCCTACGGCTAAATGCCGTCAACCCTCTGTGACTCTCCTACACCTTGGGGATTGGCCCCTCGATGCGTCGCTCAACATTTAGACACCTCGCACAAACGTCGCTCAAGGTACCAAATAAACGTATCCAGGAATGTACCATTGTCCTTACTTGATTTCCCCTTTAGGATCCCACGACTGGCCTACAGCATGGGTATCTCACTGCCTCTCAACGTAGGTCATATCCAAAACCAATTGCAATGCATGTCCAGGAGCTGATCACCGATACTCTTAAATTCTTTTCATGCTCTATGCATTTGGTGGATGTCTAGTGCTCAAACATTTAGCAAAACAATATCGTGCACAAGTGCAAATCATTCTTTTAATGGTTTCCAACTACCGTTCGTGCTTCGTTGCATGGGCTTAGCACCGAGGTGATCCTCGTGCTACTAAGCTCTTGATCTTAATTATCACCCGTCCTAAATGCTATGCATAGAAATCAGCAACTTTATCATCATCTCACACGGCATTTAGATATATTTCAACTCCTCTACCCTTCCCCCTTTAAGTATTGCATCGTTGGATAGATTTATAGGGTATTTTGACATCATTTTATGTATAGAAAGCGGAAAAAACCACACTAGCACAAGAAGGCGGGGTTGAACTGAGGCAAATCCTCATGCTTCAGTCCCCACAACCATTCACAAGCATTGCTCTTATTTATCCTTATTTTTCGGAACCCAAAATGCATTTTTCCCCTATTTTTCATGGTTTTTCCCTATTTTCCCTTGTTTTCCTGCATTATTTAATTGCTGGAAATTCAAAACAGGTTATGGGCTGTGGCCCTTAGTTCCTTCTTGCAGAGAAATGAAAGTTTAGTTGATGTTCCTATCCATTTTTCCATTTTCATGCCAAAAACCCTCATTTTCCCTTGTTTTTCATGTTTTACGTGTTTTAGCATATTATTTTGAACCACAAAATGCATATTTTTCTGATTTTTTGATCATGACTAGCAAGAACTCATAGAAAACAGTATTATGAACAATTATTATCCCACATGAACACCATTTCATCCATCAAAAGCCATAAAAACTCAAATTTCCTTTGAAAATCTTAAATTACCGCTTATTTGCGTGTTTCGGGTTTTGTGTCCATGGCTGCAAATTTGGAAAACAGCAGCACTTCATGTCCAGCAACATCACAAATCACCATTCTCAGCCCGTGGAGCAATCCGATCCATGCCGGACAAGCCTCCATCATTCTTTCTTCTTCCTTCTTCTCCCCACATGAACTTGCCTTTAGAAGAGAGAGAGGGAGGAGAGAGAAAGACTAGAATCAGAGATTTCCAAAGAGGGCATCATTCGACGGGCGAAGGGCGGCGAAATGATTGGCATCCAGGAGGGAATGAGGGGCAGTAGTCAGTTGGCATGGTTGTTCACAGCCAGGGAGAAGCACCATCATCCTCATGGCGTGAATTTCGGGCGCAGTCTGTTCACGTTTTCTTCCCACGATTTCATGCATCATGCCTCTCCAAAGTTTCATGTTACATTTAAATTTTGGGCTCCCAAGGGTCACTTGCCCATTTTGGCCAAATTTTGTCCACCTCTTCGCATCTTGACCGGTTTCTTGGCCATTTCCCCGTCCGGACTCGGAATCGAGCTCTGAAAAATCCTGGGCGTCCGGCTTAGCATCCCGCATTGGCCAGTAGCTTGTGTCAACCCGCACGACTGTCTGAAAAATTATGAAAAATCAACAAGTGTCGCTCGGGCGCCTTTAAAGCACTTTGGCGCTTAAAATCGTCCTAGATCGAGCCGCCGCCTTTGACAGTGAATATTTTTCCCTTGATATTCATAATTTTTAGCTATTTTTAAGCACTTCCCATCTCCTAAATTCCGCTCTCAACCACTCGACCTTGGGACCGTGAATCGAGTAGTGCCCTCTTTGGGTTAATCCGCGATACGATCGTGGAGGTGATCCACCCGTGAAAAATATCATTCCTTAATTAAATCCTTTAAGAATCAAGCACAAACAAGGCATTCAACTCTAATATCATTTTCTAGGAAAACATTCCTTTATATGCATGGCAATTTGTCATCACAGACCCCTAGCATGCATTTATCATAAATCACAAGCACTTGGAACAATCATCCAAACAACAACTAACAGCCAGTTGAATGTAAAAGCATTTAGGATGTTGTCTGATCAATTAACAAAACCAGTTGCATTCTTTCCAAACAATGCAAGAATAGACGATATAACATTTCCATCACATATTTGATCTCTCCCTTGGGATCTAAGAGAATTACTATGCAAAATGTTTCTTAACACTTCCTTCCTTTGGCTAGGGCATATATTAAGGGTTCAAACACTATTCATGATGTAAGTTCTATAGGTCACTCACCTTGATTGATAACCCAACCCTAAATTTAGATTAGCAAAAGTTGTCGTTATCCGACGAATCTCAAGACATCTTAGATTTAACCCTTATGATTAATTTCTTGTACTAGCTCTTAGTCAAGTCATAAGGCAACTAGGAAATTATCCTCATATATCAAAATATGTTATAGGCATAACGTGTAAATACTTGATAAGATAAGTGCGAGATTATCTCAAGTAATTAGACTCTAACAGGCATTGCCTTGAGCTAGAATCTAGTTCTTCTTAATTTTTGGGCTCTTAGGCTAAATACTTTTGAAGTATCTAAACTAGTACTTTTTATTCATGATTCTTAATATCATATTCTTTTAGCAATTATGCCATTTATTACCCTTGCCTATGCTTTAACCTAGCACTTGTATGCACAATCTTTTAATGTCATTATTTTAATGACTATATCCTTCATAACCCTTGACTAATTCTTCCTTGTAATTGCTCTACCAGTAAATAAGCCATATGCAACTAGGTGCAATTAACTTCCCTTGATATATACACTTCACAAGCTCCATCTTTTGAGAAGGTGAGATGAAATTTATCCTTTCCGATGGCCTATACTCATGCATCATAGTATGGGCCTAACGTATCTCATACGAGAATCAAAATATGCATCTATCAATTTGGAAATAC
The DNA here is from genome assembly GCF_053477565.2 of Lygodium microphyllum. Taxonomy (NCBI): domain Eukaryota; kingdom Viridiplantae; phylum Streptophyta; class Polypodiopsida; order Schizaeales; family Lygodiaceae; genus Lygodium; species Lygodium microphyllum. The sequence continues at coordinate 69,625,448 of NC_141141.1, forward strand.
ATTACTTACGACTGGTACTGCAGTTGGATTGACAGTGATGCCTTCGCCTGAAGCTTCGTTGTTGGTTATGGGATTGCCATCCGCACGTGACATTCTTCGGTTGGGGGCCATCGTTCGCAAGTAGACTCAAGAGTTTAGAAAGGTGGAATAGATTCAAGATGGGAGAGTGTAAGAGAAAATGGTTACGTCGAGGATCAAGATAGAGGGAATTGTGCAGCCTCTTGGGGTGACTCTTCTCTCTCTCTCTCTCTCTCTCTCTCTCTCTCTCTCTCTCTCTCTCTCTCTCTCTCTCTCTCTCTCTCTCTCTTTCAAGAGCTCTCTCACAATCTCTTAGAGGATATCCTTCTCTCTACCTCTCTCACAGCCTCTCGGGGTCTCCTTATGCCCCCTTGTGCCTCCCCATGCCTCATATTTATAGTGATTTAGAAAAGAGGGCTTGTAGCTGAGAAGTGGAGCTCTTTGTGGAGGGGGATCTTGGAAAGATTAGTGATCAGATGCTCATATCATAAATCTAATGGTTCCATTGGCTCCGAAAAAGGGGTAAAAACCCAAGACACTTAATTAGAAAGCTCTTAGTTCACTCCTTCTTTTCTCTGTTTGAAGTGCTATTTTTTGTCTATGGATTGCGATCGTGGTGCCCGTGATATGCCCAGTCACTTTTCTTTATTTTTCTTTTTATAAAATCTCTAAAACTAACTAAAACATCACTTATCTTTTATTTTAAATGACATCTAGTTCTAAAAATCTCCATATCTTTTTTTTGGATAATATCTAAAATATCTAAAATAAACTAGTTTTGCCCAAAATCTAATATTTTTGGACCATCCAAACTATACACATTAATACTAGTGATTAATATAGCTCATAAGTCTCGTTCACGTTGTAACTTACATGAAGGGTGGCTATGGTCCTTGTTAATCCGAGAAAAATATCAGATTTACGACTCTTGATTTGTCTAAATAAAATATTTTTAATTCACTAAAAATTATTAGTTATTAATGTTAGTCAGTTTTTACCTTAGTCTTTCGTTAGTAATCTTACTAACTCATTATTTGACTAACTAACTTTGGAACTAACCAACTAACTTTTATTGCGTGGAAATATTACATCCTTCTCCCCTTAGAGAAATCGAGATGTCCTCATCTCGAGAGAAACCGGGGGTATCATTTTGGAACCGGTGGGTTATGGGCCCACCATGCTTTCGTTGCGCTACTCTGATCACTCACACGCATGCGGTCTTTTGAAACAACAACATATTGTATTTGATATATCCGGGTCTTGATTACAAGATAAAATTTATTGCAGTTACATCTCATTGATATCTTCTAGGTTTTTCCTAAGCACCTTGTATATTCTGGATCACGGGAGCTTGTACAATTTCATTTCTTGTAAGCTCAAGTTCTCTTCGAGTTTTGTTGGGACAATTGAGGTAGTTATGTCCAATGTTGTGGCACTCGGAGCATCGATGTTTAGGGTGCTTTGGACATTCCCTTTTGAAATGACCTAACTCCCTGCAATAGCAACAGCGCAGAGCTTTGTCACTTGCAATCACAAGATTCTTGGTTGTCCTTGGAAGGAGATTCTTCTTTAGATCAAATTGTCCTAGGATCCTTTTAGCAGATCGAAGTGGTCTTCTACCTCGGATACTATGTTCCTAGATTATCCTCTTTTTAGTTCGGGACTAAGCTCCATAGACAATCGGCTTTGCTTGTAATGCTAAAGAATACTTTCAAGCTTTGACATTCTCATGAGACCCAATCTATATTAGTTGAGAAGAAAGGACTTAAGAGAAATTCATTGCACATTATAACTGCCATTCCTTGCCAGAGTATCTTTAATCATTTGCAAGTTCTAGGCTCAAAATAGATGCAACTCATATTACTCAGGTTAACTGTAGTTACAAGAGTAAAGTTTATTCCAATACAAGTTGTATTCCATGTCGAAAAATTTTCTAGGGTCTCTAGTCATCCTGAAGAGGTGTTGTCGGTTCTAGGTCTTCGTCTTCATCTGATTCCTCTATATATCCATAGACTGCACCTGTGTAGCTTCGTTTTCCTGGAGGTTCAACGTCTTCTGGACTTAGATCAGGGTAGTCTGCTTGGATGTGTCCTAGCTCATTACAATGGAAGCATTGATGGTAGGGACATCTCCTACGGATGTGCCCTATCTCTCCACATATATGGCATCTCTTACCTAGATCTCGGGAGTCATCTTTGCTATAATTTCCCAATTTAAGTTCTTGGACGATTGGATTTGCTCGGAGTAATGCATATTGCAAGTCCGTTGTATGCATTGCTTCAAGACGATGGTTCAGAGGAGTGTTTAGGCCATAGAAAAACTTGGATACTTGCTGCGTAATATCCATAGGTGGTGCATATTTTAGTAGGGTTACAAACTTTGAGTAGTAAGCTGACAACAGCTTTAGAAATACCTTAATCTTTGCACCATTGCTTCCACCATAACCGAGCTTGGCCAACTAGCTTAAGTTTGGCAAACATTTCTTGATTGGTAGAAGCAGTTTGTGAAGCACCAAAATAATCATCCATTGACTGAATCCATATCTCAGCCTCTACAGCAACGTCTATTCCTTCTCCATCAAACTCGGGTGCTTAAATTTTCTTGAGAAGAAATTTCTTCTCTTCCATGTCAGCATTTATGGGTGCAAGAGATGCCTAACAATCAAGCCATACCACTTAGATTATTTTGTTTAAGATATGCCTATGAACCATACATTCATCAATCACACGACATTACGAAGTTTGGCTCTGATACCAACTGTAAGGTGCCTGCACATCGGTTGTCTAGGCATGCTTTTAGCGGTTTATCGAGAAACAAATCTAAATGTCATTGCTCGGCACTCCAATGGAATGTTTCGAGTTTTGTCGCCTTGGGTTTCCCGAATCCGCCTTGCAATGGAACGTTCACAGCCGTCGAACCCACTAGGATCGCCCTAAAATTTGGGCTCCTAGTGGCCAAGGTCTCCTAACAGCATTCTAGTGTCGAATCCTGGGCATCCTACTTTACGCAGAGATACCCAAGCCGAAGCAGACCCATATCGCACTTGGTTCAAAGAGAATGGGAAATGAGAGGGATGCACTGCTTAACCTCTCTACCCGTAGGGCATAGTCCCATTCCGGTCTCCTAAAGCGACATGAATCACGGTTCTAATCTAACAATTCTTAAGGGTCGTCGGACGTCGGTAAAACCTTGTGAGCCTCCCAGTTCTTTGGGACCACCGTGCCGTAGGACCAGACCCGTCACGGGTCTGCCCACCCACTTCCCTTGATAGCTTTAGTTTTCTAATTAGATCCTATCACATTTATGTGCGATATTTAAAATTAGCTTCATTAATTTAGCCTTTTAGGAACATGGTTTATTGGCGTAACTTACAGCACATACACGAAAACAGAGCAAGCAATCCTTTGGCAAACAAGTTCCTTAACTTATCTTCAAGTTAATCTTTGTCTCCCGCCCATATAGGAGAAATTATGTATCCCTTCTATCCAACAGAAGTATCCCTTCTGCCCTGCAGAAGTAACTGGTCCAAATCTTATGGCACCACAAATTCAATCCTTTATCTAGAATAGGATATCCCAACATACCTAGACGTTGGGGGCCAAGGAGGTCTTCAACTCCATTCTAGACCTAGCAAGGGGTGTCGAGAGCTCCAACTGCCCTGCAAGCTGTCTAGGAGCGAAACATCATTCCCGTGGTTGGCCTTTTCACCACTCGACCTTTGGCCCATGAATCGAGCAATTTTCTCTTTAGGTTAATCCACGGTGAGATCATATATGTGATCCACCCATGCAAAATATCCTTCCTTAATTAAATCCTTTAAGAATCAAGCACAAACAAGGCATTCAGTCCTAATATTATTTTCTAGGAAAACATTCCTTTATCCGCATGGCAACTTGTCATCACAGACCTCTGCCATGCATTTACCATAAATCACAAGCACTTGGAACAATCATCCAAACAACAAACCTTTTTGAATTAGTGAATGGTATCTTTTAACCAAGTTCCAAGTGACCGTTTATAAATAAATACGCGTTCCCAAGTCAGGTTGGTATTTACACAAACTTTTCTTCTATGCATTTTTTCTACCTCCCAAAACCGCACACTTTGCACATCACAAGCTGAGAATACATGTGCTCTTGACCAAACCTATTCATGTTCACAAAGCAATACATTTCTAAGGTAACAAACTTCTATTTATCTTCTTTTTTTTTTGCACAAGCATTGAGAAATGATTGAATTAGCTATTTTAAGGTAATAAAAAATGATTGGATTAGTTATTTTTCTTGTGCACAAGCATTGAGAAACTATTAAATCAGTTAGTTTTTATCGGATGAAACACAATAAGGCTCCACAAAGCTCCTCTGACCTCCATAATCATGTTTCATAAGTCATCAAGTTATAAATCAAAAATGCCCAATAAAACATAAAAGATGATGCCACAATTCACTGGGATTGAAGACTCAACTGGCATTTCATAAATCATTTTGAAGCCATTTTGAAGGAAATCCTCTTTTGATTTCTTACTCTAACTATTTTTTTTTATTTTGATTAAGGATACATGCAATATTTTATTAGCCCTTGTACTATTCGTAGAGCTAAAGCTAACTTGATTTTCTTCTAGGCTTTAGATTTTTGGCTTACTAGCTTTACCTTGAGTAGTTATTTGATCTCCTTTGAGGTTTGAAAATGAGACCTATCCTTCTTTACCATGGATGTGTGGGAGCTTTCGCTCAACCACCAAGACCCATGGACTGCTTATTGCTCAAGCATTCAAGCCAAACACCAATGGCTACCTCTCACAAAGATGTACACATGCTCTCAAGCTTACGAGTGTAGTGAGATTACCTCAATGCCCGATCAAATACCATTCTCTCTCATGCACATTGGTAGTCCACAATCTGACATGCAAGCTCAAGAAACCTCAATTCTCCACCCTCAAGCTCCTTGTGCTCCATAACTACATACTCGAGATGAGAGAAGAGAAGAGAAGAAGAGAGGAGAAGATGGAGAGCTTCTTCACCACGGTCCCTCACCCTCACACACACACTCCCTCACACTCTCACACTCCCTCTCTCAAGCACAAGCATAAGCAAGCAAGAAGAAGAACAAGAGAAGAGAAGAAGAAGAAGAAGAGAGCCACTTTTGCCACACACCCAAAATGAGCTTTCTATTTACTTTTTGTCTTTTATATATGCTCTTATCCTTTTGGGCACCCATCCCTTTTTTTGCATGACTGGCCATCTTGCCAAGGTCCTCTTTTCCTATTCCCTTCTATTTACATTATGCCTTTACCTATGCTTATCCACTCTTTAGAACTTGCACAAGAGGGAGCCTAGTGCTCTTTTACAAAAATTTGGGGCCGCCTTTACATTTTAAAATGCACCTTTGCCTTTTCCTCCACTTTTAAGATTATCCTTGCGATTTTGGCATTTTCTGCTCATATCCTTCTATCAAGTTGCCTTTTTCTCTTTGCTCCACATTTTTAACATTTCTTGAATTTTCTTTTACTTCTTTTTTCTATGTCTTATACTAGGGTTAACTGGAGGTAAGCATCATTGGGAACTATATAGTCCATTCCTAACTGTTAACCTCAATTCGAGATGGCAGAAAAATGAAGAAAAAAACGAAAAATTGATGGAAAAAGAGAAAAGCCGTAGAGGCGGCCCCTAAAGCTAAGCTACGGCAAAAAGCACAATTTTAAATGAAAGGCAGCTCAAAAAACTCTAAACACTCTTGTAAAAGAGTGCTAGGCTCCCTCCTGTGCCATTTGTAAAAGAATATATGGGTATAGGCTTAGGGCATGAAGCAAGAAGAGGGAATTAGAAAAAGGGACCTTGCCACAATGGCCGATCATGTAAAAAGGGATGGGTGCCCATGGGATTTTAGGGTTTGTATATAAAGTTCAAAAAGTAAATGGAAGCTCATTCTTTGGTGTGTGGCTAACAAGAGTCCTCTCTTCTTCTCTTCTTCTCTTCACCTTGCTTATGTGTGTGCTCTTGAGAGAGGGCATGTGAGAGTGTGAGGGAGTGAGCGAGTGTGTGGGAGTGAGGGATCAAGAGGGTGAAGCTCTTCACCATCTCCTCTTCTCTCTTCTTCTCTCTTCTCTTTTCTCACATGCGCGGCTATGGTGGATGGAGCTTGGAGATGGAGGAGGCTTGAGGATGCTTGAGCTAGCATCTAGGATTGTAGAGCTCCCGGCGTGTGCAAGAGAGGAGGTAACTCATTTCGGCATCAAGGTAAGCTCACTACACCCCAAGAGGATCGACAACACGTCGGCTAGGTGAGAGATAGCCATGAGAGCTCTCTTGAAACACTTGAAACAATAAGCGATCCGTGGGTCTTCGCAGTTGAGCGTGAGCTCCCACTACATTTTGGTTTTGTTGTGCCGGGACCAATGGATTCAAGCTTGAGCACTTGTGCACCTCATATTGAGCATCAAAGTAAGGGATTCATCCCCGAAATGGAGCTTGAGGTAAGTAGGAAGTTTGGGTTTTTTTATCTTCAAAACAAGTAAGTATTTTGGGTTATTTTGTTGGTTTGATGATTGCAAAATATGGAGAAATCATTTCAGTTTTTTTTTCTTCGATCTTTGTTGCATTTAGCGTAGGTTAGGATTAGGAAATCGAATTGGAAAAGCGTAGGGTTTGCTACTATAAAACAGGGCAAAACAGGGCACAAATCATGCAAAAATGGAAAAAAAGAGTCCTTGGGATGTTTAATGTCAGCAAGTGAGTGATTGGGGACATCAAAACCTTACCTGGGAAGGGGTTTAAGAGCCAAGGGGTCAAGGAAGAGCTCATTTCATACCCTAACATTGAGTGAGAGCTCTTGGAGATTCGATTTGATCTTGCTGCCAGGGAGTCTACCACACGTTCCAGGTATATCAAGCCCTTCCCCTTATGCCTTGGTACTGATCTGGAAGCTCTTTTGTGATATGATTGCATGTCGCAAGATTTGAGAAAATTAGTGCCTTCGCTACCATCGTCGTGTGCCGTTTGGCCCGTCCGAGTGGCCAGTTCTTGGGCCAAGTCCTAGAATCGACCCTCGACCCACTTACTCTCGCCCAACTCGGCCCATTAGTCAATTCAGCCCATCTGAGCATATCATTCGGCCCTCGGCCAATCTACCCCATTCGGCCCTCGGTACGACCCTCGGCCCGGCCCTCAGCCTGTCCGAATGAACCAACTCGGCCAAAATTTCACTCGGCCATATCGAAACTCGGTCCTCGGCCCACATGCCTCGACCCGTCCGAATAGACCTCCTCGGCCCATCCAAGTGAATCTCCTTGGCCCGTCTCGGTCCGAGTCACCGTGTTCAAGCTTCCCTTTCGGCCCTTGGCCACGACAATTCGGCCCGTCCGAGTGACACACTTGGCCCACAATTTCCATTCGGCCCTCGGCCCGGACGGCCCCCGGGCCCTCGGCCCGTCCGAATCCATCACTTGGCCCCTCCAATTCAGACAAGTTGGACCAAGTCAAGATTTTTCCAAATTTTCAGGAAATTAGACCAAACTTGGCTAGACTTCGACTGCCTTTGTGAGTCCTCCCAATGTGCAGAACTCGATTCTGGCACAAGGAATAGGCGAATTCGTAGGACGCAACCACTTAGTAGCTCGAGTAGGCTATTGCGAGACCTAGAGTCCTAGCAATAGCCAACTGAGCCAAAGACCCTGAACAAACCTAAAATGGGTAAGACAATGCAAGGAGGAACCCTAAAACCTGACAAGACGGCCAAAAGTGGGTCAACAAGCCTATCAGTCCTAAAACAAAGCGAGAGTGCATAAGCCGCTTAGATACTTGTTTTCACACTCACCCTGAATTTTCACACTTGAAGTACACTTAAGGACAGCTGAAAGCCTGATTGAGCACAAGTGCACAGGAAAAAACACACACACACTGAGTAGAGATAAATTGAGGATTGGATGCAATAAGTCAAGGAACTCACTCAGATAAACACCTCAAGGAACCCACCAATAGAAGATCCCAAGACATAGGCAGACGACCAAAGCACAGAGTGGGACCAAGCAAGCGGCGCTAGAGAAGTGGATCTGACCAACTTGCTCAACCTGATCGACAGCTTGGTGGAGCATGAGAACGTGATCATGACATAGGAAAGCTCAAATTGCAAGCCGAACGAGAAACTCGACTTATGAGTTTTTCCAAAGGCAATTCAGTAGCTAGTGAGCAGCTACGAAGCGCACGCTTGGTATGAGTACCGTGGCAGAATGGCAGAGGCCATCATAATAGACTTGGAAGAGGAACAGAAGCTCACCCACAAGGTGCTGCAAGGCATAGTGAATTACAACCAAGACCAGCATGCTAGGAGCTTAAGGCAAAATGCAGAATTGCACGAGGTATAGCGGGTGCTGAACCTAGCAGGTGGGAATTGGACCGATCATGAGAGAGCCCTGAAAGGAGACTTGACATTGAGTGAGCTTCTCATGAAGCGATTACTTGACAGCACAGCAGCGGGAGTAGAGTGCTGTAGCACTAGCCACATCATTACTAGCAGGATTAGGAGCAAACCAAGGCTCTAAGGGCTAGTCTAAAATCCCAATTGTTGCAAAGCAACTCGACAAGTACCAACCCCATGACGATTCATACAACTTTGTAGAGCAATTCAAGCAAGTTTGCGAGGCCAACGGCCTCACTAACTTGACTCAATGCTCTCAAGCATTCGAGCTTTGCTTAGGCGACAAGGGTAGGACTTGGTACACAAGTCTGGATGCCGGAGAACAAGCGGACTTTAACGGCCTCAAAAACCTCTTCATCAAGAGATTCTCTGAGCCCGGATATTCTAGCAATCTGCTAGTAAGACTGATGAATATCAAGCAGAAAGAGAAAGAGGACATCCGCGACTATGTCACTCACATGAGGAGCCTCTTCAAGAGAATCCCCATGGGCGAACGACCTACCGAAAGAGCGGTATCCACCGTGTTTATCAGTGGAATACGAAGTGAGGAGCTATATAAGGCCTTGGTAGGCAACTCGAGCTTGCAGCGAGACTCGCTAGCTAGGGTATTTGAAGAGGCCATTCGAATAGAAGACTAACTAAAAGAGTGGAGCTCCAAGAGCTCAAATTTAGAAGAGACCAACTCGTGGAGTTCAGAGAGAGCGTCAGCCTCTAGTGAACGATCAGGTCCAACAGCCCAGGACAAAGGGAAAGCTATTGAGACAAACTAAGACTTAGCTAAGGTAAACATGGAGATAGCCAAACTGCAAGATATGTTGAGACAACCAACATGCCCACACATCCAATGCGTATATTGTGGCGGAAACCACTTGTTGGCTGAGTGTCAAGACCCTAGATCACAACCTCGCGCCAATTGTGGTAGATTCAGTCACAATGTCGCATATTGCAGATTACCGAGAAGACTTCCGTACTCACAACCATACGGCCAGCCATATCTAGTAACCCCAACAATTCTTTGGAAGGGGAGCCCCATTGGCCCTTCCTGCGCCTAAAAATGTTAAACTTAGTGTTCCTAGAATGGACATAAACGCTACAGACATATCTAGACTGCCTAGTCCCTACATGACCCATCCACCGAGTGATGCTCCAATCCACTACGTGGAGGAGCCAAATGAGGAAGAGACTTACATATACCCATACATCTCGCACAATGATGAGGGCAACGCAGTCCTTATGGAATATCGACCAATACCGGTAATGGTGTTAGGAAGAGGCCAAGGTAGAGGCCTAGGAAGGCAGACACATGATCCAATCATATATTGGACTTGCGGTCATCCAGGGCACATCTCATCATGTTGTCCTGAAAGGGAGCAACCAAATAGAGACAAGGTAGACCTAAGGTGCCCTGAGTGCAAAATCACTCATCTCTTCATTGACTATCCCAAGCGAAGACCATCCTCAAGTTCAACCAATGTGCCATCTATCCCATTGGGGCTATTTGGCGTCGAGAACCTCAATGGGGAGGCCACGCCTATCCCATTGCGTGTCATGACCCAAGCACAGACAAAGCAGGCTAGCATATCGTTGCCACGTCCTAGCAACCTCGATGCAGCCTCGATCGGGAAGAAGAGCCATAGAGAGAGAAAGATGAAACTCGAAGCTAAGATCACGCTGAAAAATGAGAGTGCCACGATTCTGCCTGTTGGAAAGAAGGTAACTGATGTAGAGGCACAAAACCTCGGCTCCTAAGATGGCCGAAAAGGGAAGTGCTAAGGTAGGGGAATACCTGCATCCGAAGCGTCAACTACAGGCTACCAAGAAAGTGAATGAATGGGTAAAAGAGGCCCAAGAGCACCTAAAAGATGCTAAGCCCATCCTAAAGGACGAGATCAAAGATCTCTCCAGCATAAGCACGCCAGTCTCACCCCCTCGACCAAAATCAAGAGATGCGACTGCACCGCAAGCGGTACCGCTTAGGGAAAGCCTTGACGCTACAAGCCAGCAAATCAGTCACGGCCATTGGCCGGGACAATCTGGAATAGGAGAAAGACGAGCAATCAATGACCTCCTTACCATGCTAGTGACCACCCCTGTGACGCTAAGCCTGGGAGACCTACTTAGGTAGGATTCCACCCTATGGCAAGACCTGAAGCAGTGGGTTGAAGGATCACGAGAGCAAGCTACTGCAAACCTGTATGACCATGATGCAAAGACACAAATACTGAGTCTAACGCTACACTCTGTGCCTAAGTCCTTGCACGTTAATGCTTTCTGGGAAGGCACCAAGATGCATGCGATCTTACCTATCTTAGCCCTAGGCGACACAACGAGAAAGGGGATTGTAGACACAGGAGCAGGGATTAGTGTACTGAGCCACGCAGTGCTTCAAACTTGGGAAAACCCACATGTCGAGACCGCCATGTTCAATGTCACACTAGCAAATGGTATGAGAGTGAACCATTCGGGGTACTTAAAAACTAGCCGATGAAAATCGCAGGTGTCTAGTTCTCGATTGACTTTAGAGTCATGGAGTGGACTACGATATCCTATTAGGCCGACCCTGGATGCGCAATACTAGAGCCATCGAAGATTGAGGTAACGGCTTATTCTTCCTTGGCAATAGAACGGAAGCTGTGAGGGTAGAGATGGACACTTGGAAGACCTCGCTAGTCGACTGGGATGCCATCTCCGTGATGCTTAAAGGTAACGCTCAAGTCAAGAAGTCTTATGGCCCTTGACCAAGTATATCCCATGCCTAGAGCCCATGCCCGGAGGATGAGCGAGACTGGATGCATGTCCTTGCTATGATCAGCTTGCCATTCTCGGATCATGAGGCATATGAGCAAGCCATCAAGATAGTTGGCAAGTCAAAAGACACACCCTCCGCACCAGTCTGCATGATGGCAGGAACCCTTTGTGGGAAACCTAAATCTGTCACATTCCAAGTGCCAAATAACAAGAGGGAACTCCAAGAGGTTCTGGCATATTTGACTGGCATGCTAGCTGGCAATCCAGCATCAAACTTCAAGCCACTCTAAGATTTGTTAGATGAACCAAGGTGGCAATGGACCAGGGTGCATGACTTAAACCTCATGCACAATTGAGCCCTAGTCCCCGATCAAAGAAGAGATATACCAAAACCTAGGAGACAATGAGCAGTCAGATGAATACGACTCCAATGACGAGTACAAAGACTGTCATTCTTTCAGTGAGACGAAAGTGAGGGTGAGATAGACATGGTGGAATATGACACTGAGGGACGAGAAATAGAACAAATACGAGGGGACTCCAAGCCACAAAAAAAGAGTGTCTTTAAGATAGAGTGAGGGGTCATGTGCTTGGATTGTGACTGCGCTTGGTTGGAACACATAGGAGCCATAGATTTTGAACAAGCAGGCCTAACCCAACCAAGTATAACACCAATGCTTAGAATAGAGTCACCCTCTGAGCTGCGACCGCCAGGAGAAACCACCTCTTCTAGCGAAAATGGCGAGTTTGATTCTGAGTCAGAAGTAAGCTCAGATAGTGACCCAAAAATAGCTAGACCATCCAAGACCAGACGCACCAAGGGGGACCTACCCGTCCACCTGAGGCATAGACGGTTGAAGAAAGAAAGGGCAAAACAACCTAGGGACATGCAAACAGAAGAGCAAAGAAAGCCGCAGGATCTCCCAAAGAGATTTACAAAATTCAAGAAGGGTGACAGGGTAGTAATCATGTTAGGTGCCAAACGCCAAGGGCAAACGAGTGAACCCATCAAGGGACTAGCCAATGTCAAGGAGGTGAACCTAGCATAGGAAGAGGAGACACCCCGACCAGTCTTTATTGTCAATGACTTGACTAAGGAAGAGGATACGAGTCTTGTTGCTCTCTTGCGAGAGTATGTAGACGTGTTCGCTTGGTCCTTAGAAGAGCTTAAGGAGATAGATTCGAGTGTAGTGACTCATAACATACCCATGACACCAAATGCAACGCCGGTCAAGCAGCGACTGTACCTGATGAATCCAAAACACGCTCATGCAGTCAAAGAGGAGATTGACAAGCTGATGAGAGCAGGATTCATTTACGGAATTGAGCACACAGACTAGGTGTCGCCCATAGTCATGATGATGAAGAAAAACAGAAAGATTAGAGTGTGCATCAATTACAAGAAGGTGAACGTTGCCACTAAGAGAGACAACTACCCATTGCCGTACACCGAGCAAATGCTTGAAAGAGAGGGGCAAAGAGGCCTACAGCTTTTTGGATGGCTTCTCTAGATACAATCAAGTGGAAGTGCATCCTACCCCGCCGCAAGCATAAGACTGCCTTCGCCACTAAGTGGGGCATCTTTGCTTACATAGTCATGCCCTTCGGGTTGACTAATGCCCCAGCCACCTTTCAATGCCTCATGTGCACCATATTTAAAGACTTGCATCACAAGGAATTGGAAGTCTTCGTGGATGACTTGTGTGTTCACTCGACCTAGAGAGAACACTTAGACAAACTCCGAGAAGTCTTTGAGCGGTGTCGCCTATATTGTCTCTCCCTAAACCCCTTAAAGTGCCAGTTCTGGGTGAAACATGGATGCATCCTAGGGCACGTAACATCGAAGAACGGCATTGCCACTAACTTCTCGAAAGTCGAGGTTATTGTTGATATTCCGCCCCCAATCAACTATAAGGGAGTTCGATGCTTCTTTAAAGGCCATACGGGATACTATCGATGGTTTGTGCTGAACTATGCATTGATTGCCAGACCTTCATACAAGCTATTGATCGTCTTTGAGTGGACTGAAGCATGCCAACGAGTGTATGAGGAATTGAAAAAGGCTCTGACTACTGCACCGATTCTACAAGCCCCAGATTGAACCATTACCTTCCACGTGCATATTGATGCTTCGAAATTCGTCGTGGGGGAAGTGTTGTGCCAACTTGGAGAACACAACCTCAACTATCCAGTGAGCTTTGCTAGCAGACAACTCACTGACACTGAAATGAATAACTCAACGACTAAGAGAGAGGGTTTAGCCATGGTATTTGCTGTAAAGAAGTTTCGGCATTATCTATTGGCTACGCCTTTTACTTTCTTTGTGGACCATCAAGCCTTGCTATATCTAGTAAACAAACCCTGTACTACAAGATGCATAGCTCGATAGCTCCTTCTGTTTTTAGAATTCGACTTCTCCATGGTTGTATGGAAGGGAAAATAGCACTACATGGCTGACCACATGTCACACATCCCCACGGGAGAGGTTGCTAGACAAGGCATTGCTGATGAATTGCTAGATGCCCATTTGTTTAACCTTTCCAGTGAGAGAGATTTATTCAAGGCTGATCTAACGCCATATTGGGCAGATGACATCGTCCAAGTGCTGGAGCACGAATTGCCTGAGCGACCGATAGAAAAAGCCTGACTTAGGCGACTTATCCTCAAAATCCAACCCTATCAGTTGATAGCAAGCCAACTATATAGGCTAGGTCAAGACAGGCTGTTGTGCTGATGCATATGCGAGCATGAGATACACTATGTGCTCATAAAGATGCACAGCGGAATTGCTAGAGGGCAATTTAGCGGAGGCACGATAGCCCACAAGGTGGCGCAGTCTCAACTGTGGTGGCGCACGCTTTTCAGCGACACAGCATGATTCGTCAAGCATTGTGACGAGTGTCAGTAGACAAAGGTCCCGATTTGCAAGGAGCAAATGGAGTTGACCCCAATCATTGCACAACAACCCTTCGAAAAATGGGGGATCGACTTCATAGGACCCATTAGTCCTGCAACACAGTATTCGCAGGCCAAATATATCATTGTGGCCATAGATTACCTAACAAAATGGGCAGAAGCGAGAGCAACACGAAAGAATGATGCTAGAACGATTGCCAAGTTCTTATGGGAGCAGGTGATCTCACGATTCAGCTGCCCCATCGAACTAGTCAGTGATTAGGGCACGCACTTCATCAATGAAGTGATAGCGCATCTTCTATCCACCTTTCTAATTATCCATCGAAAATCCTCTCCATACTACCCTCAGGTAAATAGGTAGGCAGAATCCACAAATAAGATCCTTGTAAACGTCCTGACCAAAGTAGTCTCTACTTTGCGTAGTGACTGGGATAACAAGCTAATGGTAGCCTTATGGGCTTATCGTACACCTTATAAAACGACTGTCGGCCAGACTCCCTTTAGGTTGACCTATGGAACTGAGGCAATTCTACCAGTAGAGTTCTTCGTTCCTAGCCTGAGAATAGTGCTTCAAGAACGATGGGAAGGAAAGGAGGCATGGACGCAACACCTAGTTGAACTTAAACGCTCTCGGAAACTCGCCTTCTAGCCACTCATGCGCTCATATGCGAGAAGGCATGACGCAAGAGTTGGTTTGACAAGCATGTCAAGCAGCGCAACTTTGAACAGGGTGACTTAGTGCTCCTATACTTAGTTAAAGGACATAAGCAAAAAATGAAGTTTAGAGGTCTTGGGCCTTTCAAAGTTCGTACAATTAGCTGAACTGGCAACGTTGAGCTCAAGACTCTAGACGGCGAGGGCATAGGCTTCTTCAATGGCAGTCGCATTAAGAAGTACTACCCTCCCACGCATCTGCTGCATGAGCCACCAATGTTAGAACCCCCTGTCAAAGTACGAGTCACCACAATCATGGAAATTGATGATAAGGATGAGGAAGCTGTAGAACCCGTATACCTCCACATCACGGTCACTACCAAGCAAACAAGCGCTTTCAATGCCTTGATCAACGAGGGATTAGACTTCAATGTCTTAACTCATGATCATTGGACCCAGCTTGGTAAACCACCATTACAGCCCACTAATTCCAAATTAAGCCCATATGGGGGCCGCTCACACCCACTTCTCGGCAAGTGCAGGGTGGCTGTTACTATCGAGTCTGAGACTGTACCAATGATCTTTTACGTGTTGCCAAACACTAAAGACGCAGGCACGGAGTCGTTGCTAGGGTGAACCTTCAAGAAGCAAACTCACTGCAATGTCGATTATGAGTCGCAGCGCATCCACCTTGCCATAGGAAACGTCCGCATTGTTACAGCCTTTAGCAAGGGCTGCGGGACCTCATCAAAGTCTGCAAGGCCACCTGTAGAAATACTCGTAGCGAGGTCAATGGAGAGGGGTAGTGCTCAGCCACCATCCACCGAATCTCACGAGCCACTACTCATCACAGCAACAAAAGCCAAGGCCCAACAACCTAAGTTTCAATGGAGACCTAAACAATCACAACCGCCGCCTAGGAGTAAATGCTCACATCCTCGTAACACAAGAAACTCTAAACCTAGGAGGCCGAGACGCAGTTATAAAAATTGAAGCATGATCAAGCCAAGATGGGTTCCTAAAGCCCTCTTGCACGCCCAAGGTTACTATGAGGGAAATGCATGGATATGGATCCCTAAGACCCGAATGGCCCAAGGCACTACTCACACGCCGCCCTTAAGCTTGATCACCCCAAGCCCCATAGAACCTCAAAACCCGAAGCCACAGTGCTTCCAGGACTCCCCTCCTACAAGCTCACCCACGCATAAGCCCAAAAGAGTTGAGCAAGCCTATCGGCCCAAACCACAAACGCCTTTACACACTTCAACCCCTGCTAGTGCCGATAAGACTTGCCAAACCCAATCCGAGTGTAGTAGCCCATCCGTAGCAGCTACTACTCCGACGCTCATCAACGAGGCTCAACCACCGCTTCATGGGAAACTGCCACCATTTGCCGCCAAGCCTTCTAGCCCCATCAAACCCCAGCCATTGCAGGTCTTAAACCCTCCTATGAGCGGAAATCATTCTTAACTCTAGCCACAGACCTAGCTGAAGACATAGGGAATGGTGTTATTGCTTTTCTTAGACACTTAGATACCACGTTTATGTCACTAGCTCTAAGTTATGACCGCTTGGACTTAGGCCTATTGCGAGAGCCTTTAGCAACTGAAGTTCGCAAGATGCCTTATTCTTGGGAAACATTCAAATTTGCATTTGTCAAAAAACCCCACTCAGTTGATGCCAAGTTGCTACACACTGAGATATCAAGAGAACAAGCCATCAAACAGTGCCTCATTACATCCTACGATAAGTGCATGACTTCTTCCATCATTGACAAAGAAGTCGAGGAGTTGAAAGCATTAGCTGGCACCGAGTCCCCATTTTTACGAACTCGAAGGATGTCAAATCATGACCAACACTGAGTAGTGCCATGCAATCAAGACATCAAAGTATGACCCAACCTATGTTGCACCCACCTCATATAGAGTGTTAACCACTCTTTGTGGCTGACCCATGGAAGAGCACGTCAAAGGACACCCATATCTTAATCGTCTCTTGATCGAAGAAGAGCTACACCGCTAGCCATGTCGATTCCAACGATTTCCTAACGAATTTCCTCACTTACATCACACATATAAGTACTCGACCCTTCAATCTGGACCGCAAGGCTCAACTGGAGTATAACCCAAAATTCTATACTTGACTCATGCACAAGTAACCCTTATATCTAAATGCCGAATGCCCTTGACCTCCTAACCTTCAATCCTAGGAAGGATTCTTCTCAATCTGGAAGGGAAGGGGCTAAGGTGAATCAACAATCAAGATCAAGCAAACACATAAACACAAAAGAAACTGGTGATCTAGAAGGAATGTCACAAAAGCTTTGAAATAAAAGGTAAAAAGTTTGAAGGGAATTCAACAAACATAAAGTATTTTTTTTAGCAAATTATTATTTTTAAAAGCACTAATTGAAATTATGGTTCATGATAGGAATGAAAGATGTCGCAACAAGGCTGTGCCCACCGACTCCCCTTCACGGAAGAGCAGAGGACCCAGTACGGCATCTCCTTGGCAAGTCGTGCCTACAACCAACTAAAATTTCAAACCATCCATAACATCGAGGAAGTAGTGGCCAAGGAGGAAGCAGCCAAGAGGGTCGTAGAACAGTGCAACCTCGCTAAGTACCTCGAGAAGTTCGCGCAAGAGCCTAACCACACAAAGTGTGTGGAATTCCTTAGAACTTACAACCAAGATCAGGAATGTGGAACTATAACAGTGGGAAGGGGGGAGAAGGCCAAACAAGTATAGGTACCCTTGAACCCAACCTTGGTGGAGAAGGCACTGGGGTTAGAGCCTAAGGTGGACAAGAAGCAGAAAAGAGACGTCTATGCCATGCTTAAGATGAAGAGGGAAGAGGTGCTGACCAACAACGGCATCAAAATCTAGGATATCCCTGATGCTGAAGCCTGCATGTAGGCAAAACTGGTGCACTCACTATTCTCCAGCCAACGCTACAATTCCCTTATGCACAGGATCAATGTGCCTTTGCTAGAGAACGTGGCAGCTCGCACCCTACATGAGGTTGATTGGGATGGCTATGTGCGCAAGACCATAGACCAAGCAACAAAAGCACTAGCCTTGGGGAGTAAGCCAGCAGGTGTGGAGTCCCCAGCCTCCAAAAGCACTGAGAGGAAGAAATCCTCATCCAAAGCCTCTTTCATCGACTATGGAAGTGTTTTAACTGCCCTCATCTAGGAGACAGTAAAAGAGGCATAGGATACAGAGGAAGGAGAAGGAGAAACACCCAACAGATCGCCCCCTCACCAGGACCAAGAGTTGTCTAGCGATAGAACCGAAAGTGACAAAGAAGGGGGAGAACAGAAGGAACAATCAAGCAAAAAGCAAGCAAAGAAACCTAAGAAGAGGACGACACAAAAGAAGAAGCAAAATGAAGGCCGCAAAAAGGAGAAGGAGGACTTAGATAGAGAAAAAAGGGAATCCCTCAAAGAGGTGGAAGAGAGGGAGAAGAAGAAGAAACAGGAAGCAGAAAAGTCGAAGGAAGAAGCCAAGAAAGCTAAGAAGGTGTCAAAACAAGAGGCCGAAGAGAGAAAGAAGAAAGAAAAAGAAGAAGTAGATAAATGGGAGGAAGAATCTAGGAAAGCAGAAGAAGAGAGGGAGAAAAGGGCTGCTGAGGAAGAGGAGGAGCTGAGAAGGAAGGAGAAGGAAGACATGGCCAAAGCCACATGTCGATCTATAGAGCAACAAAGCAAGGCAGATGACCTAGTAGCTCTAAGCCTGCCCAGGGAGGAGGGACCAGGCTCAAGCACTCAGGTGCCGGAGATCATACCGCCAGCCGTCACTGAAGGCAAGGATAAAGCCCCCATCCATCCTATCCCGACCCTCCTAGTGCCCACCATCGAAGCAGCCACCCTCACCCCAAGCATCCCCACTAGTGCCGATGTCTCAAACTTTGTGGCCTAGATGCAATATTTCATCAATAAAGAATTAGCCCAAGGGAAGAGCATGGAAATAATGGCCACGGGGCAGAAGAGGCCGGCCACAGCAATGTCAAATCTAGACGAGATCCAAAACGCTACAACGTGGAGGCCTCAACCACTCCAATCTAGACGACGATGACACCACCAGCTAACTATGACGAATACGTTGCTGAATTGCTCTCTCAACTAGAGAAAGCTAAAGAGGAGAGGAAGATAACTGTGGCCGAGTTAGCTACAGAAAAAGAGTCATTAGCTGCTTTTCAGTTTGAAAAGACCCGACAGATAGCCATGCAACAAAAGGAGATCTTTGATCTCAAACAGGAGCTGAAGGCTAAGGACAACAGGGAGGAAAGATGGAGGCAGCGGTTGGAAGATGAGAATCAGGAGTTGATAAAAATGCAAAGGAAGTATAAACTCTTGATCATGCAACATGAAGAGCTAACCGCAAAGATTGATCAGATCGAACGAGGCATGGAGGAGTTTGCCGCCAAAGAAGAGGAAAGGAAGCAAGTGGAAGAACAACATCACAAGGAGATGGAGACCATGACTGAGAAGTTGAACTTAGAAAGAAAAGAGCAGGAGAGAATGAGCAAAGAATTGAAAGACCAGGAGCAAAGACTCATAGCTTTGGTGCAAAGGCAGGGGGAAGGCATGGAGGAAATGAAGAAGAGAGCTGAAGAATGGGTAGGATAGAATGAACGGAGGATGAAGACCTTGTCATGTCACCTGGCTCTCGTGGAAAAAGAGAAAATCCTCGCAGAGAGCAGAGTAGAGGCCGCCCAAGTAGCCTTCAACACTCAACGGAATTGAATGAGCAAAGAATTGAAAGACCAGGATCAAAGACTCATAGCTTTGGTGCAAAAGCAGGGGGAAGGCATGGAGGAAATGAAAAAGAGAGCTGAAGAATGGGAAGGATAGAATGAACGGAGGATGAAGACCTTGTCGTGTCACCTGGCTCTCGTGGAAAAAGAGAAAATCCTCATAGAGAGCAGAGTAGAGGCCGCCCAAGTAGCCTTCAACACTCAATAGAAAGCCTTCTTGAATACACTAATGGATACCACCCACTCAGAGGAAGGGGAGTCCCTCAAGGTGGCCAAGAAGAAAATAAGCATAGCTCGTAGGGCCCTACAAGCAGGACTACACATGCCAACCCAACCCGATGTCGTGGAGCTGAGCCTTGATGATCAACAGAAATACTTATTGATTGCCGGCCTAACCCCCCAGGAGGTCGATGCACTAGGCTTTGAAGAGGAAACACAACAAGCAGACCGACAGAGGCATGAAGCTGAACTCCAATTTGATATGGGCAGATTTAAAGAAGAGGTGATCCCACAACCCCCCTCCCCACATTCCCAAGAGTTCTTCTCTTCTTCTCTTGACCTTACTTGTGTGTGTGCGCTTGAGAGAGGGAGTGTGAGAGTGTGAGGGAGTGAGTGAGTATGTGGGAGTGAGGGATCAAGAGGGTGAAGCTCTTCACCATCTCCTCTTCTCTCTTCTCTTTTCTCGCGTGCGCGGCTATGGTGGATGGAGCTTGGAGATGGAGAAGGCTTGAGGATGCTTGAGCTAGCATCTAGGATCGTAGAGCTACCAGCGTGTGTAAGAGAGGAGGCAACTCATTTCAGCATCAAGGTAAGCTCACTACACCTCGAGAGGATCGATGGTGCATTGGCTAGGTGAGAGATAGCCACGAGAGCTCGCTTGAAACAATAAGCGGTCCGTGGGTCCTGGCGGTTGAGCGTGAGCTCCCACTACACTAACAAATACTCATAGACACCCAAGTTTGTGACATAGAACCTTACACTAGTGGGCTCATTCCCTAGATCAAAATCCACATTCTTAGTTTGTTGTGATAATGCAACATCCTTTCCACAACTTACACAAATTTAAATTTCTTATTTGGATATAAGAAAATGTGGATTGGTTCTTTGTATTCCTAAACTTGTCATATTATTTCAGAATTTAGTTCTATGAATGAGTGATCAAGATGACTAAAAGGAATAATCTCTAGAGTGAATGGAGGAAGAGGATCTCGAGGATGCATATGATGAGAAGCTCTTTGATTTCCTCCATGCAACTAGAAATTCATCCAGATTCATTTACATCAGAGATATACTCAATGTTCCCTTGAGTAAAAGGATTATAGGGAGTGTTATGATAGACATGTGCAAGGCCTAGACATTGAGGGATTTGTCCATTACAATGAGATACTGGAAGTCATCAATGCTATTGAACAACTGAGAAAACAAGGTTTAGTCTCATTGATGGGGAATTCAAGAAGTGGGAAGCAGATTTCCCTTTTCATTAGAATCAACATCAATGTCGTCTTATCCACAAGGATGTTGGATTTCTTGTATATCTTCAATATATGGATAGTTCTTCTTTATATACAATACAAGAGAAGAAAACAGAGGATATTGCAAGTAAAGATAAAGATATTGAAGAGAAGGGGGAAATGTTTTAGGAGGATATTGAGAACCAACTAGTACATGGATTTGATGTTGCTTTGTTTAAAAGTGAGAACATTACAAAAGTGAAAGAAAATGAGATAGAATTGAGTGTAGAGATTGAAGAAGGTCCTCTTGATTGTGTCCCAACATTTTTCACTTACCTCATCAATAAAAATAGATATGTATTGCTAAATGATATTTAACATCTTTTTAATCTCAAAGAAGATTACTGCTTAGCAATCCTTGCAGGATGGGGCCAAAATGATAAGAATTTCATAGGATATGAACATGAATTGCTAGAGGGAGAGAATTTTCAAGATAGCTTTGTAGCCTTGCATTCATGTATTAATCAAATCATGGAAAATGAAAAGGAGAGGCTATCTACAAAGGAAGAGTTCTCACAAATTCAACAGAGACTTGGGATTGATGACATTGGAAATGAAGAGAAACTAAAGTATCCATCAGAGGAGAAACCAAAAAGTTCAATAAATCTTTATGATGGTAGTCTTCTTGAAGAAGATGAAAACCCTAAGGTATGAAATATAATTTTAGGATATCTATTGTGGTTTATATTAGAGTTTGATATATGTTATAAATAAATATTATAAGATATTTATCTATTGACATCTTACACTATTGTAGTTTATTATGTAGATAGAAATTGAAGATCCAAACAACTTTCTTGGAAGAGCCAAGGGCTCAAGGCCATTGAAGCTTGGCAAAAGTCAAGGCCTTGGTCATTATATTGAAAGTTTAAATAATCAAACACTTGCAATTTATCATAGCAAGTTGTCAAGCTCTCCAAGCTTGCCAATGATAGCTTTGAAAGCTATCTCCAAGGTGATAGGATCCCAAGTTTTCAATAGATCATCAAATAAGATAATTTTGGTGGAGAATGAAAAAGTTGAAAGAGTTTTTGGCTTCATGCTTGGATATAGTGGATCTAGGGCAGGATACTTTGGAGTTCTTGGCTGTTATTTTCTCTCCCGTGTAGGAGATGCCAAGAATTTGAAGCTCCTTCTAGGCTATAGGAAACAAAAGTTCTTGAATTGTAGAGGTCTTATTGAGTGGGATGAAATAAAAGATTCCTCTAGAGGCCCAAGTGAGGTGCTTGAAACTAGAGACTCTTCTGCAACAATAGAGTTAAACTAAAAGATGTCAGGGGTTTCTTGAAACCCATCTTTTTCCATGTCTTTGTCTAGTCTATAACCATTATGAAAATTTTTGCTTTGTACAAGAGAGTAAAGATATCTCTTTTCTTCTTTAGGTGATAATTTCTATAGTCCTTGCCAAAGATTATGTATTACATAATGTGGTTATGTCTTTGAGCTTGAATTTGTGCCAAATTTGTCTATTGAGCCATTGAAAGACCTCTAATAAACTATTTGTTTTGTATCTTCCACCTCCATGACTTGTGTGTCTAAAGTATTTATTCTTGCTTGATAATTTGATTTTTTCATACCGTGGGTTGACTAGATAGATAGAGATCCATATTTCTTTATAAAATATGAAGCATGGTTGTATGAATATGTTGCATATTTAACCAATAAAGAAAGTTAATAAAAAAACCCTATATGTAGACAATGAAGAGGCATACATATACAATCTTCTTACCATATAGTGAGTAAAGTATTGATCACCCAAGCTTCTATCATTGCCTTTTAAAAAATGTTCAATTGGTTTTTGAAGTCTTTGAGATCATCATCATTCCATTAAATTTTACCACAATAAAAGAATACTTTGTCTAGTATTTTCCAAACATTGGATTTTATTCCGAGCTTATCCATTATCAATATGATCCTTAACTGCATTATGTAGGGGCTTTCACTAATTGTATCTAATAGTTGAGTCACCATTCTTAGAGTTTATCTTACCAAGTCTCCCATGAAAGCCTAGGAACCTTCTAGCCTTCACTCCACCAATAGATGGCTTTTTGGAGACACAATTGCCATCCTTAGACTTTTGAAGATATGGTTCAATAACAACATTACCACTATGCAAACCAATTACAAATAAGACTTTTTCAATCTTTGTTATAGCATCTGTTCTAGCTGATAATGGCTTTAATTTCCATGAAAACCCTATATAAAGATGAACAATCTTTTCAATTATCTTGCAAAGCACATGAAGTGTACAGATATGGGCATTCACTAAAGGAATATCTAGGACTGGCTTAAACTATGGATCTTTGTTGTGCCTAGAGGAAGCTCTATTCCAATTGCTTGAGTTTAACTCTATGGCTAGGGACATGCAATATAGGCAAGGTGATCTGGAGTTTGCTCCCTTTGACACATTGTACATATATTTGAGTGACCAACTATATGCCACTCAATCTTATAGTTCCCAAATCCTTCAATAAATAGCTCTTCTCTTGCATGTTGTCTCTCAATAATATCAAGTATTATTGTTTGATGAAAAACCCCATACAATTTATCAAAATCCGAATGCTCCTAGCCACCAGATGTTGTGTTCAGATTGCACACTAAATGATATTGAGTGATTATAATGACCTGATGAAAGTGCTCTATTCATCAAGGTAATAGATACTATCTCTAATTTGTGCATTTCAAAATCTCACTTTCATCAAGTTTAACCACAAATTTAGCCACTCCTCCTTATGCCTCTTCTAGTGACAAGTCATAGAATCTAATCATAAAACATTGTAGGGTGGGCAAGTCTAAGAAAATATTGTTAAATTCATTGAATACAACTTCCTTTTTTCTGCCTTGAAGCTAGCCTTGATATGGAAAGGCTCACCCAAAATCTCCATCACTTTGCTATTTACTCTCTATCTAATAGTTCTAACCATAGATGGCCTTGGAAGTATGCAATTGTGTGTACCTGTCCTTGCTTTATATTTGATTGTAAAAGCTAAAAATTTTGCATGTAAGTATCTTGACTAATACCAATACTATCTAGTGTCTTCTGTACTAACTCAATATCCAAAGAATGATCCTTTATAAATGACTCTATGCATTGTTTCTTTTCCTTTCTAAATTTCTTCTTCTCTAAAATATCTTTTGAAACTCTTGAAAGAAGAAGATGATAATAAAACTGAGATGCTTTTAAATAATCTCTTTCACTTGCATTTGGTTGAAGAAGAGGTCTTAAAAAAATTAAGATCGCAAATCAATACAATTAATTATAAATAAAATTATATTTAATATTTTTTAAAGTGAAAAAAAATATACATTGATGTTTAGATTCTTTTACTACAACCACCTTCTCCTCATTTGAGACTCTCAATATTTTTAAAGAGCCCTTTATCGATTTCGGAGGCCTTAAATAGTTTGCTTTCATTGACAAGATTTGATGCATTTCTCCAATGAATGAATCCTTCATTGACAGCCCTCTAGCTTCTCAATAACTCATTGTTATGTTTTAATAAAAGATGGTTCTCCAATTTGAGGACATCCTTTTAATGAACCTCATCAATGAAGAGCTATTGTAGAAAGACAGAGTGCTATTTTTGCTAGGACCTTTGGGATATAGCCTACCATCTAACCAAAGATCAAGTTTATTATTTCCTTCAAATAACCTAAGTATATGTTTTGTAGACTCTGTAATAATAATGGATTTTGCTCTCTTCCTTATTGATTCATACTCACTATCCAACTCAATATGAAGATGATAGAAAGGTCTTTTACTAGAGCTACAGAGATCATTGGATAACTGATCCATAGCTAAGGATGTGATTAGAAGATTAAATTGAAAAACTATGTGAATTAGAAACAAGAAGAAAAATGAAGAAGAAACTAGTAAGGAGGGAAAAAAAGAAGAGTGAGAATGGAGAGAAGTAATCAAACTAGTAAGGAGAGAAAAAAAAGAAGAGTGAGAATGGAGAGAAGTAATCAAACGTCAAACAAAATTCAATTTTAATATTAGTTTTCACTTTAATGAGGATGAGTAAGATCTTCATTATGACAACCTTTGTCACCTTTATGGTGATCTAGATTTCTAGGTTTGATGTAATCACAAGAATATCACGACAATGACATATTAATGATTTTTTATATATTTACTTACCAAAATATAAAAGTTTTTAAAAATACACTTGGTATTGGTTTTGGCTGCTCAGCTTGACTTAGATCTTTATCAGATGGATGTTAAGATAGCTTTTCTTCATGGGGACTTATATGATGAGATTTACATGGAGTAGCCTAAGGGCTTTGCACAACCTGGCACAAGGACCACCTAGTGTGCAGATTGAGAAGGAGCCTTTATGGTATTAAGCAAGCATCTAAGGAATGGTGCCACAAGTTTGATGCTTTTATGCATTCACAAGGATATTTCTATAGTGATATGGATTCGTGTTTATACAAAAGAAGGCTCATGATGGTAGCCTTATGATTTTGATACTCTATGTGGATGATATGTTGATTCTTGGGAGTGTTCATGATAAGCTAGATAGCTCGAAAGGTCAGCTCAAGAAAAGCTTTGACATGAAGGACATGGGATATGCCTCATATATTCTTGGGATACACATTACATGTGATTGCTCTAAGGGGGTCATTTACTTGTCATCATAGAAAAAGTACATCTAGAAGGTCCTTGAGAGATTTCAAATACAGGATGTTAAGCCTATTGGGGCTATCCTTTACCTTCTCATGTGTAGATTAGTCATGCCGATTGTTCACGATCTAATAACGAACAGAAGGCCAAGATGGCCAAGATTCCTTATGCATCCACAATGGGCAGTTTGATGTATGCCATGATAGCCATTCATCCTGACATAGCATTCATAGTGGGAGTTGTGACACACTATATGGTTACACCTGACATACGTCATTGGAATGATATCAAGGGTATCATGAGATACTTGAAGGGCACAGTAGCTATGTGCATCTATTATGGTGACCAAGATACATGAGTCATGGGGCATACCAACTTTGATTATGTAGGACATGTAGATAGTCCAGGATGCAAAAATGCACGGCCCTGTCTGCTATAGAGGTAGAGTATGTTGTAGCCATTGAGGCTTGCAAGGAGACTCTTTGGTTAGGCTATCTGGTGTTAGACCTTGGCATTATTGATGTGGTCCATATACTGCATTCGGATTCTATGAGTACTATTCAATTGGCCATGAATCCGGTTTTCCATGTGATGACAAAGCATATTGAGGTGCATTATCACTTTATTAGAGAGGTCATTGAGGACAAGCTCATTGATCTTGTTAAAATCTCAACTGACCAAAATCCCATCGATTTGCTGACTAAAAGTCTATCAATGGAGCATCTTGCCTTCCTTAGGAAGTTGATGGGCATTGGATGAGATGACGCCTTTCCTCATCCTATTGTACTCTATATACACTTATACTTTGTCACTTTTTTATTGTTCTCTCCTCAATAGGGACACATTCATCTTTAAGTGGGAGCTTGTTGGGTATAAAGGCATCTATGTCTAGTTGCTTGTGTATTAATACACTAATAGTACTTGCACACCTGTACATTACAAGTGGTGTGCACCCATACTATCAGTTAATTCTTTATTCTTTCAGTGACATTTGAATAAAGGAAGGGTCATTCACACATTGTGAATATTGGAGTTCCCACATCTTCTCTCTCTCTCTCTCTCTCTCTCTCTCTCTCTCCTTTCACCATAGCTCTTGCTTCTGCTCCATGCTTCCACTTCATGTCTCACTCCCTCTAGTAGAAAAACTATGGATATAGCAATATAGCTTGAAGGAATAATGTTGGGGGTAAATGCGCCAATGCTTAGTTGCATGTGTATTAGTTACACTAACAATACCTATATACCCGTACACTTGTATACTACAAGTAGTGGATGTCCATCACTATCACTTCATTCTTTATTCTTTCAGTGATATTTGAATAAAGGGAAGGCCAGTCACACATTGTGACTGTTGGAGTTTCCACATCTTGTGTGTCTCTTTCTCATGCTCTTGCTCTCCTTCCATCATAGCTCTTGCTTCTGCTCCATGCTTCCACTTTAGGGCTTACTCCTTTCAACTAATATCAAATCCATTGCACTATCATTGAGAAGCTCAACCTGGCATTGCTTCAACTTGTGGAGAAAAGCTTCAGTTCACAATTTCATTGGCAGCCATGGCTTCTCATTCAAAGGTATGCTTTTGATACTCCGTGTCTTCCATGCTACTTCTAGCTGCATTGGATCTCTTCCAAGCCTTCCTTGGTAACCCCCTTAGAGCTTGCTTGCCCCTCATTTTTCCCATTCCACCCAGTAGAGATAGCAAGAGTGGCTAGCAATTCAGCATGAATTGCGTCTATTTGCAGCCTCTCTTCCCTGATCGGTCTACTTCATCCTACCTCATCTCTACCTCCTGGCATAGCTCCCGATAAGCCTCTCTCTCTACCCGATAATGAGATATTAAGGAGTGCCGGTTAGAATAATTGACTTTGTTCGATGAACAACACAACATAGAAAATTTAAATGTTTCAACAAACTCCACACAAACCACACACAAAACCAAACGACACACAATGCCTCTTGTAGTCCACACATAGGAAGTCTTGGCTACATTTCAAGTTGGCTTGCTTTGGTTGAGAACCAATCTGGGTATAGGTTGAAATGCCCAAGGTTGGATAATAGGGGTGAGTATATCTCTAAACCCTTTGAGTAGTTTTGTGACAAGAGGGGTATCAAGCATTAGTTGGCCGCCCTGTACATCCCACCTTAGAATGGTATGGCACTGAGCACATAAGTAGGAAAATTTAGGAGAGAGTTCGTAGTATGCTTAGCTAGGTAGGCTTACCACATCATTTTTGGGTTGAGGCAGTTTCTACTACCATACACTTAATAAATCAGTCCCCATGTAATACTCTTGACTATCAAGTTACCAAGGAGGTATAGTCTAGAAAACCTCCCTCATATGCTCATTTGCGTATATTTGGTTGTGAGGCTTTCTACCATGTACCCAAGGACAAGTGCAATAAGTTGGATCCTAAGTGTAGGAAATGCATCTTTCTTGGTTACAGAGATGCAGGTGAGATAGGGTATCGACTATGGGATCCGCAAGCTCGAAAGGTCACCTGCAACCATGATGTTGTTTTCTATGAGGAGAAAATGCATGAGCAGCCTGAGCATGTCATGGAGGTGTGTGGGCGATCTTTTAGGAGGAACCTCCTACTATTGTATAGTCAACTAGACAGCATCTAGCAACAACTGATGTTCCAGTGACCCAAGCCCTTGATGCTCCACAAAATGTATAGGCCCCATAGCTAGCTTTGAGATGGTCTACTAGAGATAGACGCCAATCTACACAATTTGAGCCCTTTATGGATTATGTTATGGTGATAGATGCCGATGATCCTCTTACTTATGATGAGGCCATATGTAGAGGTGATAGTCACTCTTGGGAGAGGGCCATGCAATCAGAGTATGACTCACTACAGGAAAATCATATGTAGAATTCAATTCCTTTACCTAGTGGCAAGCATGCTTTGCCATGCAAGTGGATGTACAATTTGAAAAGTACCCTTGGAGATGCCCCATGTTGGGATGCATGGTCAAATTGGTTGCTAAGGGATTCAAGCAGGACCATGGTATAGACTTTGATGTAGTCTTTTTCTCCTGTTGTGAAGATGACTATCTTATGCTTGGTACTGGCTTTGGTTACTCAGCTTGACTTGAATATTTATCAGATGGATGTCAAGATGGCTTTTCTTCATGGGGACTTGCATGATGAGATTTACATGGAGTAGTCTAAGCAGTTTGTAGAATATGGCAGGGAACACCTAGTATAGTGTGCAAATTAAGGAAGAGCCTTTATGGCCTTAAGCATGCACCTAGGAAATGGTACAACAAGAAGGAGGCTCGTGATGGTAGCCTTATGATTTTGATCCTCTATGTGGATGATATGTTGATTGTTGTTGGAAGCGCTCATGATGGGTTGGATGCCTTGATGAGTCAACTCAAGAAGAGCTTTGAAATGAAGGACATGGGATAGGCCTCACATAATCCTAGGATGCAAATTATGCATGATTGCTCTAGGGGGCTCCTCTACTTGTGACGGTAGGAGTATATCCAAAAGGCCCTTCAGTGGTTTCATCTATAGGATGTTTGCAATCTGATGAGCAGAAGACTGAGATGGCCAAGATCCCTTATGCATCTGCAATGGGTAGTTTGATGTATGCCATGATAGCCACTTGTCCTGACATAGCATTTGCAGTAGGAGTTGTGACATGCTATATGGTTGTACTTTGCCGACGGCATTGGGATGCCATCTAGGATATCATGAGGTACCTGAAGGACACAATAGCTATGTGCATCTATTATGGTGGCTAGGATATAGGAGTCGTGGGATGATACACTAACTTTGATTATGTAGGACATGTAGACACTACAAAGTCCACCTCTAGCTATGTCTTCACCTTCGTTGGAGGTATTATTTCTTGGATGTCCAGGGTGTAAAAATGCACAGCCCTATCTACTACAGAGGTAGAGTATGTTACAACCACTGAGGCTTGTAAGGAGGCTCTTTGTTTAGGCCATTTGGTGGCAACAGACCTTGGCATTACTGATGTGGTCCCTACACTGCATTTGGATTCTATGAGTGCTATTCACTTGGCCAAGAATCCAGTCTTCCATGTGAAGAAGAAGCACATTGAGATACACTAACATTTTATTTGAGAGGTCGTTGAGGACAAGTCCATTGAGCCTATCAAGATCTCAGCTAACCAAAATTCTGCATATCTACTCACTAAAAGTCTCTCAATGGAGCGTTTTGCCTTCCTTAGGAAGTTGATGGGCATTGGGTGAGATGACATCTTTCCTCATCCTATTGTACTTATATACATTTATATTGTGTCACTCTTTTCTTGTTCTCTCCTCACTGGGGGACACATTCGGCTTTAAGTGGGAGGTTCTTGGGGATAAAGGTGCCTGTACCTAGCCACCCGTGTATTAGTTACACTGATAGTACCCACATACCCACACACTTGTACACTGCAGGCTGGTGGACACCCATCATTGTCACTTCATTCTTTATTCTTTCAATGACATTTGAATAAAGGTAAGGCCGGTCACACATTATGACTATTGAAGTTCCTATATCTTGGGTCTGTGTGTGTGTGTGTGTGTGTTGTTCCTTCCACCATAGCTCTTGCTTCTGTTCCGTGCTTCCACTTTCTCGGCTCACTCCCTTCAAATAAGAGGTTTGTCGTGTTCTATTTATAAGCTTCTATTGAAGTGAGAATCAAAGCATGTCAATGTTGTCATCAATTCCTCCAAGAGCATGCATAGTCCTTATCACATGGTTGCACAAACTTTGCAATATGTTTACTTTGAGAAATATATTTGTTTAACTTTGGGCATGTATGTACACACTCTCGCTCTTTGTCTCTCTCTTTTTGTCTTTGTTTCTTTGACTTAATCTATTATGTGAAATAGTAAACTCTTTCTTGTATCTCTATTTATTTGTCTTGTACTCTTTACTTGAAATAATGAACCACCTTTTGTATTTCTACCTCATGAAATGTGTGAAGTAGTGAATCGAACCATGAAATCTAATGACCCAAGAGGGATTGAACCCCAAATCACATAAAACATGTGTATGATCGTGAATTTAATATTAGATATTCTTTTGGCATCTCTCTCTCTCTCTCTCTCTCTCTCTCTCTACACTAACACAGACACATACTCTCTCTCTATCTCCCCTTTTTCTATCGCTCTTCTTTTACCTCTATCTACCCATTTCTCCCTTCCTCTAATGTCCTCTCTCTCTCTTATTTCTCTCTCCCCTCTACATATCTAGTTTGTTCACTCTTTCTAGCTCACTTTACCTCTAATTAGGAGGCGATTTGCTTGCCATTTATAAAAATCTAATATTACCAAATAAAAACATCTATAAACTATGTGGGATAAATGTTGTGTTCTAGAAATTGTACATGATGTTGTATACTCATGCAACATCAAGGTGTTTGTGACCCCAATCTTGCTTCTTCTAACTAAACTTTTTGAATTCCTTACTTTTGGACTCGATTTGGCAATGGGTACAAGGTTGTTGCAATGCTTGATGTATGTATCTTTCAACACACTTTCCAAAAGAAAATGTGTGAGGTTTTAAGGGAATCTCTTCAATGATGGAAAAATAAAATTGATTGGGTGTGTGAGCACTTTGAAAACTCTCTAAGCTCTAGACTACCTAGTGAAGTAGTCCATGCCATGACAATGATGTAGAACCTCTTGGATGATAATGGTTGAAATGAACATTCAAAATGATTAATGCCTTAGTTCTCACATGTGCTGGCACCTTTACTGGTAATGTGCTTCACTTCTTTAGGTGCATTTTACAAAGTTGTTGATAAGGAAACATGCTTCAATCCATGTTTCATAGTATCTTTAAATATAGTAAGCATCAAAGAAACCACACACCAATTATCAAGCACTTTGGTATTTGACAATCAACAACATTTGGAAAATTCCAAACTTAGAACTTCATTTGCTAGTTATTCTTCTTCCATAAGACATAAATAGATGAAGGCTTGCTATAGTACTATATTTAGTCATATAGATTTTTAGTTGTAATGACAATGTTAAACTTCTAAGCCAAACAAAGCTAAAGGGATTTGGATTCTTCACAAGGAATTTCTTTAATATAAGTTGACATGTCCACTAGATTCTATAAGTAGATTTCGCTGGAAATGAGCTAAATTATCCACCAACTTTTGATGGTTTTAGGCTTTGGGAGCACTTGTAGACATTAGAGAAGGCAATAAAAAATGTCCAATAACGTACAATTACATATGGTCTTTTGGAGTAGTTCTAGAAGTTGGGAACCCCTAGCCTATTAAGAAATGTGGCTAGGTAGTTCAAGGAAACTCATGAGACTATTTGTATTATGTAACCAATCAACACTAATTTTAACATGGGGCTTATATCCTTATGGCAAGTAATTTTTCTTTCAACTTATCATCTAAAACTTTTGAAGATAATAATACAAGACACTATAAGGGCCCAAGGGAAGAGACACCAAGGGAGGCATTTTTGGGCATGTGAGTCCTTGTTTTACACGCCTCTTTTCAGGGAAGGGAAAAGTCAAATTATTTTTATCTATTCTATCCACTTGGGAATTAGAGGTTTTGTTGTCACGATGTTCAATAAAGATGTACTCGATCTAAATCAATTTCAAGGATACATGTGTTGAATGTTTTGTTGTCATTATTGTGTTGCTTTGAGAATTTACACCATCATGTTTGGTCTCCTTTTCAAAAGAATTTAACTTGGTAATTTGAGTAGCTTATACCATCTTTCAAATCTCCTATAGTAGTTCTCTTTTATAAATTAGGCCAACATATGACACTCAATCAACATTGTTGATATGGCTCCAACCTTTATATATAGACATGGAGCTCAAAAACGTCTTGGGAGAGCATAAAAAGTTTATGTTCACACAATATTTGAACACCTCAAAGGGCTACATGCTAAGTCCTAAAATTTGTGCACAGATGAATGTCAACACTAAAGTGTCCATTGTGCAAGCTAAAAGAAAGACATGGATATATGAGTGAGAGAGAGAGAGAGAGAGAGAGAGAGAGAGAGAGAGAGAGAGAGAGAGAGAGAGAGAGAGAGAGAGAGAGAGAGAGAGAGAGAGAGAGAGAGAGAGAGAGATTTTATTGGGCTAAGACACTCCCAAGCTAGACATATTTTGTCCAAACACATGTACGTTTGTATATATATGCATGCGTATACAAATATATTTAATACACACACACAGAGAGCGCATGAACAACCAAGATTTAAGATTTAGGGTGTTCTGGCTTGTATGTTCTAGAAGATATTGAACCTTGATATGAGAATAGCAACCAATATAAAATACACACGAGGAATGGAAGAGGAAGTGGGGCCTAAGGCCACCATGGCACAACTTGAACGTCTAAAGGGCATATTGGGTTTTGAAGAGTATGCATCATCCACATCATCATTGATGCACTAATTTTAGTTCAATATAATGTCTTGGCCCTCCTCATTTGGCTCCTTTTGCCATCATTCTCCTTGAGAATGATGGGACCCTTTTTGTTCTCTGAACTCCACATGGAAGTAAACTATTTGTAAACTATGAAAATTCTCACAGTTTAGAACTCTTTTTGTGTTTGTCTTATGTTGTATTCAAAATTGCTTTTGTTCCTTTTCATGTTGTTCCCTTTCATACAAACCATTTTCCCTGCACATAAGGAGATTTCAAAGGAGTGAAAAAGACAATCTTGTTCACAATACCAGAGTTGAAAGAAGTGAAAATGATAAAGGAGTTCACAATCATAATAGTAAATTTAAGCATCTTTTAAAGAAAATGTTATAGTCTAAATGGCATTGATAGACTTTCATTAGAGAAGTATTCCATTATTCCATGTTCCTATCACCTTTGAAGGGGTGAGTGGAACTTTGAAAACTTCTTGAAAGAGCTATTCTTATTTTATTTTTATGTTGAATTTACCTTATCTTCAATGGGGATTAGACATAGATCCATGTACTCTTCTTAGAAATTTTGCAATCTTGAGTTCTTATGGACTTTTCAGTTATCTTCTAGTCTATATTCAAGTAAGATGATCAGGTTAGCCCCCCAAACTTATTTGCACATATGCATGTACTTATAAGCTACTTTAATCACATGCCTCTTTGGTCTTAGCACCTTTAAAAGGGCCCTTCATTAGTATGCGGACATCCTCTAGGAACCTCCGAATTTGAAGGCTCAATACCAACAATAGAAGGGGTGCTCAATTGCCAGTCACCATAAATGGAGTGCCAAAAAGCTAGCACCTCGGTCTAAAACTACATCATAAGATGGAAGATGTTGTAACTAAGTTTACTTTTTTCTATTCAATACAAATCCACATTATAAAAAAGACACATTCAAAAGGGCCAAATTTTCTTCCTTACAGCTTGAGACAATGTTTTCCCAAGAAAATTTATTCTCTTTTCTCATCTTACCCGATGTACATATATCGATTACTTAGTAGTATAGTTGGATATACAAAAAGTCTATATTCAAGTGGGGAACAAGTTAACCTTCTTCCTTAGAGTAGACAATGATTTCAAAGGAAATGGTAGTTACTTAATACTTTATTTTAAACATGGAAGTTGATGAAGGGTGGTTTGAGAAGTCCAAACATCCTTAGGGATGAGTGTACAACTTGTCGATTCTTTTCTCTTTTTCTCTTTAAACACATAGCTAGGTAGTCCCGCATGGGAGGCCGTCGTTTAGTGGCTTAGTTTAGGCCACATACACATGACCTTGTCAATATGAAAATAACACATCCCTAGTCATGATGTAATGAGATTCTTACGGGCGGCAAAAATATGGGATAGTGGATAGAATCTATGCTTAGCCTTCAAAGTTTAGACTGAACATTCACCCTTTGCTATCAATTGCTGTCGCGAAAAAGCAAGTTAATCACTTGTCATGCCTTCAGAATGGAGTCTATGACCCCATCCAATCTAGCCATGTTTTGTGAACCATACATGAACCCTTGTTTCTCATCTTGTGGATCTCAACACTTCGGAGATTGTACGATGCTAAAAAGTTGCTTTTGAAGAGAGATATAAATAAATGAAGAGGACAAATATTCTTGAGTCTCAAGGGTGTAAAATTTTTGCATGGCTTTTCATGAGGAAAGGGTTAGTTGAGGACAAATATTCTTGAGCCTCAAGGGTGTAAAATTTTGCATGGCTTTTACTAAGAAAGAGTTAGTTGGGTTTTTGTTGGGAAGGCTAGATTTTAAAGAAAGAAAAAAGAGCAAAGAAATGGTTATGAGCTATTTATGTAACAAACTTAAGAGTGATGGGCCAACCACAGCGGTCTGGGCCTTTTGACTCTCCCACTCCTCTGCAGCTCCTCCTGCCTTCAACCCAATATGCATCTCTCTCTCTCTCTCTCTCTCTCTCCCGGCCCTTGGCCCTTCATTCAATAATGTCCTTTTGGGCAGCTAATCATTCTTCATCCCTCCCCTCTCAGGCCTGATCCAATTGCCCTCTCTGTGGCAATGTCATTATTCATCATCCTCCATCCTCCCCTCTCTAATCCATTCCCTGTTTTTTAACCAAATAATACTGCTACCCCCCTGTTTTCACTGCTCTTTTTCTCTCAAAAATTTCACTGCATTCACCGAAAAAAGGACATAACTCCTCAAGTTGCAATCTACGCCTATATATATTTAGATACCTCGTTCCATGGAGACTCAGAGGTCTGGTTGGCAATCAAGGGAGCGTCTTTGCATTTAATGTTTGCTCTATCTATGCCATTCCCTTATCACAGAGACAAGGCTGATCGGCGGAAGCCATGAAGCTTTGACAGGATCACACACAATGCCGGAGCTTGGGATTTTGATATAAGAGCAAGAGGGGTAGCCCGATTTTTTGGTAGACTGATATAACCTTTACCAACCTCACATGGGACATAAAGACCACAATGGGGAAGAAGGGCAGAGGCTTTTGTCAAAAAGAGAGACTACAGCGAAGATTCGGCTGCCTGTGGCTCATCATCGTCAAAGGGACACAGTGAAAGAGCCGCGGGTGACCAGCACCCCGAATCCGAGCTCTGAATGGGAGCTTAAGCTTGACAAGAAATGGATCATAGATCCTAATAATCTCAGAGTTGGAACAAAAATTGGTGAAGGTGCACACGGGAAAGTGTATGAAGGAAGGTATGACTTTTCACAATCTCTTGTCAAACTTCATGAAAGCTTTATCCATCATGTTTTACATGAATCTTGCAACTCAGTTAATTGCATTATCTGATGTTTCTTTGGTAGGTTATATATGCAGTACAATCCTGTCATTCAGTGTGATTAGCTCTGTATGTACTCCGATGAGTAACTTCCATATATTAGGTAACATAGGTTGATGTCAAAGCAGGCAGAGTTTTTTTTCCTTTTGTCTGCTCCCATGATTATGCATTCTACGAATTCTGGGAGGCAAGTATAAACTTATATTGCCTCAGTAGTGCAGATTCCTTGTAAGCTACTCAGCACACACACATCCTAACCATTAGCTACTCAGAGCACACACTATAAAAGAGAGTCA
This sequence comes from Lygodium microphyllum, assembly GCF_053477565.2. Lineage (NCBI taxonomy): Eukaryota > Viridiplantae > Streptophyta > Polypodiopsida > Schizaeales > Lygodiaceae > Lygodium > Lygodium microphyllum. Next base: position 69,661,578 of record NC_141141.1, read on the forward strand.
ACTAAGTGTATGCATAAGAATGCTTCTGATATTCTAACCTTGGCAATTTTGTGAATGCCTGGCTTTAGATATCGTGATATGAGTGTTGCTATCAAAGTGCTTCAGCGGGCACAAACAACAGAAGAACAAAAGAAGCTTGAGGCGCGATTTGCCCGGGAAGTGGAAATGATGTCCAGAGTGCAGCACAAGAATTTGGTGAAGGTATAATACCTCTCTCCGTGTTCTTTGCTGCCGTGACAAGCTAGATGGTAGAAGTTACAGATTGACTGTGTTAAATGACTCTATCGATAATAAACATGCAGATTATCTTATGACAGTTTGGTTGCACATTATTCTTCTAAACTGCGATGCGTTTGATGCAAAACTTGGAAATATAATGTAATTGATTTGTTTGTCTCTTGTTATCATTTGAAGTTTATAGGCGCATGCAAGGATCCAGTTATGGCTATAACAACAGAGCTGCTGCCAGGAAGGTCCCTTCGGAAGCATCTTCTCAGTTTGCGCCCCAAACAGTTGGACCTTTGTGTTGCTATCAACTTTGCGTTGGATATTGCACACGCTATGGACTGTCTTCATGCAAATGGTATCATTCACAGAGATTTGAAACCTGGTAAGGTGTATTTGTACCATCACAGAGCATTTTTGTCCGGCATCATAAAAGCACTTTTTTCTAATGTGTTTATAGCTATTTGCCCACAAACGACATTGTTTTGTATGCAAGACCTAAGATTTTCTTTTGATACACAATCTTTCATTAAGGATCAGAATCCAGGTGACAACTGGTATATCTAAAAATGACTTACTGCCTACATTCTTCAGTTGGTGCAATAAATGGTTCTAAACTATATCTCTTTCTATGTGGTCTAGTGCCTGACTGCAAGCAAAAATCTGGAAAGTACCCAACTGGACATGTCTGAATGCAATATTACTTTAGGTCCATATGCAATACCATTAAATGAGAATGGTTACTTCAAAATGGACCTAAGCAATGTCCATAGAATGATAATAGTTACTTCAAAATTCATTATTCTCTATATAGGCTACTGAATGTTTCTTGCTGGTATATTCATCAAGCTAGAAAATAGACAAAGGACTTTGATGGTTCCATTTGTAAGGCTCGATTGGTAAATGTGAAAGCCTTGTTGGCAACCTGAGTCTCTTCAGTGAACTTGTATAATAGTAAGGTACAAAAGTAAAATGAAAGAGCATAGAGTAGACAAAGGAACACTGAACTCTGTATTTGATCACAAACCAAGTAACTGCCATGAAGGGAGGATTGTTGGCAGTTGTATCCTATGTGTAGATACTAGAACGTAGGTGAAGATACTGTTGAGCAAGGCTCTCAATTAGGCCAATTAGCTCTACAACAGGCTGAATTATATGAATTTTAAAAAGTTCGTGTTGGTTGGTACCTGCCCAACCCTATGTAATATAGAGGGAGCTATTCTTCATCCCATGTAATTCCTTATCATTGTTCTTCAGTCCCACATCTTCTCTTCCATGCCACCCTCACCTCAACACGCTTGCCCTTGCTATGTTCTACTTCTTCAACCCTTGCCAGCATCATTACCAGCCCCTACAACTGCTGCTGCTGATGGTGATACCTACTACAGCATGCCATGCCATGATTCCTTGCTGGCGTTGCTGTTGCTGTGCTAATACACAGCCTTCAGGCCCCAAAACACTAGTTCTTACTGCTCAATGAGTGCTGCCATTCAGCGACTGCTTGAAACTGTCCACACTGCTGTTCTACATCAGAATGGAGCACTTGGTGCTGTTTGGCGATTGCTTCTTGCTGCTCACACCATCATTCCAACTAGCCACAACATTGATCCTTTGTATGGGTACCTGTTTTGGAATAAAGGCACCCCTTGGTACAATATTTGTAGCCAAATCAATCTTATGAACTCATGGAAGTGGACTCTTGAATTTAAGAATAGTAGCTTTCAAATCCTTCCTTTTTTTTCTTCCCTTTGTCCTCCTAGTCTTTCTTACCCTTCTCTTTTTTCTTCCCTCCCCTAGTGGAACCTATAGTGAAAAGCCTTGACGATCGTTCCTGACCCACCAAAAGTCTTAGAATGCCGAGCCTCCTGCTCAAGCACTAATGGAACTGATTTCTCCCAAGTTAAAGTCACACTAGCATGTGAGGTAAGAAAATTGGTATAAAAGACATCATACCTAGGGGAGGAAAAATGGGTAAGCAAGGTAACATCCTAGTCCCTAGACTCCACCACCCGACCACATGATGCTAACTCAAATCGAATCTGCTTAATCTTGTTGATGTGCTCCCTCGTAGTAGGTGTAACAAGCCTTTTATATATCAATTATTATCAAGAGATATTGGCTCAATGATTCCAAATCAATTTGATGCTCATGTATTTTGAAATGCTATTTGTATTATTTAAGTATTTCAAGATATTATTAAATGTTCATCTTTCTATTTAAAGATGGCCAAAAGGGCCAATTGAGATAATATATGTAAAACCACTATTATTACCTATTCTCAAAATCAAGGAGGAGATATCTCATACCGATGAGTTCATGCGTGATATGGATATAGGAGTTGCCCAAGTTAGATGAGCTTTCCAGCAACAACAGATAAGTATCAAAGGCAATTGATTTTACAAAAAGGAGATTGGGTGTGACTGAAATTTGACAAAGCTCGTCTAAATAGCTCTAACAAGCCATTATCCCAAGTCACTAAGCTCGTAGTAAGAAATTATGAGCCATTTCAAGTCACTGAAAAGATTAATGATATTTGATATAGATTACGACTTCTAGAGCATTGGAGAATTCACAATGCTTTTCATATCCATCTTCTGAAGCCTTATGAAAGGCCTCCACCATTAGAAATTGTAATAGAGGATTCATCTGAAGTAGATAAACAGGAGAAGATACTTTAAGCAGAGGAAATAGTCTTTTATATGATCAGAAAATGAGGAAGAAATGTTTTAGAAAATTCCTTTTGAAATTTAAATAGACCTAGGGGAAAAGGTGAAATTCAAGCATTAGAAACATCTTATTGATGTCAAGATGTGCAAATATGCAGCTATCAACTTACCACCTTGATGTTGCCTCTCATTTGCTCTTCACCACATAAATTCATAATGTTAGATTAATACCTTACAATTTTAGAGCTTCAACTTGTCATGCTCATCACATCAAGGCATGTGATATATCTATGTTGGCCGAGCAACAACAAACTATTTCTACTCGGCAAAGTTCTCGGGTTTCAAAATGAGGCCATACAAATGTATCAACTTGCCATGCATAGTAATTGGGGGAGCCCTTGAGATGAGAGATCATTGCTCCTACAGAAGAAACGTCTCCCTAGATTTGGGTACGTCCTTGCATCCGTCCCTCCACAAGGGTCAGCCATCTTTGCATCCTTGAGAGGGGATATGCTATCTTAGATGGAATATGGATTTCTAAATGCTCCCTAGTTTGGCTAAATGTGACAATTTTGACCCATATTTCATTGTGATCTCCTGTCGTGTTTAAGGTTGAGGTAGATGATTAGAGACATGGTCATGGTGGGATGAAACCAATGCCAATTGCCCATTAAGTAGGATAGAGTTGTGTTCGTGGTCATGTAAGCTATGTATTTTGTTAAAATGTCAGATCTAGAGCATGGCAGGAGCTATGGAGGTTGGAAGATGAAGACTAAATTCATGTTGACATGGACAATGAGTAGACAACTGTTACACAAGTGAATCAGGTTTCAAGATGGAAGCTTGGACTCATAAAAACAATCTTGTGCTGACAATGACAATGACACTAAGTGAAAGAGAAAAGCATCATGATATTGTATTCAACAGTATGAAAGTGATAGTCAAGTACAATGCTTTATAGAAGTTGGGTTGTTTCACTCTTCTCATTGTGCATATGGGATTCAGGATATCTCTTCTTGGAGCATACATCATTTGTCTATTTCTCAACATCCCCCTCAAATGATGAGTCCCTACACTTGTTGGCTTTTACACCCCCCCTACATGGTGACATGGCCCAAGAGACTAGCTCATAGGCAGCCTAGTCAAGTTAAAGCTTGAAACTTTACATCTTTTGTAAGGGTTTTTACAAAGCAAAATCACTAAGGGAAAAATAGAGATCCACTATGAAAAAAACATATGAAAGATACAATGAAAATTCTTTAGAACAATCTGTCAGTCATTGATGGTAGCGGAAGCATCTTCTTCTTCTTCTTCTTCGTTCATGAATTGGTTCTGACGGTGATCATTTTGTATTTGATGTGCTCTTTTCTTGTGGAAACATTCATTGGCTGTATGGCCAGTCTTACCACAGTAATGACATAATCAGATCCTTGTTGTTGTTGGTGCTGAGTCTTCGACCATAGCCTCTTGCTTCATAAGTGCTCTTGGTGTACAAGAGACTGTTGTTGGTGGTGTGTTCCTTTGCATGCTTGCTTTTAACTTTACTTTTTCCATCAAGTAGTGAGTGCTCAATATCTTCAAGTGAGAGACTTGGAACATTACTTAGGTTGGACACAAGATTCTTATATGGGTCCTTATTTACACTTGCAAGCAGTATGGCTATTGCTTCATCTTCATCAATATTCTTCTTAAGAGTTGCAAGTTGGGTTTTTAGGCTCTTGAACTTGTTAATGTGTATGGTCATGAAAGCACTATCTTTTATATCCAGTTTATAAAACTGCATAAGTAATTTTACATTTGAATTCTTTGCTTGGGTACCAAACATCTTGTCAAGTTCCTCCCAAGCAGTTCTAGCATCTCTAATGCTAGAGATATGATGTAGCACATCATCACTTAGTCCCTAGGCAATGATGTCTAGTGCCTTGCTATTCATCTTCTTCCATTCTTTGGTTTTTGGTGGAGCTATTGCAAGGATTCCGCTTTCTGAATCTTCTTTCCCACCATCTGCATCACTTTCATTATCTTCAAAGAGATCTTAGAGGTCTTTCCTCATGAGGTGGTACATGGTCTTTTCCTTCCAAGCATGGAAGCCTTTTTCATTGAACTTTGCTATTTGTTCGAGCTTTGCCATTTTTGATCAGCAGAAAATCAGCCAGCAAAAGAGTTGTACTTCAATGTGTCAAGAGACTCAAGATGATTAGTATTTAACAACAGTGCATGAGTATTAAAAAAAAATTATCTTGGAGCCTAATGTCGGATATTGATGCTTGATCTTCTTCTTGCTTGCTGATTTAGTGTGATGCTTTGCTAGAAATTAAGTGCTTAGTAAGACCAGAGTGATAGAGTCTTTAGTGGACTGAGAGGAGTAAGAAAATGAAAGGTTTTATGACCTTGAGAAAACTTGGCTATGGCTGCCCTTTTAGGGTTTCAGGATAGGCGATTGGTTTTTTCTTGATTTCAGCAGCTACAATGAAGCATTTGGGCTGAAATTTTGTGAGGAAGCTCATGTGTAGGCCTTCCAAAGCCCTAAGCTCACACAATGAATCACGCCAGGCAGGGAGAGAATCGATGTATGAATTGCAGGCGATGCAAAAACAGACAGTGAATAGGGAAAAGCACAATGTTGAGCTCTGCGATCAACAATGTTGAGCTGTAATGTGATAGGATGGTGCGCCTTGAGTAGAGAGAAAGATCTCCAGAAGAAATCGTGTGGAGATATTGACTATGGAGAGAGATCTAGGTGCTACAAAGCAAACAGGATATTGCTGTCCATGGCAGCGATGAAAGCTCCAATGAAGGTGAAGGTGAAGCTGGAGTAGGAAATGAAGTCTTGAGCTGATACCAAGCTGGGCAAAAGTTAAAGGGAGTTGGAGAAGCAGAGTGAGGAGCTACCATGCTTAGTTGAGCTTTAATACCATATTAAAATGTTGGATCTAGAGCATGGTAGGAGCAATGGAGGTTGGAAGATGAAGACTAAATTCATGTTGACATGGACAATGAGTAGACAACTGTTACACAAGTGAATTAGGTTCCAAGATGGAAGCTTGGACTCATAAAGACAATCTTGTGTATTGGACTGACAATGACAATGACACTAACTGAAAGAGGAAAGCATCATGATATTGTATTCACCATTATGAAAGTGATAGTTAAGTACAATTCTTTACAGAAGTTGGGTTGTTCCACTCTCCTTACTATGCATATGGGATTTAGGATATCTCTTATTGGAGCATACATCATTTGTCTATTTCTCAACACATTTGACGATGGTGGATGAGTGGGGCAAACAAAGCAAGATCCTAGTTTTTGGTGAGGCAAAGTAAGAGCCTAGTTTTTGTATGAGCCCAGACACTAAAAAGTGTGCTTGTACATGAAGTTTCTCGTCACAACCAGATGCATGCCCACACATGTTGCCATTGACCTTACAACATTTGTGGAACCACCAATCTTCGAGGTATTTAGAGCCACTTTTGCATTAGGAAATGCATCATGCACAACACGTCACTAGACTTCTTTTAAGGTATATGCCAACATCTTCACCTAATGCTTGTATTGGAAAGTGTATGAGGCCATGTAGAGGATGATAAGCAAATTGGAAGAGTTAGTGCTTGATGTGGACAAATACAATAAGACCCAATGATCATGGTTTTCATGAGATGGAATGCTTGTAGCTCGCCTTTAAATGCAACACTAATGTTTCAAGGCAAAGATGAAGAGAATGTTAATAAGGTGAGTGAAGGTTGGAGGCTTGTCCTAGATCATATGGTGCTTGATGGAGATATAAGGCATAAAATCAATGACTACTTGTTGCTTATAGGTTGTTTCGTGGTTCTTATGTTTGTTTGCATGCACAAGAGGGGTTGAGGTTGCCTTGTGATCGATGTCTTAGTTCAAATGGGCCAGAGTTGCAACAGTTTGCTATTCCTATACATTAGGTTTCAACTTCCGGCAACAATGTATATTTGGACATTCTTGTATCTCATTTTGTGTATGACATGTTCAATACTCATTTGATGTTGCTTATATGATATGTTTCGGTAAATCTCAATGAAATTGATGCTTCCAAATCTTAAAATGTTTTTCTTTATTTGTTTACTTCTCATATACTTTGAAGTAATGAGCTTAAAGTTGCTAGTAAATAAAAACCACATCTTTGAAGAATATGCTATCCCTCACTCCCCATCCTTGTTTCTTGTTTGGCCATCCCCCATCCTTGACTGCAACATCATCTCTATCCCTATCCCATATTTATAAATTATCATACTATACTTTCACTATGCCTGTCCTTGATCTACTTGGTTGTCTTCAGATGAACTCCTTGGCAAATGTCTTTCCTTGCATGTTATCTTTGCCAATTCTTGTTGAAATGTCCACCTAGAATCCAACCTGCATGGGAGACACAACACAAGCCATACCCACGAACATATGAGTAGTAGAACTTAGAATCTCCTCCCAACCATAGAGCCAAATGGGCTCAACCTTGGGCCTGGGAGCTAATAGCACATTGGCTCTCATGTCATTCGACCTTGGTGAATAAAGGGGCTATGCTTTTGCATCCAATGGGAATGGGTACACATATATATCAAGGGTTCATTGTGGACAAGTGAGACGTTGAAGCACCACAATCCCTTGGGGGAAATGATGGCACACTCAAGATGAGGCAAAAGGATTTCTTGCTGGTTTTCTTTGTGCTATACTCATGGTCAAGTCACAATACTCTTAGCTATGGTAGCACAATTTCATTTAGAGGTGGAGATGAAAGGAGGATGGGAAAATTTGGAGGCTTGGAGTAGAGAGTCCCTTCTTAATTGTCACAAAGACATGTATGTTTAATGCTTAGCATTTGGCATTGTTAAGTTGTGCACATGTGAGATGCACATGTGAAGTGCAAAGTCAGTTAAGTGACTATGAATACACAATGACCAAAGTGATTAGTGGGTGACATTGGCAAAAGTTGTATAAAGTTATGCTAGACAGGTACCTATGGGTTCCTAGTGTCAGTTTGGACCTAGGCCATTAATTGGGCCATTAAATGTCGAGCAGTGATATTGGGGCTAGGCATTAATTATTTAATTAATGCATGTCCTAGGTCAATTAATGTGTGGGACAATTGAATGTCCAGTGGGGGTTAGCACAATTTATGTGAATGGGCACTAGCTTGTTCTTGGGCAGGGTCAAATGGTTATTTAATTAATTTTCAGAAAGTAAATTCTTAAAATTAATTAATTAAAGCTGGAAATTACTTTTGGAAAGCTGCCAAGTGGCAAAATAGGTTGCCACTTGTTAAAACTTCCCATGCAAAATGGAGAAGGGCTGTTTGGGGGATGGGTGAGGGTTATTCTGGCATTTAGAGTCTGAGGGAGGAAGGAGTTGTTGGATGAGCTCTATGAGAGGTGATAGCTGATCGCACAGTGCGACAAGACTGGGGCAGCAGGTCTCCTTCTCGGCATCAGTGAGAGGTGGTGCTGGAAGAGGAGGGCTTGTCAGGCACACTGGGGCTTTACCTCCGTTTGAAGCTGTTGGCACCATCAGAATTGCCATTAGAGCTACTGATCAAAAGATACTCCTTTCAGCTGATTTTCTCTCTCATCTACCAATTAGCCCTTTGTAGTTCTCAGCCAATTCCAGCTTGGGGTAAAGAGCAATTGCAGAAATTGCTATTACTGAAGACCCTAAACTTGGAGTAGCAGCTCAAGGCAAGATATTTGCAGCTGAACCAAGGGGTGCCCATTCTCAAATTGTTGTGGCTTGCATGCAAGAGATTGTGACCCAATCTGTGCCCGGATTGTTGTACTATCAAGGGGCAAATTGTGCCCAAGCAGTGCTGGTCATTTATGACAGCCCATTGTATTGAATTTGAACAGGGATCAGTTTATATCTCTTTGTACTTCAAATTAGAGCAATACAGTTAAAGAAATACTGCAAGGGTGCCAGTTGTTGGGGCCAATTGGGTGTCAGCTGTCCAAGATAAGTGGTAAAGTGTATATTTCCAGATTTGTGTATTTAATGCTTGCTGTAATTTGAGTTAAATCAGGTTTATATCATGCTTGCCAAGAATGAAGGCTGGTTTCATTAGGCTTTGGATTCTCGAGGCAGTCCAAGAGCAGGCATCAGGCAGGTGATGACATGGCAACCGACTGTTATGTAGCATAGTCCCATTGATCAGCCTACTTGTGAGAACAAGGACAAGGAGAATTCCTCTAGTTCTAAGGTGAGGCGAGGCAATGCCTTGCTACTGAAGAGGTCAGTGCTCAGGAGAAGGAATGGGATTGCCTCCACCCTGCTCCTGTGCACATGTGCAGGCTGTCTCTGTGATCACAATGGTCATGTGCGAATGCCTCCAGCAAGCACATCAAACAATGGTTCCAAGTGCTGCAGCATCCAATCTGTCTGCAGCTTTCTTTTTTCTTTGCTTCATCTGCCTGTCAGTCCTCAAAGGTCCTGTTCTGCTGTATGCCTGTTGTGAACTGGTGTTTACACGCAAAGCTCAAGCCTCACACACTGTCATCCTGTCCTATGTCCCTTGAGTTGATTGGCTATATATTAGCAGTATGCTTGCATGTTTTCAGTTTTCATGTGTTATGAAGAAAAGAAAGGTGGATAAGTTTTTACTTCAAAGTAGTGTGTCTGACAGCGCAACATCATTATATGCAGATAATCTTCTGTTGACAGCGGATCAAAAGTCTGTTAAGCTTGTCGACTTTGGGTTGGCTCGAGAAGAATCACTTACAGAGATGATGACTGCAGAGACAGGAACATACCGCTGGATGGCCCCTGAGGTGATGTTTTAAGTTGGTTTATACTTGTAGAGTAAATGTAGTTAGAATTAGTGTAGAGTATCGAAGGAGAGCATTGCTGCACAGTTATGGCAGATAGGTGTTAACAAAGTTTGGTATTATTTGATAGCTCCATGGTGTTTAAATTGCTTTTCTTTTATACTTAACAAAAAAAACAAAAAGCTTAATGTTTTGATTCATTACTTCTATCTCTTTGGGGGCCTGACCCCACCCCTTCATGTCCTGACGTACTATTCTGTTCACAGCTTTATAGTACTGTTACCTTGAGATGCGGTGACAAGAAACATTATAACAAGAAGGTGGATGTATATAGTTTTGCAATAGTGCTATGGGAGCTTGTAACCAACAGGATGCCTTTTGAAGGCATGTCAAATCTTCAAGCTGCATATGCAGCGGCTTTTAAGGTGGGTACATTTGGCATCCTATGTAGACTTCAGTCTTGAGACTTGTACCAGCATGATAAAGGTTGCAATTCATAAAATGGGTTTTGTTGATAGAATGCGAGGCCAACCCTTCCGGATGGATTACCTGAGGAGCTAGTCTTTGTTCTCAAGTCATGTTGGGCAGAAGACCCGAATGTGCGACCCAATTTTGAGGAGGTCATACAAATGCTAACAGCTTCACTTACTGCTTTACCTGCAACACACCCATGTCTAACTGCGAATTTCAGCAGCTCAATTAAGGATTCTCCTAACAGCAGGCTGGTTAAGGATGACTTGTTGGATGGGGAAAGTCCGAAACAGCTGAAAGATGAGTTTTCAGACGGGGGAAGCCCGGCCAAGCCAAAACGGAGCTTTTTGTGCTTTGGGCAGTGTTTTGCATCAGGGCAAGAAGAACAGCTAATGTGAAGCAAGGCTTTGATAAAAATTAAAATATCCCAATTTGGAATTTATTTGTTCTGTGAAATGTAAAGCTTCAGGATGGGTTGAGATTTGTTGTTTTCAAATTATGTTATACAGGCATTCATGCCATTAAAATACCAGTTATATGAAAGTGCTGAACCTGAATTATATTAATGCTTGTTATAGTTTGGGAAGGGGCTGGAAATTCTTGGCAAGCTTCGTCTTTTCTTGATGAGGCTCACAGTTCCTAGGCTAGCCTTCCTGCAGTTAATACAGGCCAGTTCTTAAGTCAGGCAACTGGATTTTAATCAAAAGCCCAGTGTAGTTAGGGACAAACGAAACTTAAAAGTTATGGCGGCGGTTATCTACAGTCACTAAATTGACATGTAAGGTTCCTATTATGTGCATCTACATCAGACATTGTTATGGACTTCTGAGGCTGGTTCATACATTTGGACTAAATTTAGAATCCATTTTGGAGAGAATGGCTGAAGGAGGTGAAAAAGCCCTCTTGACTAAGAAGGTATTTTTCTTATGCCACTAAGAAGATACTTTCCAAATGCACTAACCTAGAATATACTTTTTCACATGCTGCTGACTCTCTGTTTATAACCCACAACCTCCGTAAGTAATCTTGGTTATGGTACTGCGGCCGTCGTGACAAAGCGATTACAACTCCTATGTTACATTGATTAGGAATCTATAATCATGTACTCAACATTGGTAAACATAACAGGTAAATACAATATCTGAACAGGTTAGGTAAATGCATATATCTTGATGCAGGTTTATGAGTGTTTTAGGGAGCTTAACACTCAAGGCCTGGCATAACTGCCTGGGGCTCCTTTGCCAAATAGATAGGTTGACCATTTCAGTACCCTAAAGGTTGTAGTTTATGTGATAGGCATTGGATAGGTGGTAAGTACCCTAAAGTCTAGCCTAGGTGCTATGCATCTAGACCGTGCTTTGCACGGGTCTTAAGACTGCCCTAAGCCACACTTCTCACAGTATGAGTGGGCAAGAGCGTGTTCAGACATGTGTTTCACTTACAAGCTTCTTATTCTAATTCTTTGATGCACTCACAATGCTGTGTTGCAAAGATAGGATGCACATTGTGTAGCGTTACAAAAAAGAAGTGCAGTTCACTCTCTAATCCATGCTTCATGCAACAATCACAAAGGTTTCTCAGTCTATTTTAAAAAACACAATAGTGACATTCTTCACATGCCATGCTTTATCTCGCATCATAGTGCATGTTGACTCTAAAGGCCATTTTTTTTCAACCTACAAAATAGATTGGTCACATGGGCAGATCTTTATTAAATATGTGAATAGACTTAACACTGGTAGTGAATTCATGTGTTACGTAATCCCCACGTCTTTCTGATTGTAACCATTTTCTCTCAATCTACGAAATAGATTGCTGAAGCGTAGGCACAAAATTTCACAAAGGCACTTCCAACTTGTAAGGATCAATGCACCAAGCCATGTCCACACGGCCAAAGTATCCTTGACTTTGCTCACAATCGCTACCTTGCCTCTTTGCTTTCTTCTACTTCCTCTTATAGTCACTTGCCACCTTAATGTAGCTAACAATAGCTTTAGAGCTAGGGTTTCCAACATTCCACTTTTCTCAATCTCAGTGCTTGTGCCATTCGTGTAGCGTCATCCCATGTCACAAACCTTGGTGTATAGTCATAATCACTATACTTTTACATTTACTTAGCTTTCTTCTTCAAAAAGCAACATCCAATCACTTTTAATTCTCTTATTGTGTTTTTGATGCTTGGTGTTGCTTTTAGGGTGGTGCCATGCCATGTCATCACATTGCTAACTCAACATATTGGCGGTTGTCTTGGTCAAGAAAGGTTGACATCAAGCCCTCAAGCTCTTTATAGTTAAAACTAACTTCACAATCATGATCTTTGGCCTTCCATGCTATCACATACAAATCCATGATATATTCGCTTTTGTTGCCAAGATATTGAGGTTCCAACCTCTACACGTGATCATGATCCTTGTTACAAACCAAAACTCTAGGTCTCCTTTAATAGATATTTGTAGATTTGGCAAATACCTTACTACTTATGGAAGAAAGTCTTGAAACTCTCTCCTACCAAAGCATGAAAAATCTAGTTGCTAAAGCCTTCTAAATCTATTCTAACAAGGGGTACAAAACCATCCCTTTCCTTGCTTGTTGTAGCCCATCTATATAACAACATTTCAACCTTAGTCCAGTTTGGGACTTTGGGAAAATGCCTCACTTTGTTTATCAAATAGCATGTTTGGTCTCAAAATTTATCCCAATGATGTATTAAATTATGATATGTAAATTTCATTGTTGGTCTTGCATTGAAGTTGATCTTATATATTCCATTGATAGGATGGTTGATCTTTGTAGGAAGCACCATTCTCATCAAATGGTTATACACTCATGCATATGTCCTCCAAGCAAAGTGTCTTTGTATGGATGTTATAATTATTTTGTAAGGGTGTAGTCAAGAGACAAGGGACTTTGAATTTTGGTGTGAAGGATGTGGTAAGCTTGTACATTCAATATTTTTTAATTAAAGAACACACTTAGATATTAGCATAGGGGTTTATGCATGGTTGAGACTTTTGAGTCCTACAGATATTTATGATAATGATAAGAAGTTGAAGTTGGAACTTGTGCATGTGTACCAATATTGAGAGAGAGAAATAATAACTTTTGTGTAGATTTGATATTCAACATTGAGACTTATGACCAAGAGGGTTGTGAGAGTTATAACATTTTGAAGTTGAGAGGTTTGAGACTATCTTCTTGTGGTGAGGTTGAGAGTACCTATTTGTAGCTTTGTACTGTTACTTTATAAGACCTTAGAAGTGTGGAGAGAGTTTAAAAGAGATGTGGTATCCAATAGTCCTTCTACCACTAAGAGAAGAGCTTAAAGACTAATAAAAGGAGTTGGTGAGGACCATGAGATGAGCTTAGGATTGTTATCTCTTTTGTTTGTTACTAGCTATTGCATTTGAGTCTGGGTCGAATGAGCCTAGCACTAAGTCTCATAACCCTTATTGGTGCTCCTTTATGTCTCAACCATACGTATTAGATGCGATCTCCTTTATCCATTTGCATGTGTGTCATCTTTTCTGGCATCCTCACTGAGGAGCATGAAAAGTGACTTGAGTGCCTATGCTAGATGAACTTTTAACTCACAAAGATGGCCACCTTATTTCTTGAGTATCACTAAATAAGCAATGAAGATCCCCAAAGGTTTTTGGAAAAACTAGAGCTGCATTGTTTGGTGCGTACCTTGAAAAAGCTACACTATCGCCTTTCAATTTGAAACACACAATGACTTGAAGAACTCATGCAAAGGTGGGGTTGTATTTGTGACTTGTGATACTTTTGAAGAAAACCATCTTATATGTAGACTTAAGAGCATTCACCAAGGCTTTTCCCTTAGTTATACTAGAGAATATGAAACCTAAAGATCAATGCCCTATTGTGGCATGTTAGATATGCTCAATGTCCCACCCTCATAAGGTGCCACCACTGATCCATGGTTCTCAAAGTTGTAAGGCCCCAATTATGAGAAAAAGCCATATGTGAGCTTGGATATTGGTTGAGTCCTGACTTGTATGTCAGCCAGCCACCACATGTGAGCTCGTATATTGGTTGAGTCCTGACTTGTATGTCAGATGAGGTCTATGTGATCGGATGGAAAAAAGGTGACAGTTGTGGATCTAATCTTTGGGTTTGACGGAGTAGTTAAGTTGGTAGCAACTCGTGGCACATTGCATTGAGTTGCGAGGTAAGAGAGTTATCAGGGGTTCCTATTTTGGGGTTTCGGGGGGGGGGGGGGCAGTGCTCCCAGCTTGACGGTAAAGGGAATATTCCCTGGTTGGCTAGTGGAGGCTCATATGGTAGGTTGGTCATGCCAACCTAACCACCTTCGCGGGCTATAAAAGCTAAACCCCTTCACAGCCATTCATAATCTATCTTTCACCTAGTCAGAGTTGTTCTAGCTAGCCTTAAGCTCTTCACCTATCTTCTATCTAGATCACCATCTAAGCTTCATGATGGAAGCGTACGGGTGGACAGAGCCATCTTTGTATCATTTGTTTGGAGCTAAATATTTTTTTTATTCTCCTCTTATCTGTTGTGTACTCTCTATCTCTTTCTCAGAATCTGTTTACTGCACTGTGTAATTTTTACATGGCCATGGGAAGAGATCATGAAGGGAAAACTCTACAACCAAGACCTAGTGTGCAACAAGAGGAATGTGAGGAGGAGACTAGAAACCTTATGGAGGAAGTCCATGTAAACTTAGGAATGAAAGTGTAGAAGGAAGAGGTATTGCGCTCAAAGTTCTTACCCTAGAGTGTGTTTCTAATGTGAATGAGTTTGAGGAAGAGCTTCTAGATGTAGAAGTAGGTTGTGAGAGTATTGAGGAAAGTGTTTCCTATACTCATTGAGTATTTGTTGTGAGAGTGATGAGTTGTTGGTGTTGTGATGGTGACAAGTTGTTGGATTAGTCCCATTGTGATGTGTCAAAGATGTGGATTGAGTGGTGATGGGAGACTGGGAGAGATCCCAAATATTGTGAGAGATTTAATTGTCATGAGACTTGAATTGACTTAGTTTTATAATGGTTGTGGTGTGGTTGAGAGTGAGTTGGAATTGAATGGACCTTGCCTAGCACATCTCAGTGTGAGAGTGGATGAAGAAGAAGAAGAGTGTGGCAATAACAATGGAGTGATTATCTATTTGGAAGCCTTTGAGGGTTCTCTACGTACTTTTAGTCTATAGTATGATTAGGCTAATTTTTATTGGGGTTTCAATGGACTAGAATGTGATATTGATGAGGTTGTGAAGAAGACTCTAAGTAAAGAATTAGAGAGGATCAAGAGACTTAAAAAAGACAAGGCAAATATTTTGGAAATGAATTTGGAAGATACTTGAGGACTTGAGAAGGATGTAGTTACTAAGAATGAGTAAGAGCAAGATCAAAGTGATGTAGTTGCTAAGAAAGAGGAAGATAGAGCAAGATCAAAATGAAAATTTTGAGCGGTTGAATGTATATCAACTTGATGATATGGAGAGTGACCTAGGTAATGTATCGAGAATAGAGGATTGTTTTCCAACCAAGGAAGAGAATGAGTTAGAAATTCTTCCTTTGAGGATAATTTTGTTTAACATGTGTTAACCCCAAGTCGAGATGGTGGAGAAATGAAGGAAAAAGCGAAAAAAAGATGGAAAAAGAGCAAAGATATGCAGGCGGCCTCTAAAGCTAAGCTGGGGCAAAAAGCACAATTTTAAATGAAAGGTGCCTCAAAAAGCTCTAAAAACTCTTATAAAAGAGTGCTAGGCTCCCTCCGATGCCAATTGTAAAATTTTAGACGGGTGTAGGCTAGAGGCATAGGGCTTGAAGAGGGAAATAGAGAAAGGACCTTGCCACAACGGCCGGTCATGTAAAAAAGGGATGGGTGCCCATGAGAATTTAGGGTTTTGTATATAAAGTTCAAAAAGTGAATGAGAGCTCATTCTTTTGGTGTGTGGCTAACAAGAGTTCTCTTCTTCTTCTCTTCTTCTCTTCTCCTTGCTTGTGTGTGCTCTTAGAGAGGGAGTGTGAGAGTGTGAGGGAGTGAGTGTGTGGGATCAAGAGGGTGAAACTCTTCACCATCTCCTCTTCTCTTCTTCTCTTCTCTTCTCTTCTCTTTTCTCACGCACGTGGCTATGGTGGATGGAGCTTGGAGATGGAGGAGGCTTATAATGCTTAAGCTAGCATCTAGGATCGTGGAGCTACCGACGTGTGCGAGAGAGGAGGTAACTCATTTCGGCATCAAGGTAAGCTCACTACACTCGTAGGATCGATGGCACATTGGCTAGGTGAGAGATAGCCATTAGAGCTTGCTTGAAACGCTTGAAACAATAAGCGGTCCGTGGGTCTTGGCGATTGAAACTGAGCTCCCTTTACATTTTGGTTCCGTTGCTGGGACCAACGAATTCAAGCTTGAGCACTTACGCGCCTCATATCGAGCATCGAAATAAGGGATTCATCCCCAAACCGGAGCTTGAGATAGGTAGAAAGTTGGGTTTTTTGATCTTCGAAGCAAGTAAGTATTTTGGGTTATTTTGTTTGTTTGATGATTGGAAAACATGGAGAAATCATTTCAGTTTTTTGCTTTCGATTCTTGTTGCATTTAGCGTAGGATAGGATTAGGAAATTGAATCTGAAAAGGGTAGGTTTTATCGTTGCAAAACAGGGCACAAATCATGCAAAAAATGGCAAAAAGATTGCTTGGGATGCTTAATGTCAGCAAGTGAGTGATTGGGAGCATCCAAACCTTACCAACGAAGGGGTTTAAGAGCCAAGAGGCCAAGGGAGAGCTCATTTGCAACCCTTGCACAAAGAGAGAGAGAGAGAGAGAGAGAGAGAGAGAGAGAGAGAGAGAGAGAGAGAGAGAGAGAGAGAGAGAGAGAGAGAGAGAGAGAGCCCACGGAGAATTGATTAGCTAAATCGATCAAAATCACCTCAGCGTTGCCTCATCGCGCACAACTCGGCTCGTCCGAGTAGCCGGTTTCTGGGCCGATTTCCAGAATCGGCCCTCGGCCCTTTGTCTTTTGGCCAACTCGGCCCAAAACCCTACTCGGCCCCACTTACAAACTCGGCCCTCGGCCAACTATCTTGCTCGACCCTCGGCCCGTCCGAGCGACCCAAATTGGCCCTCGGCCCGTGCAAAACTTGGCCCTTGGACAAACTTGATTCGGCACTCGGCCAGTGTGCCTCGGCCCATCCGAGTAGACTCCCTCGGCCCGTTCGAGTGACCCCATCCGAGTGGACCTTTTCGGCCCGTCTGAGTCAGTACCTCGGCCTGTCCGAGTCGCACTGGTGAGCAATTTAGCAGCGGAGTTAGAGGCTTTTGCGAATGCAAATTCAAATGTCTCCCAAGAACAAGGCATCGTTCGAAATTCATTTGCAAAGGGTTCTTGCAGTAAGCCTAAATCCAAGCGATCATAGCTCAGAGCTAATGACATGAAAGTGGCATCGAGTCGTCTAATGCAATCAACCACATCCTCCTCTATGTCCTCAGCCAGATTGGTGGCCAGCTTCGAAAAATGGAAAATTGACTTCATAGGACCCATCAGCCCAGTTGCACAGTATTCACAGGCCAAATACATCATTGTGGCCCACAAACTACCTAAAACGAAATGGGCAGAAGCGAGAGAAACACGAAAAAATGATGCTAGAATGACTGCCAAGTTCTTGTGGGAGCAGGTGATTTTACAATTCGGCTGCCCCATCGAACTAGTTAGTGACCAGGGCACACACTTCATCAATGAAGTGATAGCACATCTTCTATCCACCTTTCTAATTATCCATCAAAAATCCTCTCCATACTACCCTCAAGCAAACGGCCAGGCGGAATCCACGAATAAGATTCTTGTAAACGTCCTGACCAAAGTAGTCTCTGCTTTGCACAACGACTGGGATAACAAGCTGATGGCAGTCTTGTGGGCTTACCATATAGCTTATAAAATGGTTGTTGTCCAGACTCCCTTTAGGTTGACCTATGGAACTGAAGCAATTCTACCTGTAGAGTTCTTCGTTCCTAGCCTGAGAATAGCACTTCAAGAATGATGGGAAGGAAAGGAGGCATGGACGCAACGCCTGGTTGAGCTCGAACACCTCTTGGAAACTCGTCTTCTAGCCACTCACGCACTCATATGTGAGAAGGCACGACGTAAGAGCTAGTTTGACAAGCACGTCAAGTAGCATGAATTTGAACAGGGAGACTTAGTACTCCTGTACTACTCAGTTAAGGGGCATAAGCAGAAAATGAAGTTTAGAGGTCTTGGACCTTTCAAAGTTCGTGCAATTAGCCGAACTGGAAACATTGAGCTCGAGACTTTAGACGGCAAGAACATAGGCTTCTTCAATGGGGGCAGTCGTGTGTCAAGAAATACTACCGTCTGTCAAAGTACGAATAGCCAAGATCACTGAAATGGATGATGAGGATGAGGAAGCCGTAGAACCTACATACATACACATCACAGTCACTGCCAAGCGAACATGCGCTTTCAATGCCTTGATCGACAGGTTGTTGTGCAATGATTGGGGTCAACTCCATTTGATCCTTGCGAATCGGGACCTTTGTCCACTGACACTCATCACAATGCTTAACGAATCGTGTTGCATCACGAAATAGCATTGGCCACTATAGTTGAGACTGCAGCACCTTGCGGGCTATCGTACTATAGTTGAGACTGCAGCACCTTGGGGGCTGTCGTGTCTATGCTAAAGTGCCCACTAGCGATTCCACTGTGCACCTCTGAGAGCACATTGTGCATCTCATACTCACACATGCATCTACACAGCAGTCCATCTTGCCCTAGTCGATATAGCTGGCCTGCTATCAACTGGCAGGGTTGGATCTTGAGGATGAGTTGCCTAAGTCTTGCCTTTTCTATCGGTCACTCAGGGAGTCCGTGCTCAAGCACTTGGACTATGTCATTTGTCTAATATGGCGTTAGATCAGTCTTAAATAAATCTCTCTCACTGGAAAGGTTAAAGAGATGGGCGTCTGGCAATTCACCGGCAATGCCCTCTCTAGCGGCCGCTCCCATGGGGATACGGGACATATGGTCAGCCATGTAGTGCTGTTTTTCTTTTTGTACAACCACGGAGAAGTCAAACTTCAAAAGCAGAAGGAGCCACCGAGCTATGGGTCCTGTAGCGCAAGGTTTATTCACTAGACATAGCAAGGCTTAATGGTCCAACAAGGAAGTAAAGGGTGTAGCCAATAGATAATGCCGGAATTTCTTTACAGCAAACACCATGGCCAAGCCCTCTCTCTCTGTTGTCGAGTAATTCATTTCTGTCCTAGTGAGTTGTCTGCTAGCAAAGCTCACTGGGTAGTCCAGGTTGTGTTTGCCACGTTGACACAACACTGCCCCCACAGCAAATTTTGAGGCATCGATATGCACGTGGAAGGTAATGGTCCAATCTGGGGCTCGTAAAATCGGTGCTATGGTTAGAGACTTCTTCAACTCTTCATATGCTCATTAGCATGCTTCAGTCCATTCAAAGACAATCAACAGCTTGTATAAAGGTTTGGCAATCAACGCGTAATTCAACACAAACCGTCGATAGTATCCCATATGGCCTAAGAAGCATCGAACTCCCTTATAGTTGACTGGGGGCAGAAGATCAACAATAATCCTGAATTTTCGAGAAGTCAGTGGCAATGCCGTTCTTTGACACCACGTGCCCTAGGATGCATCCATGCTTCACCCAAAATTGGCACTTTAAGGGGTTCAAGGAGAGACGATATAGGCGACACTGCTCAAAGACTATTCGGAGTTTGTCTAAGTGTTCTCTCCAGGTCGAGTGAACACACAAGTCATCTACGAAGACTTCCAACTCTTCGCAAAGCATGTCTTTAAATATGGCACACATGAGGCATTTGAAGATGCCGGGGGCATTAGTCAACCCGAAGGGCATGACTATGTAAGCAAAGACGCCCCACTCAGTGGCAAAGGCAGTCTTATGCCTGTCAGTAGGATGCACTTGCACCTGATTGTATCCTGAGAAGCCATCCAGAAAACTGTAGGCTTCCTTGCCAGCCACTCTTTCAAGCATGTGCTCAGTGTACGACAATGGATAGTTGTCCCTCTTAGTAGCAACACGTTCACCTTCCTGTAATTGACGCACACTCTGATTTTTCCATTCTTTTTCATGACAATGACTATGGGTGATACCCAGTCCGTGTGCTCAATTTCATAAATGAATCCTACTCTCATAAGCTTTTCAATCTCTTCCTTGACCGTGTGAGTGTGTTTTGGATTCATAGGGTATGGTCACTGCTTTGACCGGCATAGCATCTGGCGTCATGGGTATGTTATGAGTCACTACACTCGGATCTACCCCTTTAAGCTCTTCTAAGGACCAAGCAAATACATTTACGTAATCTTGCAAGAGAGTGACAAGACTCGTTTCTTCTTCCTCAATCAAGTCATCGGCAATGAAGATTGATCGGGGTGTCTCCCCTTCCTGGGCTAGGTTCACCTCCTTGACCTTGGCTGGTCCCTCAATCGGTTTGCTCGTTTGCCCTTGACGTTTGGCACCCAATAGAATCACTACTCTTTCCCCTTTCTTGAATTTCGTAAATCTTTTAGGAAGGTCCTACGATTTTCTTTGTTCTTCCATTCATGTGTCCCTGGGTTGTTTTATCCTTTCCTCTTTCAACTGTCTGCGCCTCAAGTGGACAGATAGGTCCACCTTGGTGTGTTTGGTCCTGGCAGGCCTAGGTATCTTTGAGTCACAATCTGAACTTCCCTCCGACTCGGAGTCGAACTCCCCATCTGTCCTAAGTATTGGTGTCGTATCGGATTGGGTAGGCCTGCTTGATCGAAATCTATGGCTCCTACCTGTTCCAACCAGGTGTGATCACAATTGATGTGCATGACCTCTTGCTCTATCCTGAAGGCACTCTTTTTCTGCGGCTCGGAGTTTGCTCGTATTTGTTCTATTTCTCGTCCCTCAGTGTTGTATTCTACGGTATCCATCTCACCCTTGCTTTCGTCACTGACAGATCGACAGTCTTCATATTTGTCATTGGAGTCCTCTTCATCAGACTGCTTGTCGTCTCTTAGGTCTTGCACCCTGGTCCCTTGCCCCTTGGATTCATGTAAGAGATCCTGGAGTGGTTTGAAGTTTGTTGCTGGATTGCCAGCTAGCTTGCCCATTAAATATTCCAAAATCTCATGGGGTTCCCTCTTGTTATTTGGCACTTGGAAGGTGACAAGTTTAGGTCTCCCCTGAAGGGTTCCTGCCATCATACAAACTAGTACGGAGGGTGCATCTTTAGACTTACCGATTGTCTTGATGGCTTACTCATATACCTCATGATCCGAGAATGGCAGATCAATTGTAGCAAGGGCATGCATCCAATCTCGATCGTCCCCTCTGGGCATGGAATATACTTGGTCAAGGGCCATAGGACTTCTTGACTTGAGCGTTCCCTTTAAGCATCGCGGAGATGGCATCCAAGTCGACTGGTGAGGTCTTCTAGGTGTCCATCTCTACCCTCACGTTGTCCGTTCTATTGCCAAGGAAGATTAAGCCGTTACCCCAATCTTCAATGACTTTGGCATTGCGCATCCACGGTCGGCCTAATAGGATATCATAGTCCACACCCTTCATGACTATAAAGTCAACCGAGAACTGGACACCTGCGATTTTCACTAGCCAAGCACCTCGAATGGTTTCACTCTCATACCATTTGCTAGTGTAATATTGAACTTAGCAATCTCAATAGGTGGGTTTCCCCAAGTCTGAAGCACTGCGTGGCTAAGCACACTAACCCCAGCTCCTGTGTCTACGATCCCCTTTCTCGTTGTGTCACCTAGGGCTAGGACCAGTAAGACTGTATGCATCTCAGTGCCCTCCCAGAAGGCATTAACGTGCAAGGACTTTGGCACAGAGTGCAGTGTCAGAGTCACTATTTGTGTCTATGCGTCATGGTCGTGCATATCAGCATCTTGCTCTCATGATCCTTCAACTCATTGTTTCAGGTCTTGCCATAGGGTGGGATGCTACTTAAGCAGGTCTCCTAGACTTAGCATCACAGGGGTTGTCACCAGCGTGGTAAGGAGGTCGTTGGTTGCTCATCTCTCTCCTAATCCAGATTGTCCTGGCCAATGGCCGTGACTGATTTGTGGGCCTACAACATCAATACTTGGCCTAAGTAGTACTGCTTGTGGTGTAGTCGCATCCCCCGACTTTGGTCGAGGGGGTGAGAGTGGCGTGCTTATGCTGGAGAGATCATCAATCTCGTCCTTTAGGATGGGCTCAGTGTCCTTTAGGTGCTCTTAGGACTTTTTCACCCATTCCTTCACTTTCTCTATGGCCTCTAGTTGGCGCTTCGGATGCGGGTATTCCCCTACCTTAGCACTTCCCTTTTCAGCCGTCTTAGGGGCTGAAGTTTCTGCCTCTGCATCACTGACCTTCTTTCCAGCAGGCAGAGTAGTAGCACTCTCAGTTTTCAGTGCAACCTTAGCTTTAGGCCTCTTCTTTCTCTGCCTATAGCTCTTCTTCCCTATCGCTACTGCATTGAGGTTGCTAGGCCCTGGCAGAGTGATATGCCAACCTGCTTCATCTAGGCATGAGTCATGACCCACAATGGGATATGTGTGGCCTCCCCATCGAGGTTCTCGACACCAAACAACCCTAATGGGATAGATGGCACATTGGTTGAACTCGAAGATGGTTTTCACTTTGGGCAGTTGATGAAGAGATGAGTGATCCTGCACTCAATGCACCTTAGGTCAGCTTTGTTTCTGTTCTGCTGCTCCCTCTTAGGGCAGCATGATGAGACATGCGCTGGGTGACCACAAGTCCAATAGATGATTGGATCTTGCGTCTGCCCTCCTAGGCCTCTACCTTGTCCTCTTCCTAATGCCATCACCGGTACTGGTCGATAGTGCATAAGGACTGTGTTGCCCTCGTCATCGTGCGAGACGTAACGGTATACATAAGTCTCTTCCTCATTCAGCTCTTCCACATAGTGGACTAGATCATCACTCGGTGGATGGGTCACGTAGGGACTAGGGGGTCTAGGTATGCCTGTAGGGTTTATGTCCATCCTAGGAATAGCCGGCTTAATGTCGTTAGGCATAGGAAGGGCCAATGGGGCTCCCCTTCCGAAGAATGGCTGTGGCCTGTTCGCTAGGTAGGGCTGGCCGTATGGTTGCGAGTACAGAAGTCTTCTTAGTAATCTACAATGCGCGACGTCATGACCAAACCTATCACAGTTAGCGCAAGGTCTTGACCTAGGGTCTTGACACTCGACTGTCAAGTGGTTTCTGCCACAGTACACGCATTGGACATGTGGGCATGTTGGTTGTCTCAACATGTCTTGCAGCTTGACTATCTCCATCTTTACATCAGCCAAGTCCTGGTTTGTTGTCTCGGTGGCTTTCCCCTTATCTTGGGTAGTTGGGCATGATCATTCGCTAGAGGTTGAAGCTCTCTTTGAGCTCCACGAGTTGGTTTCTTATGATTTTAAGCTCCTGGAGCTTCTCTCTTTCAGTTGGTCGTCAACTCTGATGGCTTCCTCAAAAACCCTAGCTAGTGCATCTCGCTACAAGCTTGAGTTGCCTGCCAAAGCCTTATACAGCTTCTCATTTCGAATTCCGCTGATGAATACAGTTGACACTGATCTTTCAGTTGGTCGTTCACCCGTAGGGATTCTCTTGAAGAGACTCCTCACGTTGGTCACGTAATCGCGAATGTCCTCCTTCTCCTTCTGCTTGATATTCATCAGTCGCACTAGCATATTGTCGGAGTATCCAGGCTTGGCAAATCTCTTGATGAAGAGATTCTTGAGGCCGTTGAAGTTGGTTCACTCTATAGCATCTAAACTCATATACCAAGTCCTATCCTTGTCACCTGAGCAGAGCTCGAATGTTTGAGAGTGCTGAGTCAGGTCGGTGAGGCCATTGGCTTCACAGACTTGCTCGAATTGCTCTACGAAACTGTATGGATTGTCATGGGACTGGTACTTGTCGAGCTGCTTTGCAATGGTTGGGATTTTGGATTGGATTTTGGAGCCTTGGTTTACTCCTAATTCTGCTAGCAGTGATGTCGCTAGTGCTGGGCACTTTGCTCTGCTACTATGTTGTCTAGCGGTCACTTCATGAGAAGCTCGCTCAGCGTTAAGTCTCCTTCCAGGGCTCTCTCGTGATCAGTTCGATTTCTACCGGCTAGGTTCAGCACCCGTTGTACCTCATGCAATTCTGTGCTTTGCCTTTGGCTCCTAGCCTGCTAGTCTCTATTGTACTCTACTATGCTTTGCAATGCCTTGTGGGCTAGCTTCCTCTCCTCTTCTAAGTCTGCGATGATGGCATCTGCTGTCCTGCCACGATGCTCATACCGAGCGTGCGCATCGTAGCTACTAACCAGCTCTTGCATCGTCTCTGGGAAGACTCCTAATTCGAGTTCCTCGTTCGGCCTGCGGTCTAGGTTTTCTTCTGTCATCGTCGTGTTCTCGTGCTCCACCAAGCTATCGATTAGGTTGAGTAAGTTGGTCAAATCCACCTCTTTGGTACTGCTTACTTGGTCCTACTCCGTGTGTCGATGGTCTATCTATGTCTTTGGGTCTTCTCCCTATTGGTGGGTTCCTTGAGTTGTTTATCTGAGTGAGTTCCTTGACTTATTAAATACAATCCTCAATTGATCTCCTCTCAGTGTGTGTATTCCTTCTCGTGTACTCGTGCTCAATTAGGCTTTCAGTTTTCCTTAAGTGTACTTCAAGTGCAGAAATTCAAGATGAGTGCGGAAAACAATATCTAAGCATCTTATGCACTCTCGCTTCGTTTTGGGCATGATAGGCTTGTCAATCAATTCTCTGGCTGTCTTGACAGGGTTTTGGGTTTTCCTGCTACATTGCCTTGCTCATTCTTGGTCCGGTCAAGGTTTATGGCTCAGTGGATTGTCTCTAGGACTCTAGGTCTTGCGACAGCCTACGCAAGCTGCTAAACAGTTGCACCTTACGATTTTGTCTATTCCTTGTGCTAGAATCGAGTTCTAAGCGTCAGGAGGACTCGTGACAGGTTGTGCAGCTGAGCTCTAGCTCGGTCTGGTCAAAATTCTGGAAAATTTGGAAAAGTCCACACTCGGCCAACTTGCCCGACTTGTAGGGGCCGAGTGGGTGACTCGAACATCAAACAGCACCTCATCACGTCCTATGATAAATGAACCACTTCTGCCATTACTGACCAAGAAATTGCAGAATTATCAAAACTTGCTGATATTGAATCCCCGCTCTTAAGGCACTGGTACACTCTTTGATTGCAATGGAAAGTTGAAGGATGCCAAATAATGACCAACACTGAGCAGTGCCGCGCAATCAAAATAGTGGAATACAACCCCACTTACGTCGCGCCAACCTCGTATAGAGTGTTAGCCACTCTTCGTGGCCAACCCATGGAAGAGCACATCAAATGACAACCCTACCTCGATCGCCTACTGATTGAGGAAGAGTTACATATTGCTAGCCGTGTCGATTCCGATAACTTCCTAATAGATGTTCTCACATACATCACACACATAGATTCGACCCTTTGATCTAGACCACGAAGCTCAGTTAGAGTATACTTGGCTTCTACGCAGGTAAATCCTAGACCACATTGTAGAATGCCCTTGACCTCCTAACTTTCAATCCTAGGAAGGATTCTTCTCAAGTTGGAAGGGGAGGGGGGTAAGGTGAATCAAACCAAAACTAAGGAAAATCAAGCAAATGCATAAACACGTAAAATACGAGTGAGGTATGGAAAATGGCATGAGAACTTTGAAATAAAGGGGAAAAAAAAAAGTCAGATCTGAAGGGAAGAATCTATATTGGATTTTAATACTTTCATTCAATAAACACACAGAGTCTTTCTTTTCCAGCAAATTATTATTTTGAAAGCACTAATGAAAACTTGGGTTCATGACATGAATGAAAGATGTCGCAGCAAGACTGTGCCCACCGACTCTCGTTCACGGAGGAGGAAAGGACGCAATATCGCATCACCCTAGAAAACTACGCCTACAACCAGCTCAAATTTCAAACCATCCATAACATAGAGGGTGTGGTGGCCAAGGAGGAAACAACCAAGAGAGTTGTTGAGCAGCACAACCTGTGGAGTTCCTCAGGTCGTACAACCCAGACTAGGAGTACAGCACCATGATAGTAAGAAAGGGAGAAAAGGCCAAGCAGGTGTAGGTACACTTAAACCTAGCCTTGGTGGAGAAGGCGTTGGGGTTGGAGCCGAAGACAGAAGAAAAGCATAAGAGAGATGTTTATGCCATGCTTAAGATGAAGAGGAAAAAAGTGCTGACCAATGACGGCATCAACATCCAAGACATTCTTGATGCGGAAGCCCATCTACAAGCAAAGCTAGTGCATGTGCTCTTCTCCAGCCAGTGCTACAACTCCTTGATGCATCGAATCAGTGTGTCTGTGTGCTGGAGAATGTAGCAGCTTGTACCTTGGACGAAGTCAACTGGAATGGCTATGTACGTAAGACCATTGACCAGGGAAAAAGCACTAGTTTTGGGTAGTAAACCAGCAGGTGGGGATTCCTCAGCGTCCAAGACCATAGAAAGAAAGAAGGCCTCATCCAAAGCCTCATTCATTGGCTATGGAAGCATTTGACTACCCTCATTTAGGAGGCAGTAAAACAGGCTCAGGATGCAGAGGAAGGAGAAGGAGAAACACCCGAGAGATTGCCCCCTCACTAGGACAAAGAGGTATCCAGATAGAACTGAGAGTGAAGAAGAAGGGGAAGAACAGAAGGAACAGATGAGCAAGAAGACAGCAAAAAAACCTTTTAAAAAGACGATACAAAAGAAGAAGTAGGACGAAGGCTAGAAAAAAGAGAAAGAGGATTTAGAGAGGGCAAAGAGGGAAGCCCTCAAGGAGACCGAAGAGAGGGAGAAGAAGAAAAAATAGGAAGAAGATAGATTGGAAGAAGAGTCTAGGAAAATAGAGAAAGAGAGGGAGAGAAGAGCTACTGAAGAAGAGGAGGAGCTAAGAAGGAAGGAGGAGGAAGACTTGGCAGAAGCTACACATTGGTCAATCGAACAACAAAGCAGGGTAGATGACCTAGGGGCTATGAGCCCACCCAAAGAGGAGGGGACCGGTTCCAGCAAGTAGGTGCCAGAAATTGTATAGTCGGCTGTCACTAAGGGAAAAGGCAAGGCTCCCATCCACCCTATTCCGACCCTCCTGGTGCCTCCCACCAAAGCAACAACCCTCACCCCGAGCATCCCCACTAGCGGAGATGTCTCAAACTTCGTGGCATAGATACATTACTTTATTAACAAAGAACTAGCCCAAGGGAAGAGCATCGAGACCACAACCACAAGGTAGAAAAGACCCGACCATAGACGCCGAGTCAAGGCAGGATTCGAAGTGCCAAAAATTGGAGGCCTCGACCACTCCCATCCACACAACAATGATGCCACCGGTTAATTACGATGAGTATGCCGCCGAGCTACTCTCTCAATTGGAGAAGGCTAAGGAGGAAAGGAAGATAGCTGTGGCTGAGTTGGCGGCAGAAAAAGAGTCGGTGGGGCTGCATTTCAGCTCGAAAAGACCTGAGTAATAGCCATGCAGCAAAGGAAGATCTCTGAACTCAAACAGGAGCTAAAGGCTAAGGATGACAGGGAAGAGGGTTGGAGGCAACAACTGGAGGATGAAACATAGGAACTCGTGAAGATGCAAAGAGAATACAAGCTCCTGATCGTGCAACATGAAGAGTTGACTGTAAAAACCGATCAGATAAAAAATCTTATGGTTGAATTTACCGCCAAGGACGAGAAAAGAAAGCAGGAGTTAGAGTAGCAGCAAGAAAGAGATCGAAACCATGACTGACAAGCTGGACCAAGGAAAGAAAGAACAAGAAACCATGAGCAAAGAGCTAAAGGACCAAGAGTAGAAACTCGTGTCCTTGGTCCAGAGGCAGGGTGAGAGCATAGAAGAGATAAAGAAGAGAGCCGAGGAATGGGCAGGGCAAAATGAAAGAAGGGTGAAGACACTGGCACGACGCCTGGCTCTGATAGAGAAAGAGAAGATCCTTGCAAAGAAGAAGTCGCCTAGGTAGCCTTTAATACCCAGTAAAAGGCCTTCCTAGATACACTGATGGACACCACCCACTCAGAAGAAGGAGAGTCATTAGAGAGGTGGTTAAGAAGAAACTCAGTATCGCACACAGAGCTCTGCACGCAGGGCTGCAGATGCCACCCCAACTTGCGGAGGTTAAGTTGAGCCTGGATGATCAATGAAAGTACTTGTTACTGGCTGACCTAACCCCTAGAAAATTGATGCGATAGGGTTTAAGAGGAAACACAACAAGGAGACCAGAAGGGGGATGAAGCTGAACTTCAATTTGAACTTCAATTCGATATGGGAAGGTTTAGAGAAGAGGTGATCTCATAGCCCTCCTCACCGCATTCCCAAGAGCAACAATAGGTCGACACATCTGCGGAAAGACAAGCGGCGCTCAGGGAAAGAAGGAAAAAATTAGTAGAAGAAACCAGAAAGTAGCTAAGGGCCAAGCCAGTCATGCAGCCATCCATGCCCCCCCCACCATGCCCTGATGGCATTCCCGCAGGATTCCACGCAGAAGTGGTAGTTTGGGAGCGACATGAAAGAGAAAAAGAGCCATTCACTTTCAGCTTTCTCATGCCCAACAGCTTGTGGAGGGTCTTACCACTTAAGGTGATGGAGGAGGTGATTGGGATTGGTAGCCGACTAGGACAGAAGTGGCTGGAAGAAAGAGAGAAGAATCCCACTCTTTGGGAAACTGAAGAAGCCGAATTCTGGCAAAATAAAGTGTTTGAAGTGCCACATTTCGTGCAAAGTTATAACTGCCAGCCCCTATGGAGGAGGCGGGTGTGCGACATCAGCATGCTCGCCTGGATGAATTTTTGCAACAAACTGCCCTATGAGAGAAACAACCCCATGTTTATGGCGTACCCTCGTAGGATAGGAGTGGATTTTGATGCCACCCTCTAGGGGCGATATGATTTTTCCATTATCTATAGCTCTAATGTCGTCTCTTTTGAACAGGCCCTCATCTTCAACTCGGAAAGCTTGGATGACTCCATGACTTGTTTCCTCGTTGACTTCTCCTCTTGCCTTGATTCAGCTTTCATAACTACATGTAATTATCTTAGGCTTCTTAAATTATTACTTAAGCAGGACTCGACTCCGCAAGAACGTGGTCTGCCTCTCCTCTTCTTTGATCCTAACGCCATCGACAGTTGTGCCATGGCGTGCCTGATGATGAGGGCTAGCCTCCTCCCTTCTTTTTGCTTAGCTCTCCTAGAAGACATGAATGACAACCAGTTCACCAGATGTAATCATCCCTTCCTCTCCACCACTTCACTCCACGTTCGCATGAATCTTACAGGATACATGCAAAGCTGGCAATTTTTGAGCAAATCTATCCGACCCCCTTCTCCACCTAATTCAAACGATGAGAATTAGGCATTGGCTGTCATCCTACTAGTATAATACTTATTTAAAAAAACAAGAAAAATAAAAAAGAAAGAAGAAGAAGAGGCAAAAGAAGAAAAAGAAAAGCATGAAAGGAAAAGCAAGAAGAACATCACACAAGGACATGGAAAAAACGACTCACTTGAAGAAGCACTTAGCACCACATAAAACACGATCACTACACCTAGGGGTCCTCAAGTTAGGTGTGCCTGGTGGCTTCGATCGGCCGGCTCCACTCCTAACCCCCTAGCCCTTTTGATCCCCCACTTCACACTTAGGGTCCATCAAGGGTAGGACATACCTAGGGAGGTAACACTCACCTATGGTTAGACCTGTCACACTAAGCTACTTGCACCGCACCTCCCTTTGCATGAATGGGGTCCTCAAGTGTGAGACGTTACCCAGGCTTGCCTGTGATTAGATCCACCTCCCCATTCCACTAGCACGAGCATGATGCAACACACAATAAGATAGACACTCCCCTTAGGTAGCGCACCGCACCTTCTCCTTTCGGGCATTACAAAAGGTGACAAACCACCAAATTCAGAGGCCCCCATCATCCACTTGGCATCCAATTGGCTTCTCCGACAAAAATCATTACCAAGCTTCCACAAGCACTCGAGTCTACATGTGGCTCTACCCTCACCCAAACAATTTACCAACTGCCTACCATTCCCCAACAACAGCTAGAAGTGCCATGGGACTGGCACCCGTCTTGGAGGGGGGTAATGTTAACCCCAAGTCGAGATGATGGAGAAAGGCAGAGAAATGAAGGAAAAAGTGAAAAAAGGATGGAAAAAGAGCAAAGACATGCAGGCGGCCTCTAAAGCTAAGCTGGGGCAAAAAGCGCAATTAAATGAAAGGCACCTCAAAAAGCTCTAAAAACTCTTGTAAAAGAGCGCCAGGCTCCCTTCGGTGCCAATTGTAAAATATTAGATGGGTGTAGGCTAGAGGCATATGGCTAGAAGAGGGAAATAGAGAAAGGACCTTGCCACAACGGCCGGTCCTGTAAAAAAGGGATGGGTGCCCATGAGAATTTAGGGTTTTGTATATAAAGTTCAAAAAGTGAACGAGAGCTCATTCTTTTGGTGTGTGGCTAACAAGAGTGTTACAGGCTGATTTACTGCCTGCAATTTACTCCCTGAAAAACTACTCTACCTGACATTTCTGAATCCAACTGACTTACTTTCTGACTGCATTGACTTCATATAACTTTCATACACACATTCCATCATTACAGTACACCTTTACAGAACCATCCGACTTCATTTCAGCAATAAATAACATGAATACTGAAAACAGTTTACCACTTCAAGACAAGGAAACAATATCTGACTCTGAACTGTTCTTCATAACTTCAGTTTCTGCTTACAAACAGACACGCAGACATGATCTACACCCGCATATGCACTCTGACTTGAACAGTTACATTCGGGGATTGATAACTCCTCACATCCCTTACTTATGACTATTCATTCCAAAAACTTACACCCCTTCATATCTGACTTACCCTAAGACTTAACTTGACTTCTAAACTCCTAATACATAACTCTAAGGTGTGATGTCAACTCAGTCTTAACACTGGCACACCCGGTGGATACTATTTTCCCAAAATAGTGGACCTGAGCCCACAACATCCCTTGATCAGTTATCAACTAGAAAATACTGATTCAAGTAGTCAGGAATATTTCCTTGTAAAGTGCAGTGGCTGAAAATGAATCCAACAACTTAGAAAAATCCTTTTTCCTGAAATCAGATTCTCTGTCAACACTGAAATTTCTTCAATACTGACTTGTCAGTTTGGAGTAGGATCATCATCATGTCCTCCCCCTTCTTGCTTTGATCTAACATCCTCTGTTTCTGAAGCTGGTTGCTCTTCCTCATCAGTCCTAGCAGAGACTGTTGCTACCACGACACTCTCTTCAAGAAAAGGATTAAAATAATTTTGCACTTCTAGCCAATGAGAATCCACCACTGGCAACTCCTGATTTCTCTCGTGCAAAAACAGTTTTAACCTGAAACCATTCACAGGTTTCTTTAACAGTGTGCCTTGCAAATCCATCAACTGAAATGTCCCTTGTCCCAAATCCTTGTAAATTCTATATGGTCCAACATATCTGAGTTTCAGTTTCCCTGGATGCTTTCCCAACTTTGAGTTGTACATCAGGACCAAATTTCCTTCCTTAAATCGTTTCTTCTTCAAATACTGATTCACCCATGCAGCTCTCCTGTTTTGAATCACAGTTGCGACATAAGCACTCTGAAATCTGTCTTCTTCCAGAGACAGTAAGTGTTCCAATCTGTGTTTCAGAGAATCCTCCTGTGTTAGCCTGTGTTGTATTGCTATCCTCAAAGATGGTACAACAAACTCCATAGGCACTACAGCCTCAAGGCCATACACTAGTCTAAAGGGTGTGAGACCTGTACTGACTTTGTAAGCTGTTCTGAATGCCCATAGTGCTGAATTCAACTTCAAGTCCCAATCCTTTCTGTTTTCTGAAACTGTTTTCTTCAAAATTTTAACCAACACCTTATTACTACTCTCAGCTAATCCATTTGCTTGTGGATGATATACAGAAGACATTTTGTGACTAATCATGTGTGTTTCTGCAAGCACTTTGATAACTTTATTCAGGAAATGAACACCTTGATCAGATACAAGCTCAATAGGACAACCAAATCTGGTCATAATATTGTTGTAGACAAAAAAGGCTGCACTCCTGGCTTTATTATCCTTCAAAGCAACTGCTTCTACCCACTTGGTACAATAATTAGTAGCCACTAGAATATATCTGTTTCCTGAATGTTCTGCTGCAGGTTTGAATGGACCCATAAAATCCATACCCCACTTCTCAAATGGCCCTAAAGGCAGCACTGGATTTTGAATCATCCTGTCCTGATTCCTGGGATATCCATCTCTCTGACACTGTTCACAGGTTTTTGCAAACAGGTATGAGTCCTTAATAACAGTTGGCCACCAAAGTCCACTCTGAAATATTTTCCTGCTTGTAATGTCCCCTGAATAGTGACCACCTGAAATTCCTGTATGAGCTTTAAACAAAACTGTCTTTTTCTGACTTTCAGGAACACACCTTCTAAGTATCTGATCAACTCCTTTCTTGTATAAATGTCCTCCAATAACTGAAAATGTTGCACTTCTGAGTGCCAACTTTCTTCTGTGATCACTGTTCATATTTTCAGGAAAAACTCCTTCAGTAAGATAGTTCAGCATTTGTCCATACCAGTCTGTTGACTAAGTTGGTTGAATCTGAAAAAGATCCGCATCAGGAAGATCATCTGCTATTCCTTCAGCTGGGTCTCCTGATTCCAGTCTGCTCAAGTAGTCAGCAATTATATGATCTTTACCAGGTCTGTGTATGATGCTGTAGTCAAATTCCTGCATCTGCAATATCCATCTGGCAATCCTTCCTGTTGGATTTGGTTTATTCACAAGATATACCAAAGCTTGATGATCAACATGTATGACAATAGGGTTTCCCAACAAATAGTGTCTGAATTTTTTCAGAGCAAAAATCACTCCCAAACACTCTCTTTCTGTCACTGAATAATTCCTTTCAGCTCCTGTCATTACTTTGCTTGCATAATAAACAGGCCTGAACCATCCTTTCTGCTTCTCTTGCATCAAAACTGCTCCCACAGCTACATCTGATGCATCTCCAAAAACATGGAAAGGTAAATTCCAGTCAGGTGGTTGCATTATAGGTGCCACCTGTAACATCTTCTTCAGTAGCCTGAATGCTTTTTCCTGTTTTTCTGTCCATTCATACTTCACATCCTTCTTTGTGAGCTTAGTTAATGGAACACAAACATGGGATAGGTATTTCAAAAATCTGCTGTGCCATTTTATCTGACCAACAAATCTACTGAGTTCCTTCAGATTGACTGGTGCTTTAGCCTTCTGAATGGCTTGAACTTTTCTTGGATCCACCTGCATTCCATCTTCTGAAATAATATGGCCTAGTAAAATCCCTCTTCTTACTGCAAATGCACACTTGGCTGGATTCAGACTTAACCTAGCCATTCTGCATCTTTCAAAACAGAGTTTCAACTGAGTTAAATGATCATCTGTCTTCCCAAACACACTGAAATCATCCAAGAATACTCTCATAAATGTGGTAAGATATGGAGCAAAGACTTCCTGGACCCACTTTTGAAAAGTAGGTGGAGCATTCTTTAATCCAAACACCATGACAGTGCTTGCATATACTCCCCATTCTGTAATAAAGGCAGTTTTATCTCTGTCCTCCTCTGCCATCAGAATCTGATTATAACCACTGAACCCATCAAGGAAGCTGTACATTTGATGACCTGCAACTGCATCCAGCAATGTGTCTTGAAAAGGTAGGGGAAAAGGATCAGTGATAGTGGCTGCATTTAACTTTCTGTAATCTACACATATTCTTAATTTCCCATTCTTCTTTGGAACCACCACAATAGGTGATAGCCAAGTCACCTTCTCTACAGGATAGATGAAACCAACCTTAAGTATTTTATCCAACTCCTCCTTAACAGCTCTAGCATAATTAGGATTCATCCTGTATCTTTGGGAAATGACAGGTACTGCATCCTTTTTGAGATTAATCCTGTGCATACAGAATTGTGGATCCACTCCCTTCATGTCAGTATAACTCCATGCAAATATGTCCTTAAATTCCTGTAACAGCTCCTCCAAATCTGACTTAAACTGTCCTGTCACATGAATACTGACTTTTACCATTTTGGGATTCTGTTCAGTCCCTAAATTCAGATCCTGAAGATCATCCTCTTGCACCCTAGCTGTTCTGGCCATCTGTTCTTCAAAGGCTTTTTCAGCTTGGATTATTTGCTGAATGTGCATTTTCTCCTCCTGTTCAGTCAGAATTTTGTTTACATCCTCTCCTTCTGGTACATCCTGTAATGCTTCCCCAATGCTTCCTCCTATTGTAATAGATTACCATAAAGTTTATTCTCCTTAAACTGCTGCACAATTTTAACCACATCAATATCAAAGACAGGAATCACTGAGTCATTGGCTTTAAGAAAAGCATCTTCCTCATCATCATCTACTTCTTCTAACATATTCAGTCCCTGTGCATACAGTGCTCTAGCCTCTCTGGGTAGAGTTGCAGTAGGAACCATACTCAGGTGTACTTTCTTCTTTCCTCTTCTGAGTGTTATTTGAGCTGCCCCCCAATCCTGTCTAACCTTGGCCTGTTTTAACCATGGTCTTCCCAACAGAATAGGATATGGACTGTCTCCCTCATCCATTTTCAGGACTACAAAATTCACTGAAAAAGTGAGCCCTGCAACTGTAATCTGTTGATTCCTGAGAATTCCCATAGGTTGGATTCTTCTCTGATCAGCCATTTTTAACTGAAATGGAGCTTCCTCAAGATCCGGCAATTTCAGCTTAGTATACAGGAATTCAGGTAAAATATTTACCCCTGATCCTCCATCCAGAAGTGCTCCCTGTATATCCTGTTGCTGAAAAGTCACAGTAATCTTGGGAACTTTGTAATCCACATCTTCAGGTTCAATCTGACAAGCTTCAGGTTCAACTTGCTGAACTTCTTCACAGTAAAAGGTTCTCAATACCTGTCTTTTAAACTCAGGTACCAGACTGAGAATTTGATCCATTGTGACAGTGGTTGCCTTTAGCACTTCTTTTGTCATATCAGCTTCCTTCAATTCTTGCTGATGGATCTCCTCTTCTATAATGGGTAGTACAACAGGTAATGTTTGATGCATCTGTGTCCCCATCTTATCTGTCTTTTGACTTTTCTGAATTTCTTTCACACAACCCAATCTGACCTGTCTCTGTGTATCCCAAAACTTAGGATTCTTCATCTCCTTATGGGAAATAACTGGGTCAGCAACATATTGTGCACCTGATCTTGTAATCACCAAAACAGGAGCAACTTTGTCAGTAGTCACCTGTTCCTGTAAACAGTTAGAACAGTCACATTGTACATGCATAGCATCCAGATCCTCATAATGAACATTATGGCTCACAACTCCATGAATCTCTTTAGCCTGTTCTACAATTACTACATTTGCCTGTGGAGGTCTATTTTGTTGCTGTTGCACTGGTGGCCTTTGATTGTTGTATCTGACAATGGGTATGCCTCTTTCCTCTCTGTGTTTACACCATAAAGGACAGTTTGGACCCTGTCTATGACCCACCTCTGCACAGTAAGTACAAGGATCAGCAGGTCCTTGTTGATTGGGTGGTACCCAATTATTTCTTCCTCCAAATCTATTTTGTTGGCCATCCCCTGCTCTGCTCCTGTCAGGTTGTACTGCATTAGCAGCAGGTACATTGGCTCTCTGTGTTTGCTGGTTGGGATTTGCCTTGTTATTAGGGTTGTACCAACAGTTAGCATCACTATGACCATGTTTCTGGCAAGTATTACAGTAGGGCTTTTCCTTCTTTGCTGAAGTGGAGATCCCCATACTTTTAAGAGTGGCAGAAATCTGTTTAGTCAGGTCTTGAACCTTCCTTTTGGATTTTCTGTGTTCTTTCCTGTCTCTAGAGTCCTTACTCCTGCTTTTCAGTTTGTGTTTCCTTTTCTTCTTCTTTGTTTTAGTTTTTCTTCCATCTTCATCTGAATCAGTATCCTCTGAATCTGAATCATATGCTTCTGACTCTGAATCTGTGTCAGAATCTGTATCTGTACCTGAATCTGAATCCTCCTCTGAGTCAGAGTCAGTATCATGTTTTTTCTTCCTGGATCTGGTAGAACCTAGTCTCTTCTATGCTCTCCTTGCAGCTGCCACTAGTTCATTAAAGCCTCCAACACCTCCAGGTATTTCAGTACTTGCTACTGCTGTCCTTAAAGTTCCCCTGAGTCCATTGCAGAAATATTCCCCCAACATCTCATTGGTAGGTCTTTCTGCAGGTGCTAATCTCCCATTCAGATCTAGAAACTGTTGTGCATAATCTTCAACAAGAAGTTGCTTCTGTTTCATTGTTTTAAGCTGTTTCAAAATATCAGTTGGTGTCTTCCATTTTCTGAATCTAGACAGGAATGCTGTCTGTAATGCCACTGTGATGCCAGGAGGCATATTCCACGGTGGATTCCGTGAGGATTTACGGTGGATTCCGTAAACTTAGATGACCGGGGCTCATACGCAAAGAGGATTCTTTGTGCGAGAAGTTGATGGGGACGCCTGTCCTTTTCGGGCGTTTCATTAATTTAGTGTGTACATGGGTGATTCCATAGCGGGTGATTCCGCAAAATGCATATTAAATTAATAAACGTTTATGAGTTTAGAGTGCGCACTCGTAATAAATTAAGGTTAGGATTTATTTCTAACCAGTTGATTTATTTATGTAGCTGAAGACTGCTAGGTATTCACTTTTGTCGGTTTAATTGTGTTATTTTACTAACGATTGTGAATGCTTCAGTTGATGTGTAGAGATAGCAGCAGTGGCGGAGGAAAGCATTGGAGTCTAGCGAGTTTCCGACCTTTGGATATATTTTGATAGGCGCCACGCCTATATTTTGATTATGTCTATAGAGACATCGACTATTTATTATTATTTTGTATGCGCTTATGCGCCTGGATATGTTATTTTTATTTGAACATTGATATTGGGCGTGCCAGACTCTTTGGGCACCGTCCATTAGCTTTATTTTCCTATTTTTGGTAGAAAGCAAACTCAAAAGCTAAAAGCTTGTATATTTTTGTAATTGGGCTATTTTTGAGCAAAAAGATTGAAAATATATATTAAATACATGCTTTGTGAAGCGCTCACACAAGGCATGGGGGAGATTCAACCCAATTTGTCTCTTGTCTCATGTCGTGCTTGCTTTCACATTGATTTTTGTGCTAAAAAGTAGAGTACTTTGTTCTTGGGGACCTTTGGGAATTCACTACGTGAGCTACCTGCGTCCGATCTGCGCACCACACTGTGTCAGGAAAATGAGCTGCCCCATACTGAGTAAACCAATTCATGGCTTTTCCCTCCAATGTGGCAGCAAATTGCTGCTTTTTCACATCATCCCCATACACTCCTGCTAAGCCACTTGCCTCCCATTTAGTGCTAAACTGTGCTACATGGGCATCAGGATCCTCTTTTTTTGAGTGACCCTTGAAGTGAGCAAATCTGACTCTCAGGTCTGTTGGGTTAGGGGGTTGTGCCATTATGACTGGTGGTACTTTTGGTGCAGTCTTCTTCCTCCCTGACAATTTAGGTAATGGTTGGAATTTCAAACTCCTTTTAGACTGTCTTTGAAGTTGGGACCATGCCAAACTTCCTAGAAACCTGTTCCTGTTTCTCTGTTCTTCATCTGGTGTAAGTGGTGTAAATAAAATAGGTGCAACATCAGGGATACTCTGGCTTGGACCAACTTCTTCAGTTTGTATCTCCTGATCACTCAGATAGCCCAGATCCAAACTGTCTACCTGACTTCCACTATTGGACCTGTAATGTCCCTTTCCTTTCTGTTCTAGTTTCTGCTTTTCCTCTTGCTCTAGCCTTGCCTGTAATATTGTATAATACTTGCCAAAGCCTTCCCCTCTATACTTCTCTGCTGACATAAAACAGGGATTTCTCTGTCATTAGCCTGTCTTAGTGCTGTTCTCCTGTAATGCAGCAGTGACAATGATGACAAGTCAAACACAAGTTAGAAGTTCTCCCCCGTCTGTATCTGGATGATATGGAATTAAAGCCATATGAATGGTGGAACTGCCATTTCTCATGATTAACCCATATCCTCCTGATCTCTGCAGTTGTCCGACTTCTGGCTATTGGGCAAACCTTGCTCAACTGAAATTTCCAGACCCTATCCCTGACTAATTTGACCACGTCCACAGGTAAGTCAGGAAAATAATCAGTCAGGAAATTTTGGCCATACACCTCAAATTCCTCTTCTGGTGTAGTCCAATTGTAAAATTCCCTGCAAAGAGATTGCGCGAAGGCTTCTTGCTCCTCTGCTTCTGTTGTCCAATGTTTAAAATCCTCCAACCAAGACAGTAGGACCTCTTCCATTCTGAAAGCGAGAATTAGACAATTCTGCCATTCGCATGCATAAGAGCTGTGCCGTCTGAACAATTCGCAGGATCGCCAAGTGTTACAGGCTGATTTACTACCTGCAATTTACTCCCTGAAAAACTACTCTACCTGACATTTCTGAATCCAACTGACTTACTTTCTGACTGCACTGACTTCATATAACTTTCATACACACATTCCATCATTACAGTACACCTTTACAGAACCATCCGACTTCATTTCAGCAATAAATAACATGAATACTGAAAACAATTTACCACTTCAAGACAGGGAAACAATATCTGACTCTGAACTGTTCTTCATAACTTCAGTTTCTGCTTACAAACAGACACGCATACATGATCTACACCCGCATATGCGCTCTGACTTGAATAGTTACATTCGGGGATTGATAACTCCTCACATCCCTTACTTATGACTATTCATTCCAAAAACTTACACCCCTTCATATCTGACTTACCCTAAGGCTTAACTTGACTTCTAAACTCCTAATACATAACTCTAAGGTGTGATGTCAACTCAGTCTTAACAAAGAGTTCTCTTCGTCTTCTATTCTTCTTTCTCCTTGCTTGTACATGCTCTTGAGAGAGGGAGTGTGAGAGTGTGAGGGAGTGAGTGTGTGGGAGTGAGGGATCAAGAGGGTGAAACTCTTCACCATCTCCTCTTCTCTTCTTCTCTTCTCTTTTCTCACACGCGTGGCTATGGTGGATGGAGCTTGGAGATGGAGGAGGCTTGAGGATGCTTGAGCTAGCATCTAGGATCGTGGAGCTACTGGCATGTGCGAGAAAGGAGGCAACTCATTTAGGCATCAAGGTAAGCTCACTACACTCGTAGGATCGACGACGTATCAGCTAGGTGAGAGATAGCCATTAGAGCTTGCTTGAAACAATAAGCGATCCGTGGGTCTTGGCGGTTGAGCGTGAGCTCCCTCTACAACATGGATTTATTTGAGAAACACGAGGAAATACCTTTAGACCCAATAGAGAAATGGTTGATATATATTGCACAATTTTATGATTACCATTGTCCATGAATCCTTGTAAACTAGGGGGTGGGCTAAATGTGTCACACATTTTTGTGAAACTAGAAAACCTCTAATTATGTATACAGTAGCTAGGTTTTACGATTTTGCTTGTATGTATAGTTGGGGTTTTGGATTTTTATTAGTTCACTACAACTTGAGTTCCTAATAAGCTAGGATTTGAATCTTTTTCTTGCATTGATTTTCATAATGCTTGAACGACAAAGTGGAGGAAGTAAGTTTTTTTGAGTCTTAAATTTTGCACAAATAAGAAACAAAGAAATTACAAGCATATTGTGAAAGGTGAAGCTTGAGTGGAAGCATGAGCAAGCAGAAGCAAGAGAGATGCGACCTATGGCAGATCAAGAAAGAAAGCAAAAGAGAGATATACAAGATGTGTCAACTCCATTAGTCACAATGTTTGATTGGCCTTCTCTTATTCAATAGTCATTAAAAGAATAAATGATAAAGTGATAGTGATAGGTGCCCACCCACTTGTAGTGTACATGTATGCGGTCACAATGTATATACTAAATACAGCAACATAGGCATATGTGCCTTTACCCCCCACAACCTTCCACTTAAAACCAAATGTGCCTCGAGCGAGGAGAGAAAAAGAAAAAAGTAACAAAGTACAAATGTACATAAAGTACAACAAGATGAGGAATCGATGTCATCTCATTCTGTGTCCATAATCTTCCTAAGAAAGGCAAAAATTTCCACTAAGGGACTTTTAATGAGTAGATATGCAACATTCTTGCTAGTAGTCACTTGACAAGCTCAACAGACTTGATCTCTACCACCTCCTTGATAAAATGATAGCACACCTCACTATGCTTTGTCTTCGCATGGAAGACCAGATTC
Source organism: Lygodium microphyllum (assembly GCF_053477565.2). Lineage (NCBI taxonomy): Eukaryota > Viridiplantae > Streptophyta > Polypodiopsida > Schizaeales > Lygodiaceae > Lygodium > Lygodium microphyllum. The sequence continues at coordinate 69,702,047 of NC_141141.1, forward strand.
TTGGCCAAACTAAATAGCACTCATTGAATACGAATGTAGTGTAGGAGTAACAATATTACCAAGGTTTGGCATAACCATAGGGCCTCCTTGTCGCAAGCCTCAATGGTTGTGATATCCTTTGTATTAGTAGTAGGCAAGGTTGTATATTTTTGCACTTGGTGGACATCCAAGAAACAACACCTCTAGCAAAAGTGAAGAAATACCTAAAGGTGGATTACCTACTATTGGCATGTCTTGCATAGTCATTGGAGTCAGTGTAACCCACGATTGTAGTATCTTGGCTACCATACCAAATGCACATATTTGCAGTGCCTTCTTTCAGGTACCTCATGATACCCTTCACGATATCCTAATGTCGCCAACTATGTATAGCCATATAGCATGCCATAACTCCCATAACAAATGCTATGTCAAGGTGAGTGGCTATCATGCCATATATCAAACTATCCACTATGGATGCATAAGGGATCTTGGCCATTTCAATCTTTTGCTCATCTGACTGGGGATAATCAGATTGATTGACCTTCACATGGGAAGGTAAAGGACAACTAATAGACTTAACATACTACATATGGAATAGTTCAAGCACCTTCTGTATGTATACCTACTGTGATAGGTAAAGGAGCCCCTTGGAGTGATTGCCCATGATATGTATACCAATAATATATGCGGCATGACCTATGTTCTTCATCTCAAAGATCTTCTTGAGTCGAGTCTTCAAAATATCCAGCTCATCATGAGCTTTCCTAGCAATCAACATATCATTGACTTAAAGTACCAATATAATAAGGCTACCATCACAAGCATTCTTCATGTATAAGCATGGATCCATATCATTGCGAGTATATCGTTGTGTATGCATGAAAACATCAAAATTATGGTACCATTCCCTAAGTACCTTCTTAAGGCCATAAAGGCTCTTTCTCAACTTGCACACTAGGTGTTCCCTACCCTTTCCCATAAAGCCCTTTGATTGTTGCATATATATATTCTCATGTAAGTCCTCATGCAGAAAAGGTATTTTCACATCCATTTGATAAAGGTCAAGATCTAACTGTACAACCAATACCCAAGCCAATTGTAGAGTAGTCAACTTGATTATAGGAGAAAATATTTCGTCAAAGTCGACACCATGCTCCTACTTAAAATCCTTAGCAATCAATCTAGCCTTATATGCTGGCTTGGGGCATCCATGGGTACTCTTCAACTTGTATACCCACTTATATGGAAATGCATATTTCCCATTGGGAAATGAAACTAAATCCCATGTATGGTTTTTCTACAGTGAATCAAATTCATATTGCATGGCCCTCTCCCACGAGTAACTATCACCTCTACACACAGTCTCCTCATAAGTAAGGGGCTCACTAGAGTCTGTCACCATAACATAGTCTATGAAGGGCACAAATTGATCAAGCTGACATCTATCTCTAGTAGACTATCTCAAAACAAGTTGTGGGGCTTGTACACCCTATCTAACATCATGATGATGAGCTAGTGGAACATCAATTGTTTTCTAGTTGGTAATCCAGTAATAGGAGGCTCCTTAAAAGATCACCATGTGTACCTCAACTACACGGTCAAGCTGCTTATGCATCTTCTCCTTATGGAAAACAACATCATGGGGTTGCGGATGACCTTCTAAGCCTATCGATTCCATAGGTAATAGCATATCTCACCTTCATCTCCATGACTGAGAAAGATGCATTTCATTGATTAAGGATCCGGCTTAATGCATTTGTCATTGGCATTGGACTCAAGTTTGGGCCTTTCAGTTTTATAGAGAGAAAGCCTCTCAACCAATAGGAAAAGAGCTACCGTTACGGTAAAATAGGATTTTTCCAATTTTGAAGTCTTTTATCTCATTTTTATAGATGTTTGAAAATATAAATTTTTATGTATTTTTGGAGCATAAATTCGTGGAGGCACAAGAAACAAGAGGTATTGGCCCAATCAAAGAGAGTAGATGGAGATATTTCTTGTAGTCCCACATAACCTTGCAGTATCCCAGTCATTTTCTTGAAATTCTCGAATAATACACCCAAAATTTTTCCCTCCAGTGTAGTATTCCTCTCTTTTTTTCAAAAAACTCAAATAGTTCAGCAAAGTGCGTGTTTTATCCTTTCATTTTTGCACAAGATTTTCTATTCTATTCTCTATTTTCACTCAATGTCTTCTTTTGCTTCATTTTCTATGTTTATGGAAGCCTCACATCCTCGATGTCCCTCCTCTTCTATTAGAGCAATCACAATCTATAACAATTTTGATCTTGACAATAATACGTGGATTCCTACTACCATATTGGTATTTGGATTATGTTGCAGTAGACAAGGAAGAGAAGATGATGTGGAAATGAATTCATTGACACCAATAAGGGGTGAGTCAAGGATTTCAAGTTCGAAAAATCAAGGAACAAAATCAAGGAGGTGCTTATATGACATGCATATATGCACTCAGAATCATGTTTGCAGAACTAGCCTATTGATGTGTCACACCATAGAACAAATAGTAAGTTCAAAAAATTTCAATAGGCTTGAAATTGAGTTTTAATGTTTTAGAAATTTAGTGAAGTTTTTTTAGGGTTATAGATATATATCCATCAAACCTTGAAGACTGGCAACATATCAAAAGCATACTTGGAATCTTTGATGCCATTCACGGCTCTAATGGCAGGGAGTTGTGTATAGAGCGATCTCTAATAGGTCATTAGCCAAGGATGGGTTTTTTTAAAATGACAAATTTTACAATATATAATCATGCATAACATGATTTGGATCTCTCAGCCCTCTTCCACTCCCAGCTTTGGATAGTGTAGAGAATGGCCAATCCCACAAGTGAAAATATGTGAATCTTATAGATCAAAGATTTATGCAGATATTCAAAGATATCTACGGTCTAATATAGCTAGCAGATAGGTGAAGATCACAATCTTCATACCATTACATGTTTTTTTGGAGTTTTTTAATGATGAGAAAGCTCGAAAAACAATATCAAAGTTCATATGCAAATTGAAGAAATGTGTGGACTTCTTTAAAAGAATGTGGGATTATGTCCAAAGTGGAATGGAAATCTATTATTTGCAAATATATGATTGCATTAATTATTTTGATTTTATATTACATGAGATAGCATTATGTGAATTGAAAGATCATGGCAATTAATTAAGACTTACAAGATGATGCTGATAATCCTATGATGATGTTAGAGGTTTGGTTGGAGGATGGGCTCTTAACGATGCTCAGCATAAGGGAAAATGTCTCTTTACATCAAGTACGAATGGACCTAATGAATGAGGATCTAAATACCTATGCTACTTATTTGTTCAAGTGCAATGGTTACAAGGAAAATAGAATATGTAATTCAAAGGCGTGGTACATTGTTTAAGATACATTTTTTCTATTTGCAAATAACGTGAATCATGGTGAACCTTATGTGCAAGTGCCCCAGAGAAAAGAGAGAAATACTTTATGTAAGGACATTCATAGTATACATGTTTTCCTCTTTCCTCAACCTATCCAATGGTACAAATGGAAATACAGATACAAAATTGTAAGAAGGACTAAAAGTAATACAAAAACTATTTGAATTCTATTTCCAATGATGGCAATTTGATTACAAAAGCTCTAGATTATGTACAAGAGGGCAATTGCTAATTTGAATACTATCATTTTGGCATATTTATAATATTTGCATCCTCTTGATATCTAAAGTGTCCAAATAGTTAGTGTTGTCAATCGAGTGCAGATCATCTAAGTCAATGGCATTGGGATGGGGATATGACATTTTGACTCGGGGTTTTGGGCATGGAGTTGGAGGGTCATACGCAAGTGGTATTGAGAGATTTTGATGAGAAGCATAATTGATTATATTTTGAATAAACTTTGCTCTAAATAGAAGATGTTCATAATCTATATAAGTTGCTAAGTGCTCACCCTGCATAAAATCGTAGAAATGAGACTATGTATAAAATTATTAAGGCTATGTGGGGTTAAATTAATGAAAAGTAAACTTACATTGCCTGTATGTTGCCCAAGTAGATGTTCCAAAAGCAATTTTGCATTGTATCAAAATTTTCATCTGTAGCTATGGTCATCACCCTACTCCAGCACTTTGCAAAGAATATTTCTTATGTTGCCCAACATTTCGTGGTCTTGAACCACTACCTCAAAGCCCTTTACAAGATTTTCTAAAGAACTATTTTGGGAAAGGAAAACACAGTTAGTGCTTTTCTTTTCTTTCTCCCCCTCTCCCTCTCCCTTACTACTTCACATTGTCATGGTGTCCTTCAGTTGAGTTGGCTAGAAAGCATCTCCGTATGGGAATATCATAAATAATCAAGCTCCAATGAGATCTACAAGGCAAGGAGGACAATGAAGTTTGTCAATAAAAAAATATTTGAGATAACTTAAGAGCAACATACCAAAAAGGTCTTACCTTTCATGATATGCCATAACTAGATATTGTACGAGACCCAAATTGCAATCTTGGTACCATGGGCACACGTCTAGATACGATGTTCTCTTTTGGGTCAAAACTATTGATAGGAGAGAATCTATGATGAAAACCTTCTCTTGAACACTAGAGGGAAGGTTTACAAGAATTAAGCTGCAAAATAAAATAAATAGTAAGATTTAGGCCATATGCATGCGAGGAAAATATGCAAAATTTTTAGAGTTTCACAATACCTTAAGATTACAATCATTACATGATTGTTGACCTCCTTTTGAAGGTTTGAGAGAACTTGAATATCCTCCTTGCTAAAGTGGATGGCACTGAGCTGCTTGCTGGTGTGGCGCCTTCTTATAGGCAGCACAACATTAAAAAATGGACCTAGCATCTCAAGCGCCTCACGATTTTCCTCATGCATGCTGGCATGCCTCTCTCTTTTGTGTGTGGCCTCTCTCTCAGTCTCTACTTGCCTAGCCTCTATCTCCTTAGCCTCCATCTCAGGAACCTCCATTTCTTCCTGGGCAACCTTTTGGGCTTTTGAGGGGAGGGATCTCTAAAATCCTCTTCATCTTCCTGTCTGTAGTACCTTTTGGGACCAACACCTTGTCGTATTTGAACCTGAGTAACTTGAGGGATGTGAAGTCCCTAGGCATCACTTTCACCCTATGGGCATGAGCTACCAAATTGTAGGAGTCTTGAAAAAATTCTACCATAAAGTCCTTGGCAGCTTCATGAAAACAATCCAATGTTGAGGCATGCCCCAGTAGAAGTCCAAGTTTTTTATTTTGCATACATCTTTAACAATCCTAGTAAATGGTATCTTTGCAATTGCAGGCTCATGGTAGTTCATGATCCTCCTTAGCTCTTTAAGGACTGAGACATGCTGCTGGTACCACTTACGATGAGCTCTAGTTGTTGAGATATCGAGCTCCACTCGTGATATGCCAGGGTGACCGTTGTGCATTTATGTCACCGACTTGTCAATTGTAGATGCGGTTGGTACACCGCCCATGAATAATAGCCAGATGACAGCTATCCTTATCTACTCTAGTTCGTGGCTTAGTTAGTATGCCACCTTAGTTAGTTGTCTTTGGTTTGAGACCCATATATAGGGTTCTTCTATTTCTTTGTAAGAGAGTTCTTTTGGCTTACACAACTAAGAAGAGGAAAACTGTTTTCAGCCTCCACCTCTGTGTGTATTCCCCCATTGTGCAAGCAAGAAAGCTACAAGTGAGACTCCTTCCTTCTCTCCCACAATCTTGACACTAGTTTGCAAGGGGGTCATCCTTTTCCTATAATCGGATCCCTTTTGCGAGCTTGGGCAAGGGGCCAATGCATCATCTTGCACATTTTGTTTAGAGGATGCTCCTTGCTATGCAATGTGCGGGTCTCTGGATGATACTACCCCTGTGGTTTGCTTTGTTCTAGCCATGTCTATGAAAGAGTACAAACATAGTTTTAGAACTCCTAATGAGAAAATGGCAAAAAACTAGAGAGTTTGGATAAAAGAGACTGAACCCACACAAGGTGAGGAAGGGGGGTCTCAAAATTAGGAGTCCCCCCCTCACGTTGTGCAAGGTAGGGGGAATTGCAGAATGCGAGGGGGGTACCAAAATTAGGAGGCCCCTCCTCGTGTTGTGTAGTCTCTCAGGGACTGTAGAACGCGAGGGGAGGGGTCCCAAAATTAGGAATCCCCCTTATGTTGTGCGGGATCAGTGAAAACCACACAATGTGAGGGTAGGGGATTGCAACATTAGGAGATTTTCATGCTCACGTTGTGCAGCTCCTCCCGACTGCCATGGGGAACCACTGTTAGAGCGTTTGAGGTCGAAAGTCTACCACCTGGGTAAGAGACAGTAGGGTGAAGAGAGATTTAGGGGAGGAGTAGATGGAAGAGAAGGGGTTTAAAGAAATAGAAGATGTAGAAGAATACTCTATCAATTTATTTCCGCATCTTGAGAAGATAAAAATATATTGTAGCCCAAAAATGTGCATTAAAAAATAACTTCCTCTCTGCTACTTCTCAGATTGCCAATCTGATGCTTCTATTGGCTCCAAAAGGGGGGTAAAATACCAAGACACCTAACCAGAATTCTCCCAGATCACTCCTTCTCCTGGTTCAAAGTGCTGTTCACTGCCTGAAAACTACGATTGTTGCATAATTTCGTCAATCCTTCTTTTTGGCATAAAATCCCCTAAAAATTGCTGAAAGCCACTTACTCTTTTTTAATATGTCATCCTATTCTAGAAGTTTTCTATAGTTTTTTGATATTTAGATAAGATCTAAAATATAAAAAATTGACTAAACTTGTCCAAAAACCTAGTATTTTTGAACCATCCACACTATAAACACTGACATTAATGACTAATATGGCATTGGCTCTCTAGATCAATAAGAAAGCTGAATGATGATGCACTCTAGAGTTTTTCACATTGTGACTACATAGCGGCATGACATCCACCCCCTCCTAACCTGCACATCCTCTGGCATGTGCCAAAGTCTTACGGATCTACAGTGTCAGAAGAAGTATCCTCTGCCATGTCAATGTCTTTATCTTCTACCTCTTCTTCTTCCATATTCTCATGTTCACGCTCAATATCCAACTCCTTCAACTCATATGTTGAAGACTCCCTACGTTTAAAGAGCTTGATACATTTTCTAGCCACCCACTGGAATCCTTAGAGTTGTCCCATCCATCTCATTTAATGCATAGGTAGCATTATAAAAAACAAATCTTACCACATATGGACCAAACCACTGCTTTGCCACCTTCTGGCTGGGACTATGCTGATTTTTCAAGCTGTGCTGTCATAAACCAGCACCGAGACCCCTTCTTGTATAGCTCATGGTCAAAGTCTGTGTCGCTTGTCAAACCTTTTCTTATTCTTGATCCTTGTAGTCTTCATCTTTTTCATGGCTATCTCAATGTCTTTAAGCCTTCTTTCTAACTATCTAATGGATAGGACCAGTAACTCTTCTCTATTCAAACCCTCTTCCCATGGTAGAACACTCCAAGTAACAATAGTCTCCTCAATAGGCATGATTGGATATTGTCCATACATTAATTTAGTAGGCATATACCCTATAACTGCACTATGAGTGGTCCTATCAGCCTATAAAGAAAAGGGTAACATTCTTGGCCACTCTTTCATCCTGCCCTTGCATGACTTTGCTAATGCCTTAATGATAAGTTGATGACCTCTTTCACTTTTGCCATTTTCTTCAAGATTGTAGGTCAAAGTTAAAGCCATCTTGATACCCAATCATGAAAAGAAGTCACGAGTCTCATTCGCTTCCAATTCTCCTATATCTGCAACCAGTTTACCAACACAATCATACTTGCAAAAGACTTCTTCCAATAAGAACCTGTAAACTACTTGAGTAGTCTTTGTACTAAGAGCTTGACCTTCCACTTGATTTATCAAGTCTTCTAGTGCAAGCACAAGATATCTCATATTCCATAAACATGTAGGCATGGTAACCAAATCAACTACCCATTTCTAATGCATAGACAATGGATAGGTTGGTTGCAACCCATCTCTATGCTTTACCATGGAATACATCTGACAGACACTGCACGATTCCACATAATGCACCACATCTTTATACATGTTTTGCCACCAATACTTCTCTTTGATCTTGGCAAATGTGCCCCAAACTCCTCTATGTCCATCCCATAAGCTTTCATAAAACTCCTGCATCACCTGTTGTTGAGAAGCCCTATCTCCCAATACACGTACTCTTGGACATCCTCTCTTTTTCTTTGCATGCTTCCATAAATATCAGTCTTTCAAGAAAAACCCATAAGCTTTTGTTTTAATCCTTTTGAATTCAGCTTCAGACCACTCAACCTTCTTTGTCATGAGACTGAAATATTGGCCTATTTTTAGCCAATCATTTTCATACAACTCTTCCAAAAATTGTGTTCTCATAGAAGCATAACATTAATGATGCTTTCTCTCTACTACCCATCTCTTCTCCATGGCTATAAAATCTTTTCTTACTATTGAAATCCCTGTTACAACAGTTGTACCTATAGTAACATCAGCTGCATACTCATTGCCTACTACTGTCATAAAGTTGTTTTCAACACCTATCACATCGTCCTCTTCATCTTCCATCAGCTTCTCATCATCTTCAAACCTTGCTTGTGAAAGCATGTTAGCACGGGGTTTTCTCTACATGCAATATGTTGAAAATCAGGGTTAAGTGACTTACATGCAATCCACCGTAACATGGCAATATTAGGAGTTGAGCGATTTACTATCATGCCCAATAGAGGTATACAATCAGTATCGACCATTACACCCCAAAGCACTCTTTTGATTTGAGAATACCAGCATTGCCATTCATTGAGGACCTTTGCTCCAAACCGAATGGCATACCTATTCCCATCAGCATCATTTTAGCCAATGCCAATTGGGCTGGTATCCACGGTGAGAATAATAGGCTGCCCATTCTCATAAATTGCTCTCTTTAGTGTTGGGACTGAAATCAATAAGCTCTTTAACTTCTGAACTGTCTTCATATGCTGTTTATCCCACCAAAACTTTTGTCCTTTTCTCAAGTGTTGATATAAACTTTCAACCACATGAGAAAAATGTGGAATCCATATCAAGTGAAAGACACATGCACCCAAAAATCTTCTTACCTCAGATACATTCGAACATCTCTTCCACATCCTGCTCATGGCATCAATCTTCATTGGTGAGGGTTTTCTTCCATATGGTCCACACATGTATCCAACAACTAATATTTCCTCCACTCTAAAAACGGACTTTTCTCCTAGCAAAGTCAAATGCACTTCTTCAAGATGGCTCAAAATCATATCACAATCCACAATATGATCAGCCACAAATCTTCTGCATCCCTGCTCATTCAACTCTTATTCTTCTCATGGATATCACATCCTTTGATTGGCACATCATCAAGAAAAGGTAAGATCAACTAAGGGATATACTCCCTCAAAACTTTATGCATAACATTCATCATATGCACCATTGAATTGGTTGCTCCATGTGGAAGCATACACATCCTAACCAATCCAAGTGGCATCTTCATGGTAGTGATATCCCAGCTTTCTAATGCAAGATGGAACTGATCATATCATGAATATAAATCTCCCATGGAGTAAATTGCCTTGCTTGCAAATGCTTCTGCAAATTCATCCACTATTGGGCCTGATCCAACATTCATTATGGTGACCTTATTAACTGGTTGTAAATCCTGTATAAACCTCAAAGAACCATTCTTCTTTGGAACAATAAACCACCAATTCAAATGTGGAACTGAAGAGGGCTCCAAAATCCACATCTTGATCTTCTCATTCAAAAGCTCCAACAACTTAGGAAAATATGCTCGAGGTACTGGAATAGGCTTTAAATTCCATGGCACATGAGGTACTATAAAGATCACCATAGGTGCAACTATGGTTGGATCAACACATCCAATTTCATCTGGCTGAAATGCAAAGGCTTTCCCATGCCTTGCCAACATCTGTAAAAAAAACAAGCTTTTTCTGCAGTAGGCAAAAGAAAGCTTGTATCACCAATTTTTAGCTTTTGTAAAGTTTCAGCTTTAAATTTATGTCCTACTCCTTGTGGATCTCATAAACTAGGCTGTTGAGTCACTTTTTCAGCCAACCCATCACTTTCAGGCAGTAAAAGCAAAGCCACATTCTTAACCTTCTTTGCAATTATTTTGTACTTTGTATCCACCCTTGCTTCAGCACTGTTTTGCAGCCCATATTGTAGCCCATAACATTCATGCTTATCAAAATCTTGAATGACTTCATATATCTCTAAAGTGTCAACATAAATAACCTCTTTTTTTGCCCTATTTTCAGCATTAATTGCTACCAAAATTTTAGCCATTGTATCAACATCAACCAGCCTTGAAAATAGCCATGAAGTACCTTCATTTGCGGCCATCAAACCATATGTATTTAGCTCTTTTTCAGCCCATCCTACATATTTATTTTTAGTCATGCACATGGCTGAAATATTCTTAAAACTGCCAAGACCACATGCTATCCATTCTTGCAATCCAGACACAAACATAGTTTTCCCTTTCTTGGAGGCATAATTATCTTCCTAGAGGTACTACCATAGTCTCCACTTACATCAATGCTGTCTAAAATCCCTTAAACTCTCGTGCATTAGGTGACATGGGATTATCCTACAACCTATCTCGATTGCGGGGAAGATTCACACAAACAATGAGAAATTGTACTGCCTTTGTATTGTCTTTACTTCGAACCGGAGCATATGAAGAACCATCATCTAAGGCTTTTGTTTCTAGTCTTGATTCCAAAATATAGGACTACACCAAAATCACTGGATAAATACATGAATCTTGCACAAAAAAATAATATTCATCCCTAACATATCCAATAGTCACGGGTACATTTGGACAAGCCACATAAAGATCCCTTGATGAATTGTTTACTGCTCGCATGCGGCATCCTGGATCTACATCAACCAGCCAACCTCTATTCTCATACAAGTTGTGTGCCATAACATTGATTTCAGAACCATGATCCAAGAGAGCTATGCAAGGTGTCTCTCGTTCTCCCACTTTAACAATTATCTCAGTTGTAGCACGAGTCCAATGCGTTCGCGAATAATGACTGCTTCGAATAAAATGAGCATCTTCTTCTTCATGTACTTGTTGATGGACATTCCCATTATACATAGCCTTCTCTATACATTTAGTCCTGTCCATAAGACCAATTTTAGCCACAAGCTTGCTATCTATACTCCCATTTAACCCATTTTTAACATCAACCTAGTCCAAATCAACATTACATGCATCATCATATTCCCTTTGAAGTTTTTTCTCTATGTCTTTCTCAACCTGCATCAATGCTTGCAAAACTTCACCATCAAACTGTCTTTTTTGTTTTAGCATATCAATGATTGCATCATGAAATTCACACTTTGTAATTCCAAGAACTTTGCCGAGTGTGAATTCCACTCTATGGCCAAGTATGGGATCTTCCAAGACCTTTTTAAGGTTTGTGGCAGTCTCAAGATCTGATTGTAACGTGTAATCTGTTGAGATGACAAGCTCAACACATGTGGACATTGATGATGGACCGCCTGGTTAGATGGGTCCACACGTCTACACTTAGCACGTCGGTGGTCATTATGACTCTCACATGGCCACTGACTCATTACTTATTATATTCAGGTTGTTACACCTATTTACAGCTGGCATAGTTATAGTGCTAGTCGACTAGTGTAGTCGGTTATGCATTGTTTGACTTAGTAGGCCACTTTCCTTTTATGTTGTATCTTATATATACTTTGTGTACATTGAAAAGAGTGTGGAAGAAGAAGAAGAAATAAGCAAGAAAACGTTTTGGCCTCCATCTCTCTTCTTGTCTCTTGAGTGAGCTTCTCCTTGTGCATTCTGTGTGTGTTCGACGCAGCATCTTGAGCAACCCCCTCCACCACACGATTCTTGACATGGTATCAGAGCCGCGCCATTGAGAGAGGCTGATTTCGAAGGTTGAAGCAAAGGAGAAGAAGCAAGGTTCGAGCAAGCAAGCCACGGGTAAGAAGCTCTCCCATCCTTTAACTCTTTCTCTTGGATAGTGCCTATGGAGGCACCGGAAGCAGGGCAGAGCAAAAATCTTAGATTGCAGTGAGATTTGGTGTGCGCGAAGAGCGCTGTGTATTCTGCAGATAACCCCTTTAGGGCTTTCCCGCAGTTATTTTGAGCATCTGAGGCCGTTTCAGGGCCCGTTTTAGAGCCGCAAGGTTGCGGACAACAGTTTCAGGGTACGCTGTGACTTCGACTGTATTGACCGAAAGTGGGTGCGTAGATTACAGATTTCAGATCTGTAAGTTCAAAGGTATTTACCAGTGAGTAAACACAAGGTTTATCTGCAAACAGGCTGCAGATTGCATGTATTGTTGAGCAGACAGTTAAAAAGGCTGTCTGGTGTATTGCTGTGCACTACAGGTCCAGGGTTGCAGAAGATTTACTTGCTGTTGGTATTAATTTTGTGATAATGGCAGAGAACAGTGGAAGCCCTATCATTGAGAAGCTCGACAAGAACAAATACCCTTCATGAAAGTTCCGTGTCACGAACTTCCTTATTGGAAAAGGCCTCTACGAGTTTGTTTCAGGTGAAGAAAAGGAGCCGGATATGAGTGATCCTCCAACTGCAGAAGAGACAAAGGCACGGAAGGAATGGAATGCAAAGGATAAAAAGGTCATGTATTGGTTGTCTGCAGTAATTGACAATAATATGCTGGGACACATTAGAAATGTAGAGAATTCATATGCAGCTTGGACCATACTTGAAAGTATGTTTTCTGTAAATACAAAGGCACGAAAGATTCAACTCAAGCAAGAGTTGAATACATTAAAGAAAGGGAAGATGTCTATCAATGAGTATGCACTGAAGGTAAGAAGCATTGCAGATGCATTGGCAGCGATTGATGCAATGCCCGATGATGATGATGATTTGGTGTCGTCTACCTTGGGTGGACTTAACAATGAAAAGGCTTGGAAGTCTTTTGTAACTTCTGTATATGTCAGAAAGCCATTTCCAGATTTCGATGAGTTGGTCTCCCTTATGATCATTGAAGAGATCAACATGCAGAGTGAGACATCTGAAAGAAGTGGTGAACAGGTCCAAGCTTTCTACTCCAGTTCAGGAAGGGGACGTGGCAGGTTCTCTTCAAGAGGCCGTGGTATAGGACGTGGTAGTGACAACCAGCAAAACAGATTGAATCAGCAATTTGGCGATATGCAGGAGGTCGTGGTAACTTTAGAGGCAGGGGGAGCTTTAGAGGAAGAGGTGGATGGCAGAATAGAGGTTCTAACAACTCTGGTATTGTGTGCCACTACTGTGGCAAAATAGGTCATATTGCAGCTCAATGTTATGCTAAGAAAGATGATATCCGCAGTGGTAAGTTGCAGCAAGGAAACTATGCATCGTCTTCATGACAGAATGAAGACAAAAATGAACGTCTGTTCATTATGCAGCATATGCTGAATGCTGTTACAGGAAAGAGAACACATGAAGATGTTTGGTATGTTGATTCAGGTGCATCCAATCATATGACCAGCCATGCAGAATGGTTTGGAGAGATGCAGGATTTGCAAAATGTAGGTTATGTGCAGACGGGTGATGACTCATGCCACCCAATTTCACACATTGGAAAAGTTTCCTTGTCCTTGCATGATGGTAAGACAAATAGTATTTCAGACGTATTACATGTGCCATCTATTACAAAAAACTTGGTGTCAGTCAGTCAAATGGTAGAGCAAGGACTGCAAGTCAGATTTAATGCAAAGGGCTGCTTTGTGGAAGACTTCAATGACAAGTGCAGGTTGGTAGCAAAGGGAAGTAGAGTTGGACGTATGTTCACTCTAGATGCTGGAATTCCTACTATGAATGCTGCTATGTATGCCAAAGGAAAAGGTGTTGTTGCAGACATTGAAATTTGGCACAAACGCATTGGACATGTAAATGTACAAAGGCTGAAATTAATGCAGTCCAAAGGGTTGGTTACAGGTTTGCCTACATTTAAAGTTGCATAATTTCAGAAGGTCTGTGAAGCATGTCAGTTTGGTAAGCAGGCAAGACAACCCTTTTCACATGACACAGATGTAAGCAGAAATATTCTTGATGTTGTGCATACAGACATTTGGGGGCCTACACAAAATATATCTCTTGGAGGTAGTTCATACTTTGTCACATTCATTGATGATTGTTCTAGAAAGCTGTGGGTATATTTTATGAAGGAAAAGAGTGAAGCTTTTGAGCACTTTAGAACTTTCAAGGCTGCAGTTGAAAGAGAAACAGGCTTGAAAGTAAAGTGCTTGAGGTCAGATGGAGGGGGAGAGTATCTCTCAAATGAGTTCAGTGATTTTCTGAAGTCTCATGTGATAAAGAGACAGTTCACATGCAGGTATACCCCACAGCAAAATGGGGTTGCAGAAAGGAAAAACAGGCATATTGCAGAAGTTGCACGTGCCTTGATGGCTGAAAATAATATGCCTAAGCATTTTTGGTCTGAGGCTGTTCATACTGCTGTTTATATTATGAACAAAACTCCCACAACTGCAGTTCATGGTATGACCCCCGAAGAATGTTTTACAGGTAAGAAGCCTGATGTTTCACACTTGAAAGTATTTGGCTGCATTGCGTATGTTCATGTGCCAGATGAGTTGCGGAAGAAACTGGATCCAAAGGCTGAAAAGTGTGTCTTTATTGGATACTCTTTAGAGCAGAAAGGGTATCGCTGTTACAACCCTGTCACATGTAAGTTCAGAGTGAGCAGGGATGTCATCTTTGATGAAATGAGCAGTTGGTATGCATCTAGTGGTGATGCATTGGATGTTGATGATGATCATGACACTCATGTGCAGGTTGAAAGGCAAGAATCACAGACTCTTAGTGGACTAGAGACATCATCTGGTAGTCCTTGGTCTGGGAGACTAAGGAGTACCTCTACATCTTTGAGTGCATCTAGTAGCACTACAGGTAAAGACAAAGGAAAGAATAAAGTGTCAGAAGGCATTGATGCAGTTCTTGATGGAGACTCCAGTGGCTCAGAGAGCTTGGATGATGAGCTTGGCATTCCTTCAGTGAGGACTCCAGGTGTGCAGAGAGCACGTGTTAATGCAAAGACTCCATTGAGTGATCCAGTGGTACGTAGGTCTAGCAGGGTGAGATATCCTGTTAAAAGATTTTGTTTTGAAGGTTATGCAGCTCACCATTATGCTTATATGGTGAAACTAGTTGAGAATGTTGAGCCCACATGTTTTGAGGAGGCTGTTGGTCATGCTCATTGGGATGCAGCAATGGATGAGGAGATGGCTGCATTAGAGGCCAATAAGACTTGGGATCTAGTATCATTGCCGAAGGGCAAGAAAACCATTGGATGTAAATGGGTTTATAAGATTAAGAACAATGCAGATGGTTCTATTAGCAGGTACAAAGCTAGGCTGGTTGCAAAAGGCTATGCCCAAACATATGGCATAGATTATGATGAAACCTTCAGTCCAATTGCTAGGATGGCAACTGTCAGATGTGTGATTGCTTTAGCAGCAGCCAAAGGTTGGAGGTTGCAGCAAATGGATGTGAAGAATGCCTTCTTGCATGGTGATTTGCAAGAAGAAGTGTATATAGATTAGCCAGCAGGTTATGAAGATTTAGAGCATCCCACGTATGTGTGCAGGTTGAAGAAGGCTCTCTATGGGCTCAAGCAAGCACCTAGAGCATGGTCTGACAAGATCAGAGAGTATCTTGTCAATATTGGCTTTTATGTTTCTGATGCTGATCACTCACTTTATGTGAGAAAGGGAGATGCAGGTTTGGTCATCATAGTCATCTATGTGGATGCTTGATTATTACAGGTGATAGTGATAGTGGGATTGCTGAAGTCAAGGGCTGTTTGAAGATGAAGTTTGAGATGAAGGATTTAGGTGAGCTAAGGTACTTCCTTGGCATTGAGGTGATTAGATGTGATGATGGTATATGGCTGTCCCAAAGACAGTATGGCTTGGATATGTTGTCCAAGTATGGTATGACTGCATGCAAACCACTTTCAGTCCCGTTGGAGCAGAATGTAAAGCTGAGTGTTGATGTTGGGGATGAGATAGAAGACCCTACTATGATCAGGAGGATAGTGGGGAGTTTGATCTACATGACCATTACAAGGCCAGACTTGAGCTACGCTGTTGGTCTTGTGAGTCAGTTTATGCAAGTACCTAGAAAGCCACATTTGGATACAGTCAGACACATATTGAGATATGTGAAGTCCACATTACATTATGGACTTTTCTATGAGGCAAGTACAGATGTACATGTGTTTGGATACACAGATGCAGATTGGGCTGGTAGTATGTCTGATAGAAGATCTACCAGCGGATACATGTTCTCTCTTGGTAGTGCAGCAGTTGCATGGAGCAGCAAAAAGCAATCTACAGTTGCTTTGTCGAGTACAGAGGCTGAGTATAGAGGTGCTGCTGTTGCAGCATGTGAGGTAGTATGGCTGCAAAAGCTATTGGTTGATTTGGATGTGCAGGTGGAAGGTCCAGTTGTCATTTATTGTGACAACATGAGCAGTATACAGTTGGCTAGGAACCCTGTGTTCCATACCAGGACAAAACATATTGAGGTACACTACCACTTTGTGAGAGAGAAGGTACTAGCAGGTGAGATTGACTTGGTGTATGTCAGCACACAGGATCAGATAGCTGACATCTTCATGAAGGCATTGGGTACAGAGAAGCTTCAAAAGTTTCGAAGCTTACTTGGAGTTGCAGAGATGCAGTTGAGCTTGAGGGGGAGTGTTGAGATGACAAGCTCAACACATGTGGACATTGATGATGGACCGCCTGGTTAGATGGGTCCACACATCTACACTTAGCACGTCGGTGGTCATTATGACTCTCACATGGCCACTGACTCATTACTTATTATATTCAGGTTGTTACACCTATTTACAGCTGGCATAGTTATAGCGCCAGTCGACTAGTGTAGTCGGTTATGCATTGTTTGACTTAGTAGGCCACTTTCCTTTTATGTTGTATCTTATCTATACTTTGTGTACATTGAAAAGAGTGTGGAAGAAGAAGAAGAAATCAGCAAGAAAACGTTTTGGCCTCCATCTCTCTTCTTGTCTCTTGAGTGAGCTTCTCCTTGTGCATTCTGTGTGTGTTCGACGCAGCATCTTGAGCAACCCCCTCCACCACGCGATTCTTGACATAATCGGGCTGCTTGCCCCTTTTCTTCCCTTCTTGTTTCTTCTCCTGAGATGCATCCTCCATAACATACTCAGGTATGGCTTTTTCAGCCTCTTTTTGCTGGTCCATTTTACTTTGTGTTATGTGTTTTGATAGGCATGAAGAGAAAGGACCAACATTGTTCTCATCTCTTCTTCTCTTTTCTTCCACAAGAGCTTCTTGATTATGAACCTTAGCTATATAATCATAGGCTGAAAATGAATCCACTACTGCACTCCATCTTGTTCTCCCTGGTATACTCTGACTTGCATCAGCCAATTTGAACTATGCTATTTTGCCCTTTTCCATGCAATCTAATGCTTGTATCCAAACACAAGATTTTGCTTCAGCCATGCCTCCTTTACAAGCTTCATCAATCCTTTCAATTCTTAGCCCACATGTGGCTGCATCTATGGCATCAAATGCTATCCTTGTAGCCATCTCTTTCAACCTCTTCTGCATGCCAACATTTCCAAAATTTGGCTTTATTGGAAGACCAGTTGAATGTATCTTGCCATCTTTCCAAAACACTAACCTTTTTGCTTCTGCTTCACGATAGGCTATACAATCTCACTTTTCATGCTGTAAACTGTCACACCAAATGCATCTTCTTTTGTATCCTACTCTATATGGCCTTTGGGCTGTTGCCGACCCTTCTCTTCTACGTGACATAAAAAATTTCAACCTTTGCATTGATTTTTGTCAAATTCAGCCTCACATCATGCATGCCCTTGATTAATTCATCCATAGCATCACCTTTAAGAGCTAGACCAATAGGTATATGACAGATGATTTTTGATGCCAAGAAGTGCTTAAAAATAGCCAAAAATTTTGAATTTCAAGGAAAAAATAGACTTCATCGAAGGCGGCAGTTGCAATCAGTACGATTTTAAGCGGCAATGCGCGAAAGTGCTTAAAAGACCCACTGGATGACAGCTGGTGAATTTTCATAATTTTTTGGTGGGTCAGATGAGACCTTGGGAGATGCTCGGCAGTGGACTTCAAGATGGACACCCAAGATTTTTCGGACTTCAATTCGGGTACCGAACGATGAAATGGGGATGCTCGAGAGGCCAAGGCCAAAGGCCAAGTGAGAATGGACTTAAAAAAGTCCCAAGAGTCATGCCTTTTGGGGGCTCCCTTTGGAAGCCCCAAAAAATCAAAATTGTGGGGGGAGGGGGGGGAGGCGTTCGTTTTTTTCGGGCGCAGTCTGAGAAGGCACCCTTTTTTTTGTTAGATGGAGAGATGGGCTACGGGGCCTGCAAACAATGCCTCAACTGACCGGATGGCTGATCTACATTCAATCTTCGATGCTCATTGCTCCAGACCGCACGTGGAATGTCTGCATGGTTGTGGAGATCAAAATTCAATCTTTCTCTCTCCTTCCTCTCTCTCCCCTTAAGAGGCACTTCATGTGGCAAGAATCAAGAAGAGAATTGGGAGATGGATGCTTGTCTGGGAGGCACCGGATTGTTCCAAGATCTATGCTGAAATCTATGCTGAAATCTATGGCTGGTTGGTTGATACATAGTCCCAATTAAATATTTCAAAAACCCGAAACACACAAAAAGGCGGTATGCTCTATTTTATGAAAGAATTTTGCTTATTTTTGATCGTTCTCCTAAAAGCTGTAAAACAGGTGTTTCCTACTCTTGTAACCACTCTCACCAACATTCCAGATCCTACATTGGCAAGTACCATTCAATCTTGTTTTGGTGCGCAGATCGGTCGTTGTATGCTCACATAGTGAATCCCGGAAGGTCCCCAAGAACAATGAACTCTACTTTTTGCACAAGTTACAAGGTAAAAAGCATGAACGACAAGAGCAAGAGACCAATTGGGTGCAATCTCCCCCCATGCCTTGTGTGAGCGCTTCACAAAGCATGTATTTTATGTATATTTCTTCTTCATGCTCAATAATAGCCCAATTTACAAAAATATATCAAGCTTTTAGCTTTTGAGTTTGCTTTTACAAAAATAGAAATAAAGCTAATGGAAGGTGCCCAAAGAGTGTGGCATGCCCAATACAATGTCCAAATAGAAATAACATATCCGTGCGCATAGGTGCATACAAAATAATAATAAATAATCGATGCCTCAATAGACATGACAAAATATAGGCGTGGCGCCTATCAAAATATAATCCATAGATCGAATACTCGCTAGACTCCAATGCTTTTCTCCGCCACTGCTGCTATCTCTACACATCAACTGAAGCATTCACAATCGTTAGTAAAATAATACAATTAAACCGACAAAAGTGAATACCTAGCAGTCTTCAGCTACATAAATAAATCAACTGGTTAGAAATAAATCCTAACCTTAATTTATTACGAGTGCACACTCTAAACTCATAAACGTTTATTAATTTAATATGCATTTTATAGAATCACCTGCTATGGAATCACCCATGTACACACTAAATTAATGAAACACCCGAAAAGGACAGGCGTCCCCATCAACTTCTCGCACAAAGAATCCACTTTGTGTATGAGCCCCGGTCATCAAAGTTTACGGAATCCACCGTAAAACCTCACGGAATCCACTGTGGCACGGAATCCACCGTGAAATATGCCTCCTGGCATCATACCCCCGGGGTGGGATAGCAATTGACCTCAATTTCTATTAGCTCAATGTGGAGCTAACAGAGTGGGGAAAGCATTTAAGTCTCTAGCGTGCATCCATTGTGTTTCCCCTACAGGATGGTTCTTAAATTTAACTAGATATCTAGAATACCTTCGGCCAGTTCTAGTGGTCATAAAGTCAGTGTCTATGATAGCTTCTGGTTCAAGTATTTCAGTCTCTTCCTCTAATAAAGGTGGGTTTTCATAAACAGGGTGTACAGGTAATTGGCCTCTAAATGGTCTCAATAAACTAATGTGAAATGTGTTGTGAATTTTCCAATGAGGGAGTAATTCTAACTTGAATGCATTATCATTAATTTTATGAATGATCCTAAATGGTCCATAGAATTTAGGGGCTAATTTGACAACACATAATGTGAAATGTGTTATGTTTTTCTATTCTCAGCCAAACATAATCATCAACTTTAAAATTCATTGCTTGTCTTTTCTTGTTGGCTTGTTTGGTATATGATTGCTGGGCTTTAGCAATCATATCTTTGACCTCATAAAAAATAGTATTATGCATACTAGCAATATCATCAGCACTCTGAATTCTATTAGACAAAGATGCAACAAGTGTAGATAATCTATATCCATAAATCACTTCAAACGGTGCTTTCTTTGTAGATGTGTGTGGTGTATTGTTATATGCAAACTGTAATAAATGCAAATGTGTGTCCCATGTCTGTGGTTTAGTGATAGTATATGCACGTAAAAGATCTAGAATTGTGCTGTTAGTGGCTTCTGTTTGTCCATTAGTTTCTGGATGAAATGCAGATGAAAAATCAATCTTTGTGCCTAGGTTAGCAAACAGAGTAATCCAAAAGTTGTTACAAACTCTAGAATCACGATCTGAAATAATAACTTTTGGCAATCCATGGTTAGTAAAAACAGTTTTCAAAAATAATTGTGCTGCTTGTGATGCTGTTAAAGTTTTCTTACATGGAATGAAATATGCTTGTTTACTAAATCTATCTACAACTGTCCAAATCATATCATGGTTAGATTTAGTATTTGGTAAACCAGTAATGAAATCCATAGAAATTTGTTCCCAAGGTTTAGATGGAATAGACAAAGGCATAAGTAATCCATACTGTTTACCATGATGTCTCTTAATTCTTTGACAAATCAAACATTCAGAAACGAAGTTAGATACATCAGCATCCATATGCGGCCAATAAAAATCTTCAGTTAACGTACGTAAGGTAGATATGATACCTCTATGACCTTGATATGGAGGACAATGAATTTCATTCAAAACAAAAGATTGGAATGGAATTATAACACACAATCTCTTTTCATAAAACATAAATCCATCATTATATGACAATGAATCAATAGGAATGAAATTATTTTGAACTAATTTATTCCAATCAACATGAAAAGTAATATCCTGGTGATATGTATCTTTCATAGCAATCAAAGAATCAAAAGATATGATAGAAATATTATGAATGGCAGGTCTTCTACTCAATGCATCAGCCACTACATTTTCTTTTCCAGGTTGGTATTGAATGATAGGATGAAAACTTTGAATAAAGGAAGCCCATTTGATATGTCAGTCAGAGATTTGGGGTTGGCTAAGTAAATGTCTAATACTTTGCTGATCGGTCTTTATCATAAATTCTGAACCCATTAAGTAGTGTTTTCACTGTCTTAATGCTTGCACAACTGCTAATAGTTCTTTGTCATATGTGGAATATTTCAGCTCAGAGGGTTTCAGCTTACAACTAGAATAGGCTATAGGATGATTGTCTTGCATAAGTACGGGTCCTATTCCTGATCCACTAGCATCGGTCACTACTAGAAAGAATGGTCTATTAAAGTCAGGCAACTGTAGAACAGGGGCATGGGTTAATGCATGTTTCAGTAAGTCAAAGGATTTCTTTTGATTTTCGGTCCATTGATAAAAAATTGCTTTCTTCAGAAGTTTGGTTAATGGTAAAGCAAGTAATGAAAAATTACGTACAAACTTCCTATAGAAACTAGCAAGACCAAGGAATGAAGTAACTCATGCACGTTTTTAGGTACAAGCCAATTCAATATTGCATCAATTTTCTTAGGATCAACTTTAATTCCATCAGATGATACAATATGACCTAAATACTCAATTTCTGTTTTAAAGAATTCACTCTTTTCAGGATTTGCATACAGTTGATTTTCTTTCAATAACTGAAAAACCAATGACAAATGCTCATAATGTTCTTTCTCATTTTGACTAAACACCAAAATATCATCAAAGAAAACAATTACACAATACTGATATTTTAGAAATATACGGTTCATCATTCTACTAAACGTAGCAGGTACATTAGTCAGTCCAAAGGGCATGACCAAAAATTCGTAATGACCAAACTGTGTTCTAAATGCAGTCTTGAATATATCAGACTTATCTAGTCTCACCTGATGATAACCAGACTTAAGGTCAATTTTACTAAATATAGCAGATCCTTGCAGTTTGTCCATAAGGTCATCAACTCTAGGAATAGGATACCTATTCTTTATAGTGATCTTATTTAAAGCTCGATAGTCAATGCACATACGGTAGGTATTATTCTTTTTCTTGACTAATAGTACAGGTGCACCGAATGGAGAACTGCTAGGTCTAATCAATCCTCTATTTAGTAATTCCTCAACTTGGCTCTGGATTTCTTTTTGCTCTATCTGGTTATGCCTATATGGTGCTTTGCAAGGTGGTTGTGTGCCAGGGATCAAATCTATCTTATGGTCTTCTGGACGTGAAGGAGGTAAACCTGGTGGTAGGTCTTCTGCAAAACAGTCCTTAAAATATGCAAGAAATTCTTTATGCCTAGGGTGCATATGATTTTCCTTTACTTGCAATTCATTCACCCAAATGAGATAGGATTTACTACTCTTGCGTAATGCACGTTTAGCTTGAGTATGCGAAAGCAATGGAAAGACATTAGATGCATGCATACCATATAAGATAATAGATGTTCCTTGAAAATTAATATTCATTGTGTGTGTGGAATAATCTATATCTGGGTTATGCTGGTGTCGCCAAGGCATACCTAAAATAATGTCACTCGACTGTAATGGAAAAACTAAGAAATTTCTTCTTTCAGTGTATTGACCAATTTGAATCTCTAAGTCTTGCACTTCCTGTGTGCCATTATACCTAGTGCCTAAAAATACAGCTTTTATGCGATAATGCGTAGGTACAGTCTGTAATTTCAATTCTTTTACCAATTTTGCTGAAATAAAATCATGAGTACTACCGTCATCATGCAAAATAGTCTTTTCCTTTCCATGCACCAAACATTTCATAGTCAATAAAGAATGTGGAGTAGGCATACCTAGTAAAATATCGGAAGTAGTAGTAGTGTCGTCCTCATCTTCAGTGAAGTCAGGCATATCTTCATGTTCGTCTTCATCCATTGCTCCAAGGTAGTTGATATGAG
Source organism: Lygodium microphyllum (assembly GCF_053477565.2). Taxonomy (NCBI): domain Eukaryota; kingdom Viridiplantae; phylum Streptophyta; class Polypodiopsida; order Schizaeales; family Lygodiaceae; genus Lygodium; species Lygodium microphyllum. Next base: position 69,725,293 of record NC_141141.1, read on the forward strand.
CTAGTGGCTTCTTTGAATGACAATTTGCTGCTAGATGTCCAGGATGGTGGCACTTATAGCATACTATTGGCTTGGCTTTGGTTACATTGTTTGCAATGGCGGGAAGTCTAGGTACATTTGGATTTGGCTGTGGAATAAGTTTAAGGTTTTGATTGAGATTGGATGGTAATGCAGGTGGTTTTGCCCAATTCTTACGGAAAGATGATGAAGAGAAACGACCTGGATTAAATCTTCTAAAATTGGAATTGAATTGTTTTGATCCATAATTACCATTGGCTTGGAATTGCTGTGGTCGTCTGTCTCTACCGCGTAGCTTATCTTCAGTGTCGTGAGCTAGTGAAATAGCGTCTTCAAGAGTAGCAGGCTTGAACATGTTAACTTCAGCGTAGTAATGCCCAAGGAGTCCAGACATATACTTCCGCTTATGTGTCGCCTATGGTACGTCTTCAAGCATGCGTAGCTGGAGGAGTGCATTCCAAAAACGCTCTGTATACTGAGGTATAGGCTCATGATCCCATTGCTGGAGTAGATCCCATTGCTTAATAGCTTTCTCATGAAATTGCGGTGGAAGGAAATTCTGCATGAACTTCTTCTTGAAATCTTCCCAAGTAGCAGGACAATCTATGCTCTTGCGTACTACAGTCCACCAAAGTGATGCTCTATCTACCAAATGATTAGTAACACACTTGATTTTATCTTTTTCTGCATAGGTTTCCTCATGGAAATAGTCATCAAACTGACTAATGAATGCTAGAACAGTCTTTCCTTCTCGTATGCCATTGAAAGTACGAAATTTGAAACTTCGTTTACTTATCTTTGATTCCTTGTGAATGGTTTGAGCTTCAAGAGTGGCGTCGATGGTACGTCGAATCAGATCTTCAGCTTGAGGTTCTTCTTTGTCGGTAGACGCTCTTTGTAATTTTGCCAGTTGCGCTTGCAATGTTTGCCTAGCCCTTCGTTCTTCTTCCAATTGCATCATGATTAAGTCCAGCTTTTGCTCCATCGTAGGCTCAGGTAGGTCGCCTTCAGCCATAAGATCATCCATATGTGGTTCCGTCATCCTGTAAAACTCAAAAGACCTTTCTCACTCAAAATCAAGTTAGCAGGATGAGCGTAGCTCAAATTCGGGAATACAAGGCTTATGTGTTTTTGGGTATATCTTTCTCAATCTTCAGAAAATCTGCGATTTTTCCTTCTTCATATGCTGAAAATGCTTTAGCAAACCGGCGTATGGGTAGAGTACCTTCCAATGAACAACTTTGCAGTTCGGAGTTTCTGCGCAGGAACAGTCCTTCTAGGAGTTTTGAGCACAAGTCAGTTCTGACTCCAGTTGACTAGTCTGACTTGCAGAGTTGCAGACTTATGTGACTTGCAGAGTTGCAGAATTGCAAAACTTAGTCGACTTAATGAACTTGCAGAACTTGATCAGAATTTACTTGCAGAACTTGACTTCTGTGGTGTGTGACTTGGAGTTGTTGACTTGCAGAGATGACTTGTCTTAAGTAGACTAAGCTTAATTGTTTAAGCTTAAGGGGGGGGGGGGCTTAAGGAAGAAAAACGGCGCAGATTCGTTGTGGGGGAGCCGTTTTTTACCGTCGCGAGATTTTCGGGCATCCTCTCACAGCTCGATGACGAATTTTGAAGCTTTTTATAAGCTTCCTAAAGCTTTTAAGCTTCAACACTAAGCTTTTGAAAAGAATTAGATATGGAGGTTATGAGCTTAACTTTGGTTGTCCACGACTTGTTGAAGGAGATGTAGGAGTGGTCCTCCGCCTGGATAGCCCGGTCCTTCGCGATCTAATGACAGAAACAAGGGTTCTTGATCGCCAGAAGTCTGCCTATATCGACGGTTCGCGACGAGTTTGACCATAGAGCCCGATCATTCCAGGAGCTCCGCCTTCGCACGAGATGGGTAGCGATTGGAAGCTCTTGATCTCAGCTCCGCTCTGATACCACTGGTGCGCAGATCGGTCACTGTATGCTCACGTAGTGAATCCCGGAAGGTCCCCAAGAACAATGAACTCTACTTTTTGGACAAGTTACAAGGTAAAAAGCATGAACGACAAGAGCAAGAGACCAATTGGGTGCAATCTCCCCCCATGCCTTGTGTGAGCGCTTCACAAAGCATGTATTTTATGTATATTTCTTCTTCATGCTCAATAATAGCCCAATTTACAAAAATATATCAAGCTTTTAGCTTTTGAGTTTGCTTTTACAAAAATAGGAATAAAGCTAATGGACGGTGTCCAAAGAGTCTGGCACGCCCAATACAATGTCCAAATAGAAATAACATATCCGTGCGCATAGGCGCATACAAAATAATAATAAATAATTGATGCCTCAATAGACATGACAAAATATAGGCGTAGCGCCTATCAAAATATAATCCATAGATCGAATACTCGCTAGACTCCAATGCTTTCCTCCGCCACTGCTGTTACCTAGTAGTCTTCAGCTACATAAATAAATCAACTGGTTAGAAATAAATCCTAACCTTAATTTATTACGAGTGCGCACTCTAAACTCATAAACGTTTATTAATTTAATATGCATTTTGCGGAATCACCCGCTATGAAATCACCCATGTACACACTAAATTAATGAAACGCCCGAAAAGGACAGGCGTCCCCATCAACTTCTCGCACAAAGAATCCACTTTGTGTATGAGCCCCAGTCATCAAAGTTTACGGAATCCACCGTAAAACCTCACGGAATCCACCGTGGCACGGAATCCACCGTGAAATATGCCTCTTGGCATCATGTTTGGATGAAGAAAAGAGGAACCACAAAGAAAGCAGCAACAGTCAAGCAACTTCAAATTCCCGTGATCAAGTATTGGTTCATACAGTTATCACTAGATGTTCTTTCTGTAAGAAAAAAGGACATCTTATAAACAACTGCTGGAAGAAGTATCCCAAGAAGATGAAATGTAACAAGTGCAAGAAGACAGGGCATATCACTAGTAAATGCCCCAACACTCATGATATACCCAAATAATTGGTGGCCAACTATGCCTCCAATCCATCGACTGTTTTGACTATTTAAATCATCTACCTAAAACAACCTTGTAAGCCTAATTTATAAAGGCATCCCAAGAAGGGGGGGAACCTCTTACATGCTTTGTAATCCAATGCCACCCTGGCATTGAGGGGGGGTGTTAGAAGGAAGGCATAGGAACCCACTATAAGCAAGGGAGTATAAGGGCAGATGAGTGTGAATAGCCCTAGGGGCAGGGGAAACCCTAACCCTAGCTTGGCAAAGGCTATATAAACAGCCTATGGGTCACTATCAAGTGTGGGAGAGTGTACCCAAGTTGTACTCTAAGCAACTTAGTAAGCAAGATTTCATTCTTGTCCTTTGAGCTCTCTTCTCCCTCTTGTGCACACATTGCAATGCTGCAACTCTGGTTTTCAACAGAAAGATATGGAAGCAATGCAACTTGCTCATGAGTTAGGATATCACAAACATTTCATAAATGGTAGTGCAGCTATCTACAAAAGTTGTATTTTTCCAATATACATGATGCAACAAGACAGTGACTCTATATGGACTAATTTTGACTTCCATAGTAAATATATCCCTTACATTAAGGGCTTTTGCATAGCTATGAAATATATGCTTGTTAAAAATTTAAAGTGTTTTGTGTAGTTACCTTGATGTTTTTAAACACCACCAATATCAATGAGAGAATCTACTTAATGTTTTTTATTATTTCAATAACATTAGTTAATTGTATTGAAATTTCTTATAAAGTTGTTTAAATCCAATTTTGTGCTTTATGTCTTAGCTAACAAATAAGTCTTAATTGATAATAAAATTTATGTCTATTTCTTTGGAAACACAAACATTAGTCAAAGGTTAAATCTTTAGTCTTAGAAAAATCATAAACTTCTAGCTTGGTATATAAATCTTCATTTTATGATATGACAATTTATTTAGCTAGTCAAAGTGTGAAGCTAGTTGATTTTGGCCAAAGCCAATATCCATCTTGTTCATATATTATCAAGATAGATAGAAATTTTGAAAAAAAGATATTTATATATCATGCATATACATACAAAAAATGTAAATGGGGTGAGCAATTATTTGACACACTTGTGTCTATTGGTTTACACAAAAAAAGAATCATCACATCATAGGTTATCCAAACTTATTACGATATGGTATTAGATCAAGTTATTAAACCACACCTAATTAGTGGTGACTCTTTTAAGATCCTAGTTCATGAAACTTATACATGTCACTTTAAATGATGCTATATCTAAAAGAAAAAACTCGTATTATAATATCTTCAAATCCATAACATTATAAATTTTGGCCATGATAACATACTTTCATACAATGTTTAAGGCTCTTGTATTCTAAACTCTCTCTCCACTCCATCAAACCTTTGTATTCTTACATTAAACTTGGAAATTTCCTAAGTATATACTAGTTAAGCCTCCTTGATGTTTCCACCACCGTACAACATCATATTTTGTTAGTATGCTAGAAAAGATAGAGGTGAAATCCAAATCTCGTAACAGCCACATAGCTTACATTCATCATTTAAGCTCTCAAGATGTGTGATCTCATATTTGTAACATACAAAGTGCCCTTTAAAGATAAACATAAACATAGTGCTCTCTTTCATTCACAAAAGTAAGACATTCATTCAAAGTGGGACTTGGAAAATTCCCAAAATCTCTAATATGGTGTTCTAGAATTGGCACTTCAATTGATTAAAGAAGAGATTATATAGCCTACACCACTCAAAGACTGTGTGAAGTTATATCTAGGTGTTCCCTCCAATTGGATGAATACATAGGTTATCAACAAACACCTCCAATTCTGGCTTATGCATGTCTTTGAAGATGGCACACATATGAGGCACTAGAAGGTAGCTGGTGGAGTTAGCCCAAATGGCATGACTATGTAGGGTAGGCAAACACTATCTTATGCCTATCGTTGGGGTGTACCTACACCTAGTTATAACCTGAGAAGCCATCCAAGAAACTATAGGTCTCTTTGTCCACTACTCTTTCAAGCATGTACTCCATGTAGAATAGTGAATAGTTATCTCTCTTTATCGCAACATTGACTTTTTTATAGTTTATTCATACTTGAATTTTTTTGTTCTTCTTTAGGATAATCATTATGGGTGATACCTAGTCTATGTGCTCGATTTCATAGATGAATCTGGACTTCAATAACTTATCTATCTCCTCCTTGATGGTGTGTGCATGCTTTGGATTCATTGGGTAGGGCCGCTGTTTAACTGGTGTTGCATTAGGAGTCATCCTCGCGATGTTATGGGTCATGACCCTTGGATTGACTCCTTTGAATTTATCTAAGGACCAAGTGAATACATCTATGTACTTTCATAGGAGAATGATGAGATCAGCCTCCTCTTGCTCAATCAGGTCATTAGCTATGAACACAAGTCGAGGCTTTTTCCCTTCCCTTGCCAAGTTGACTTCCTTGATCTTAGCAGGCCCTTCTATTGCTTATCCTTTCCTCTTAGCTCCTAACAAGATCATTACCTTATCACCCTTTTTAAACTTTGTAAAGCACTTAGGTAGGTCTTAGGGCTTCAGTTCTTCAACTTCCGACCCCTTTGGCAACTTTCTTTTTTCCTCCATCAACTGCCTGTGCCTTAGGTGGACTAGTAGGTTCCCTTTTGTACGTTTGGTCTTAGGTGGTTGGGGTATTTTTGGATCGTTCTCAGATCTCATTTTTGACTTAGAGTTAAAGTCACAACCTTCACTAGAAGAAGGAGTTTCCCCTGGTGGTAGTAACTTTTGTTAGCTAACAACTTTGAGGTGGATTCTATTCTAAGGAGTGGTGTGGTACTTGGTTGAACTATTTCAACTTGCTTGTAGTCCTATCACTCCTAGGTGGTCTAGTCTCATTCCATTCTGAAGACTCTTTTGATCCTAAAAACATTGGATTTTCATGGCTTGGAGTCTACTCATATCTGTTCAATCACTTAGCCGTCCGTGTAATACTCTATTGTCTCGGCCTCTTCCTCACTTTCCTCATTTGTAGAGTAGTAATCTTCATACTCGTCCTTTGAATCATTACATTCTGACTACTCATCATCTCCTAGGTTTCTATTCACAACCCTCTTCTCATATGTGATTAGTGCCCAATTGTACATTAGGTTCAAGTTGTTTACTTTGGTTCATTTCCACTTTGGCTTGTCCATGAGATCCTTGAGGGGTTTGAGACTAGCAACTAGGTTACTTGCTAGCTCTCTTGCCAAGTATTCAAGGATCCCCTGGAGCTTGAGTTTGTTAGACAGAATGTGGAAAGGGACAAGTGTTGGCTATGGGCTATCAGCCTATTGGGAGCCCAAAGGCCCCTATTTATTTTAACGTGGGGTGGGGAGGGGGGGTTTCAAGGTGTGAGCAGCAACCCCCCCTCCCCCGATCATGACAATTTGATCAAAAGGGGGTGGAGACGCTACATAGAAGTGATAAAAACTAATGATCTCCATCAAATCTTTGATTTTTTCACTCTCCATTGCCTATTGAACTGCAAAAATGGCTGCCCGCTGTGAGGTGTCCGCTAGTCCCAATCCACGGCACACTTTTTAGTAGTCCATCAGTAGGTTTTCCCATAAATGATGCCGCCCGGTGCTCCCTTGGAACATCACGGGGTTGTCACTTAGGCCCTACCGAGTCTACTTCGCAACGGGAGAGTTCTGGCCGAACCCACTAGGATCGACCTGAAGACTTGGGTTCCTAAAATTGGATGGGTCTCCTAGCAGCCAGCTAGCGTCAGTAATTTTGAGTTCCACTTTTTAGAGGATTACTCGATCTGAAGCGGACTTGCCATTGCACTTGGTTCAAAGAGAATGGGAGACGGAGGGGAGTGCAGTACGTCAACCCTCCTGCCCATAAGGCAAAATCCCATTCCAGCCCCCTAAAACAATGCAAGTCGGTTCTACCTAATGACTACTTGGTCAATTTATTGTCTTCCTATTTCTATTTTCCGATGTAGAAAAGCTCCCAGCTAACCGGGACCACCCTACCATTGGACGGACCCGTCGGGGGTTACGCCCACCCGCTTTCCTCTGATGATGGGTCATCTTTAGTTTTTTAATGACCTACAACACATTTATTGGAACATATACAACCAGCTTCCTTAATTAGTCCATTAAGTCACACGTTCCTTCACATAATTTATCTCACTAACACGCATACAATTCGAACAGTAAAGCAAACTTCTTTATTATATTGGAAGTTTATTACAATTTCCATCATTCCTTCCTAGCGGAAGATACACAGAATTCCATAAGGACATTCTGTCCCACCAAGATTCCACCCTCATAACTAGTATTTAGGGTTCCAGGATCCCATCTTGGGTCACAAAGGGGCTCATCAGATTCTTGGAACAATGCAGGATTTACAGCCAGAGCCCCCTCTGGCACCCACAATTCCTACTGCTCGAGACTATCCCTACTGACAGACCTTTTGCCTACGGAATCAGTCCAAGCCTCTCGTAGCGATAATCATGACCCCCTTGGAGTAGGGTCTCACCGCTAGCTTGGGGGTAGCCTAGCGCGATCCTTCCTTTTATTCTGTTTGACAATAATCTCAATCAAAAATATAGATTCTAGCAAACACAAACAGTCCTTTCAAATATGTATCAAATAATGCAATGACAATCATCCCAACATGTAAATCACAGTTTCACATAGCCAAGGTAGACCTTATCCTAAGGTAACCTTACATTCTAATGAGGATTCTTCTCCCCATAAAGAAGTGTTGAGTACACCTCTTATAACATGTTAAGCAAGGCATGAGTTTTTCCATTTGGATTCACTTATCCAACATAAGCAAAATCCCTTAAGAAAATATATTGTGTCAATAACTCAACGAGATGATCTATAGGATTCCCAAATACACAATCAGTTTCTATAACCTTCACTAATCAATTCTTAACCTCGTCGCATTTGATCATAACTATATTGAATGCGCATAAAGACATATGTACAATAACCTTTGGCAATTAATTCTATCCTGATTCTATGCCTTAGTATCTCAACTATTCTAGCTACAAATCATAGTGATTAATCGTTTTATGCTTGTACTAATATGTCTTTCTAGATGAGTTATCAGTTTAATGTGTAAGTGAAGAATATGGAAGCTAATATCTTATGTAATTATCTTATATTGAAAATTGATAATCTAGTAATGAATAACCTGGTTTGGCAGCATGACGACATTAGGAACTTCATCTTTACTCGCGCTCGCATTAGCCATACCCGATGTTCCATTTGTAGTGGCAACTCCCGCAACTTGGGGCACTCCCGTATCATTGGCAATACCCATTGCTTGACCGGTTGCGTTGATCTCCATGGTTTTTCCACTTCGTCGCTTTGGAACCATCGTCCATGAGTGGTTTGAGAGATAGGGAAGGTGGGATAGATTTTAGATGAGAGAGGGTAAGAGAATATGGCTTAGTTAAAGATCGAGACAAGAGATTTGAGCTAACTCTCTTCCTCTTTCTCTTTCTCTCTCTCTCTCTCTCTCTCTCTCTCTCTCTCTCCCTCTCTAGCTTCTCGCAGCCTCTTGAAGGAGTATTCTTCTTTCTCTCTTCTTCTCTCTCGTAGCCTCTCGGGGTCTCCTTATCTCCCTCTAAGTGCCCCCCATGCCTCTTATTTATAGTGAATTGGAGAAGAGGGCTTGTGGTTGAGAAGTGGAGCTCTTTGTGGAGGGGGATCTTGGAAAGATCAGTGATCTGATGCTCAGATCATAAATCTGATGGTTCCATTGGCTTTGAAAGGGGGGTAAAACCCCAAGACACTTGCTTAGAAAGCTCTCAGTTCACTCCTTATTCTTTTCTTTGTTCGAAGTGCTGTCTACTGCCTGTAAACTACGATCGCGGCACGCGCGATTTCGCCAGTCACTTTTCTTTATTTTTCTTTTTATAAAATCTTCAAACTAACTAATACATCACTTGTTTTTTTTCTTTTAAATGACATCTAGTTCTAGAAATCTCCATAACTATTTTTTTAAAAAAAATTAAGATAATCTCTAAAATATCTAAAATATTCTAGTCTTGTCCAAAAGTCTAATATTTTTAGACCATCCAAACTATACACATTATCCTAGTGATTAATATAACTTATAAGTTTCGTTCACGTTGTAATTTACGTGAAGGGTGGCCACGGTCCTTGCCAATTCAAAAAAAATATCGAATTTACGACTCTTGATTTTTCTAAATAAAATATTTTAAATTAAATAAAAATTATTAATACTTATGCAATAATGTCCTAGTTGCATCTCGCATATAGGTTAAATATATATTGCGATGTTCTTGTGCATTGGAAGGTTTGCATTGGGTAATTTACGTTGGAAAGAATGAATTATGTTGTATACAATGCATTTGTGCAATAAAAATCCCTTGTGATGATCGTAAATAGGTTAATTCATAGAAGGATGTTTAATTAAAGAATAGATAGTTGCTATGGAGAGGAATAAAAGAGTTATATTTTATTTAGAATTTGCATAAGCAACAGCATTATTATTCGTGTGACTTGCATGGGAAAAGAAAATATTATGTTTTTATAGCATTGTAAATTTACATAGCATAACTTGCGTGCATAAGCAACTTGCATGCATAAGTAAATGTATGAAAAGAAAAAGGGTTATATTTTATTTGATGAAAAGCATATAGGATACAATACGCATGAAATGATAGTTACATTCAATATGAAAAGATAGGTTAAGTTAAGTTAAAATGTTGCTTAGTATTGCGCTTGCACAGTTAATCCAGCGTTCTCATACTTAGATCATTCTATGTTGCAAGTAAGAGAGGGTACTAGGCCTTAGGACACAAATACTAGTAATATCACAAACAAAGGATGTTAAGCGACCAAGAAAGTTGCTTAAAAACTGTCGTTATACAACCTTAGACTACGGAACAAGGATGTTTCCCTAGTCTAAGATAAATCGATAGGTTAAACTCGAGGTTGGATTATCGATCAAGGTCTACGCCTTGGATATTTGGAGAGGATAATTTCGGACAATCACCGGATTGTCTGATTAGACAATCTTACTAGGGACAAGTGGTCCATAAGGGAAAAGGGTGTGATCCTAGGGTTCTCATCTTAAAGATCGAAGGACCAAACGTTAAGATCTCACAAGAAATCCTAGAGCCAAATCAATCTTCAGTCTATTGGGACTAGGGTTTTGGATTGGGGTCCATGGAACTCCCAAATCCTATACCTTGATCAAAGGTATTCTTAGTCCAAGAATGCCATATGACAGGAGATGTAATTCCTCAAGATAGGTACTGCTACCTATCTCATGCAACAAGTCTGCAAGGTCATATGCTATTGCAACTAAATCATAAGATGCTACTACTACATCTTAGGCCAAGGAAGGCGAGATCTAATTACAAGTTAGATTCGTTAAGAGTCAAGTAGTCACCCTACTACAACTCTCTCTTGGGGACCGATTTGTCAAACTTAGGGAAATTGTGAATTGCCAAGAAGCAAATTGACCAACCAAGGACGGCGGGGTTGTCCATTGACTATAGTACAAGGAGACCTAGAGTAATGATAATTGGGGTCGATAGGGTATAAACCCTAACCCAAAGAAAAAGGGTAAACAAGCAACCTAGCTTTCCAAGCCCTTGGAATCTTGCCAAGTCACGAACGATCCACGATCGAATGCTGGGAGTATTTGGGAAGAAGGAATCACACCTTAGTAGTTGGTCGTATGAATGACCACAGAAATGATCATGATTGTACACTTAGGTACGTTATTTGAACTTCTTCGCTCAAGGAACTAATTCAAGGCCAAACACTTAATGCTTCAAGTTAATAGCCTGGAGGGAGAGGCAGGTTCAGTTACCTCTGACTGCCTGCCTGCTGGCCCTATCCAAGGGGGTTGTTAGCCGAGTCGGGTGCATGGACCGAACCCGTCGTGAGAGGTCTCTCCGTGGGTGCTGCTTGGAGCGAGAGGATGCTTGGGTGCCAGGGGAGGCTCTGGATGTAAATTACTTGCTTACAGGCGAAACTTGGACTAACAATCTTGATGATTGCTGGGATAGCCTTCGGGCAAGATACTTGATGTATTCCAAGACTATGATAAATAAAGATCAAATATTTGGAAAAGAAACTTGCTTCACATTGTTTTTTTAATGTCAGTGCCTAAGTTACGTGAAGGAACCTGTGTTTAAATTGGTTAATTAAGGAAGTTGCCTTTGCATGTCAAACATAATGTGGTAGATAATTAGATAACTAAGCTTTATCAGATGTCTCTTCGGAGACATCTGATAAAATTGGAACAATACAGAGAAGATTAGCATGGCCCCCGCGCAAGGATACAAATTGAGAAATGGTCCAAATTTTTATAAGATGTCTCTTCGAAGACATCTGATAAATACAGGGGAGGGTGAGTAGAATAGAGCAGTGTTTTCTATTGAAAACATTTCTTTACTCACTTATGGATGCTGGGTTGCAGAGTCACGAAGCATGGAGTAAGTTCTTGGTGTTCCAGGTCATGTTCATGACTGCAATGCATGCTTCGAATTATCGTCAGAGGCTTGGCATGATGAATATTCTGGACCGCATCTATAATCCTTCGCCCTTGTATGAGGAGCGGAGATGGACGGGATACTCAGGAATATACTACATAGCAGCCCACCGACTCGCGTACCTTCAGATCAACTTGAAGAGAATCAAGTGGATGGAGGATTTAAAGATCATGAAGCTATTCATCTTTGTCGAAGCTCGCGTAAACGCAACTTTGCATGTTAGCGGTCAGCAAGTCAAGCAGAACAAGTATGTCTATGAAGAAGTGACCCAAGTGATCTCTGCTGACAGAATCAAAGTGTTAGGGCGCTATGAGAAGAACGGGTATCAAAGGAAGGGATACCCCAAGCTTAGGGAGGATATAACTCTATTTTGGTTGTAGTAGATATGCTCACCAAGGTCGCACATCTCATCCCTATCAAGACAAACTATAAAGCTTCAGACATCGCAAGATTATTCATCAAGGAAATATTCAAACTTCATGGTTTACCCAGAAAAATCATTAGTGATCGTGACTCTCTTTTCACATCACACTTCTGGAGGGCTATCTTTGAGGCTATTGGAACTCAACTCTGTTTCAGCACAGCTTACCATCCCCAAACTGATGGTCAAACAGAACGAGTCAATCAAGTCATTGAAGATATGCTTAGGGCATACTACTGTCTCAAATCCAAAAAGTGGATGCAATACTTACCACTGGTTGAGTTTTCTTACAATGCTTCTTACCAATAGAGTATTCAGATGACCCCTTTCCAAGCATTGTATGGGCATGATTGGCGTGCCCCTTTCAACTTCTCGGATCTAACTTTGAGGGTAGAAGCTTCAAGACAGATGCTGGAAGACATGGATGATCAAATCAAATCAATAAGACAAGACATTCAAGCTGCCAAGGATAGACACAAGGCCTACGCTGACTTGAAACGACAAGACAGATCCTTTGTCAAAGGTGATATGGTCTTCATCCGTGTACACCCTAAAAAGAGTTCACTGTCCTTGGGAGAGTACAAGAAGCTAAGTCCGAGGTATTGTGGACCTTATAAGATCATCAAGTGCCTAGGGCCTAATGCTTACAGACTACAGCTACCCGCAACTCTAAAGATTCATAATGTATTCCATGTTAGCCTATTCAAAAAGTATCTACCTAATCTGAATCATGTACTTGATGATCAGCAAATTGTAATGCCTAGCCAAGGAGTCCTTGAGCTACGGCCTGATAGAATCCTAGATTTTAGGGAGAGGCATTTGAGATCAAGGACCTTGAGAGAATACCTCATCAAGTGGAAAGATTATCCCGAAGAGGATGCCACCTGGATGGATGAAAATACTCTCAACCAACAATACCCCCAGATCTTCTCTAGATGAGGACATCTCGATTCCTCTAAGGGGGAGAGGATGTAATATTTCCAGTGCCTCTCCCATAACAACCCCCCTCCTTTTTTTAAAATTTTAAAATTAGTTCAATTTTTTTTCCTCTCTCTCTTCCCCTATCGACAACATGTCAGGGAGAGAGAGAGAGAGAGGGAGTAAGAGTGGGAGAGGGGACATGCAACCCCCAGGTGTGGGGTGGCGACCCGCCAAATGGCCATCTCCCCCACCCATGAACCACCCCCTCCCCACTATATAAGCGAAGCCCCCCCTCCCCCTCGGACAGGTCGTCTTCAACGCCACACACCCCCTACTCCACCTGACACACAACGCCACCCCTTGCTCTGCCAACACATTGCCAGGCTGCCGGATGCTACCACATACCTTCATCACCATCATTTTCATCATCATCACCATTCTCATCGCTATTAAGGAGGAGGAGATGCTGTAAAATCCGACTGGCAGAAAGTAAGAAACTAAACAAGCTTCTTAAGAAGCTTCCACTAAAAGCTTCTTAAGGGTTCTTCACCCGTTGATCGCGTGAAGGACACAATTTGTTGTGAAGGGAATTCTCTTGCCGGAAGGAAGGACTGCCAACTTGTGGAAAATTTCAGCACACCCTCCACCTGCCCATTATTCCCAAATCCCAATTGCGATGGCCCCAAAGCGCCATACAAGAGGAGCACGCATGGGAGCAAGAGGAGCACGTGCAGGAGTCCCCACCTGAAGCGCAAGAATCGATAATACCCCTCCTGCGGATGTTCAAGTTGTTGCATTTTTGAATGTATCGTTCATGTGTTAAAAGATGCACTTATGCAATAATGTCCTATTTGCATCTCACATATAGGTTAAATATATATTGCGATGTTCTTATGCATTGAAAGGTTTGCATTGGGTAATTTACGTTGGAAAGAATGAATTATGTTGTATACAATGCATTTGTGCAATAAAAATCCATTGTGATGACCGTAAATAGGTTAATTCATAGAAGGATGTTTAATTAAAGAATAGATAGTTACTATGGAGAGGAATAAAAGAAATATTTTATTTAGAATTTGCATAAGCAACTGCATTATTATTCGTGTGACTTGCATGGGAAAAGAAAAGATTATGTTTTTATAGCATTATAAATTTACATAGCATAACTTGCGTGCATAAGCAACTTGCATGCATAAGTAAATGTATGAAAAGAAAAAGGGTTATATTTTATTTGATGAAAAGCATATAGGATGCAATACGCATGAAATGATAGTTACATTCAATATGAAAAGATAGGTTAAGTTAAGTTAAAATGTTGCTTAGTATTGCGCTTGCACAGTTAATCCAGCGTTCTCATACTTAGATCGTTCTATGTTGCAAGTAAGAGAGGGTACTAGGCCTTAGGACACAAACACTAGTAATATCGAAAAACAAAGGATGTTAAGCGACCAAGTGAGTTTCTTGTAAATTGTCATTATGACCTTAGACTACGGAACAAGGACGTTTCCCTAGTCCAAGATAAATCGATAGGTTAAACTCGAGGTTGGATTATCGATCAAGGCCTACGCCTTGGATATTTGGAGAGGATAATTTCAGACAATCATCAGATTGTCTAATTAGACAATCTTACTAGGGACAAGTGGTCCATAAGGGAAAAGGGTGTGATCCTAGGGTTCTCATCTTAAAGATCGAAGGACCAAACTTAAGATCTCACAAGAAATCCTAGAGCCAAATCAATCTTCAGCCTAGTGGGACTAGGGTTTTGGATTGGGGTCCATGGAACTCCCAAATCCTATACCTTGATCAAATGTATTCTTAGTCAAAGAATGCCATATGACAGGAGATGTAATTCCTCAAGATAGATACTACTACCTATCTCATGCAGCAAGTCTACAAGGTCATATGCTATTGCAACTAAATCATAAGATGTTACTACTATATCTTAGGCCAAGGAATGCAAGATCTAATTACAAGTTAGATTTGTTAAGAGTCGAGTAGTCGCCCTACTACAACTCTCTCTTGGGGACCGATTTGTCAAACTTAGGGAAATTGTGAATTGCCAAGAAGCAAATTGACCAACTAAGGATTACGGGGTTGTCCAAGATCTATTTGAATATAGTACAAGGAGACCTAGGATAATGATAATTGGGGTCGGTAGGGTATAAACCCTAACCCAAAGAAAAAGGGTAAACAAGAAACCTAGCTTGCCAAGCCCTTGGAATCTTGCCAAGTCGCGAACGATCCAGGATCGAATGCTGGGAGTATTTGGGAAGAAGGAATCACACCTTAGCAATTAGTCGTATGAACGACCACAAAAATGATCGTGATTGTACACTTAGGTACATTGTTTGAACTTCTTTGTTCAAGGAACTAACTCAAGGCCAAACACTTAATGCTTCAGGTTAATAGCTGGGAGGGAGAGGCAGGTTCAGTTACCTGCGACTGCCTGCCTAGCCCTATCCAAGGGGGTTGTTAGTCGCGCCGGGTGCATGGACCAAACCCACCGTGAGAGGTCTCTCCGTGGATGCTGCTTGGAGCGGAAGGACACTTGGGTGCCGCAGGAGGCTCTGGCTGTAAATTCCTTGCCTCCAGATCCCGCACAAGAGGCCAACGTGACTCGATATGGGATCTCGAGGCGCGTGTACTACTCTATGGGCGATGCAACTATAACGTATCCCCTTGTCCACTTGTGGGACACGTCTTAGTAGCCCATCGGGAAGAGAGTCTAGAAAGCGCCACCTGGAACTCGCAAGGAATGTCACAAGGTTTGCGATCTAGGTCTTCTCGAACCTGCCCCGAAGCGGAAGTATCCGACCGTTCCCACTTAGGACCAACCTGATACAAACTGTATTTTTGGCTTACCAACCTCACCTTTGTTGAGATGACAAGCTCAATACATGCGGATATTAATAATAGATTGCATGGTTAGATGGGTCCACACATCTACACTTAGCACGTGAGTGATCATTATGACTCTCACATGGCCACTGACTCATTACTTATTATATTCAGGTTGTTACACCTATTTACAGCTGGCATAGTTATAGCGCGAGTCGACTAGTGTAGTCGGTTATGCATTGTTTGACTTAGCAGGCCATTTTCCTTTATGGTGTATCTTATCTATACTTTGTGTACATTGTAAAGTGTATGGAAGAAGAAGAAGAAATCAGCAAGAAAACGTTTTTGGCCTCCACCTCTCTTATTGTCTCTTGAGTGAGCTTCTCCTTGTGCATTCTGTGTGTGTTCGGCGTAGCATCTTGAGCAAGT
The DNA here is from genome assembly GCF_053477565.2 of Lygodium microphyllum. NCBI lineage: Eukaryota > Viridiplantae > Streptophyta > Polypodiopsida > Schizaeales > Lygodiaceae > Lygodium > Lygodium microphyllum. The sequence goes on from NC_141141.1 coordinate 69,741,434, forward strand.
CCCCCCATCACGCAATTCTTGATATGGTATCAGAGCCACACCACTGAGAGAGGTTGATTTCGAAGGCTGAAGTGAAGGAGAAAAAGCAAGGTTCGAGCAAGCAAGCCACGGGTAAGAAGCTCTCCCATTCTTCCACTCTTTCTCTTGGACAATGCCTGTGGAGGCACCAGAAGCAAGGCGGAGCAAAAATCTCAGATTGCAGTGAGATTTGGTGTGTGCGAAGAGCGCTGTGTATTCTGTAGATGAGCCCTTTAGGACCTTCTTGCTGCTATTTTAGCCATCCGAGGTCATTTCAGGCCCCGTTTTAGAGCCGCAAGGTTGCGAATAACAGTTCGAGATACCCTACAATTTCAGCTATGTCTGCCATATACAGGTGCACAGGTTACAGATTTCAGATCTGTAAGTTCAAAGGTATTTACGAGCGAATAAACACAAGGTTTATCTACAAACTGGTTGCAGATTGCATGTATTGTTGAGAAGACAGTGAAAAAGGCTGTTTGGTATATTGCTGTGCACTACAGGTCGAGGGTTGCAGAAGATTTGCTTGCTGTTTGGTATTAGTTTTGTGATAACGGCAGAGAACAGTGGAAACCCCATCATTGAGAAGCTCGACAAGAACAACTACCCTTCATGGAAGTTCCATGTCATGAACTTCCTTATTGGAAAAGGCCTCTACGAGTTTGTTTCAGGTGAAGAAAAGGAGCCAAAGGTGAGTGATCCTCCAACTACAGAAGAGATAAAGGCACGGAAGGAATTGAATGCAAAAGACAAAAAGATAATGTATTGGCTGTCTGAAGTAGTTGACAATAATATGCTGGGACATATTAGAAATGCAAAGAATTCATATGCAGCTTGGACCATACTTGAAAGTATGTTTTCTATAAATACAAAGGCATGAAAGATTCAACTCAAGCAAGAGTTGAATACATTGAAGAAAGGGAAGATGTCTATCAATGAGTATGCACTGAAGGTAAGGAGCATTGTAGATGCCTTGCAGCGATTGATGCAATGCCCGATGATGATGATTTGGTGTCGTCTACCTTGGGTGGAATTAACAATGAAAAGTCTTGGAAGTCTTTTGTAACTTCCATGTATGTCAAAAAGCCATTTCCAGATTTCGATGAGTTGGTCTCCCTTATGATCATTGAAGAGATCAACATGTAGAGTGAGACATTTGAAAGAAGTGGTGAACAGGTCCAAGCTTTCTACTCCAGTTCAGGAAGGGGACGTGGTAGGTTCTCTTCAAGAGGCCGTGATATAGGACATGGTAGTAACAACCAGCAAAACAGATTGAATCAGCAATTTGGCGATATGCAGGTTTCAGGAGGTCATGGTAACTTTAGAGGCAGGGGGAGCTTTAGAGGAAGAGGTGGATGGCAGAACAGAGGTTCTAACAACTCTGGTATTGTGTGTCACTACTGTGGCAAAACAGGTCATATTGCAGCCCAATGTTATGCTAAGAAAGATGATATTCGCAGTGGTAAGTTGCAGCAAGGAAACTATGCATCGTCTTCATGACAGAATGAAGACAAAAATGAACGTCTATTTGTTATGCAGCATATGCTGAATGTTGTTATAGGAAAGGGAACACATGATGATGTTTGGTATGTTGATTCAGGTCCAACCAATCATATGACCAGCCATGCAGAATGGTTTGGAGAGATGCATAATTTGCAAAATGCAGGTTATGTGCAGACGGGTGATGATTCATGCCACCCAATTTTACACATTGGAAAAGTTTCCTTGTCCTTGCATGATGGTAAGACAAAGAGTCTTTCGGATGTATTACATATGCCATCTATTACAAAGAACTTGGTGTTAGTCGGTCAGATGGTAGAGGAAGGGGTGTAAGTCAGATTTAATGCAAAGGGTTGCTTTGTGGAAGACTTCAATAACAAGTGCAAGTTGGTTGCAAAGGGAAGTAGAGTTGGACATATGTTTACTCTGGATGCTGGAATTCCTACTATGAATGCTGCTATGTATGCTAAAGGAAAAGGTGTTGTTGCAGATATTGAAATTCGGCACAAACTCATTGGACATGCAAATGTACAAAGGCTGAAATTAATGCAGTCCAAAGGGTTAGTTACAGGTTTGCCTACATTTAGAGTTGCAGAATTTCATAAGATATGCGAAGCATGTTAGTTTGGTAAGTAGGCAAGACAACCCTTTTCACATGACAGATATGTAAGCATAAATATCCTTGATGTTGTGCATACAGATATTTGGGGGCCTACACAAAATGTATCTCTTGGAGGTAGTTCATACTTTATCACATTCATTGATGATTGTTCTAGAAAGCTGTGGGTATATTTTATGAAGGAAAAGAGTGAAGCGTTTGAGCACTTTAGAACTTTCAAGGCTGCAGTTGAAAGAGAAACATGCTTGAAAGTAAAGTGCTTGAGGTCAAATGGAGGGGGAGAGTACCTCTCAAATGAGTTCAGTGATTTTCTGAGGTCTCATGGGATAAAGAGACAGTTCACATGCAGGTATATCCCACAGCAAAATGGGGTTGCAGAAAGGAAAAACAGGCATATTGCAGAAGTTGCACGCACCTTGATGGTGGTTGAAAATAATATGCCTAAGCATTTTTGGTCTGAGGCTGTCCATACTGCTATCTACATTATGAATAAAACTCCCACAGCTGCAGTTCATGGGATGACTCCTGAAGAATGTTTTATTGGCAAGAAGCCTGATGTATCGCACTTGAAGATATTTGGCTGTGTTGCATATGTTCATGTGCCAGATGAGCTACGGAAGAAGCTTGATCCAAAGGCAAAAAAATGTGTCTTTATTGGATACTCTTTAGAGTAGAAAGAGTATCGCTGTTATAACCCTGTCACATGTAAGTTCAGAGTGAGCAGGGATGTCATCTTTGATGAAATGAGCAGTTAGTATGCATCTAGTGGTGATGCATTGGATGATGATGATGATCATGACACTCATGTATAGGCTAAAAAGCAAGAATCACGGTACTCTTAGTGGACCAGAGACATCATCTGGTAGTCCTTGGTCTGGGAGACTGAGTAGCTCTACATCTTCAGGTGCATCTAGTAGAACTACAGGTAAAGACAAAGGAAAGAATAAAGTGTCAGATGGCATTGATGCAGTTCTTGATGGAGACTCCAGTGGCTCAGAGAGCTTGGATGATGAGCTTGGTATTCCTTCTATCAGGACACCAGGTGTATAGAGAGCTCATAATAATGTAAAGGCTCCATTGAGTGATCTGGTGGTACGCAGATTTAGCAGGTTCAAATACCCTATTAAAAGATTTGGTTTTGAAGGTTATGCAGCTCACCATTATGCTTATATGGTGAAACTAGTTGAGGATGTTGAGCCCACTTGTTTTGAGGATGCTATTGGTCATACTCATTGGGATGCATCAATGGATGAGGAAATGGCTGCATTAGAGGCCAATAAGACTTGGGATCTAGTATCATTGCCAAAGGTCAAGAAATCTATTGGGCAAAAAAGCTATTGGATGTAAGTGGGATTATAAGATTAAGCACAATGCAGATGGTTCTATTAGTAGGTACAGCTAGGCTGGTTGCAAAAGGCTATGCCTAGACATATGGCATAGATTATGAAGAAACCTTCAGTCTAGTTGCTAGGATGGCAACTGTCAGATGTGTGATTGCTTTGGCAGCAACCAAAGGTTGGAGGTTGCAGAAAATGGATGTGAAGAATGCCTTCTTGCATGGTGATTTGTAGGAAGAAGTGTATATGAATCAACCAGTAGGTTATGAAGATTTAGAGCATCCCACGTATGTGTGCAGGTTGAAGAAAGGCACTCTATGGGCTCAAGAAAGCACCTAGAGCATGGTCTGACAAGATCAGAGAGTATCTTGTCAATATTGGCTTTTATGTTTCTGATGTTGATTACTCACTTTATGTGAGAAAGGGAGATGCAGGTTTTATAATCATAGTCATCTATGTGGATGACTTGATTATTACAGGTGATAGTGATAATGGGATTGCTGAAGTCGAGGACTTTTTGAAGAAGAAGTTTGAGATGAAGGATTTAGGTGAGCTAAGGTACTTCCTTGGCATTGAGGTGATCAGATGTAATGATGGTATATGGCTGTCCCAAAGACAGTATGGCTTGGATATTTTGTCCAAGTATGGTATGACAGCATGCAAACCACTTTCAGTCCCGTTGGAGCAGAATGTAAAGTTGAGTGCTAATGTTGGGGATGAGATAGAAGACCCTACTATGTTCAGGAGGATAGTGGGGAGTTTGATCTACATGACCATAACAAGGCCAGACTTGAGCTATGCAGTTGGTCTTGTGAGTCAGTTTATGCAAGTACCTAGAAAGCCACATTTGGATGCAGTCAGACACATATTGAGATATGTGAAGTCCACATTACATTATGGACTTTTCTATGAGGCAGGTACAGATGTACAGGTGTTTGGATACACAGATGCAGATTGGGCTGGTAGTATGTCAGATAGAAGATCTACCAACGAATACATGTTCTCTCTTGGTAGTGCAACAGCTACTTGGAGCAGCAAAAAGCAATCTACAGTTGCTTTGTCAAGTACAGAGGCTGAGTATAGAGGTGCTGCTATTGCAGCATGTGAGGTAGTGTGGCTGCAAAAGTTATTGGCTAATTTAGATATGCAGGTGGAAGGTCCAGTTGTCATTTATTGTGACAACATGAGCAATATACAGTTGGCTAGGAACCCTATATTCCTTGCCAGGATAAAACATATTCCAGTACACTACCACTTTGTGACAGAGAAGGCACTAGCAAGTGAGATTGACTTGGTGTATGTCAGTACACAGGATCAAATAGTTGACATCTTCAAGAAGGCATTGGGTACAGAGAAGCTTCAAAAGTTTTGAAGCTTACTTGGAGTTGCAGAGATGCAGTTGAGCTTGAGGGGGAGTGTTGAGATGACAAGCTCAACACATGCGGACATTAATGATGGACCGCCTGGTTAGATGGATCCACACATCTACACTTAGCACGTCGGTGGTCATTATAACTCTCACATGGCCACTAATGCATTACTTATTATATTCAGGTTGTTACACCTATTTACAGCTGGCATAGTTATAGCATCAGTCGACTAGTATAGTCGGTTATGCATTGTTTGACTTAGTAGGCCACTTTCCTTTATGTTGTATCTTATCTATACTTTGTGTACATTGTAAAGTGTGTGGAAGAAGAAGAAGAAATCAGCAAGAAAACGTTTTTTCCCTCCACCTCTCTTCTTGTCTTTTAAGTGAGTTTCTCCTTGTGCATTCTGTGTGTGTTCAGCGCAGCATCTTGAGCAAGTCCCCCCACCACACAATTCTTGACAACCTTGAGTCGTGAATAGTTTCCCTTCAGAATTGTGGAAGGAGACTTGGCCTGTCCCACAGTGGATGTGGGCATCATTGGGTATTAGCCAATCCATTCCGAGTAAACATTCATGGATATCTAGGTTCATTACCCTGAATCTCACAGAAGTTGGGTTCCCACCCAGTAGGAATTTCACCTTAGCAGTTTGCCTAGTACAAGAGACCTCACGACCATTTGCTAATTCCACAAGTAAGGTAGTTGCATCTATTGTGGCTATCCCTAATCTTTTTACACAGATTGGTGAAATGAAGGAATGTGTACTGCCATAGTCAATCAAGGTTTTGAAGCTTTTACCTTGATATTCTGATGGAGTTTGAATCACTGAGAATTGGTGATTCGGACCCTTCTTCTGAAGAGTTGCGTGAACCGTTGCCCTCTCAATGTCAGCATCCATGGATGGATCTTCTTCATTGTCCAACTCCTTGATGGAAACATTGGATGTTCTCCCTCTGGCCATAACGGTGGTTCCTTGGCCATGCGCAGCTCTATTTTGACCTTGGAATTTCCCCTGGCGATGCCCTCTGCCAAGCTTGGGACACTCCCTCTTGAAGTGTCCGGGCTCGTTGCAATGGAAGCAACGTGGATTGCGATCATTGCTTTGTGTTGGAACAAAGTTGTTGATAGCATTGACTCTAGCTTTCTTTTCTTGGCCCTGATTCTGACCTGTGCTCTCTTAGTCTGAGCCTTAGACACACCCTTATTTTGATCCTTGTAAGGCCAAATCCTGTTGTTCCTTGGTTTGGTCTGCACCTCCTGTATTATTGGAGCAGCTCGAATGAGTGCGTCTTGTAGGTCCATTGGGCACATTGATTCCAATCAAGTGTCTATAAATCCGCTTCGACTCTGTTGTTCCTACGCAAAGTGGTTAATCTAGAGCTCGATGCTAGCTACTTCCTAGAGACTTGGTTGATAGAAAAAAAAAAACCTTGACTTCAGGTCGGTTCTAAGTGGGAATGGCCGGATACTTCCACTTCAGGGCAGGCTTGGGAAGACCTAGATCGCAAACCCTGTGACATTCCTTGCGAGTGCCAGGTGGCGCTTTCTAGACTCTCTTCCCAATGGGCTGCTAAGACGTGTCCCACAAGTGGACAAGTGGATACGTTACAGTCATAATGTAACAGAGGATCCTGTATCTACAATAGCAAGTTCTACTAGTATGCCATTAACATATACTTCTACCCTTGGATAATGCTTTTCAGCATGCTCAAACTGATTATCTCCTACATGCGCTATGCCCAAGGGCTCCATGATATACCCAGTGTGAGGATCTTCTTTAACTCTTTATGCACACCTAGAGATAACTTGATCAATTGCACAAGATTTACATCTAGCTTAATCTCACAAAGAGAACTTGCTAAATCAAATTCATGATAGTTAGCAATAGCTTTGTTCTCTTGCCAAACCATTCTCTCCTTTGGTCTTTCAACAGGCTTTGGTGCCTCTTTCTTGGCCTTTGCCTTATTCTTTGGCAACACTTCATTGGGGTCAATTTTACTTTCAGCACCTTTTAGAGGTGTGCCTTCCATGTTTGGATTAAGGACTTGCATCTCCTTATCATTTTGCTAAGGGTTTGTCTTGATAGGTTTTACTTTATCTTTGTCACCATCTTTACCCTTTTGACCTCTTGTAATGACCTATGAATTAGAAGCTTCAATGCCATTAACACGTACAGTTTCAATAAGGTTGACTCCATTGCCACTAGGTAGCTCTTCCATAATAGCCTTCCCTCTTTGCGTATTATTTGTTTCAGTCCCTCATCTTTCTGGAGATTATTCCATTGTGCTCGATGGTTGACTGGACATGGCTATTTAGTTCCTTGTTGGAGAGAACTAATCTTGCTCCAACAACAGGTACTAGTTAAGTGGCCTAACTTTCCATATATGTCACATTTAACATTTGGAAAATTCCTAGGGAAATGTTGGCCGCCACACCACTTACAACTAAATCTTGAGAGGGCACCCTCTTCAGGGCATCGACTCCCTATCAAATTCTATTGTTTCTTTAGGAAATCGACATCAACAACTATTTTCTTGTATTGTTTGGTGATCATGTCAATATGATGCTTCATCATATCCTTAACTTTGCTAAGGACATTTGAGGCACTTGACTCATAGCTATGATCGTCTACCTCTCATTCCATTGGCCTAACCACTGAATTAGGGATTCTACTGATTTTCTAAAACAACATTAGAATTTTTCTTTTAGCTTCCAACATTTGGTGGAGCCATCTGACTAGCCATAGGCATGGTCACACTAGGAGGAGCTAGCAACATACGCACATTCAAAATCATGCTTCCTCTCACATTGGAAGTACTTATGGGTTTCCCTTAATCTCCATTTGTCAATGCAAAATTATTTGGAGCACATAGACTTGGATTCAAATTTTCCCTAGAGATATAGGCTACTTATAATCACGACTCTACCTCTTTTGCTTGTGTACTAGCCATATCAATGTCGGCAAGAGCAACACTGCTCAATTTTACCTGGAGGTTAAAGTCTAGCCCATGCAAAAAGTATTGTAATTGAGTAGTGGCTTGAATCGGAATATAAGTTTGCAACTTACGAAATACTTTCTTTAGTTCCTTTGCATAGCCTTTTGAACATTCTCGTGAGGTTCTTGACGTGTTACATTGAGAACACATAGCCAATACTAATCTCCCCTTTTAGGGAAAAACTCTCTCCGAAAGGCTACAAAAAATAGATCAATCTTAGTTATGGTCCACGCGATTTCACCCATCCTTCTTTTTCATGATAAATCCAAAACTAGTTGAAAAATCCACTTGCATTTTGCATGCCACCCTATTCTAGAAGTCTCCCTAGCTTTTTAAGATATTTACAATAAACAATGTCCAAAATATCAAAAATAGGATAAAATTGTCCAAAAATCTGGTATTTTTTAACCATCCATGCCACGGACACTAGCACTAATGACTCAGATGACATTGACTTTCTTAATCAATAAGAAAGCCGAATGATGATGCACTCAAAAGTTTTTCACTCTGTGTCTGCATAGTGGCATGACACTAGGTCTCTATGCGCTAGTAAAACACCCTACGGCCTCACGGCTACTTAGGAGCATCTGGACGCTACACACTAATCTAACCAAATAAGCGTTTGTATGGCTTATAGTCTAATGGATAATTCTCCTTGAACTCCTCATAGGGAGTCCCTATACATAGTGGTGTATACACCATGTAAAGCAGACACAAAGATCACCCCTTAGCTAATAGCTGCGGCTCCTCTATGACTCTCCTACACCTCATGGATTGGCTTCCCTGAGATGCGCCATGAATACATAAAGCATGTATGATGCATAATCCTCTCTTTTAAATAATCATTCTAGGAGATAAAAGATAATACTCACTGAGCACTCCCTAAAGGAAACGAACCACTAACCGTACCGCTTAGGATACCTCACTCTCAACATAAGTCAATGTTTATGAAGACAATTGCCATGCATATAGGACGATACCTTTGTGTTGAATGCAATGCAACTGTGAATGATTCATATTGCTCAATCAACTTTATTCATTTCAAACAGCAGTGTGATAGTACAAAACCATTTCTTTTCATTCTTTCATTCTAAACATAATTGTTGTGTTTGCATAGGGTTAACAAGCAGCACCGATCATACTCGTGCTCTAAAACCCTTTAATTATCAAAACACACATATCCTATATGCTAAGTGCATCAATGAAAATCAGATTCAATATTTAATCAGCACTTAAAGTTTTGCATTCGATGATAGGTTTAGAGAGCGATTTGATGTATTTTTCTTCATAAAAAGTGATAAATACTCACTTTAACATCAAGATAGGGCTAATGGGCTAGACATCATGCTTCAACCATACCATACATTTACAGACACATATTATTTTTCTCTATTTTTCAAACATAAAAAATCTATTATTTCTATTTTTCTTATTTATTTATAAATAGATACTCATATTTACTCATGTTGTCACAATAAATGACAACTGGCCCATCTGTAGACTGATGCATATCATAAAGTAGCTTATGCAACCAAGCTACCTCACATGCAGCCATTGTTGCGCCCCTGTACTCAGCCTCTGTGCTGGATAAGGCAACTGTAGGCTGTTTCTTGCTGCTCCAAGTGACTGCAGCACTCCCAAAAGAGAACACATATCCACTGGTAGAACGTCTATCAGAAATGCTACCAGCCCAATCAACATCAGTGTATCCATGCAACTGTATCTCTGAACTTGCGCAGCTTCTCTGCGCCCAATGCCTTCGTGAATATGTCAGCTACCTGATCCTCTGTGCTGACATAAACTAGATCAATAAGACCTAGTAAAACCCTCTCCCGCACATAGTGATAATGCACCTCAATGTGCTTTGTTCTAGCATGATAGACTGGGTTATTTGCCAAGTGTATTTTGAAATTATAGAAATGAGTCCCTCTCTCCTCTAAGTGCCCGTTTCTATGCATCATTCTATGAGAGAAGGGGGCAGAATGATTTGAGAGTTTTCGAGTGGGAGATGATGCTGAGATATGATGGAGCATGGACCGATGTTTGTAGAAGCATTAATAGCTATTAATAAGTGTCAATGGCCTTCCAAATGCGAGATGGGTGTAAAATAAAGTGCGGTTTTATAAGAAAGTGAGAAATTGTATCGTTTTATGATAAGTCTTGGTTACAAATGGTTGAAAATGGTTGTCAATGATTTGATCTATGAGAAAAATTAAGAAAATTAGCAAGAATTAGTTTTTTATTAATTTTTTGATAAACACTCAAAACTCATAAAATTGTGATTTTAAGGCAAATCATGGATTTTGGGGGTTCTCAACATGTACCATCAATCACAAAGAATATTTTTTCAATTGAACAGATGGCAGAATAGAACTTGCAGGTAAGGTTAAACAAAGATGGATGCTTTATTGAAGAATATGGTAATGACTGCAGATTAATTGGTAGAGGCACACAAGATAGCAGGATGTTTACTTTTGACGCATCCATTCCAAAACTTAAGGAAACCATGTTTGCACATGATGAGGGTGCTATACGAGACGTTGAGATTTGGCATAAGAGGATTGGCCATGTTAATGTTCAAAAGTTGAAATCTATGCAACAGAAGGAAGTGGTACTTGGATTGCCCAAATTCAAGTATAATGAATTTGGCCATGCATGTCATGCATGTTAATTTGGAAATCAGGCAAGTTTTCCCTTTATGAAGCATGTCAAGAATAGTTCAAGACCTTTGCAATTAGTGCACTCTGATGTTTGGGGTCCGTCACATAATGCTTCATTTGGTGGTGCTTGTTACTATATATCTTTCATTGATGATTTTAGCAAGTACACTTGGTTGTACATATTGAAACATAAAGATGAAGTGTTTGATGCATTCAAAGATTTCAAGAAGCATGCAAAAAATGAGTTGGGCTGCTATATTTCTTGTCTTAGGTCAGATGGAGGTGGAGAATATGTCTCACAGGAGTTTGACAGATATCTTGCAAAGTATGGGATCAGAAGATAGCTTACTTGCAGTTATGCACTACATCAAAATGGTGTAGCAGAGAGGAAAAATAGGGTATTGATGGAGTCAACTAGAGCTATGCTGAATGAAAAGTGTCTGTCTAATGCTTACTAGACTGAAGAAGTTGTGACTGTATTATATGTGATGAATAGAATCCCTACAGTAGGGATTCATGATGTAATACCTTATGAGAGGTTGTATGGTCATAAGCCTGACATTAGGCACTTGAGGGTATTTGACTACATTGCATACGTGCATATTCCTAATGAAAAGAGAAAGAAATTGGATCCCAAAGTTGTCAAGAGCATTTTTTTGGGGTATGCACAGGACAGGAAAGCTTGTAAATGCTATGTGCCATCTGCTATGAGATGTTGATAAGCAAAGATGTTGTTTTCGATGAGCTGGCTTCATGATATGGGAATTCTATTCCATGGATACAGATGGATAAGCCAGCACTAGTAATGCTAAAAATGCCCCTACAGTTAGTATATCTATGAGTGGTCTGATAGGTGATGTGTCATCTAGAATAACCCCTTGGTCAGGATGATTGCAAAATCGCACTCCTATGTCCACTGACATGGACATGTCAGTGAGGGGGAGATTGGATAAGGGAAAATAAAATATGTTTGAGGATGTAATAGGTCCACTTACTGTAGGTTATGAGTCGTCCAGTAGTGATACAATTTAGGGGAAAAATATTTAACATTAAAGGCGGCAGCTGCAGCTAGGACGATTTTAAGCACCAAGTGAAAGACGGCTTTTAAAAGGCGCCCGAGTGACACTTGTGGATTTTTGATAATTTTTACAAGTGCCGTGCGGGATGTCAGGAGCTGCCAGTTAGTGTGGGATGACAAGATGGACGCGCAAGATTTTTCAGAGGCTGAAACGGAGTCCGAACGAGGAAGAGGCCAAAAATTGGCCAAGATTTGAAAAGGTGGACAACAAGATTGGGACCAAAGGGGGGGGTGCCCTTTGGGATTTTTAACCCCCCCTCAAAAAAAAAAACATGAAGAGAAGGTGAGCATGGCGTGAGGATGCAGGCGCCAAAAAATGCGCCATCCCCACCTTCCCCCCCCCCACATCATGATTGGAGGCTGCAAACAACCTATACAACAGAGAATACCCGGCAACTTCTCATTCTTGGCTGACTCTATCGCCGGTCTTTGCGCGAGGAATGGCTGTCTGGATGAAGAGATCACAATCTAGTCTTTCTCTCTCCTCCCTCTCTCTCCCCTCTATGGGCTGTTTAATAAAACTTCAAATAGAGGAAGACAAAGATGGAACAAGCACAGGTTAGGAGCTACATGCTGTCCTCCTCTTCATTATTCTTCAACCATATCTCCAACAGTCGACACACACTAAAATGGTATCCTCAAAAGATAGATACCCAAAACTTAAGGACACTTTACATACAACCATAGGATATGACATATTTATCAACACTCCCCCTCAAGCTCAGAATGAGCTTGCAAAGGTAATACTCCAAGTGCACTCCTGAAGTATTCAAACTTATCTTTACCTAATGGTTTGGTAAAGATATCAGCAACTTGGTCATTTGTTTTCACATGGACCAAGTCAATCTCTCCATCAATGACTTTTTCTCTAATGAAATGATAGTCTATGTGTTTTGTTCTTGCATGGTAGACTGGGTTCTTTTCCAACATAATGCTACTAACATTGTCACAATACATAATGACTCCACCATCAATCTCTATGCCCATGTCATATAAGATCAATCTCAGCCATGTCTGCTCACATGCTGCCAATGCAATGCCTCTATACTCTGCTTCAGTGCTTGATAAAGCAACTGTAGGTTGCTTCTTACTGCTCCAACTTACCATGGCTGATCCAAATGAGAATTCATAGCCACTAGTAGATCTTCTATCCATAGAGCTACCTGCCTAGTCTGCATCTGAGTATCCAAATAATGTAGGCTTGATTCCTTTTTCATAAAACAACCCAAATCCAGTTGTCTTCTTCACATATCTAAGAGCTTTTCTTACTACATCCAAATGTGATTTGCATGGTTTCTGCATAAACTGACTTATCAATCCAACAGTGTAATTCAAGTTTGGTCTTGTAATGTCAAGTAGATAAGACTACCAACCATCTTTCTGAACATAGTAACATCCTAAACATAAGATCCATCATCCATCAACTTGGCATTTTGATCTAATGGTGTATCAACCGGTTTGCATCCTGTCATGCCATATTTTTCCAACATCTCCAATGCATATTGCCTTTGTATCAGCCATATACCATGAGGTGTGTCAATAACCTCAATACCCAAGAAGTATCTCAACAAATCAAGGTCCTTTATATCAAACTCTTTATGTAACCCATGCTTGACTTCAGTAATCTCCTTCTCAAGTGTACCTGTAATAATAAGATCATCAACATAGATGACCATAACAACCATACCATCTTTTGTATGCCTCACATAAAGTGAATAATCAGCTTTGCTCTGCTGAAATCCCATACTGCATAAGAATTTGCTGATTCTATCACACTGTGCTCTTGGTACTTGCTTCATTCCATATAAAGCCTTCTTCAACCTGCATACATAATGTGGGTATTTTGGATCCACATAGCCCTCTGGTTGATCCATGTACACTTCCTCTTCTAAGTTGCCATTCAAAAAAGCATTTTTCACATCCATTTGATAAAGCCTCCAACCATAGATAGAAGCCAAAGCAATTACCGATCTCATTGTCGTCATTTTAGCTTTCTACTGGACTGAATGTTTCTTCATAGTCCAAACCATAAGTTTATGCATATCCTTTTGCAACTAGCCTTGCTTTATACCTTTCCAGAGAACCATCCGACTTACATTTGACCTTATAAACCCATTTACATCCAATGGACTTCTTGCCATAAGGTAGTTTCACCAAATCCGAAGTCTTGTTTTTCCTTAGTGCATTCATCTCTTCATCCATTACTTGTCTCCACTCTTTGCTCTCTACTGCTTCTTCAAAGCAAGTAGGCTCCACATGTTGTACATAAGAAACCATGTATGCATAATGCATCTTCATGAACCCATTATAAGTCAATCTATCAACTGGATACCTTACCCTTTCTGACCTTCTCAATTGAGGTGCCCTACCGTGTGTCTCATATGATCTAGCATGTGGTGGCACATACTTTCCTGCACTTCTAGTGCCAGGTGTTTTAACATGCGGAATGCCATACTCATCATCTATAGATTCATCTTCAAAACTTTCAGTCATTGGTCTCTTACCTTTTGCAACTTCTGCACTCCTTTGTGCATTTCTCAATCTACAACTCCATGGATTGTAGCTGCCACTGCTTTCCACATTCTCTTGAGGTTCTGAAGCATCTTCCATATGCTGATTTTCAGCCTTGCTATTTGCTGAAATTTTCCTTCCATAGCCATTATCATCATTGCTTTCATAGGAATCAACAATCACTGCAATTTTAGGCTTGTACCATGATTCATATTCACTGAATCTGACATCCCTGCTTATGTATACTTCCTTACTCACTGGATCATAGCATTTGTATCCCTTCTTCTCATCAGGATATCCAAGGAAAATGCATTTTACAGCCTTAGGTTCCATCTTCTTTCTCAAATCATCCTGAACATGAACATAACAGACACATCCAAAGACTCTAAGGTATGCAACAGTGGGTTTCATGCCATACATTCTCTCATATGGTGATATATTATGAATCAAGGTTGTAGGTGTTCTATTCATAATGTGAACTGTAGTATGCACTGCTTCTGCCCAATATGATAATGGCATGTTCATTTGATTCATCATTGCCCTTGCAACCTCTGCAATAATCTGATTCTTCCTTTCAGCCACACCATTTTGCTGAGGTGTATACCTACATGTCAATTGCCTTTTGATACCATGATTTCTCAAGAAGTCACAAAACTCATATGACATGTACTCTCCACCATTATCTGACCTCAAACATTTTATGTAGCATCCAAATTGCTTTTCAGCCATAGATTTAAATTCCAAGAACTTTTCAAATGCTTCACTTTTATGCTGCATAAAGTACACCCAAGTCATCCTGCTAAAATGATCAATGAAAGTGATATAGAATCTACATTTTCCACTCATGGAAACATTCTGACATGGGCCCCAAATATCTGACTTCTCCCCCTCTTTGGAAATGGAAATCTGGATTGCTTGCCAACTTGACAAGCCTCACATACATGATCAAAATTCACATATCCTAAATGTGGTAGACCACAGACTATCTGTTTTGATTGCATTTACTTCAATCTTTGCAAATTAACATGACCAATCTGTCTATGCCATAATTCCACATCCTTATCTTGCCCATGTCCTCTCTCAACATACATAGAGTTTTGAATCACTGGAGTACCTGCATCCAAAGCAAACAATCTCCCTTTCTTTCTACCATGAGCAATCACCCTGCCAGTTCTCCCATTATGGAACTCTTCAATGAAACATCCAAACTTATTGAATCTCACCTGCAATCCTTGATCCAACCGATGCTAGGTTCTTAGTTATTGTGGGCACATAAAGTACATCACCAAGCTTGTTCTCAATCCCATCTTTAGTAACAAGTGGCACACTACCAATATGAGTAATTTTGTGTAAAGTATCATCATCAATGGCAACATATTCATCATTCTGCATTTTCTCCTTGCTATCAAACCACTCAGCATGATGAGTCATGTGGTTTGTAGCTCCTAAATCCAAAAACCAGTCATTCTCACGAAGAGGATGAGTCATGCTCCCAAGCACATGCTCCATAGAAAATAGGTGACCTCTAGGCGATCCACCTCTAGGTCCATACCCTGTACCACCATAAGTGCCTGCATAGTGGCCATATTGGGTCCTTCCACGACCCCTAGACATGGCATTCTGTTTTTGATAACAATCCCTCTCAAAGTGACAAACTGCCCACAATAATGACAAGTGCTATCTCCTTGTGAAGAAGTACTAGTTCTACCTCTAGGGAAAGATCTCCCCCTGCCTCTATTCATGAAGTCACCACGACCAAAGTTACCTCTTCCACGAGCAAAACCATAATTACTACGACCAAGTGAAGAGCCTCTAGCTCTAGATGAGCTGCCATGACCTCTCTGGTGATAGAAAACACTATCTCCACCTGCATTTTTGCCACTGCTAGATGCATTCAATCCCAACTTGATTTCTTCTGTCACAACTCTATAGAAATAGAATTTGTATCCTTTTTCATTAATTTGTCTATATAATGATTTATTAAATTTATTTCCTTTGCACTAATTAGATATAAAGAAAAGTGCATTGGAGCTGGCCACTGATGAGTGGTCACACGTTATGGTGGACCCACGCAGTGGGTTAGAGAAAAGATAGTTCACACTTCCACCTATATGGCCCGATTGGGCGCCTGTGACTAGAACTCACGCATATCAGGGTTAGACTCGCACACAGAAAGGATTGATGCCTTGAAGTGTGGGCCAGATCCACCAGAACAGACAGTTACAATCAACAAGATGGCATGATCATGAAATGCTTGTATAATGTGCATGTGTGGGCTGAAAGCTTGAAATGCACATTTCTTTGCATAGGAAAGTCACATGAAGATTCTCATACCGTTTTTGCGGTGTACACGGAAAAAGATTTCATATGATACCCATATTGGGGGGTCCCTAAATTTTAGGAGATCCCTAAATTTTAGGAGCCTCGAATTAGCCTAAAAATGCTAGTCCTAAAAAATACGGATGTCATTTTAAAAATAGTAAGTTATGTACTCTGACTGTGCTTACTAAATTTGGTTGTTTTTATTCTTGAAAGTATTCAGCCCAAAAAGGAAGGCCATAGAGAAGAGACAAGTGTCAAGACACTTGTGACACAAGTTTCCAAGTGTCCCACCACTTGTCACATCTCATGACATGTGGCTAGACACTTGTCTTGTGCTACTCCACTTTTCCCTTTTGTACTAGCTCTTCCCTCTCCTATAAATAAGAGCTCGTTTTTCTTCATTCAGCATCATTTTTCTTTGCTGTAAACTCATGTACAGCACCCACAGATAGCCAGAAACTGGCCCCATCCATCCCCATCATATCCCCCACTTCTCCATTATCAAATTCCTCCATATTCCCTCTTGTATCACTGCTTTTTTACAGGACAGCAAGCTTGTAAATTCATTACAGCACCTCCTTCTCGAGCTCTTTCTTCCATTTTAGCAACAAGAAGCAAGCCCTATCCATGTACTGCTGATCAACGATGGAGAAAGGCTGATTTCCCCTCTTTCTTCTCTCATACTGTAAAGAAATCAGTTCTTATCATTGCATAATAGATAATGCATGTGTGTTTGTACATCTTTGCATGATCTTATGAGAGTGAGAATTACTTCTCCTCACTCTCAGGTTGATTGTAACTGAGCTCTTCCCTAAGGGACTTGGGTTGAGCATAAATACATTCCTTCGGGGGGGGGGGGGGGGGGGTTGCCCATCTTCAACCCTCAATCTTGTCTCCATTACTTTTACATTTTCATGGCTATAATTTTGTGAGTAATTTTCATTTTTAGCTTTAAGTGTTCATTCTCTTTTATATTAAATCTTGAAAACAAGCGAATATCATAATTGTTAAGCATACTACGTTGTTCGGGGCATTTACAGTGGTATCAGAGCTTTGGCTCGGTCCTCACCCCAACACTAGTAGTGCTTACAATTATAAGTTTGTTTGTTTTCATCCCTTGCATTGAGTGCTTGAGCATATTTTTCTTAGAGTCTCAATGGATCAATCGAGTGCTATCCTTCAAGCCATTCAAAGTCTTAGAGAGGAGAATCAGCAAATTCGTGAGCAACTTCTCAAACTAGAAAAAGTTGAGAATACCAAAGAATTCAAGGAAAGAAGCCCATCTACTTCAAGGAGACAAAGCCATACCAATGAAAGGAGCCGATCAAGAAGTCCAACTACTTCTAAGAGGCAGTCCCATTCTACTTCAAGACAAAGAAAGAGATCGCGTCGAAGCTCATCCTCTTCTTCAAAGTCATCTGGCGCCTACTCTGATGGACCCTCTTCTAGTGACGAAGAGTCACACCCTTCTCGTGGAAGACCTCATCATCGTCAAAGGCGTTGACATTCTTCACCCTCGTCTCCATCTTCATCCCCATCAAGCACTTCATCATCTTCAACCTCAAGATCCGAGCATGGACGAAGGCATAAGAAGAAGAAGAAGACTAAGTCACTATCTCAACTTGAAAAGAAGATCAAGTTCAGTATGTATGATGGTTCCCGAAATCCTGATCTTCTTCTGAAGTTTATTCGTCAATTTCAAATTTTGTATGGTCGTGACAAGTATAAAGAAAAAGAAAAGATTAAGTTTGCAGCTTTACATTTGACCGACTTAGCCCATACTTGGTGGACGGGTTTGGAATATGATCATGCTGCCCCAAAATCATGGCGGTCCTTTGTTCGCATGATACAAAGCCAATTTCTTCCTGTTCATTTCAAAAGAGATGTAAAAATGGAATGGGATCGGCTTTGGCAAAGGAAAAATGAGTCACTTGGTGACTATACCAAGAGATTTTGGGAGCTACTTTTGAAGGTCCAACATTTCAAGAAGATCAGCAGTTCGGAAAAGCTTAGGAAGTTTCAAGGAGGTTTGCATTTTAAACTTCGTACTGCTCTTAATCATTATCATTGTTCTAGTCTCAGGGAACTCATTGACCATGTTGAGACATGGGAAATGGAGCACAATGGCAACAAATCATTCCAAAAGAATGATAACAAGAGAGTAGCTAACGATGAGGAGTATTCAGCCCCAAATGAAGGACAAAAATAGTAGCAAAAGCAGCCATCAAATCAAAAGAAGATGAAGCCCTATGCACCTCCTAATGCTCCTCAATTTCGCTCCAATCTATACCCACAAGCAAAGCAACTTTCCGAAGAAGAAAAGCAGCGCTTCATGAAAGAAGGGAAGTGCTTTAAATGTGGACAAACAGGCCACATAGCGAAGCAATGTCCAAACAAAGGACAAAGCAAGGTTTCTGACAACAAGCCTAAGTCACCAGTGAAAATCAATGCTATCAGTGATGTAGTTGCAAACACAACTCACACTCCAGAGATGCGCAAATTATTAAAAGCTTGGGGACAGTTGCAAGGTAAGCAAGCACTATTCTTGATAGATCTTGGAGCGAATGAAAATGTCATTTCCTTGCAATTAGCTAAAGAGCTTGGATTAAAGAATGAAGAGATGGACACTCCGGCAGAAGTTCACCAAGCTTTAAATGCCAATGAAGGTGACACAGTAAAGACTATGACACCCTACATTGGCAAGCTCAAGTTTCAAATTCAAGGCTACAGTGACGAAAATACCTTCTGTATCGGAGACCTTGATGGTTGCGATGTGATTCTTGGCATGCCTTGGAATCATAGAGTAGATTCAACCATCTTCTCTCAGAAAAAGAAGGTATAACTCACCAACAAAGGCAAGAAGTACGAGATCCAAGCTGGAGTTTCTGGAGACACCATACCTATGGTAAGCCATATGCAAGTCTCTAGAGCAATTAAGGATTGTGTTCAATGTTGTTTGCTTTATGTCACTGATGTAAAAGATAATATGAATGCTGAAAACCAAGAGCGACTTCAGCTCTTGGAAAAGTATAAAGATTGTTTTTCGGAAGATCTTCCTTATTAGCTTCCCCCAGAAAGGCCAGAAGACCATCATATTGATATTATTCCGGGCAGTTCTCCTCCTAATATAGCACCATACCGTGTGAGTCGTCCTCAACAAGAAGAAATTAGAAAGCAAGTCGAAGACCTACTCAACCGTGGGCTAATTAGGCCAAGTAGCTCACCATTTTGTTCACCGGTTCTTCTTGTTCAAAAGAAAGATGGCACATTCAGGATGTGCATTGATTATCGAGCCCTCAACAAAATCACTATGAAGAATCGGTTTCCTATTCCTAGAATTGACGACATTTTGGATCGTCTAGGAGGCTCAAAGGTTTTCAGCCGCATTGATCTAAATAATGGTTATCATCAAATTAGGGTAATACCACAAGATGTACACAAAAGTGCTTTCCACACTTCATACGGTCTTTATGAATTCTTGGTGGTTCCTTTCGGATTAACCAATGCACCAGCCACCTTTAATCAAATGATAGAGTGCATCTTTAGAGAGCATCGACAATATGTCGGTACTTTCTTTGATGATATTCTTGTCTTTAGCAAGAATGAAGAGGAGCATCATCAACACTTGGAAATTGTTCTACAATTACTTCAACAAAATCAACTCTTGGTAAATGGTAAAAAGAATTTTTCATGCATAAAATAAATTACCTTGGGCATGTCATCTCTTCTGAAGGGATTCAGATGGATCTTGAAAAGATCAAGATAATCCAAGAATGGCCTCATCTTCATGATGTACATGAGGTGCGATCGTTTCTTGGCTTATGCTCTTATTACCGCCACTTCATCAAGCATTTTGCACATATGGCTTCTCCACTTCATGACCTTAAAAAGAAGAAGATCTCTTTCCAATGGAAGGAAAAAGAGAAGGCAGCCTTCACAAGGCTGAAAACAGCTCTTACTTTTGGACCTGTTCTTATCATTCCAGATCTGGTAAAACCATTTATGGTGGAAGCAGATGCTTGCGGTGATTGTATTGGTGCAGTGCTAAATCAAAAAGGCCATGCCGTAGCCTTTGAAAGCCGCCGTCTAAATGATGTGGAGAAAAGATATGACATTTATGAAAAGGAGCTCTTAGCAGTGGTTCATGCTTTAAAGATATGGAAACATTATCTTTTAGGCAATGAATTCCTTATTAAAACTGATCATCAAAGCTTGAAGTATTTCAAGACTCAAAAGCATTTGCAGGAGAAACATGCAAGATGGGAAATTTTCTTGTCTATGTTTCATTTTCAAATTATGTACACTCCAAGGAAACAAAATGTAGTTGCTGATGCACTTTCTAGAGTGCCTCGCATTGCAACTATTACAGTGGCTCATCATGAAGATTTTCAAACGATGAAGAATACTTATGATGAAGATACTGATTTTGCAGCAATTTGGTCAAATTTACAGCAAGGAGGTTCTCATCCAGATTATTCCATCAAAGACGGTTACCTTCTCATGAACAATCGCCTTTGTGTCACTCTTCCTGTTCGACAAAAGGTGCTTAAAGAAAGTCATGAACCCCCTTATGCAGGGCATAGAGGGAGGGCAGCCACTCTAAGTGCAATTGAGCGCTACTTTTATTGGCTAACATTACGAAGAGATACACATAACTTCATTGAGGCTTGTCTGGTATGCCAAAAATCCAAATATGATAGGCAGAAGATTCCAGGATTGTTGCAACCTCTTCCAGTGCCCAAAGATCCATGGGAATCTATCACAATGGATTTCATCTCAGGTATTCCAAGAACACCTCAAGGTCATGATATGATTTGGGTCATAATTGATAGATTCAGCAAACAATCACATTTTATTCCATGTCATAAAACATTGAAATCTGCACAAGCTGCAAGACTTTTCATTCAACATATCTTCAGATTACATGGTATGCCTTCTGAGATCATTTCAGATAGAGACTCCAAATTCACAAGTAACTTTTGGCGTGCTTTATTTGAGAATTTGGGAACCACTTTAAAGTTCTCCTCAACTTTTCATCCTCAAACTAACGGCCAAACAGAGGTGATGAATCTCACTCTTTTGGATATGTTGAAAGCTTATGTTAGTGAACATAAGTCATAATGGGAGAAATATCTTCCATTATTGGAGTTTGCTTACAACAATACAGTGCACTCATCCACAGGGAAAGCTCCAAATGAAATAGTACAGGGTAAAGTGATTCCTCCTCCAATTATTCGCACTAAAGATAAGATTTTTGATGCTGATGAGTTTGCTTCAGATTTAAAAACCGCAATGGATCAAGTTCGAGCCACTATCAAAGTTGCCCAAGAGCGACAAAAGAAGCAAGCAGATAAACGAAGAAGACCTTTGGCTTTTGAAAAAGGTCAATATGTCTTGCTAAAGTTTGATAAAAGCAGGCTCAAACAAGGTTCTGGTCAAAATTCACCTTTTCCAAAGCTCTCTAGTAGATACTTTGGACCCTTCAAAGTGACTGAGAAAATAAATGAAGTTTCTTATCGACTTGAGCTTCCTACTCATTGGAAAATACACAATGATTTTCATGTAAGTTTGCTAAAACCTTACATAGGACCAAAACCAAAGGAACCCATTACTGAAGATCCCCCAGAAGTTGAAGAAACAGAGCAACTCTTGGAACCTGAAAAGATTTTGTTTCTCAAGGATCGAACCACGAGAAGTGGCCTTGTGACACAAAAATTCTTACTAAAATTCAAGAATCTACCCACAACAGATGCACAGTGGGTAGATGAAAAATTCATAAAGGATTACCCAAATATTCTACAGCAATATCAAGAAGCTTTTCAGCTGAGGACAGCTGAATAAAAGCTAGAGGGCTGTCACAACTCTATAGAAATAGAATTTGTATCCTTTTTCATTAATTTGTCTATATAATGATTTATTAAATTTATTTCCTTTGCACTAATTAGATATAAAGAAAAGTGCATTGGAGCTGGCCACTGATGAGTGGTCACACGTTATGGTGGACCCACGTGGTGGGTTAGAGAAAAGATAGTTCACACTTCCACCTATATGGCCCGATTGGGCCTGTGACTAGAACTCACGCATATCAGGGTTAGACTCGCACACAGAAAGGATTGATGCCTTGAAGTGTGGGCCAGATCCACCAGAACAGACAGTTACAATCAACAAGATGGCCTGATCATGAAATGCTTGTATAATGTGCATGTGTGGACTGAAAGCTTGAAATGCACATTTCTTTGCATAGGAAAGTCACATGAAGATTCTCATACCGTTTTTGCGATGTACACGGAAAAAGCTTTCATATGACACCCATATTGGGGGGTCCCTAAATTTTAGGAGATCCCTAAATTTTAGGAGGTCCCTAAATTTTAGGAGCCTCGAATTAGCCTAAAAATGCTAGTCCTAAAAAATACGGATGTCATTCTAAAAATAGTAAGTTATGTACTCTGACTGTGCTTACTAAATTTGGTTGTTTTTATTCTTGACAGTATTTAGCCCAAAAAGGAAGGCCATAGAGAAGAGACAAGTGTCAAGACACTTGTCACACAAGTTTCCAAGTGTCCCACCACTTGTCACATCTCATGACATGTGGCTAGACACTTGTCTTGTGCTACTCCACTTTCCCCTTTTGTACTAGCTCTTCCCTCTCCTATAAATAAGAGCTCGTTTTTCTTCATTCAGCATCATTTTTCTTTGCTGTAAACTCATGTACAGCACCCACAGATAGCCAGAAACTGGCCCCATCCATCCCCATCATCATCCCCCACTTCTCCATTATCAAATTCCTCCATATTCCCTCTTCTATCACTGCTGTTTTACAGGACAGCAAGCCTGTAAATTCATTACAACACCTCCTTCTCGAGCTCTTTCTTCCATTTTAGCAACAAGAAGCAAGCCCTATCCATGTACTGCTGATCAACGATGGAGAAAGGCTGATTTCCCCTCTTTCTTCTCTCATACTATAAATAAATCAGTTCTTATCATTGCATAATAGATAATGCATGTGTGTTTGTACATCTTTGCATGATCTTGTGAGAGTGAGAATTACTTCTCCTCACTCTCAGGTTGATTGTAACTGAGCTCTTCCCTAAGGGACTTGGGTTGAGCAGAAATACATTCCTTCGGGGGGGGGTTGCCCATCTTCAACCCTCAATCTTGTCTCCATTACTTTTACATTTTCATGGCTATAATTTTGTGAGTAATTTTCATTTTTAGCTTTAAGTGTTCATTCTCTTTTATATTAAATCTCGAAAACAAGCAAATATCATAATTGTTAAGCATACTACGTTGTTCGGGGCGTTTACATCTTCTGTAAGTGGCAATCCAATAAGCTCCTCAAAGTCATGCATAGAGCCTCCTCTAACGGAAATAGAGGTATCCAAAGATTTGAGAGCTGGTCCAAGCCCATTTAGTGTCACTGACACTAAATCATCATCATTAACAGGTGCATTAATGGATGCAAGGTCCTGAAATTTGCTTGATTTCTGCCACATAGTCACTGATACTGCGATTGCCTCTCCATGCACCATGTAATCTCTGCTTAAGTTGTATCTTACGAACCTCTATACATGTTCCATATATTTTTTCTATGATTTCCCATGCCTCCTTACAAGTACTTGCCTTTTTGATATGAGGAATCAATTTTTCTGAAATACATATGGAGATCCAATGCAAAACCTTCCTGTTCTTCCCAGTCCAATCCTTGTACGCTTTCTTTTGCTCTTCAGTTGGATGTTCGGGAACTTCTGGACATTCATCATCACCTGTTATGAGGTCCCATAGACCTCTACCCATCAAAAAGTTCTCCATCCTGTAAGACCAAACACTATAGTTGTCTTTGGTCAATTTGTCTCCCACGATTTGAGTGATCTGTGCCGTGTCAAACATTATGACTGCTGCAAATTCAGAAGAAAACAACAATACAATTTGTCCAAAAATGGTATTCAGCAATATGATTGTCATACATGTGTCCAAAACTGTCATATACATCCATCCATGATGCCAACATGTCATACATTCAGTTCCCAGCAAGAAACATCCAAATCGGATTCCACACGATGTCTGTATGACCCAAAATGCATCAAAACATGAGTCTAAAGTTGACCACTTTTCTTGCAATTTTTATGCAATTTTTTTGTGCCAAACTGAAAGTACTTGTCAAGTTGAAGTTGCAAAAGATTTCCCAAAATTTTCTGAGCAAAAAATTGACCTCCAAATACCTAATTCAACACTGCAAGACATTAATGCAGCACAACTTTCCCTTGAGCAAACAGAACCCTGTATAATGCTGCAAACACCCAAGAACATTGAAGGCCCTTCCATAGCCCTGTTGTTAAGGTCTACCGCCAGTTTGCTTCTGATTGCAGCATGCCTTTCTGATGAGCATCCATGATTTTGCACACATAACCAGCTTTTGCTACTTGGAACAACTAACCAGCCAACTTACAGCTTTTGCCATAGCTCAGCATTGAGCATATATGTATGTTGCTACAGACCTGTTTTACCATCTGATGTTTCTTCCTAAATGCCTAAAAGAATGTGACAATAATATGAAAGTAGGGTGGTTTCTTCATACACCATTTCCATCTTCAGAAATATATCGGACTTTACCATCACATTCGGAGCTTCTTAAAGCTGTGCTTTGAGCTGATCTGATAGGATTCCACACTTATGATTATGCCAGACACTTTGTGAGCGCATGCACCCGTATTCTTGGCCTGGAGGGCACACCTTCAGGAGTCGAGGATCATCCTTTAGGAAAACTCACCTGAGTGGCAGAGTAAATGTCTGCAGGTTCCTGGCTAGAAAGTAGGGGCCTTGCGTGTCCTAAGTGTCTTTCTGCGAGCTTGCGGCTACCGAGCCAGAGATGATGCAGCCTCTCACACTTGATGTGATCGCTTGCTACAACACACAAACAGCAAACAGGAGCAAGAAGAAGCTTTCCCTCGTCTTCCTCCTCTGCCCGTTTCTTTCTCCCATTCTCTAGCAGTGTCTCCTCCAGACCACATTGATGCATCTGCCATGCGTGGGGGAGTGTGAGTGATTATGTGCTCAATAATGCACACTGTCCTGTTGTTATTGTTAGGCCATTGAGGCACTTCAAAAAACATCATTCAAATCATCTGAGAGGTCCAGAAAGATTGTGATAGCAGTTGATGACTCTAAGGAGGCTTTCCATGCATTCGTCTGGTCCTTACAGAATTTCTGTACCGAGCTAGACAAAGTAGTTATTTATCATGTGCACCATTTTGCAGCCCCCTCCATTACAGCTGTAGGAGCAGATGCATTTGAGATGGAAGAGATCTACTTGCCTCTTGATACAACTGATGAAATCGAAGTATAGGCTCTGATACCATAATAAAACTTCAAATAGAGGAAGACAAAGATGGAACAAGCACAGATTAGGAGCTACATGATGTCCTCCTCTTCATTATTCTTCAACCATATCTCCAACAGTCCACACACACTAAAATGGTATCCTTAAAAGATAGATATCCCAAACTTAAGACACTTTACATACAACCATAGGATATGACATATTTATCAACACTGTTCATGTGCACCATCTTGAAGGAGGAATCGGGAAGGGAGAATGAAGGAAGCGGTGATGGAGATGCTGAAGATTGATGTATAACATTGGATTGAGAGAAATGGAGGCTCCATCTACTGGTTATGCAGTCATTCAAGGCGTCTTGGGTTACGTAAAAATACGGTATGATCATTTTTATGAAGAAAATGAAGGATTTTTGATAGTTTATGATGATAATTATGCTTTTATTGGATGAAAATTTGTTTGTGTGCTGGTTGCAACATGATTAATTGTTGTTTATAAAAAAATTTTGATTTTGCAATGATTTGTATGCTCTATTTAATTCCCGTAAACTCGAAATGCATTTTTTAAGCGGTAAAATGATAGTTTTTCCGTTTCGGGTGGGTAAAATGTGTTCCCATAGGGGAAAATGGAAAATAAATTAAATGTTAGTACGCTGAAGTGATTGGAACAAGAAAAACCAGAAAATAACATATTTTATTGCCAAATAAATCAAGAAAATAGAAAAAATAAGGAAAAAAATAGAAATACATCTTGGAAAAATAAGGAAAAATATAATGATTGTTTGTGGATGTATAGTAGTGGCAAAGCATGAGGTTTAGCCTCAGTTTGCCCTATCTCCTTGTCAAATTTTGTGATTTATCACTTTCTATACATCAAACCATGACAAAATGAACCTCTACACCTATGCAACGAAAGCAATACCTAAACGTAGGGGGTTGGGATGTTTGAATGGTGTGATTTGCATGCTGATTGTTGCTGATTTTCTGATGCATATCATGACATAGGGTTCATGGCATTTTTTGAATGGTGTGATTTGTGTGCTAATTGTTGCTGATTTTCTGATGCATATCATGACATAGGGTTCGTGGTATTTTAATTAAGAGGATAGTAGCACGAGTGTTGTCTCGGTGCTATCCTTACATCGCCGCAACGGGTTAGTAAATGCATTGAAAAGCCTGGTTGTGCACCACATGTTTCTGATTTAAAATTATGTTTGAGCACTTTAGGAGCATCCACTTTGCATGTGCATGTCGATCATGGTATCAAAATAAAAAAACCCTGGATGCATATCACATGTTTTCAATGACGATGACCCACGCTTGAGTGTGGAAAGGCATCCTAAGCCGTACGATAGACGTCGTTCTTGGGAGATTATTTGGTAAGGAAACATGGTATCTCCTGGAGTACTTTCGAAATGAAAGAGTGGATTTTGTTCGTTTGTTCTATATGTTGAGCAGCGCATCAAGGGGCTAATCTCTGCGATGTAGGAGAGCTACAGTGGGGCCGCGGTGATTCCACCGAGAGGTTGCCTCCCATGTATGTGATTATCGTGGCATTTATTGCCAATGTGTAATGGTTTTCCCTTTGTGGAGTTTATAGAAAGGGAAAGTTGGACTATAGAACTATAAACTCATAGATTAGGCTTTAGGATAGTTCGTTCTTTAGCAGTAGATGGACGCTCCTGGCCCGCGAGGCCGTGAGGGTGTGTTTGTCTATTATGAGCATGAGGTCTGGCTAGTGCCATAGCCAGTGCGGGCCCATTTGAGGTCCCATCAGTGGTGCGTCTGTCGGGAGCTACCAACAAGTGGTGATTCTCGAATCTAGGGTTTTTAGGGACCAAAAAGTTGGTTTATGTCCTCTGACAAGGACCGTCAAGCCAAAATACAAAAAGCAGAATATGCTGAGAGGGCTAGACGGCGGTTGGAGATTGTAAGTCGCTATTTTCCTCAAAGGAGTAGCCCGATACACATAAGAGGCAGTGGTCTTAGTAACCCAACTGCTGCGCATAGTCCTTTAGGTGCAGAAGGAAGCGCAAGTTCTGCCTCTCTTCCACCAAGACAACCCACTTCAAGTGGGGGTGTGATCCCATCAGTCCAAACTACTATCAATCCGATTGTCGTCATGGCACAACCCATTGCAATTCCTGCAGGGACGCTGGATCTGCCAGCTTTAGGAGTGCCTTTGCCCATTTTTAATGGGTTAGCCAAAGAAGATGCAGAGTTTCACATTTGTGAATTCCAAAGATTAATGTTTAATTATCGAATCTAAGATGAGGGACATCTTATGATGTTCTTTAACATGACATTAAAAGGAAGGGTTACAGTATGGTATCATAGCATAGAGACTGGAACCATCACCACAATCGACCAATTTTATGTAGCTTTCCGAGGAGAATATGCTCCTGAAAGAGGTGGCCAATACTGATTGCATGTTTTGAATGTCACACGCCAAGACCCCCATGAGAATGTGAAAGCCTATGCTAAGAAGCTTAAGGAAGTGTTTCGTAAGTTAGAAACTTACATTCCTATTCCGTCGATTGCCTAATTGCAATACCTCTTGCATGGATTGGATTTCAATATTTAGGTACAATTGAGCAATGTGGCTTTGGCTGATATAGACACCGCCATCGCGTGGGCAAAAGGAGTAGAGTCATGATTACAAACGGCCTACTCCTCTCGAATAAATTGTTAGAATATCAAGCTCTGGGTGTGTTGACCGACATGAGCTGGACACAGCTAGTCTAGCCATAGTAGTTAGATACATTAAATAAGTCGGTGCCTTTGGTGTGAATGGTCTTATGACCGTAGGTTGTATCTTTCACTATTGAGTGTGGTATGAATATAGTGTGAGAGAGATAAGCTGGTTGCTTCACTCTGCCTTTCATCAATCTGCCTCTTTGAATTAGAACATGGTATCAGAGCCATGAATAGATAAAGACTGGGTGCCTGGGAGTGTGGCATTGGACTTGCATGAGCTGAAGTCAGAGAAAAGGTTATTCTTCTTCAAACAGGCTGAAGCCATTGGACAATGGAAGGTATGAAGTGTATAGTGGTATGCTTAATGATCAATGGCAGTGTCAAAGGCTTGTTTGTAGCCTTGAGAGGGATGTATTGAGCACCTTAGAGTGCTTCATTGCCCTGGTTAATAGACTCGTGAGCTGTGCTGCCCATCCAACCAGTCTGCGCTGTTGCGCCTGGTTCATATCCATGTCCTACAGCTACTAAATGAGGCATCATGCATCTTCTACATGCTCTAAGCAGTGTATGCTGACCCTGGGTGTGACCTTGAAGGTCTGATATGTCAATGGAAGCTTGGGTGATGAGAAGCATGGACTGTTATGCAGGTATACAGGTCTGAAACTGAGAGTACATTGCTGAATACAGTGATTTACATCAATGTTTTGATCCTGAAGAGCACTTGAAGCTCCCTAATAGGCTGGGAAGATTGCATTGCAGACAATACAAGTCAAGAAGTTATATGTACTTGATGTGAAGTACTTGAGCTAAATTTTCTCAGTAAAATATTCAGATCTGAGAACTGTTCACTGCTGAAAACTGTCATGTACTGTCAGTAATAAGCATTAGATACTACTAATGCAATACAGGTCATTTCTAGAGCTCTATCACCTATGAGACCTGTCACATACATGTTGGATGTATGGAGGCTTGAAACATTCAATGAGTATCATTGAAAACTGAAGTCTGGAGCTGAAGTGAATGCAGACATATTGTCTTGGTCAAGTACAAATGGTTCATGAGGTCTTATGCTTTGGTCAGTGAAAACAGGTTGTCTATGTATACCTAGATGCTCATGTATTGACCTCACCATTATGAAGTAAATGTATGACATGATCGGGAGACAATTTGGGGCTGATTGGAACTTGATATGCTGAACTTTGGTTGATTGTAACCTGCAATTGAATTTGTTGACACTTGTATGTGCTGGTTATGCACTGTTCTGTGTCTCTATGCTTATGTTTGAAGTGGCATATGTACCAGCAGTCAACTAAGCAGTTTTGGAATATGCATTACGTGTATCCAGGTGGAGTTTGACTTTGGAAAGGCTGCTATAATTGCAGTTTACAGGCTTGGACTGCATGTTTTTGGAACCTGGCAGTGGATCTGCAGGAGTTAAATCTGAACCGAACATCAGACATATGTATTGGCAATTGTCTTTATGAGTTGGATCAACCGATTGGGACGTTGTTTGGGCTGATATTTGACTGAAATTTACTGGTCCTTTTCCTGCAATTAATTGCAGAAAACTGTCATAAACAGTTCCGGGCTGAAGTTGAACTGTTAAGAAAATCTTGGTTTGCAGGTAGTCAGGCAAGGTCTGCAACATGGCAAATGCTGATAGAACTGATAATGTAACCCAGATTGTGGGAGAAAAGCTTGATAGCAACAATTATGCAATATGGAAGTTCCGCATGGAGAACTTTCTGATAGGCAAAGGATACTGGGACTTAGTGACAGGTGTTGAGGCTGAACCTGAAGTTCCAGATAGGAATCCTACAGCTGATCAAAGACGAGCACATCGAGCTTGGACGGAAAGAGCTCGCAGAGTTTTACATTGGCTGTCATTATGTATCTCGGATGCTATGGTGATGCAGATCATGAACTGTAAATCCCCAGCAGATGCATGGAACATATTGGTCAGGTACTATGGCACAACGACGAGTGCCAGGAAGATACAACTGAAGCAAAAATTCAACAACATAGAGAGGAAGAACAGATCCATACAGGACTATGTCACGGAGATTAAAACCTTAGCAGATCAGCTCGCATCTGTTGGCTCACAGGTAGAAGATGAGGATATGGTTGCAGTGACCTTAAATGGCTTGGGTCCGGAGTATAAGTCCTTTGACACTTCAGTATCTGTGCGGGTTGAGATGCCTGATTTTAATGAGCTGGTTGCGTTGTTGATTCATGAAGAGGTGAAGCTTGGCTTAGTTACAGGGTCAAGCAGCTCAAAGAATAAGGATGCAGTTTTTTATTCGAATCAGCGTGGTCGTGGTGGCCGTGGTAGAGGCTATGGATCTGGCAGAGGAGGCCAGCAGAATGCATCCTATAGTAATAGCAATCAGCAGTCATCACATGCAAGAGGTAGTGGCAACTTTCGAGGAAGGGGGAGATCTAACTCCCGTGGCAGAGGCTCATGGCAGCAGCAGCGTCAGTCAGACAATCCAAATAAAGATAAGGATTGTCACTACTGTGGAAAGTATGGGCATATTGCAAAGGATTGCTGGAAGAAGCAGGGAAATCAGAAGGGCAAGCAACATGGACATTATGCTACGTCCAGTCAGACAGATGACTCTGGTGATAGACTGTTTGCCATGCAATATGTCAAAGATAAGGCTGCTGAAAAATCATCTGATGATGCAGTGTGGTACATTGACTCGGGGGCGTCGAATCACATGACCCCTCATGGTGATTGGTTCACGGATATGGTGGCTGAAAAGCATGGCTATGTATGCACAGGTGATGACACGCAACATAGCATTGAGCATAAAGGCAAAGTGCCTCTGGTTGTACATGATGGCATGAAGAAGAATCTTCATGATGTTTTGCATGTTCCTTCGATTACGAAGAACCTATTGTCTGTGGGTCAAATGACAGAGCAGAACTTGCAGGTTCGCTTCAATAAGCATGGCTGCTTTATTGAAGAGTTTGGCAATGGATGTAAGTTGATCGCGAAAGGCCACATAAATGGAAGAATGTTCACTCTTGATGCTACACTGCCAGAGCTGAATTCCGCTATGTTTGCTCAGGGTTCTGGCACTATTAGGGACTTAGAGATTTGGCACAAGAGAGTGGGGCATGTCAATTTGCAGAGGCTGCAGACCATGCAGAAGAAGCAGCTGGTAACAGGGCTACCTAGATTCCAATATTCAGATATTGGTCATGTCTGCGAGGCTTGCCAGTTTGGTAAGCAGTCACGATTGCCGTTTGTCAGGCATGTAAGACAGAGTACACGACCACTGCAGTTAGTGCACTCTGATGTTTGGGGACCAGCTCATAATGCATCTATGGGGGGTTCCAGATACTATGTATCCTTCATTGATGACTACAGTCGATATACCTGGCTTCACATATTGAAAACAAAAGATGAGGTCTTTGCTGTTTTTCAGAAATTTAAGGCACAGGTTGAGAAGGAATTTGAGTGTTACATCTCTTGCTTGAGATCTGATAGCGGTGGGGAGTATGTCTCCAATGAATTTGCTGATTTTTTGGCTGAAAATGGCATTGGTAGGCAGCTAACCTGCAGCTACACTCCGCAGCAAAACGGAGTAGCTGAAAGGAAGAACATGGTTATGATGGAAGCTGCTAGGGCCATGATGAATGAGAAGCATATGCCGCTTTACTATTGGGCAGAGGCTGTTGTGACAGCCGCATATATTCTAAACAGGACTCCCACTGCAGGCATTCATGACATGACACCGTTTGAGAGGCTCTATGGCTATAAGCCGGATGTAAGACACATGAAGGTCTTTGGCTGCCTTGCTTATGTGCACATTCCAGATGAGAAAAGGAAAAAGTTGGATCCCAAAGTGCATAAGAGTGTGTTCATTGGATACTCGCAGGAGAAGAAGGCATACAAATGTTATGATCCCTCTACCAGGGAGACTTTGGTAAGCAGGGATGTCATCTTTGATGAGCTGGGCTCTTGGTATGTCTCACCAGTTGCAGTGCCATCCGATTTGCCTTCCACTCATGTCTCTACAGTTGATATGCAGCAGAGCACTGCTATGACAGGACCTATCAGTCAGACAGTATCCCCATGGACAGGGAGATTGAGGAGCTCACCGTCCACTGACACGGGTATGTCAGTGAGGGGGAGACATGATGTCTTGGACAGCAAAGGAAAAGAGAAAGTTAGTGAGAATGGTATGATGACACCTGGCAGAATGACTTCGGGCTATGAGTCTAGTGATACTTTAGATAGCGAACTTGGTATTCCGACTGTCTATACGCCTGGCACGAGGCAGAACAGGTACATTCCGCCTCATGAGAGAGGTGAATCGAGTAGTGCACCACAGCCTAGACGATCGCAGAGGGTCAGATACCCTGTTGACAGGTTGACGTACTCTGGTTATTCTGCAAAGCATTATGCATACATGACAAAAGTGATGGAGATCAAAGAACCAGGTACTTATGCTGAAGCAGCAAAGGATGAAAACTGGTGCATGGCTATGGACGAAGAGATGAAAGCCTTGGCTGAAAATCAGACTTGGGATTTGGTACCACTGCTTGAAGGGAAAAAGCCTGTTGGCTGCAAATGGGTTTATAAAATCAAATGTAAGTCTGATGGCAGTGTAGAAAGGTACAAAGCAAGGCTGGTCGCTAAAGGATATGCTCAGCAGTATGGCTTGGATTATGATGAAACATTCAGTCCGGTTGCAAAAATGGCAACCATACGAACTGTTATTGCCTTGGCTGCTGAAAAAGGCTGGAAATTGCAGCAGATGGATGTTAAGAATGCATTCCTCAATGGTGATTTAACAGAGGATGTATACATGGTTCAGCCGGAAGGGTATGAGCACCCTGATTTTCAGCATTATGTGTGCAGGCTGAAAAAGGCACTATATGGGCTGAAGCAGGCTCCGAGAGCCTAACATGCTAGGATCAGCAGTTACTTGCAGAGTCTTGGATTTGTTGTTGGCAGGGCTGATCACAGCCTGTTTACAAAGAAGACTGACAGTGGCTTGGTAGTGCTGGTCATATATGTTGATGACCTGATAATCACTAGAAATGATGACATGGGAATTCAGCATGCTATGAAGATGCTGAAATCTGAATTTGACATGAAAGATCTGGGAGATCTGAAGTATTTCTTGGGTATTGAGGTCGTACCAGCTGAAAATGGCTTATGGCTGATGCAGAAGCACTATGCCATGGAAATGCTTAAGAAGTATGGCATGGCTGAATGCAAACCACTGGATACACCTCTGGACCAGAATGTAAAGCTAGACATGAACACTGGGGCTGAAGTAGAAGATGTGACTATGTACAGGCAGATGGTCGGCAGTCTGATTTACTTAACCATCACTAGGCCTGACTTGAGCTATGCAGTAGGGCTGATAAGCCAGTTTATGCAAAAGCCAAGAAAGCCGCACTTGGATGCAGTTAGACGCATCATGAGGTATGTTAAGTCCACTGTAGACTATGGGCTGTTCTATGTCAGAGATAAGCCCTTGATACTGATTGGATACACAGATGCAGATTGGGCAGGATGCTCAACTGACAGACGATCTACCAGTGGCTATGCCTTTGGCTTTGGTAGCGGCATGATCAGTTGGAGCAGCAAGAAGTAGCCTACGGTTGCTTTATCTAGTACTGAGGCAGAGTACAGGGGGGCTGCATTGGCAGCATGTGAGATTGCTTGGCTGCTCAAGCTTATGGCTGACTTGGATATTCAGGTTGATGCTCCAGTGAAACTGTTATGTGATAATCTGAGTAGTGTACTCCTGGCCATGAATCCAGTTTACCATGCCAGGACAAAACACATAGAGGTACACTACCACTTTATTCGTGAGATGGTCCTTGCAGGAAAGGTTGATCTTATGCATGTGAGGACTGATGAGCAGGTAGCAGATATCTTTACCAAGTCTCTGGGTAAAGATAAGTTCTGTGGTTTTAGACAGCTACTTGGAGTACATATGCTGTCTTGAGCTTGAGGGGGAGTGTTAGAATATCAAGCTCTGGGTGTGTTGACCGACATGAGCTGGACACAGCTAGTCTAGCCATAGTAGTTAGATACATTAAATAAGTCGGTGCCTTTGGTGTGAATGGTCTTATGACCGTAGGTTGTATCTTTCACTATTGAGTGTGGTATGAATATAGTGTGAGAGAGAGGAAGCTGGTTGCTTCACTCTGCCTTTCATCAATCTGCCTCTTTGAATTAGAACATAAATCTTAATGCGGGCCTAGTACCTGGAGACAATTTACCATTGATAAATGGAAGCCAAGGGATGCCTATGAATAACCCTAATGCGAGAGAAAGCATGGTTCAAAATGTACCTTTGCTGCCAGCTCCTTCCAGTGTGACTATGCCTATGGCTACTCAGTTGGCTTCACCAAATATTGGAGGCCAAGTTTTGAACCCTAATGTTATTCCTGTGAGTCAACAACCAATGCCCAATCAAATTGTTAGGCCAATGAGGACGATCAAGGCTATGAGTCGAGTGCCTCTAATATCCTTGACGAAGTTAAGGATATGATGAAGCATTACACGGACATGATTTTTGAAAAATATCGGCAAATAGCTGTTGACATCAATTTCTTGAAGAAGTAGTAGAATCTGATAGGGAATCAACGCTCTAAAGAGGGTGGTCCCTCAAGATTCAGCTGTAAGTGGTGTGGTAGAAAACATTTCCCTAGAAACTGTCCAAATGTTAAATGTGACATTTGTGGGAAGTTAGGCCACTTAGCCGCTACCTGTTGGAGTAAGATTAGTTTCCTCCAACAAGGGAGTAAACAGCCAGGTCTAGTGAATCATAGAGCGCAAGGTAATAACCTCCAGCAAAATGATGGACCAAGACAAATACTGCAAAGGGGAAAGACCACTATAGAAGAGTTGCCACAAGCCAATGGAGTTAGCCTTATGGAGGCTGTACGCGTCAATGCCACTGAAACCTCTAACCTACGAGCCGTGACAAGAGGCCAAAAGGCTAAAGAGGGTGATAAAGATAATACAAAATCGGTCGAGGGAAACCCTAAGAAAGGGGATAAGGGGACGCAAGTCCCGAATCCTGGCATGGAAGGTGGACCTCTAAGGCCTGTTGACAAAAAAGTCGATCCTAAGAAGGATGAGGAAGTGCCAAGAAAGAAGGCAAGAGCTAAAAAAGAAGCACCAAAGTCGGTCCCGAGACCAAAAGAAAGGATGGTTTGGCAAGAAAAGAGAGCTTTGGCTACCTATCATGATTTTGATTTAGCAAGTTCTCTTTGCGAAGTCAAACTAGATGTAAACATCTTACAGTTGATTAAATTATCTCTAGGAGTACGCAAGGAATTCAAGAAGATCCTGCGTATTGGGTATATTGTAGAACCTTTGGGCATAGCACGAGTAGGGGAAGATTGGTTTGATCATGCTGAAAAGAATTGCCCTAGGGTTCCAGCATACGTGGATGGAATACTAGTGGAGCATGCTATTGTAGACACTCAGTCCTCCGTCAATATTATGAGTTCAGAGTTGATGGAGAGGTTGGGTCTAGGCATCCAAAAAGATAGCTCCACCCTTCTTAGAATGGCTGATGATAGTCTAAGGCAACCAGAAGGTTGTGTTACTAAAGTCCATGTTATGGTTGCAAGTGTAGAATGCTTCTTGGACTTTAGGGTGATAAGATTTGCAGGACGTCCTAGCTATCGAGTCTTGCTAGGTAGGCCTTGGATCTTACGAACAGGCTGTCAAGTCGATATACCCGCCGGTCGAGTGGTTCTAGGTAGAGGTGCTAATCGAGTAATAGTCGATGCTTACCCTGAGTCTCCTCAGAGTGAGAGAGCTCCTTTATCCTCTATTGAATTAGAAAGAACAGATGATCCATCTGGTAGTGAGACATCATCCAGTGATGAATCTAAAGAGGGGTCCACTACAGAGGATATTTATCAGATAACTCTAAATGAGCCGATAGAGCCGCAAGATAGAATAAGAGACGCGGATGTGATTGAGTTGGACCTTGGCACGCCGAATGATTCGCGGCCAATTAAATTAGGTTCCATGCTCGGTTCAGCAGAAAGGGAGGACTATGTGTCCTTGATTCAAGAATTCCACGACATCTTTGCTTGGAGTTATGATGAGCTGAGAGGCATTCCTCCCAGCTTGGCTGTTCATACTATTCCTGTAAAAGAAGGCAATCGTCCTGTGTGTCAGAAAGTAAGGCGGATGCCTTTTGAATTGAGGGATGGGCTGTTTGAGGAGTTATAGAAGTTACGGAAAGATGGTTTAATCTTCCATATACAGCACACAGAATGGTGTTCACCAGTTGTCATCAAGAAGAAGAAAAATAACTAGATTCGACTATGTGTAGATTTTAGAGAGCTAAATAAGCAGACGATTAAAGATTACTACCCATTGCCATTTATTGACCAGATTTTGGATCAATTAGCGGGTAGGGAAATATATTCGTTTATGGATTGCTTTGCAGGATACAACCAGATGGCAATTGTAGAAGAGGACAAGTTGAAAACGGCTTTCATCACTGTCTTTGGTACTTTTGCGTATCATGTGATGGCCTTTGAATTGTGCAATGCACCTGGATCATGGCAACGAACAACAGACAAGACCTTTGGGGATATCTCCCCAAATGAGTTGAAAGTATTTATTGATGACCTGGGGGCAGCCACACTATAAGGGAAAGGATGTTGATTATCTTAAGAAAGTGCTTTGAGCGCTGCAGACAATTTTGTATCGCTCTTAACCCATAGAAGTGTGTCTTTGGAGTGTCTCATGGGCTATTGCTAGGCCATGTGGTCAGTTCAGTAGGAATCGCAACTGACCCTGAAAAGATCAAGGTTATAGTCACTATGAGTCCACCACGCACTCCGAAAGAGGCACATAGCTTTTTATCATCGATAGGGTACTATCGGAGGTTTATAAATGCCTTGGCAGAAAGGACGTTGCCATTATCCTTTAGCTGTTTATTTGTATGGAGCGACCCTTGTAAGGTAGCTTTCGAGGATGTGAAACATGAGCTAGTAAAAGCACCAGTTTTAAAAGCACCTAAAAGAAGCGAGGTATTTTACATATTTTCAGCAGCCAACCACCATACATAGTATCAGCTACTGTTTAGCCCAAATCTGGGAGGAAAAGTGGTATCATCTGATAGCTTTTGCTAGTCGAAAATTGGGCATATCAGAAATTAACTACACCTACATGGAGAAGTTGTGCCTTGCGATGGTCTTTGCGACTAAAAAATTCAGGCACTACATCCTCTATGAGAAGGTAGTTTTCTATACAAAGGCGGAAGGGCTTAGATTTCTTATGAACAAGCTACAACCGCCTGATCGTTTGGCAAAGTGGTTAATCACTTTGTAGGAGTTTGATTATGAGATTAAGAGTAAGCCACCGAGGTTGCAGGGGATTGTGGAATGCCTTGTGGATTTTGGGGAGTCGAAAGAGACTTTGGCTGAAGGAAGTGATATTGAAGAAATGTTTAAAATTGATACAGCTTCTATCCCATCTTGGTATGCTGCTATCACGTATTATCTATCAACGGGAGAGACTAGAGTTGGTTTATCAAAATTTGAAAAGAGGAGAATCAAACAACAAGCTTTGAAGTTTTCCTTGATTGCAGGAACACTATATCGGCAGGGTGTTGATGATATCTACCGCCGATGTGTGATGTCTGACGAGGTTCCTTTCATCTTGGAAGAGTGCCATGACTCTACATGTGGAGGGCACTTCGCGGGACGGTTGACGGCACAGAAAGCTTTAAGAGCTGGATATTGGTGGCCGTCCATCTTCCAAGATTCCTTTGAGTACGTTAAGAGATGTGATACCTGTCAAAGACATGACAACAAAGAGAATAGGAAATTCCCACTTACGCCTATCATGGCTATCCTTCCATTTGAGAAGTGGGGCATTGACTTTATGGGTCCTATCACCCTGTCATCTACTACCCAGAAGAGGTATATTATAGTAGCAAAACTGATTATTTTACAAAATGGTCAGAAGCATGGGTGACAAGGTAGGACAATGCAAAAGAGACTACAAGTTTTCTTTTAGAGCAGATTATCTGCCGTTTCGGTCCACCGAAGGAACTAGTGTCGGACCGTGGAACCCACTTTTTGAATTAAAAGCCTGACTGAAGCTTGGCAAATCAAGCATAACAAAACGACCCCCTATAATCTGCAAGCCAACGGGCAAGTTGAAAGTACTAATAAGCAGCTTGTGGGTATCTTGTCTAAAATAGTCTTTGAGAAGAAACGAGACTGGGACAGGAAGTTGTATGTGGCAGTATGGGCGTACAATACAACATTCAAGCGAGCTACCGGCCATACTCCATTTAAATTAGTTTATGGGGAAGAGTGTGTGTTACCCATCAAAATCAAGTTGCTAACCATACGGTGTCGTATTGCTGCGCATTCGAGGTGTGTAAACCACCCAAAAGTTGTGCGTGTGATTTGATACTTTGTACATATTTAATTGTTGTGTTTGTACTTTTGTTCTGCGTGGGTAATAAAGTAAAGAAGGGTTTGGAGCAAGAGGAATTTATCAATAATGCTCTAATTGGCATGCCTTGCCAAGTGGTCAGTCAATTTAGACGAGGAGATTTTGATCAACAGTTCACAAGAGTTTCGCATTATGCACAATGGAGAATCTGGGTGATAAGTATGAGTATATGTGGGAAATCTCATGACTTCTTGGAGAAGATAAAAAAGGGGCAAGTGGTTGCAGAAGAACTTGCTCGCCGACTTGGTCGAGAGAAATGCTAACATGTAAACTGGTCAGCCAAGAGCGACGGATTCAAGTGCAAGAATGCACTTGAGATGTTACAAATTCATGGAGAGGAGGATTTCTATGAGGCTTGATTTACTCAAGTTGATGGGCACATTGTTTACTTGTTTTGATATATTTGATGGTTATAAAGGTTCTCCTGCTGCAGATTATGTGTTAAAGAATCTATTTGAAAATCTGATTAAATATCCTAAGTTTATTCCTGAAATAAATCAGCAATCGAACTCAGAATATTTGAAAGCTGAGAATAGGCGGGCTCAACGGCTTCAACTGCTGTTTTGGTAAGGCTGCTTTTCTGAGGACAGGAAGAAAGCTAAATTGGGCTTCCTTGATCGAGGGAATTTTGCTTTTTGGAGGACATTGTGATGGCGAGGAAATAGAGGAAGTCGTGAACTGGAAAGAAGGGAATATACATGATGCTCTGAGAAGGGAAGTCAGTCGACTGGTGAGGAGGCTTCATCAATGAGAACCATTTGGGGAAGTCCTACACTCTGCTTTTCAGGATATACTGGCGCAGACGAAGTGCTGGAGCTTTAGGTGCAAGGGAAAGAAAAGCATTGATTGGAGTCGAGGGAGTAGAGGGAGTCGAAGAGCTCTGCGGAGAGGAGGACATGGATCACGGGAGTCCTTGCATATCCAGAAAAGGGAAGCCATTACGATGAACTACAGCCGAAGAGAGGAGGAAACAGGGGAGAACGAGGGAGAGTGGGGAGACCTTCGTATTGGAGGAGGATGATCCTCAAGGTCACAGCTCTAGAACATTGGTCTTTGTGGTCTCGCTCGTAGCTATGACGGTCCTCGCAGTTTTGATCCACATGACCCTGATTGACATACTTGCTCTTCAAGAATACTTCCAAAAAACACAAGAAAACATGCTGCACTGGGTGTGCTCCGCCTGTCCAGGGTCCAATGGTGTTCAAGGTCCGTTGGTGCCAACTCAAACGACAGAGGTGTGGCAGTGGAGATGAGGTGATTCTGGGCAGTGAGGCTGGTCTGCAATATGCAGTAAACACAGCTTGTAATTAGGCGAGAGAGAGATCTACAAGCGCAAGTCGCAGAGTTCAGCCCTGAATATAATACTCGACAGAGGATGTTTTCAACCAGGAAGCGGACAGAGAAGATTAAGACAGGAACTGGAATAGGGATGGTAATCTGCAGTTCAAGAGGGAGATTTCAGAAAACGGTGAGTTTTGGGGGAATTTTTACTCGAGAAGAAGAAGAAGGATCGGTGAAAGGTTTCGTTGTCATCTGTATGACGACTGAGGCTTTGATGAACTGAATGATTCGACTGGATGAGGAGAGGATTAATTAAGCGAAACATATCTCGCTGCTGTGGGAAGATGAATTCTGGTTTCAATTCGTCGTCATCTGCATTGGAAGAACTTCTGGCAGGCCCTTGAGGCTTTCAACGTCCACCTTCAATCCAAAGACTTTGTGACCATCAACCTTGAATTCTGTGGAATCCACAGCATCCTATCTCCGCATCAGCAGCCCTCAGACGTCCTGTTGTTCGATGTCGAGCAGTACTTTTGGTACCTTAAGCACTTAGCAGAAAAATTTGATGTTGTGTAGGTCACAAGTATGTTCCCAGACATAGCACTAAGACGTGATTTTCTTTCTTGATCAACTAAGCATGAAGCCTGAACAGTCGTCATCTTCCCTCTTACATAACATTAGT
The DNA here is from genome assembly GCF_053477565.2 of Lygodium microphyllum. Classification (NCBI taxonomy): domain Eukaryota; kingdom Viridiplantae; phylum Streptophyta; class Polypodiopsida; order Schizaeales; family Lygodiaceae; genus Lygodium; species Lygodium microphyllum. Next base: position 69,782,312 of record NC_141141.1, read on the forward strand.
AAAACAACATCATACTGAGTATGATGAAGACCAACAACGAGAAGATCTATTAAGCTTGAGGAAATGAGGGAGAAACGGGATGATGGATGGTGCAGCAGTGCTCAAAAGTATGAAAGAAGTAGCAGACAAAACATTCAGATTATAGGTGACATGTTATTCTGTGTGTTGCTGATCATCATAAGGCAGTAACTCTACAATATCTTGGATTGAAAATTATGTCAGCAATTTTAAAAGGGATTTCAGGACAGAATGATCTTCTTTCATCTGAGAAATACTTACAATACATGAGCCAACTATGCTTCCTATTTGACAATCAGATTACATTATGATAAATACATCTGTGCTGTCCATCATATTTGACAATTTGAAATGGAGACTTACCAGTCACATATAGAGTGTTGATTCAACTCTTGAAAATACCCTGACATAACTCTAAAGCTAATTAACAAGTTGATCCAAAGGTCATGAATCATATAATGCAGCAATATGCCTGGTTAACAATATGACCAAGACAAGTTGCATTAACTCAAAAATCAGATTGCAACTGCTGATGGTATGTCTAAAAAGATGATGCAATAGTACTTGCTGCACATGATTACGGTTGTTGATCATATATTGTAAAGATGAGATCTCGTTGAAAGCTTGGTGGACACAAATCCTTACAACTTGTTTATTCATTTGTTTGATCTTTTATCCTGAAATTTATCAAGGTCTTCTGAAGACGCGACTTTGCTTTCATAAATCCTTCGACAACTTTGGTGAACCCGACGTGAAAGCGTCGCAGAAATTTCAGGATGGGAGACACTTCAGCCTCTATTTCAACTTCCTCTACAACTCTAACTGCCTCTACTTCAGCTCCCTCAATGACTGCTGTGTCAAGTACTTCAACGGAGGATCTAAAACAGATTTTGCAGAATATGTCCATGTATATGCAGCTCCAAAATCAGCAAACACAAATGTATATGCAGCAGCAACAACAATTGCATCAACAACAGTTGTCTCAGCAAAGGCAACTCTATTCGGAGCAGGAGAATGCAAACAGCGCGACTAAGGCTATTGAAGCAGTTGAGAGTGAGAAGAAGCTATTTGACGGGTGTAATGTTTCAGCATATTTGAAGACATATGAGATCAAGATGGGATTTTTTGGAGTTCCTGTTGGACTTATGAGTAAGTACTTCCTTCGTCTTGTCACATCTGCTTTGAGGACAAAGGTGACTGATTTATTTATTCAAAATACACATTGGCAAGATTTTAAGAAAGCCTTGAAAGAAGAATACTTCCTTGAGGACTTTGGTATGGCTACTCGACGGTCATTCCGAGAGTGGGTCTACATGCCAAACAAAGGTCTTGCTGCTTCGGAGTTGATTCGAGAATTCGAAGAGAGGTATAGTCAGCTTAATGCCATTGAACAAAGAGCATTAGATGTTGAAAAAGTTGAACTTTTCTTGCAAGCTGCAGATCCTGCTCTTCAAGAAGAATTGGGTGAGCTTCTTGAAGATTGCACGAAGCCTATGGGTCTTAAAACTGATTGGCAGGATGCTCAGGATGCAGTCTCGACATTGACCAAGAGGAGGATATGGAAGACTCGCCTACAGAATGGTTCCATGACACCTACACCATCATCTGCTCCTATGCCTACTTCTATCCCTGTTATTTCTTCTCCTCCTCAGCCAGTTTCTTGGCCTATGCCAGTGCCTACTGTTTCTACTCCACCTATTCCTCCTGTTCCACGACCGATGCCTACACCTTCTCCTCCAAAACCATCCGCTCCATCGGTGCCTACTTCTCTTGATGACATAATCAAAGGTATCACAGATTTGACACTTGAGTCAGTCAAAGCGGAGTTGGTGGGTAAGTTGAAGGAGCAGTTTGCTTCGACTGTGCCTACTACTTCTTCTAGTGCTCCTAGTGCACCTAGGAGAGATCGGAGATGTATTTGGTGTGATAGTACGGAGCATCAGCATTGCAGGGATTGTGACTCTTTCCAGGATGCAAGGAGGCAGAATTTGGTATATTGGGGGCAAGATGGTAAGATTTGGTTGACTGAGACAGGAGCTCCACTTGCTACCAACTTTGGTAAAGGTGGAATGAAGAAGTTAGTGGAGGACATGGTTGCGCGTACTTCTTATGTGACAGCTAGAGGTGATGCTTCTGCATATGGAGTACAGATTGAGAAGGGATCAGAGACTCAGTCCGCACTATGGACTTATGCTATGGAGACTGCAAACAAGGGGAAAATTCAGCAAACTGTTTTGACTAGCGCAGGCTCTAGCATCAGATCAGAGACAGGTTGGGACTCGCCTGTTGACAGGTATTCTATTTATGCTTATTTGGCTAAATCTCATGGTGCAGATGTATTTGTTGAGGAGAAGCGTAAGAGGGATGAAGAAAATCCAAGTGTAGCTAAGAAGACTAGAGGGGGTGAGTTTGTTACTCCACCTACTGCAGGACCGTCTTCACGATCAGGGCCAGATCAACAGATGGAGGATGCTCAAAAGAGGGAAAAGAGGCAAGAGCCTAGAGAGAGAAAGCAGCCAGGATTCAGATTGATGTCCGATATTGAGACATCTACAGACATGAAGAAAATCTTTAATGATAAGATACTTGGCAGTGAGGTGACTTTTACTATTTCTGAGATTTTGGGCATCTCAAAAAGAGAGTTTCAGGATCAGTTTCAGGAGGTCCTGAAGAGGAAAAGACATGCATTGGCTACCACTGATACACAGGGAGTTTTGATTGGAGAGTTGGATGAGGATGATGATGAGGTTATGGTTGATAATGCTTCTGTTTTGCTGCAGGTAGAGAAGAGGGTTCAGCCTATGCATTATGCTGAAATTGATGAACCTGTTTTGATACCGCGTAGTCACTTTTCGCGGAGCCATTGGGCTAGGGCAACTACAGAGACGATGGTAAAGATTGGAGGGAAACAGGTGCCTTATGTTGCATTGGTTGATCATGGTTCAGAGATTAATCTCATTGTTCGTGGAGTTTATGAGAGTAACAGATGGCCTATGGATGTAGAGCATGGGTGGCATATGAGAGCCGCCAATAACACTGCAGGTGATTTATATGCTACTTGCCCTAGTGTCAGGGTTTCTATTGGTGATGTAGAGGAGGATTTTCATTTCTTTGTGCAGGATTCATGCTCTTATCCTATAATTCTTGGTCAGCCATTCATTACAGAGATGCGTATGAATAAAGACAAAGTGTACTTAAATCATAACACTGATATATGAAATAAATACATGATCGCATAATGAAAGCGACCGGTACAATCATGGCAAGATATCACTACTACATAGAAAATATCTACATAGATCACATGACCAAAAAAGAAGGGTGTGTGAGCTCCAAGGATCCAAGGGCGAGCTATAGATCATCGCCATCCGAAATCTCATCCCACCGCAAAGGAGCATCGAACGGACACTGCAAAAAAAGAAACAACTACACATCAGTCCACTATACAATAATACATTCTAATTAAACATAGTAACTACGCACAAGAAAGATGAGTGACTTACAGGGCCACTGCGTCCATACAATTGGCCGATCAATGCAGTGAGATCGTGCCTCTCTGCATATCGAGTCTCAAGGCTGGTCGGATTGCGATTTGTAATGGAGTGCTGAAAAGAAAACAAAATACTAAATGTTAGAAACAGGACTATCAGTACAAAGGATATTGCAAAAAAATAAGCAAGAAAAACAAAAAAAAAACTTACAAAGTCCTCTAGATATGTCCTATGGCTGCCACTCCCAAGATGATGGACCACTCCGACCTCTAGTCATGCCCTCGCCACCTCGCGCTGCTGTCTCCAACGTCTTGGAGAATCTGTAGTCTCCTCCCTGAGTTGGCACTAGTCATCCACGTCTAGCCACTCGATCTTTGCATCCCCACTCTTGAGTGCCTTGCGTGCGTCTGATCGTCTGTGTGACATATATGCACGCATGCACTCCATCATCCAACCTATAGAAAACCTATCTGCTGTGGCTGGTATAGGAAACTCCTCATGCAAGGATGCTACTATATAGTCCTTGCTCCCCTCCAGTATGTTCTTCCAATGATGCAGGACATTGTGCCGAAAAACTTGTTGGCACAACTCTCTCATGCGAGCCATCACCCTCCTCCCCTCATCATTCATGATGATGGCTCCTGACCTATCATCTACAAGGTAGACATACCCCTCTAGGGTATGCCTAAGATGGGTCCTCTTCCACCTGCGACCATGCTCCTGGGCATATCTAGGAGACCCCTGTACATCTGGTGTACCAACCGGGTAGTATCTACTGCGGGGGACGACTGAGCAAAATCTGAAGTGAGTGGAGTAGACGTCCCCACAAGTGTGACAAATCCCGGAGGTGATGCAACTCCATCAGAACGACGAGATAGAGACACCACGTCCGTGCCTCCACAGCAACCACCTGAGCCACGCTCTCTAGAACCGCTACAAGAGCGAGGAGTAGCACCTGTATCCCGAGCCGACCGCGGGTTCACTGCGTCCGGATCTCTGCACCTGATCATATACTCTCGCACTTCGGGGAGCTGAAGATATAACATACCACCATCGAGGTTGTCGAGGGTTCGGATAGAAGATTACTTGTTCACAATCATGTACAAGAGAGATTTAACTATTGTGACATGTATCATGTCATAATACAATTAAAAAAACAAATGAGTTTATGCACCTATTCACAATGGGCCGGCAACACAAAGGTGTTGCGCAAATCCATCCTTTTTTTTTTGGAATCTATTTCGAGAAATCCAGATGGACCTCGTCGAACTGTTGCCCCAGCTCCTTCAAGTACCACTTTGAACCGCTGCACATCAAATAGTATCATGGAGAAGCTATGATAATCCACCGTAACAATAATTTGCAAGTTTCCAAAATACTCCATCTCATCTATAACCGTGTTTGGATCCTTTGCTCATCGTCGGCTCTCTTGCTCGAACCTTGCCATGATACTACAGTCTGTTGTGGAGCGCATTTTGTCAATATGCTCCACGCGGAAATGTCATCCGCACGACCACGCTGCACTATATATTTTGTATTGTGCATTGAAACACTCAATTAGTTGTTGCATATAGAATATAGATACGACAAAATATAAACACGTCATCACCTTTGGACTACATCCCCTCGAGAATTCCCACTCCTTGGTTGAGACCTCCGCCCCTTCGCGATATGCTGCGGTCAAAGCTCCATGCAACCATCACCTTGACATAAATTGCGGCATCTCCTCCATGCCCTCAGGATATTGAATCAGTTGATGGTGTGTACTATGTTGAAATTCAAATCGTGCTTCCTCTAGATCTTTCCTGGCTTTCTGGTACCTAGCGAGCCACGTCTCCATAGAGACATGGTGCAACATACAAAAGCGATTTACTTTCTCCTCCATTGCAGCATCCATTCTTTTTTCTACCCCATTTCTAACCACCACATCTCCGGTCAGTCTATCATCGTCCTTCAGCGACCATAGCATACTATTGTCTGAATCCACCATTGGTAGCCGGTCTTCTGCCTACTCAAATCTGGATGTTTATTGGGGCGTTCTTTTAATGGATTATCTGGCTACAAAGGAATGATGCTCTCTTTAAGAGTAGTTTCTTTTTTGAACGTCCCTCCACTAAAACTGATTTCATGTAGTAGGTTCATGTTAAAAAGGAAGCTTTAGCCAACCGTATAAAGAAGAAGCCATCTACCATTGCGATGGCGCGGCTCACGTTAAATATCAGCCTGCTATGGGCTATCGCCCGTAGACAGGCCACGTGTCGGTGACCTTGCACTTTTTTGGGGTCACATTTTTAAAAATATATATATATCTAATAAATTGTTTGTCTGTCAACTAACGCGCAAGGGTGGGATGTTAGGGTGCTTGTCTATCACTTGGACGACTGGCAACAACGTAGTAAACTTATTGGCCCAAAAGGAGGGCTTTTCATCATCACCGGCTGTGACGGGGTGCCACATCACCAGGCAGGTCGATATTTAGGGACAGCCATATACCATCATCACATCTGATCACCTCAATGCCAAGGAAGTACCTTAGCTCGCCTAAATCCTTCATCTCAAACTTTATCTTCAAACAGCCCTTGACTTCAGCAATCCCACTATCACTATCACCTGTTATAATCAAGTCATCCACATAGATGACTATGATGACCAAACCTGCATCTCCCTTTCTCACATAAAGTGAGTGATCAGCATCAGAAACATAAAAGCCAATATTGACAAGATACTCTCTGATCTTGTCAGACCATGCTCTAGGTGCTTGCTTGAGCCCATAGAGTGCCTTCTTCAACCTGCACACATACGTGGGATGCTCAAATCTTCATAACCTGCTGGCTGATCCATATACACTTCTTCCTACAAATCACCATGCAAAAGGCATTCTTTACATCCATTTGCTGCAACCTCCAACCTTTGGCTGCTGCCAAAGCAATCACACATCTGACAGTTGCCATCCTAGCAACTGGACTGAAGGTTTCATCATAATCTATGCCATATGTTTGGGTATAGCCTTTTGCAACCAGCCTAGCTTTGTACCTGCTAATAGAACCATCTGCATTGTGCTTAATCTTATAAACCCACTTACATCCAATAGCTTTCTTTCCCTTTGGGAATGATACTAGATCCCAAGTATTATTAGCCTCTAATGCAGCCATCTCCTCATCCATTGCTACATCCCAATGAGCATGACCAACAGCCTCCTCAAAACATGTGGGCTCAACATCCTCAACTAGTTTCACCATATAAGCATAATGGTGAGCTGCATAACCTTCAAAACCAAATCTTTTAATAGGGTATCTCACCCTGCTAGACCTGCGTACCACTGGATCACTCAATGGAGTCTTTGCATTAACGTGTGCTCTCTGCACACCTGGAGTCCTCACTGAAGGAATGCCAAGCTCATCATCCAAGCTCTCTGAGCCACTAGAGTCTCCATCAAGAACTGCATCAATGCCTTCGGACACTTTATTCTTTCCTTTGTCTTTACCTGTAGTGCTACTAGATGCACTTGAAGATGTAGAGGTACTCCTTAGTCTCCCAGACCAAGGACTACTAGATGATGTCTCTGGTCCACTAAGAGTCTGTGATTCTTGCTTTTTAGCCTGCACATGAGTATCATGATCATCATCAACATCCAATGCATCACCACTAGATGCATACCAACTGCTCATTTCATCAAAGATGACATCCCTGCTCACTTTGAACTTACATGTGACAGGGTTGTAACAGCGATACCCTTTCTGCTCTAAAGAGTATCCAATAAAGATACACTTTTCAGCCTTTGGATCCAGTTTCTTCCGCAACTCATCTGGCACATGAACATACGCAATGCAGCCAAACACTTTCAAGTGTGAAACATCAGGCTTCTTACCTGTAAAACATTCTTCGGGGGTCATACCATGAACTGCAGCTGTGGGAGTTCTGTTCATAATATAAACAGCAGTATGAACAGCCTCAGACCAAAAATGCTTAGGCATATTCTTTTCAGCCATCAAGGCACGTGCAACTTCTGCAATATGCCTGTTTTTCCTTTCTGCAACCCCATTTTGCTGTGGGGTATACCTGCATGTGAACTGTCTCTTTATCCCATGAGACCTCAGAAAATCACTGAACTCATTTGAGAGGTACTCTCCCCCTCCATCTGACCTCAAGCACTTTACTTGCAAGCCTGTTTCTCTTTCAACTGCAGCCTTGAAAGTTCTAAAGTGCTCAAACGCTTCACTCTTTTCCTTCATAAAATATACCCACAGCTTTCTAGAACAATCATCAATGAATGTGACAAAGTATGAACTGCCTCCAAGAGATACATTTTGTGTAGGCCCCCAAATGTCTGTATGCACAACATCAAGGATATTTCTGCTTACATCTCTATCATGTGAAAAGGGTTGTCTTGCTTGCTTACTAAACTGACATACTTCACATACCTTCTGAAATTCTGCAACTCTAAATGTAGGCAAACCTGTAACCAACCCTTTGGACTGCATTAATTTCAGCCTCTATACATTTGCATGTCCAATGCGTTTGTGCCAAATTTCAATGTCTGCAACAACACCTTTTCCTTTGACATACATAGCAGCATTCATAGTAGGAATTCCAGCATCCAGAGTAAACATACGTCCAACTCTACTTCCCTTTGCTACCAACCTACACTTGTCATTGAAGTCTTCTACAAAGCAGCCCTTTGCATTAAATCTGACTTGCAGCCCTTGCTCTACCATTTCACGGACTGACACCAAGTTCTTTGTAATAGATGGCACATGTAATACATCTGAAAGACTCTTTGTCTTAAAATCATGCAAGGACAAGGAAACTTTTCCAATGTGTGAAATTGGGTGGCATGAATCATCACCCGTCTGCACATAACCTGCATTTTGCAAATCCTGCATCTCTCCAAATCATTCTGCATGGCTGGTCATATGATTGGATACACCTGAATCAACATACCAAACATCTTCATGTGTTCCCTTTCCTGTAACAGCATTCAGCATATGCTGCATAACAAACAAACGTTCATTTTTGTCTTCATTCTGTCGTGAAGATGATGCATAGTTTCCTTGCTGCAACTTACCACTCCGAATATCATCTTTCTTAGCATAACATTGGGCTGCAATATGACCTGTTTTGCCACAGTAGTGACACACAATACTAGAGTTGTTAGAACCTCTGTTTTGCCATCCACCTCTTTCTCTAAAGCTCCCCCTGCCTCTAAAGTTACCACGACCTCCTGAAACCTGGATATCGCCAAATTGCTGATTCAATCTGTTTTGCTGGTTGTCACTACCACGTCCTGTACCACGGCCCCTTGAAGAGAACCTGCCACGTCCCCTTCCTGAACTGGAGTAGAAAGCCTGGACCTGTTCACCACTTCTTTCAGATGTCTCACTCTGCATGTTGATTTCTTCAGTGATCATTAGAGAGACCAACTCATCGAAATCTGGGAATGGCTTTCTAACATATACGGAAGTTACAAAAGACTTCCAAGCCTTTTCATTGTTAAGTCCACCCAAGGTTGACGACACCAAATCATCATCATCAGGGATTGCATCAATCGCTGCCAATGCATCTGCAATGCTCCTTACCTTCAATGCATACTCATTGATAGACGACTTCCCTTTCTTTAATGTATTCAACTCTTGCTTGAGTTGAATCTTTCGCGCCTTTGTATTTACAGAAAATATACTTTCAAGTATGGTCCAAGCTGCATATGAATTCTCTGCATTTCTAATGTGTCCCAGCATATTATTGTCAATTACTGCAGACAACCAATACATGACCTTTTTATCCTTTGCATTCCATTCCTTCCGTGCCTTTGTCTCTTCTACAGCAGTTGGAGGATCACTCACCTCCGGCTCCTTTTCTTCACCTGAAACAAACTCGTAGAGGCCTTTTCCAATAAGGAAATTTGTGACACGGAACTTCCATGAAGGGTAGTTGTTCTTGTCGAGCTTCTCAATGATGGGGCTTCCACTGTTCTCTGCCATTATCACAGAACAAATACCAAACAACAAGCAAATCTTCTGCAAACCTCGACCTGTAGTGCACAGCAATACACCAGACAGCCTTTTTCACCGTCTGCTCAACAATACATGCAATCTACAACCAGTTTGCAGATAAACCTTGTGTTTACTCACTGGCAAACACCTTTGAACTTACAGATCTAAATTCTGTAACCTGTGCACCCACTTTCGGTCAATACAGTCGAAGTCACAGCGTACCCTGAAACTGCTGTCCGCAACCTTGTGGCTCTAAAACGGGCCCTGAAATGGCCTCAAATGCCCAAAATAACTGCAGAATAGCCCTAAAGGACTTATGTGCAGAATATACAGCGCTCTTCGCGCACACCAAATCTCACTGCAATCTGAGATTTTTGCTCTGCCCTGCTTCCGGTGCCTCCACAGGCACTATCCAAGAGAAAGAGTGGAAGGATGGGAGAGCTTCTTACCCGGGGCCTGCTTGCTCGAACCTTGCTTCTTCTCCTTTGCTTCAACCTTCGAAATCAGGCTCTCTCAGTGGTGTGGCTCTGATACCATGTCAAGAATCGCGTGGTGGGGGGAGTTGCTCAAGATGCTGCGCCGAACACACACAGAATGCACAAGGAGAAGCTCACTCAAGAGACAAGAAGAGAGATGGAGGCCAAAACGTTTTCTTGCTGATTTCTTCTTCTTCTTCCACACACTTTTACAATGTACACAAAGTAGTAAATAGGTGTAACAACCTGAATATAATAAGTAATGAGTCAGTGGCCATGTCAGAGTCATAATGACCACCGATGTGCTAAGTGTAGACGTGTGGACCCATCTAACCAGGCGGTCCATCATCAATGTCCGCATGTGTTGAGCTTGTCATCTCAACAGTTAGTCTAGCATAGATGATCATTCTCCCTTTACGTGAAGTCTTTCCCTTATATGTGGCATAAAATTGTTAACGATGGTTGTTGGGAGAAGTTTGGACATGTATTGTATGCTTCATTTATTGACAGCTAAGGTATTCCCCATAAAGAAGCAAAAGACCTCTTGTGGTTGTCGCCTTGATGCATCTAGACTCTAGATTCTTTAATACCATGATGCTCTCTCTCTCTCTCTCTCTCTCTCTCTCTCTCTCTCTCTCTCTCTCTCTCTCTCTCTCTCTCTCTCTCTCTCTCTCTCTCTCTCTCTCTCTCTCTCTCTCTCTCTCCGCCATACATTTACTTGGGATGTCTAAGCAAGCAAGCACTAATATCTTTCATACCCACATTGACTCTCAAACTACTATGGAAATTGTCCATAATAGTATCACCAATTTTCATTGCTTATATGATGCAAACAATGTCACTACCATCATCACTAGTGTACATGTAATATATATTATACATAACAATGTTAGCTACATCATTGAGCATCAAAATTCGTGTCACTTGAGTGACAAAAAAGTTGTATAACATGTGCATTGTCATGGCTTAAGCAGCAGTTTCTTGTTGTAGCCACTGTGTAGGTTGAATTCTTTTGGTAGCAACACGGTACTCTCTCTCTCTCTCTCTCTCTCTCTCTCTCTCTCTCTCTCTCTCTCTCTCTCTCTCAATCAACTTGGGAATGGATGCAAGCAGTTTCGTTTCGCTTTCTCAAATACTTAATTGGCTAATCATGGCATCCAAAGCACAAATACAAATTTGACTTCTACACAAAATTAAGATGAGTATTAGTGGAAATCTCTTTGTACACTTTTTAGAGACAAGACATGATAAATGCCTACATATAAAATTTGTAAGTCACAATAAGGTGTTATGATAATTTTATCCTATGAGGCATCATCACGAGTGCCATTAAAGTTGTCGCTGCTATGATCACTATCACCCCTGTGATTCTCTATCCCTCTCTAATACATAATCAATAGGTGCTATGGCCTTTATGGAGGACATATCCCCTTCTATGTCAATGTTCCTCCTCTTCCCTTGTACCCTTGAACTCCTAATGAGTTACCTCATCCATGTTGGTTTTTGCATGCTCCTCTTGTGTCATGTATAATCAAATTACACTTTTTAAAAATATGACATGTATGTGTATAGTATATACAATGTGAGAGAGAGAGAGAGGGAGGAAGGTAAGGATAAGTTGGAGGGAAGAGGTCAAACAATGTAGATAAAGATACACACAAGTGGGTGTATTGGAGCAAGTATTGCTTGTAGGGCCCAATACCCCTGGTAGGTCACTATCTCGATCTCATCGGGAGTTGGTACTCAACCATACTCTTTTGTCTATCTAAGAAACATAAGCCAAGTAAACAATTTAGTTACTCATATTTTAATTATATTGTTTAATAGCTTGATTTGTGCACATGTATACTTACAAATGTGGCAACGAAGTTGTCTCTACCCATATTTCCTAGCTAAGATGCAGTATGACCTACTCATACTCTAGACTATGCTACCTTCTAACTTTAAAATCAAATATAGAAAGAAGGGATGTTCAATATGCTACCTTTTGCCATATTGAAGAGTTTTGGTGACATTTTTCCTTAGCTCACAAATCAGAAAAATATTAAATATAAATCATAATGATATTTGATTTTATTCTTGCACTCTTCCAATTTTGAAATGCCATAGCATCCTTTCCATTCTTGCAAATTGCCATATTGACTTTCATGTTGTTAGTGTATTGACTCCCTCAACTCTTCTCCATCGATTTCCTTCTTGCTAATATTCAACACGTCAATATTCCTATAATTTGAATAGCCTTTCTTCTAGGGTTTATTATATTCCAACATCTATCAATAGTGCTAGTTAATGCTTTCATTTCTTTCTTTATGTATTTATGTAATGTTAGTCTTGCTTACTTTATGAAATCATGTGTTTTTGACCTAGTCCATTCAATTCATGATTGAAGATATCAATAGGAGATGATAAGAGACTACTCTGGTTGAAATGGATCAAGGAGGAGAGAAATCTAAAGAATATAAAAAATTGAATCAAATAATTGGATTTTACCCGAACATAGTTTAAATATGATCCCATAGTTGTATTGCATGAAAGATATTCTCTTTCTTAAGTAGCATCTAAAACAATATTGGTGGAAGGTAAGGACACCTCTTGGCAAGTTAGGAGTGCTGTCATTTCTTATTGTAGCTATGAAGGTCATTTGACCTTCTCACTATGCTCTCTGGTACTTGGTTTATAGCTGTCATTTTGTATGCCTCCATATCAAAATGTCCCTTAAATGTACTTGAGGGATGACGACTTGGCTTATATTGATTCTTTCATTGTATTGAGGCAATAGCTAGTCATAATTTGACATCATTCAGCTATACTTCTAGTATCTCTCATTGCAACAAGGCAACAATTAGTCAATATTCTACATCATTAAGCTATACCTCTACCTACTTTTGGTTTAACCATTGTGATGCCTTGACATGGTGCATTGCTGAGTTCTCACTTTGAATGTCCTTTTTGCGTGATATGCCTATATTGCATTTTCCTTTCTTCATGCTTTTGATGTGCTATTATATAGTTGGTTGTTGTTGTTGTTGCACATTGCATATGACAAAAGTTATGTGCCAAGAGTTTTTCCTTATTAGATGTGGTACCTCATTTTTCTTACACTCAATTCTTGTAGCTTTTTAATTGGATAGTTGATCATTTGATACTTCTCTATTTGGCAATGCATCAATGATTACAATAGCAATTGGTTGGCAAAAAATGGGAGGTTCTCCAAGTCCCCTTTCAACAATCAATTTGGGTTCGACAAAAGTGTCCTTACATTGAATCTCTAGTATTGATCTTCTACGCAAGAGCATGGCACATTTTCCAACTAATGTAACATTTTAGTGATAGAATGATGGAATTTTGACATCTCTTATATTTGCATGGGGTCTTTTTTTTCAAATTTGAATATCTATAAAATAGTGACATTTCACAAGGTTCAATGTCATTTATTTTCAAGCACTTCGTCCAATGGTGCACTTGATTTCATTCTCAATTTTGTTCCAAACAATGAATTGAGAAACTTGCGGTAGCATCTAATATGTGCACAAAAATGCCACTATCTTTTGCACTCTACTTATTATTTTATGCCTTTTAATCCAGTACAATAGGGGGGCAAGTGGAAGTACGTAATTTCAAGCCACTTGACGTAGCTAAAGATGACAAAGGACTAATGTACTCAATGCCATGGGGAGCAACAATGAACATAACACTCATTTAATTTTGCCAATGTGATAGTGGAAGTTGAATTCAAGTCATAATGTTATACAAACTTGTTCACTTAGTGAGCATTTTTTTCTTGAGACATGGAGCTACCATATTGAATACAGAGATACTTACTTGTAGAGTTCATGGATGAATCTGGTCCTACTAAAGTGAGTGCAAAGGAGACTAAAATAAAAGGATTAAATTAGCAAGCAATAATTTGTAATTAAGACCTTAGAACCTATGGGAACATCTCCAAGCTTACAACTATGCCATGGTAAGTGCAAGAAATTTGCATGATTTATTATGTGCTTATTGACATCCTCCTTTGAATTTATTGGTGTATATTTTATGAATCCTCTCTAGTTTATGGTACATTGGATGACATGATAGATCTAAGGTTTCTTACTTGAAGATAACTAGTGATGCCTTTTAAAAATTGAGAAAGGTTCTTATCCTTATTTATTGCTTTCTAGACCATGGAGTCTATCAAAAGACTCACATATTATGGCCTAAATTGGCTCATAAAGGGATAAAGTGTTTTTCATGGAGCCACTATCTCTATTTTTGACTTATCCCTTAAAAGGTCAAAAGATATAGAGGGAACTGGACTTGAAGTTCTGAGGCAATTTTTTTATCATACTCTTAAAGTAATTCTCAATCTCAAAATGCTCAAATTTTTATGAAGAAATATACTTGCATTATGTAATACTTTAGAGGCCATGTGTAGGCTAAGATAGATAATATGGTAGGTACCACCGTAGACCCAACCTAGCTCATAAAAGGAGTTGGAAGGTCTAGTTGAATGTTACAAACCCTCTTTTCAAGATCTTTAATAATGAAATTGTGCATTGCCATGGGACTCAAGCAAGGTTGGAAGGGCTCATTGAATGTTACACACCCTCTTTTCGAGATATTTAGTAATGCAATTATCCAATCATGATGGACTTCAAGTAGGCTATTCACAAGGCTACAAACAAGGAAATAGAAGGTGGAGCTCTAGGACCATTGAATGGTACTAACACCCAATCCCTTTTTAGGATCCTTTAAATGTTTTGGTAGGGGATAACTAGGAATATGATAAGTCAATCCTAGGTGATGTCAAGATCCACATTGATATCTATCCACCTCCATATATGTAGGAATAGGGATTCACTATATGTATACCCTCTATATGAGGTGCATTCAATTTCTACCCAAGTGAAGCTTTACAAAGGGCTCAAGGAGTATGATCAAGCCAAACAAGAAGAGATGCTTGCACATTCACACCTTCATTTTATCTCAAGTATGTAGATGTAGAGAAATACTCTTCTTTTGCATGTCCCATCACCAAAATTTCCACCCAGTAATAGGAGTATATTTGACTCAAGAGAGAATTGTATTTATTGTGGCATTGTGATGTAGGACAAGGATGGACTTGCCATAATCCCACTACCTTGTAGCCATGGTTATCTTATTTATTTGTTTTCCATGCACAAGGCAACATGAATGGGATCAAGTTATAAACAAGGAATATCACATGCAATGAGGCCCAAATTTTTCCTATTGAGTACTAATGTGAAAAAGTTAGCATCTTCAATAGCACCTATGCTCTTGAAAAATTTCAGTAGTCAAGTATTTATATGAGTTTCCCATTGAGATTTAAACTATAACTATGTCTTATCCTAGTAACAATAGGGCTTGAAGTGGTAGTTACAAGTCTGGAAGGACTGGTATCTACGAGAGAGGGCTTGAAGTAGTAGTTACTAGTCTGGAAGTACTAGTAGCTACAAGATCTAGATAAGTAGTTGGGTGGTAGCTACTACTTTAGGGTCCCATAGCTGCCATTTTTTGTGACTACTAGTTAGCTACCAGTTTGGGGGATTCTTAGCCTAGTAGCTACTAGTTTACCAATTCCAAATTAACACAGATTGTGTCCTCATAATGGGAGGTACTTGAAACCTACCAATAGCCCACTCTTTTTTTCCAATTAATGTTATTAGATCAAATTTTAAAAGTTATCTTTATAAATATAAAATCACAAAATATGATATTAAAAATGTGATCTTATCTAGTATAGAAGTAGCATATATAAGAACCTTAAGCAAACAAACTTTTATTCGGGTAGTAAAAAGTTTCTACCACGTCCCACTTTTTGCATTGGAAACTTGATAGCTGACAAGGTGGGATTGCAAGGTAACGTCAACGTTTGATCATAAGAGCTTGAATTCATGAGGATTTACTTGCACTTGTTGGTATCAAACTTCGTTCACAACTAATGAGCCTACCATAGAAATATTACTTCATTTATCTTCAAGCAAAGCACCAGTCCTCATCTTTTCCTCTATGCATTTCAAGATGTAGAAATCCAAAAGATCTTCATCATCATGTAGAACTATAACTGCAAAATTATTGCAAAAATTGGTCAAAGCATCATGATGTCCTTCATACATTGGATCTTTCATCTCATCAGCATCATCTACATCATCTGAATATTCAACGGTAACATATTCCCATGATAGAACAAATTGTATTTTTCTAGAATACCTACTCCATAGGCCTTTCATGGAAGCAATATGAAAGCATGAAAGTTGCCTATACCTTAAAGCATTTCCATTTATCAATGAGTAGCCAGATATATAATGTAATCCATATGTACTGAACATAGGTTTACAATCCAAATGCATGCTTCCATCCACATTGTCTTTCTTAACCTCCCCAAACACTCAAATAACTTGTCATTATTTAGAAGGATATGTGATTTTATCCCCTTTGGACATGGTCATTATTTTAAAAAACACTACATTAGCTACATACTATAACTTTGCTAAGTTTGACTTTAGCTACTCCTAAGTCAGATGCCTCTTGATAATAGCACACACATGATCATGTTTAGCCTTTCCATGACTTAAATCAAATTGTGATGTGGCATTTTTATAGCTATCCTTGTACCATATCAAGAAACAAGTTAGAAAGGTATCTTTGCTTTGAACTATGACATTGTACCATTTGACCACACACAATGTTCACTAGTGAGTGACATCCCTAGCCCTTTCAATCATCCAAAATGGAGCATAAAGCAATGTTGTGGACAAAAAGAGTATCATGGATTTTATAATCAAATATATAGAAATGATAGTACTTCTGGATAGTACTTGAAATATCACATATGTAAATTGGCCAAGAAACTAATGCATGGATTACACCTCATTTTATTCTTCGAATGTGTATTTTTCAACAAAATCTACTATAAACACAACCACATCTTTCTAGAATGAAAGAAAAAACTCTTTAAATTTCTCTACTTGCCATTTATAAATAAAATTTATGCTTTGTAAACTTCCTCAAATGATCCCTCAATAATACCAAAAGTTCCTTGCACTACATTAAGAGACCATGACTCATTTGAGGATGTAGTTAAAATAGCTAACAAAAAGCAAAGGAAGTTGCATACAAGGTTGCAATAGTTAAGAAGTATTCCTGAAACTACAATTCAATGCCCGATATGGTTGATACCACTACAGGAAATACAAGGTTGGAGCAATTAAGAAGTTACACACAAGGTTGGAGTAGTCAAGAAGTATTCTTGCAACTACAATTCAAATGCCCAACATGATTGATACCACTGTAGGAAATGCAAGTGTGAATTGAAAATCTTGCTAGGGTATTTGAAAGACATGAACTTGGTATACAAGCTTATATGAAACCCAATGATAATATAATTTAGAAATTGTAGGAACTATTGGCAAATTTGAATTTGAACATGAGTATGTTGCAAGCTAGACAACCTCTATTGTGACCAAGATTTAGAGTCTGAGAAAATGTAGGAGAGAGAAGAAACAATGTGAATGTAATGGTTGAATGTACAAGGATGCAACAGTTAGCCCCAACATGCAGCTCTACACATCATTGTGGATGCCAAATAGTAGCGTGTCGATGAGAAAATGAGGAGGGATGGCTGATCACGAGGAATCAATGATGGATAATGGATAGTTAAATTGGGAGAGAATGCTCCTTATATATAGGCAAACAAGAGACAAAACCCTAACTGTGGTCAAACCCCTAGAAAGTAGCCGAAAGTGCACAAAAAGAAAAGCACTAATATGCCCTCCATCTAAAGTGTATAAAACACATAAATGATAAACAAAGACAATGTCAGATATCATAATGTCCTCATCTAACTCATACTAAGTCTCATAGGTAGGAGATGACTACACAAGATACACATGACTGCTAACACCCCCTCTCAAATCTTGGATGTGGCTAAAGGCAAAAGGAGATGCAGATCCAAAGGTGGCAGGGAGAGTGCCAAGGCCAATGTAGTCCCTTGATGAAGAAAGCCATCCAAGGAGAAAGACCCCCTCTCCATATAAAAATCCAATCAAATAGAAAGCCAACAAATGGCAATGGAAGTGGAGAGGCCTCGAATGGATCGCTCTAGAAAATTCTAGTCAAGGATAGGTGATCCAAGTCTCTAACCCAACTATGAGATGATAGTGAGATACTATCAAAGACACCATAAGCTGCATAGAAACACCATGGAACAAGGGCCAGGGCCAAGTGACAAGAAATGGTAGCTTGTTAATGATGAAATGGGGTAGTTGTATAAAAGAAAGGCCCAAAGTAGATCAAAATCTAAAGAAACTCCTCATGATCCTTGGAAACCCCTCTAAAACACAAAGGGACAAGAAATCCACAACTGCAACACTAATGTTTTCCCCTCCGAAAGAGATGGGAGGTATGAGGAAACCATCACACTAGATAGTGGGGGATGGGATGGAACTTGTGGGAAAAATGGTGCACAATTGGAAACAAGTGCAATAGTAGAAAATTGCCTTAGAGGGCCTTGCGTAAAGAAAGGAAAATGGAGCAGACATAGCCCCCTCCTACCAACTTGTCACAAAAGTGGCTCCTGTAGTAGAAGAATCATCAACAAAGATGGCAACGTCTATGAAGAGAATGTGGATCCTGAGACTATAACGGCCATTAACTGAGAGGAGAGGAAATCCCAAGTCAAGAACATATAGAGCCTCTGAAATGGAGCTTGATGGATGATCAGACAATAGAGGCAAGGTACCAACACCTCCAATAGGCACCAAATAAATGGCACCAATAATGATAATACCTTGTGATGGATGGAGAACCTATAATAAAGCACCTCATGGATTCATAGGACTCTATGCACACAGTCAATGAGTCACAATTGTTCAGAACAAGAGATAGTCAAAGAAGGCTCCTCCACATGATAAATGTGTAGAAACATAGACTCGGTGGTAATAGTGGGTGAGAAATGATAGGTAGACAAAGGTTCCAATATAGATCCACCCTTCACTTCTCCCATACAAAGGTGAGGGTATATCCTCTAGCACTTCTCCTCACTGCGTGAGATCTTCCAACAATAGGACACATATGACATCCTCTATGCTTCCCCACCACAAAAGTTATATCTGATGCCAGGAGGCATATTTCACGGTGGATTCCGTGCCACGGTGGATTCCGTGAGGTTTTATTTTACGGTGGATTCCGTAAACTTTGATGACCGGGGCTCATACACAAAGTGGATTCTTTGTGCGAGAAGTTGATGGGGACGCCTGTCCTTTTCAGGCATTTCATTAATTTAGTGTGTACATGGGTGATTCCATAGCGGGTGATTCCACAAAATGCATATTAAATTAATAAACGTTTATGAGTTTTGAGTGCACACTCATAATAAATTAAGGTTAGGATTTATTTCTAACCAGTTGATTTATTTATGTAGCTGAAGACTGTTAGGTATTCACTTTTGTCGATTTAATTGTATTATTTTACTAACGATTGTGAATGCTTCAGTTGATGTGTAGAGATAGCAGCAGTGGCGGAGGAAAGCATTGGAGGATAGCGAGTATTCGATTTATGGATTATATTTTGATAGGCGCCACGCCTATATTTTGTCATGCCTATTTATTGAGGCATCGATTATTTATTATTATTTTATATGCGCATGGGCACACGGTTATGTTATTTCTATTTGGACATTGTATTGGGCGTGCTAGACTCTTTGGGCACCGTCCATTAGCTTTATTTCTATTTTTGTAAAAGCAAACTCAAAATCTAAAAGCTTGTTATATTTTTGTAAATTGGGCTATTATTGAGCATGAAGATGAAATATACATAAAATACATGCTTTGTGAAGCGCTCACACAAGGCATGGGGGGAGATTGCACCCAATTGGTCTCTTGCTCTTGTCGTTCATGCTTTTTACCTTGTAACTTGTGCAAAAAGTAGAGTTCATTGTTCTTGGGGACCTTCCGGCATTCACTACGTGAGCATACAGCGTCCGATCTGCGCACCAGTGGTATCAGAGCGGAGCTGAGATCAAGAGCTTCCAATCGCTACCCATCTCGTGCGAAGGCGGAGCTTCTGGAACAATCGGGCTCTACGGTCAATCTCGTCGCGAACCGTCGATACAGGCATACTTCTGGCGATCAAGAACCCCTGTTTCTGTTATTGGATCGCGAAGGACTGGGCTACAGAGGCGGAGGACCACTCCTTCATCAAGTCGTGGCTACACAGAGAGATAAGTCATCAATTCCATACTTTTCAAGCTTTAAGCTTTAAAGCTTAGAGACCTTAAGAGAAGCTTTAAGCTTCGAATCTAATCTGCGAGACCTCTAAGGACCTCCGAAAATCACGCGACATCATAAAAAATGCCCCCCCCCCCCATGATCTGCGCCGTTTTCTATTGATTAAGTCTTAAGCTTAATCAATTAAGCTTAGTCCTCTAAGGCAAATCAATCCTGCAAGTCACAAACTCCAGGTCACACACAGTCAGTCAGATTTGGCAAGTCTATCAAGTTGAAGTACTGCAAGTTCCATAAATCGACTAAGTTCTGCAAGTTTGTAACTCTGCAAGTCACATAAGTCTGCAACTCTGCAAGTCAGACTTCAGAACTGACTTGTGCTCAAAACTCCTAGAAGGACTGTTCCTGCGCAGAAACTCCGAACTGCAAAGTTGTTCATTTGCAGGTACTCTATCCATACGCAGGTTTGCTGAAGCATTTTCAGCATACGAAGAAGGATAAAATGCAGATTTTCGAAAGATTGAGAAAGCTATACCCAAAAACACATAAGCCTTGTATTTCCGAACTTGAGCTACGCTCATCCCGCTAACTTGATTTTGAGTGAGAAAGGTCTTTTGAGTTTTGCAGGATGACGGAACCACATATGGATGATCTTATGGCTGAAGGCGACCTACCTGAGCCTACAATGGAGCAAAAGCTGGACTTAATCATGATGCAATTGGAAGAAGAACGAAGGGCTAGGCAAGCATTGCAAGCTCAACTGGCAAATTTACAAAGAGCGTCTACCGACAAAGAAGAACCTCAAGCTGAAGATCTTATTTGAAGTACCATCGACGCAACTCTTGAAGCTCAAACCATCCGCAAGGAATCAAAGATAAGTAAAAGAAGTTTCAAATTTCGTACTTTCAATGGCATACGAGAAGGAAAAACTGTTCTAGCATTCATTAGTCAGTTTGATGACTATTTCCATGAGGAAACCTATGCAGAAAAAGATAAAATCAAGTGTGTCACTAATCATTTAGTGGACAGAGCATCTCTTTGGTGGACTGTAGTACGCAAGAGCATAGAGTGTCCTGATACTTGGGAGAATTTCAAGAAGAAGTTCATGCAGAATTTCCTTCCACCACAATTTCATGAGAAAGCTATTAAGCAATGGGATCTTCTTCAGCAACGGGATCGTGAGCCTATTCCTCAGTATACAGAGCATTTTTGGAATGCATTACTCCAGCTACGCATGCTTGAAGACGTACCAGAAGCGACACACAAGCGCAAGTATATGTCTGGACTCCTTGGGCATTACTACGCTGAAGTTAATATGTTCAAGCCTGCTACTCTTGAAGACGCCATTTCACTAGCTCACGACACTGAAGATAAGCTACGAGGTAGAGACAGACGACCATAGCAATTCCAAGCCAATGGTAATTATGGATCTAAGCAATTCAATTCCAACTTTAGAAGATTTAATCCAGGTCGTTTCTCTTCATCATTTTTCCGCAAAAATTGGGCAAAACTACCTGCATTACCATCCAATCTCAATCAAAACCCTAAGCCTATTCCACAGCCAAATCCTAATGTATCTAGACTTCCCGCCATTGCAAACAATGTAACCAAAGCCAAGCCAATAGTATGCTATAAATGCCACCAGCCTGGACATCTAGCAACAAATTGTCATTCAAAGAAGCCACCTGCCCATATCAACTACCTTGGAGCAATAGACGATGAAGAACATGAAGATATGCCTGATTTCACTGAAGATGAGGATGACACTACTACTACTTCCGATACTTTACCAGGTATGCCTGCTCCGCATTCTTTATTGACTATGAAATGTTTGGTGCATGGAAAGGAAAAGACTATTTTGCATGATGACGGTAGTACTCATGATTTTATTTCAGCAAAATTGGTAAAGGAATTGAAGTTACAGACTGTACCTACGCATTATCGCATCAAAGCTGCATTTTTAGGCACTAGGTATAATGGTACACAGGAAGTGCAAGACTTAGAGATTCAAATTGGTCAATACACAGAAATAGTTGTTCCATTACAGTCGAGTGACATTATTTTAGGTATTCCTTGGCGCCACCAGCATAACCCAGATATAGACTATTCCACGCACTCAATGAATATTAATTTTCAAGGAAAATCTATTACATTATATGGTATGCATGCATCTAATGTTTTTTCACTGCTTTCGCATACTCAAGCTAAACGTGTATTACGCAAGAGTAGTAAATCTTATCTCATTTGGATGAATGAATTGCAAGTAAAAGAAAGTCATATGCACCCTAGGCATAAAGAATTTCTTGCATATTTTAAGGACTGCTTTGCAGAAGACCTACCACCTGGTTTACCCCCTTCACGTCCAGAAGACCATAAGATAGATTTGATCCTTGGCACACAATCACCTTGCAAAGCACCATATAGGCATAACCAGATAGAGCAAAAAGAAATCCAGAGTCAAGTTGAGGAATTACTAAATAGAGGATTGATTCGACCTAGCAGTTCTCCATTCGGTGCACCTGTTCTGTTAGTCAAGAAAAAGAATAATACCTATCGTATGTGCATTGACTATTGAGCTTTAAATAAGATCACTGTAAAGAATAGGTATCCCATTCCTAGAGTTGATGATCTTATGGACAAACTGCAAGGATCTGCTATATTTAGTAAAATAGACCTTAAGTCTGGTTATCATCAGGTGAGACTAGATAAGTCTGACATATTCAAGACTGCATTTAGAACACAGTTTGGTCATTACGAATTTTTAGTGATGCCATTTGGATTGACTAATGCACTTGCTACGTTTAGTAGAATGATGAACCGTATATTTCTGAAATATCAGTATTGTGTAATTGTCTTCTTTGATGATATTTTGGTGTTTAGTCAAAATGAGAAAGAACATTATGAGCATTTGTCATTGGTTTTTTAGTTATTGAAAGAAAATCAACTGTATGCAAATCCTGAAAAGAGTGAATTCTTTAAAACAGAAATTGAGTATTTAGGTCATATTGTATCATCTGATGGAATTAAAGTTGATCCTAAGAAAATTGATGCAATATTGAATTGGCATGTACCTAAAAACGTGCATGAGTTACGCTCATTCCTTGGTCTTGCTAGTTTCTATAGGAAGTTTGTACGTAATTTTTCATTACTTGCATTACCATTAACCAAACTTCTGAAGAAAGGAATTGTTTATCATTGGTCCGAAAATCAACAGAAATCCTTTGACTTATTGAAACATGCATTAACCCATGCCCCTGTTCTACAGTTGCCTGACTTTAATAGACAATTCTTTCTAGTAGTGACCGATGCTAGTGGATCAGGAATAGGAGCTGTACTTATGCAAGACAATCATCCTATAGCCTATTCTAGTTCTAAGCTGAAACCCTCTGAGCTGAAATATTCCACATATGACAAAGAACTATTAGCAATTGTACAAGCATTAAGACAGTGGAAACACTACTTAATGGGTTCAGAATTTATGATTAAGACCGATCAGCAAAGTATTAGACATTCACTTAGCCAACCCCAAATCTCTAACGGACATATCAAATGGGCCTCCTTTATTCAAAGTTTTCATCCTATCATTCAATACCAACCTGGAAAAGAAAATGTAGTGGCTGATGCATTGAGTAGAAGACCTGCCATTCATAATATTTCTGTTATATCTTTTGATTCTTTGATTGCTATGAAAGACACTTATCATCAGGATATTACTTTTCATGCTGATTGGAATAAATTAGTTCAAAATAACTTGATTCCTATTGATTCATTGTCATATAATGATGGATTTATGTTTTATGAAAAGAGATTGTGTGTTACAATTCCATTCCGATCTTTTGTTTTGAATGAAATTCATTGTCCCCCATATCAAGGTCATAGAGGTATCATATCTACCTTACGTACGTTAACTGAAGATTTTTATTGGCCACATATGGATGCTGATGTATCTAACTTTGTTTCTGAATGTTTGATTTGTCAAAGAGTTAAGAGACATCATGGTAAACAGTATGGATTACTTATGCCTTTGTCTATTCCATCTAAACCTTGGGAACAAATTTCTATGGATTTCATTACTGGTTTACCTAATACTAAATCTAACCATGATATGATTTGGACAGTTGTAGATAGATTTAGTAAACAAGCATATTTCATTCCATGTAAGAAAACTTTAACAGCATCACAAGCAGCACAATTGTTTTTGAAAACTGTCTTCACTAACCATGGATTGCCAAAAGTTATTATTTCATATCATGATTCTAGATTTTGTAACAACTTTTGGATTACTCTGTTTGCTAACCTAGGCACCAAGATTGATTTCTCATCTGCATTTCATCCAGAAACTAATGGACAAACAGAAGCCACTAACAACACAATTCTAGATCTTTTACGTGCATATACTATTTCTAAACCACAGACATGGGACACCCATTTGCATTTATTACAGTTTGCATATAACAATACACCACACACATCTACAAAGAAAGCACCGTTTGAAGTGATTTATGGATATAGATTATCTACACCTGTTGCATCTTTGTCAAATAGAATTCAAAGTGCTGATGATATTGCTAGTATGCATAATACTATTTTTCATGAGGTTAAAGATATGATTGCTAAAGCCCAGCAATCATATACCAAACAAGCCAACAAGAAAAGACAAGCAATGAATTTCAAAGTTGATGATTATGTTTGGTTAAGAATAGAAAAATGTAGACTGCAAAGTGTAGATAAACATCCAGTTGTCAAATGAGCCCCTAGATTCTATGGACCATTTAGGATCATTCATAAAATTAATGACAATGCATTCAAGTTAGAATTACCATCTCATTGGAAAATTCACAACACATTTCACATTAGCTTATTGAGACCATTTAGAGGCCAATTACCTGTACACCCTGTTTATGAAAACCCACCTTTATTAGAGGAAGAGACTGAAATACTTGAACCAGAAGCTATTATAGACACTGACTTTATGACCACTAGAACTGGCCGAAGGTATTCTAGATATCTAGTTAAATTTAAGAACCATCCTGTAGAGGAAGCACAATGGATGCACGCTAGAGACTTAAATGCTTTCCCCACTCTGTTAGCTCCACATTGAGCTAATAGCAATTGAGGTCAATTGCTATCCCACCCCGGGGGTATGATGCCAGGAGGCATATTTCACGGTGGATTCCGTGCCACGGTGGATTCCGTGAGGTTTTACGGTGGATTCCGTAAACTTTGATGACCGGGGCTCATACACAAAGTGGATTCTTTGTGCGAGAAGTTGATGGGGACGCCTGTCCTTTTCGGGCGTTTCATTAATTTAGTGTGTACATGGGTGATTCCATAGCGGGTGATTTCGCAAAATGCATATTAAATTAATAAACGTTTATGAGTTTTGAGTGCGCACTCGTAATAAATGAAGGTTAGGATTTATTTCTAACCGGTTGATTTATTTATGTAGCTGAAGACTGCTAGGTATTCACTTTTGTCAGTTTAATTGTATTATTTTACTAACGATTGTGAATGCTTCAGTTGATGTGTAGAGATAGCAACAGTGGCGGAGGAAAGCATTGGAGGATAGCGAGTATTCGATTTATGGATTATATTCTGATAGGCGCCATGCCTATATTTTGTCATGCCTATTTATTGAGGCATCGATTATTTATTATTATTTTATATGCGCATGGACGCACGGTTATGTTATTTCTATTTGGACATTGTATTGGGCGTGCCAGACTCTTTGGGCACCGTCCATTAGCTTTATTTCTATTTTTGTAAAAGCAAACTCAAAAGCTAAAAGCTTGTCATATTTTTGTAAATTGGGCTATTATTGGAGCATGAAGATGAAATATACATAAAATACATGCTTTGTGAAGCACTCACACAAGGCATGGGGGGAGATTGCACCCAATTGGTCTCTTGCTCTTGTCGTTCATTCTTTTTACCTTGTAACTTGTGCAAAAAGTAGAGTTCATTGTTCTTGGGGACCTTCCGGCATTCACTACGTGAGCATACAATGTCCGATCTGCGCACCAATATTAGAGTTGAAAGATAACTCCACCTTCTCCCTCTACCCTTTCTCTTCTGCTTGGCTTTCTTATATCTATATATAAAACTGCATAATCATTGCCATGTGCACATACTCCATAAGGAACTGGGTCAATGTGACACGCATCTTGCTTAAGCACCAATTGAACTAGCTCCTCCTAAGTGAGAGTCTCTTGGCTACAAGAAGTGAGAACATTGGTGTGGAACACATCATAGGTCGATTATGGAAGATATGAGAGATGTATCATAGCTAGGGACTCTGAAGAAATGTGTGTATCAAGGAATGAAAGCTCATCCTGAATCTCCTCCATCTTGTGGATGTGATCTCTCATTGAAGGGGAATCTACAATAGAGATCTAAGCTTTAATTTAAGAGATAAGTGATCACCAAATGTTTGGATCTGAAAGAGAGATGCCAATATCCTCCAAATCTCTAGAGTAGTGGAGATATTTCTAACGTATATGAGCAACAAATTTTAACAACTCAAAAGGAGAGAAGAGTGGGCTCTAGCATTCAACCAATCCCATAAAGCTAACAAATCCATGGTCACACTATCGTTAGGATCCATGGTAGCTTAGGGCATAGGGACTATCACAAACTCCCAAAGGTCACAATCATCAAGCCCAAAATATTGTTGCAGGATTGCCAAAATTCAAGGTTGCAGAAATGCATAAGGTATGTGAAGCCTGTCAATTTGGAAAATAGGCAAGGAAACCATTTCCTAGACATGTTCAAGAGAGTGAGAAGCCATTGGAATTAATCCACTCTGATGTGTGGACTACTAAAGCTGCATCTCTTGGAGGCTGTCATTATTTTGTCACTTTTATTGATGACTATAGCAAAAAAGTTTGGGTGTATTTTATGAAAAAGAAAAGTGAAGTTTTTGGGCATTTCAAAACTCTTAAAGCTATGGTTGAAAAAGAAACAGGCCTGCAAATAAAATGCCTAAGGTCAGATGGAGGGGGAGAGTACCTCTCAAATGAGTTTGCAAGGTTCTTGCAGGAGCATGGCATAAAGCAGCAATATTCATGCAGTCATACCCCACAACAAAATGGAATTGCAGAAAGGAAAAACAGACATATTGGAGAGGTATCTCGTGCCATGCTCAACGAAAAAGACTTGCCAGATTTTTACTGGGCTGAAGCAGTTGCTACAGCAGTCTATATAAGGAACAGGACTCCCACTGCAGCAATACATGGGATGACACCAGAGGAGAGGTATACTGGTAGGAAACCAGATATTTCTCATTTGAAAATTTTTGGTTGCATTGCCTATGTACATGTGCTAGATAAGTTGAGATCCAAGTTGGATCCAAAAGCTGAGAAGTGCATCTTTATTGGTTAGTCTCTGCAGCAAAAAGGATATAGATGCTATAACCCTTCTACTCGTAAGTTTACAGTGAGCAGAGATGTTGTTTTTGATGAGATGAGTAGCTGGTATAAACTAGTAAATGTGATTCATGATATAGATGCACAAAATGGTAATGCTGCACAGAATTCACAGCAGCAGTCACAAAATATTAGTGGACCTGGAGCGTCCTCTAGCAGTGGTTCACATTCTTCACCATGGACAGGCAGATTGAGATCAGGAGAATCTTCTCAAAGCAATGCAGATAGTGGTATGCAGGTATCACGAAAGGGAAAAGAAAAGGTAGATCATCCCATGTTTGATGTGAATGCAGGTCACTCTTATGTGGATGGTGAATCCAGTGGCTCAGAACAGAGCATTGATGATGAGTTGGGTATTCCTTCTATTGTTACACCTGGAGTAAGGAAGACCAGGGATGTTTTGAGAGCACCTGGGAGTGAATCTACTTTGCGCAGGTCTAGCCGAGCTAGGTATCCTGTGGATAGGCTGAAATATGATGGATTTACAGCCATTCACTATGCATATATGGTCAAAGTGATACAGGAATCAAAACCCACTTCTTTTGAGCAAGCCATGGGAAAAGAAAAATGGGAGAAAGCCATGGATGAAGAAATGGATGCCTTGGAAGCAAATGCTACATGGGAATTGGTACCTTTGCCTAAAGGTAAGAATGCAATTGGCTGTAAGTGGGTTTATAAGGTGAAGCACAATGCAGATGGTTCTGTGAACAGATACAAGGCAAGATTAGTAGTCAAGGGGTATGCACAAACATATGGCATTGACTATGAAGAAACATTCAGTCCGGTTGCAAGGATGGAAACCGTAAGAGCAGTCATTGCTATGGCTGCATCAAAGGGATGGTCTTTACATCAGATGGATGTAAAGAATGCCTTCTTGCATGGTGATTTGCAAGAAGAGGTCTATATGGAGCAGCCACCAGGTTATGTGCCTGCTGTTCATCCTGAGTTTGTTTGCAGGTTGAAGAAAGCCTTGTATGGCTTGAAGCAAGCACCTAGAGCATGGTCTGACAAGATAGGACAGTATCTTGTC
Source organism: Lygodium microphyllum (assembly GCF_053477565.2). Classification (NCBI taxonomy): domain Eukaryota; kingdom Viridiplantae; phylum Streptophyta; class Polypodiopsida; order Schizaeales; family Lygodiaceae; genus Lygodium; species Lygodium microphyllum. The sequence goes on from NC_141141.1 coordinate 69,810,967, forward strand.
ACTATTGGCTTTCAGATTTCCAAGGCAGATTTCTCACTTTATGTGAGAAAAACAGAGAAAGGTATTATGCTGCTTGTCATTTATGTTGATGATTTGATTATCACAGGTGATAGTGGTGAAGATATCCTTCATGTGAAAATGCTATTGAAGCAGAAGTTTGAGATGAAGGATTTGGGAGAGCTGCATTATTTCTTGGGCATTGAGGTGATTAGATCACTAAGTGGGATATAGCTCTTGCAGAGGCAGTATGGATTGGACATGCTGTCCAAATATGGGATGACAGGCTGTAAGCCTATTTCAGTTCCTTTGGAGCAGAATGTGAAGCTAAGTGCAGATGCAGGTGAGCTTCTGGAAGACCCTACTATGTACAGACGCATAATAGGAAGCTTGATTTATATGACTATTACCAAGCCAGATTTGAGCTATGTTGTTGGATTGGTAAGTCAATTTATGCAGGCTCCAAGGAAACCGCATTTGGATGCGGCTAGATGCATACTCAGGTATGTGAAGTCCACATTGCAGTATGGACTATTTTATGAGACTGGGGTTCAGATACAGTTGCATGGATACACTGATGTTGATTGGGCTAGTAGCATTTCTGATAGGCGATCTACCAGTGGATATGTGTTCTCTTTTGGGAGTGCTGCAGTCACTTGGAGCAGCAAGAAACAGCCTACAGTTGCCTTGTCCAGCACAGAGGCTGAGTACAGGGGTGCAGCAATGGCTGCATGTGAGGTAGCTTGGTTGCATAAGCTACTTTATGATATGCATCAACCTACAGATGGGCCAGTTGTCATTTATTGTGACAACATGAGTAGTATACACTTGGCAAATAACCCAGTCTATCATGCTAGAACAAAGCACATTGAGGTGCATTATCACTATGTGCGAGAGAGGGTTTTACTAGGTCTTATTGATCTAGTGTATGTCAGCACAGAGGATTAGGTAGCTGACATATTCACGAAGGCATTGGGCACAGAGAAGCTGCGCAAGTTCAGAGACCTGCTTGGTGTGTAGGAATTGGGATTGAGCTCGAGGGGGAGTGTTGAGATATCGAGCTCCACTCGTGATATGCCAGGGTGACCGTTGTGTATTTATGTCACCGAGTTGTCAGTTGCAGATGCGGTTGGTACACCGCCCATGAATAATAGCTACATGATAGCTATCCTTATCTACTCTAGTTCGTGGCTCAGTTAGTATGCCACCTAGGTTAGTTGAGTTTGGTTTGAGACCCATATATAGGTTTCTTCTATTTCCTTGTACTTGAGTTCTTTTGGCTTACACAACTAAGAAGAGGAAAACTGTTTTCAGCCTCCACCCTTGTGTGTATTCCCCCATTGTGCAAGCAAGAAAGCTACAAGTGAAACTCCTTTCTTCTCTCCCACAATCTTGACATATATGTCACACAGACGATCGGATACATGCAAGGCACTCAAGAGTGGGATTGCAAAGCCCGAGTGGCTAGACGTGAACGACTGGCGCCCACTGAGGGAGGAGGCTACAAATTCTCCAGGACGTTGGAGTTAGTAGCGTGAGGTGGCGAGGGCATGACTAGAGGCCGAAGTGGTCCATCATCTTTGGAGTGATGGCCACATGACATATTTGGAGGACTTTGTAAGTTTTTCTTTTATTTTACTTGTTTATTTTTTTACAATATTCTTTGATTTGAAAATCATGTTTCTAACAGTTAGTATTTTGTTTTCTTTGGAGCACTCCATTACAAATCGTGATCCGACCGGCCTTGAGACTCGATATGTAGAGAGGCACGATCTCACTGCATTGATCAGCCGATTGTATAGACGCGGCGGCCCTGTAAGTCACTCATCTTTCTTATCCGTAGTTACCATGTTTAATTAGAATGCATTATTGTATGGTGGACTGATGTGTTATTGTTTCTTTTTTTGCAGAGCCCGTTCAATGCTCCTTTGCGGCGGGACAAGCTTTCGGATGGTGAGGATATGTAGCTCGCCCTTGGATCCCTGGAGCTCACACACCTTTCTTTTTTGGTCGCCTGATCTGTGTAGACATTTTTTATGTAGTAGTGATATCTTTTCATGATTGTACCAGTCGCTTTCATTATGCGATCATGTATTTATTTCATGTATCAGTGTTATGATTTCAGTATACTTTGTTTTTGTTTACACGAGCATTGTACACAGTGCAAAAACTATTTTGTATGGCCCAAATTGAGCAAGGCCTCTCGAAAAAATAGGTAGAAATATTGACACGCCTAGCTAAGCTTGAAAAAATAAAGAAGTGGAGACTCAGCTCATAGGGCCATTCTTTTCACTAAAAATTGGTGGGTTGGAAAGGTGTCAAAAGAGCAGATCTAGAGCATGGCTATGGTGGCTTGAAGAGATAGAGTGAACTCATGAAGACATAGAGTTGAAGATAGAATACCACACAAGTGAATTAGGTTCGAATATTGAGACAGACTCATAAACACAATCTTGTGTGGTTGGACAATGACTCAAACTATCAACTGAAAGGACAAAAGTACCATCATATTGCATCACTCATCTTGCAAGTACAATGCTTTATAGTAGCTGGGTTGTTCCACTCTCCTTAGTGTTTATATGGGATTTAGGACATCTATTCCTAGAGCATACATTTTGTCATTTCTCAACACTCCCCCTCAAATGATGAGTTTCTACACTTGCTGGCTTCTGCCCCCCTACATGATAACATGGCCTGGGAGACTAGCTTATAGGTATCCTAGTCAAGTTAAAGCTTGAAAATTTACATCTTTGGTAAGGGTTTTTTTTAACGAAGAAAATCGACTAAGGGAAACAAAAAATCCACCATGGGAAAGATAATTTCTTCAAAACAATATGTCAGAGTTGTTGTTGATGGTAGAAGCATCTTCTTCTTCTTCTTCTCTTTCATTCATGAACTGATTTTGGTGGCTACCATTCTGCATCTGTTGTGCTCTTTTATGGTGGAAACATTCATTGGCCATATGGCCAGTCTTACCACAATAATGACATGTCATCTGATCTTTGCTGTTAGTGTTGAATCCTTAACCTCTTCCTTTGGGTCCAATAGCTCCTTTGGTGTATAAGAGATTTTCCCTAGATGATGGGGCACCATCTTTTGCATCCTTGTTCTTTGATTTATTCTCTTCATCAAGAAGAGAGTGCTCAATATCTTTAAGTGAGAGACTTGGAACATTACTTAGGGTAGACACAAGATTCTCATATGGAACTGTATTTACACTTGCAAGCACTATGGCTATTGCTTCATCTTCATCAATATTCTTCTTAAGAGTTACAAGTTGGGTTTTTAGGCTCTTGAACTTGTTAATGTATATGGCCATGGAAGCACTATCTTTTATATCTAGTTTATGAAACTGCATTAGTAATTTTACCATTGAATTCTTTGCTTGGGTACCAAATATCCTTTTAAGTTCCTCCCAAGCAGTTCTAGCATCTCTGATGCTAGAGATGTGATATAGCACATCATCACTTAGTCCCTAGGCAATGATGCCTAGAGCCTTGTTGTTCATATTTTTCCACTCCTTTGCCTTGAGCTCTGCTTCTTCAATGAACCTGTCTTCCTCATTTTCCTTGTTACTATCTGCATCATCCTCAAACATGTCCCACAAGTCCTTCCCCATAAGGTGGTATATGGGTCTTCTCCTTCTAGGCATGAATGTCAAGATTGTGGGAGAGAAGGAAGGAGTCTCACTTGTAGCTTTCTTGCTTGCACAATGGGGGAATATACACAAGGGTGGAGGCTGAAAACAATTTTCCTCTTCTTAGTTGTGTAAGCCAAAAGAACTCTAGTACATAGAAACAGAAGAACCCTATATATGGGTCTCAAACCAAACTCAACTAACTAAGGTGGCATACTAACTGAGCCATGAACTAGAGTAAATAAGGATAGCTGTCATCTAGCTATTATTCATGGGCGGTGTACCAACCGCATCTGCAAACTGACAAGTCGGTGACATAAATCCACAATGGTCACCCTGGCATATCACGAGTGGAGCTCAATATCTCAACACTCCCCCTCGAGCTCAATCCCAATTCCTGCACACCAAGCAAGTCTCTGAACTTACGAAGCTTCTCTGTGCCCAATGCCTTGGTAAATATGTCAGCTACTTTATCCTCTGTGCTGACATAAACTAGATCAATAAGACCTAGTAAAATCCTCTCCCGCACATAGTGATAATGCACCTCAATGTGCTTTGTTCTAGCATGATAGACTGGGTTATTTGCCAAGTGTATACTGCTCATGTTGTCACAATAAATGACAACTGGCCCATCTGTAGGCTGATGCATATCATAAAGTAGCTTATGCAACCAAGCTACCTCACATGCAGCCATTACTGCACCCCTGTACTCAACCTCTATGCTCGACAAGGCAACTGTAGGCTGTTTCTTGCTGCTCCAAGTGACTGCAACACTCCCAAAAGAGAACACATATCCACTGGTAGATCGTCTATCAGAAGTACTACCAGCCCAATCAGCATCAGTGTATCCATGCAACTGTATCTGAACCCCAGTCTCATAAAATAGTCCATACTGCAATGTGGACTTCACATATCTGAGTATGCATCTAGCCGCATCCAAATGTGGTTTCCTTGGAGCCTGCATAAACTGACTTACCAATCCAACAGCATAGCTCAAATCTAGCCTGGTAATAGTCATATAAATCAAACTTCCTACTATGTGTCTGCACATAGTAGGGTCTTCGAGAAGATCACCTGCATTTGCGCTCATCTTCACATTCTGCTCCAAAGGAACTGAAATAGGCTTACAGCCTGGCATCCCATATTTGGACAGCATGTCCAATCCATACTGCCTCTGCAAGAGCCATATCCCACTTGGTGATCTAATCACCTCAATGCCCAAGAAATAACGTAGCTCTCCCAAATCCTTCATCTCAAACTCTTTCTTTAATAGCATTTTCACATGAAGGATATCTTCACCACTATCACCTGTGATAATCAAATCATCAACATAAATGACAAGCAGCATAATACCTTTCTCTGTTTTTCTCACATAAAGTGAGAAATCTGCCTTGGAAATCTGAAAGCCAATAGTGACAAGATACTGTCCTATCTTGTCAGACCATGCTCTAGGTGCTTGCTTCAAGCCATACAAGGCTTTCTTCAACCTGCAAACAAACTCAGGATGAACAGCATGCACATAGCCTGGTGGCTGCTCCATATAGACCTCTTCTTGCAAATCACCATGCAAGAAGGCATTCTTTACATCCATCTGATGTAAAGACCATCCCTTTGATGCAGCCATAGCAATGACTGCTCTTACGGTTGCCATCCTTGCAACCGGACTGAATGTTTCTTCATAGTCAATGCCATATGTTTGTGCATACCCCTTGACTACTAATCTTGCCTTGTATCTGTTCACAGAACCATCTGCGTTATGCTTCACCTTATAAACCCACTTACAGCCAATTGCATTCTTATCTTTAGGCAAAGGTACCAACTCCCATGTAGCATTTGCTTCCAAGGCATCCATTTCTTCATCCATGGCTTTCTCCCATTTTTCTTTTCCCATGGCTTGCTCAAAAGAAGTGGGTTCTAGTTCTTGTATCACTTTGACTATATATGCATAGTGAATGGCTGTAAATCCATCATATTTCAGCCTATCCACAGGATACCTAGCTCTAGTAGAACTACGCAAAGTAGGCTCACTTCCAGGTGCTCTTAAAACATCCCTGGTCTTCCTTACTCCAGGTGTAACAATAGAAGGAATACCCAACTCATCATCGATGCTCTGTTCTGAGCCACTGGATTCACCATCCACATAAGAGTGACCTGCATTCACATCAAACATGGGCTGATCTACCTTCTCTTTTCCTTTTCGTGATACCTGCATACCACTATCTACATTGCTTTGAGAAGATTCTCGTGATCTCAATCTGCCTGTCCATGGTGAAGAATGTGAACCACTGCTAGAGGACGCTCCAGGTCCACTAATATCTTGTGAGACTGCTGCTGTGAATTCTGTGTAACATTACCATTTTGTGCATCTACATTATCAATCACATTTACTGGTTTATACCAACTACTCATCTCATCAAAAACAACATCTCTGCTCACTGTAAACTTACGAGTAGAAGGGTTATAGCATCTATACCCCTTCTGCTGCAAAGAGTAACCAATAAAGATGCACTTCTTAGCTTTTGGATCCAACATGGATCTCAACTCATCTGGCACATGAACATAGGTAATGCAACCAAAAAATTTCAAATGAGAAATATCTGGTTTCCTACCAGTATACCTCTCCTCTGGAGTCATCCCATGTATTGCTGCAGTGGGAGTCCTGTTCATTATGTAGACTGCTGTAGCAACTGCCTCAGCCCAATAAAAATTTGGCAAGTCTTTTTCATTGAGCATGGCACGAGATACCTCTCCAATATGCTTGTTTTTCCTTTCTACAATTCCATTTTGTTGTGGGGTATGACTGCATGAATATTGCTGCTTTATGCCATGCTCCTGCAGGAACCTTGCAAACTCATTTGAGAGGTACTCTCCCGCTCCATCTGACCTTAGGCATTTTATTTGCAGGCCTGTTTCTTTTTCAACCATAGCTTTAAGAGTTTTGAAATGCCCAAAAACTTCACTTTTCTTTTTCATAAAATACACCCAAAATTTTCTGCTATAGTTATCAATAAAAGTGACAAAATAATGATAGCCTCCAAGAGATGCAGCTTTAGTAGTCCATACATCAGAGTGGATTAATTCCAATGGCTTTTTACTCTCTTGAATATGTCTAGGAAATGGTTTCCTTGCCTGTTTTCCAAACTGACAGGCTTCACATATCTTATGCATTTCTGCAACCTTGAATTTAGGCAATCCTGCAACAACATTTTGGGCCTGCATTGATTTAAGTCGCTGTACATTAACATGACCAATGCGTTTATGCCAGATACCAATATCTGCAACTACACCGGTCCCATGTGCAAACAATGCTGCACTCAATTCAGGCATGTCTGCATCCAATGTAAACATTCTGCCCTTCTTCTTTCCTTTTGCTATCAAGCGACCTTTATTTTTCATATCCTCAACAAAGCATCCATTAGGATTAAATCTAACCTACAAGCCCTGCTCAATCATTTGACCAACAGAAACCAGATTCTTGGTGATATTCGGGACATAAAATACATCTGATAGGTATTTCTTTTTCCCATCCTGCATAGACAAATGAATTTTTCCAATCTGCACAATAGGATGTGCAGTATCATCACCAGTCTCCACAAATCCTGGTTTTTCCATTTTTCTTGCATCCTGCATCCATTTTGCATGACCTGTCATGTGGTTTGATACACCTGAGTCAACATACCACACTTCGTTTCTTTCTTCTGCTCTTGTCACAGAATTGTTCATGTGCTGCACCATAAACAAATGTTCATTTCTGTCATCACCCTGTCTACTAGAAGATGCATAATTTCCTTGTTGCAATTTCCCATTCATGATGTCATTCTGCTTTTTATAGCAGTCTTTAGCCATATGACCCATTTTACCACAGTAGTAGCATTCAACATTGCTGTTTGCATTTTGGCCTCTTTGCCATCCACCACGACCTCTTTGGCTCCCCCTGCCTCTAGAGTTACCACGTCCTCCTCCATAGAATTGGTTTTCTTGAGTTTGCTGTGTATTCTGATTTCTACCACGGCCTCCAGATCGGCCTCCTCTACCTCTGCCTCTACCTCTTCCAGCATTTGAGTAGAAGACAGCTTCTTTTGAAGTTCCTCCTGAAGAAGATGCACCACCATTTCTCTGCTCCTCAGAAATTATAAGAGCAATCAAATCCTCAAAATCAGGAAATCTTTCACGGACGGAAATGGATGTTCGAAACTGTGCATAATCCTTTCCTAGACCATTCAAGGTCACAGAAACTAAATCATCATCTTCCACTGGCGACCCAATGGAAGCAAGTGCATCTGCAATCTTCTTCACCTTCATGTGGTAGTCATTGATGCTCATACTTTCTCTTTGCACATTGTGCAACTCTTGCTTGAGCTGCATTTTCATGGCTTGCGTATTTGTGCTATACATTTTTGACAAAGTATCCCATGCCTCCTTTGGCGTACTTGCATCTTGAATATGCACAATCATAGAGTCTGAAATGCTGATAGACAGCCAGTACATAACTTTCCTGGCTCTCTCATGCCATGCTTTAAATGCCTGCATTTGCTGTTGATTTGGAACATCAGGAAGAACTGGTTCTTCTTCATTTCCTGCAACGAATTCCCAATATCCTTTTCCCATAAGGAAATTTGTCATTCCAAACTTCCATGCTTGGAAGTTGTTCTTATCAAGCTTTTCAGTGACAATCTGTGAAAGAGAATCAGACGCCATTACAGAACACCGCAAAAAATTCTGTCATTGCAAAGAACACAGCTTCAGCCTCACAGGGGCAAATCTGCAAAACTGACGAAAGTGGTATTTGACCACACAGTCACTTCCTAGTGACGATTTTGCATCAACAGGCAACAAGGATGATTCTGTAACTCCCAATGTCTCTGCGCACAGGCATACGATGCAATTTCTACAGTAACTTTTCATCGACCTGTAAATAGTGGTCGCACAGCATAAAACTGGGCCTTTTCCTGAGTGCGTGTGCAGAAAACTTCCGCCTCCAAAACAAGCCCTAAAATGGCCTCAAATAAAAAAACCAGAGCAACCAAGGGCTAAAGGCCTTCCCCGCAGTATATACTGCCCTCTTGCTACACCGCGAAGGGCGTCTCAATCTGAGACAATGCACTCTTGCACTTTCCGGCTGTGCTACCTACAGAGACTTGCTCCCAAAACAGAAAAATGAAAGCAACACTGGTCCTCTTACCAGAACACCGCGAACTTGGCTTGCTTTCTTGAGCTCCTTACCACGAACAAGGCTCTGATACCATGTCAAGATTGTAGGAGAGAAGGAAGGAGTCTCACTTGTAGCTTTCTAGCTTGCATAATGGGGGAATGCACACAAGGTTGGAGGCTGAAAACAATTTTCCTCTTCTTAGTTGTGTAAGCCAAAAGAACTCTAGTACATAGAAATAGAAGAACCCTATATATGGGTCTCAAACCAAACTCAACTAACTAAGGTGGCATACTAATTGAGCCACAAACTAGAGTAAATAAGGATAGCTGCCATCTAGCTATTATTCATGGGCGGTGTACCAACCGCATCTGCAACAACTGACAAGTCGGTGACATAAATCCACAGCGGTCACCCTGGCATATCACGAGTGGAGCTCGATATCTCAACAATGAAAGCCTTCTCCATTGAACTTGCCTTTTTCTAAAGTTCAAACATTCTGAAGGAGGTCTTACCACGAGTGTACTTGAGTAGTGTCTATCCTTTTACAATGAGATTGAAGCTTATAAGAGATTTAATCAGTTGGGAATTCCACATTAAAATCCTTCGTGTTTGTCATTGCAGGACTGAAGTAAAACCAGCAATTGAATTGTTCTTGGATGTGTCAAGAAACACAGGTGTCAAGAAGCACTAGGTTAGTATCAAGAGATACTAGCTTGATTTAAGGATTGATCTTGCCTGATTTCAGGTGGTGTGCTTGAATTCAGGTGAGTTTCTCTAGATCTTCTTCTTGAAGGTTTATACTTGCTGGAGACTTTAATGCTTGTAGCTCAGAGATTAAAACCATTGTTGATAGCTTCAGTGAGAGGGACCAATGATAAATGTCAGGCTTTTGAGGTTTTGGCTATGGAATCTTTAGGGTTTTTGACAGACCTAATTGGTTTTTTTATCATAGTAGCTTGGTGAGGCAACCAATTGGTGAGTCCTTTGATGGAGAGTAAGCTCATTACCCCACCTTTGATTGGCCTATGCTCGCAGAGGGAATCGCGGACTGTGCACGCAACAACAATAGTATGATCAGAGGAGGTGCAGTTCTAGAGATCAAGCGTGAATTTCCGCAATGTCGTCTTGTAGAGGGGCTAATGTTGAGCTATGATGTAATATAGAGAAGCGCCCTGAGGTGTAGAGGATATTTCTAGAAGGAAGCTTCAATAGATATTTCTTGGTTTGGGAGATCCAGAGGCTCCAAGGTAGATAGGTATTGTTGGCTATGGCTGCCATAAATTGTCAAGTGAAGATGGAGATGAAAAATGAGGTCATAAGCTAACACTGAGTTGGACTGAAGTTGACAAGGCTTGAGAGAGCAGAGAGGAGAGATATATTGAGCTGGTTGAGCTCGGATACCATGTCAAAAGAGCAGATCTAGAGCATGGCTATGGTGGCTTGAAGAGATAGAGTGAACTCATGAAGACATAGAGTTGAAGATAGAATACCACACAAGTGAATTAGGTTCCAAGATTGAGACTTGGACTCATAAACACAATCTTGTGTGGTTGGACAATGACTCAGACTCTCATTTGAAAGGAAAAAAGTACCATCATATTGCATTACTCATCTTGCAAGTACAATGCTTTATAGTAGTTGGGTTGTTCCACTCTCCTCACTGTGGATATGGGATTCAGGACATCTCTTCCTAGAGCATACATCATTTGTCATTTCTCAACAAAAGAATGATTGTCCATCTAAAGAAATTTTCCATCTACTATGCAAGAAAGAAGATAGACAAATCCTTCCCATGCTTTGTTATGGTAATGGTGAGACAAATTCCAATGAAAAAGACAATACGACTTTAGTTCACAATTATTTCTATAACATCGCTAGCACTCCCCCCTTCTCATTTGACAAGACTAGAGCATGAGATATGATTTTCCTAATTAGACCCAAAGTCGTACCATAAACCATTTTTTATATTCTTGACCAACAGCTCATGAGATATGATTTCCCTAATTAGACCCAAAGTGGTACCCTAAACCATTTTTTATATCCTTGACCAACAACTCATGATAGAATAACTCTTTAACACCATCAAAGAGCTCAAAAGAGGAAAAAACCCTCATCTAGATGGATTGCCCAATGAACTCTTTTAGGAATTCTAGGATTCCATTATAGCCCCCCCTAACATTCATATGGAAGGAAGCTCTCCAGTTTGGGGCTCTACTGCACTACTTGAACTTCGGGGTCATTAAATTGATTTGCAAAAGAGATGACATTAAAACTTAGCTTTCCAACTGGAAACCAAAACTAACCTCTACAAACAAAATCTTTCTTAAATCTTAGACACTTAGAAAAGTGGATTCATATAGAACATAAGGGCTTCATTAAGGGATGTTACATCCTAGATTCGATTATTACATTATGGGAAGGTATAGACTATGCTCAAGAAACCAAATAGGATTTTATATTTTCAAAAATAAAATTTGATAAAGCATGCATTAGACTAGAATGGGATTTTATCTTCCAATATTTGCACAACATGGGATTTGGAAGGTCCTTTACCACGTATATAATGACCTTGTTTGGTAATGCATCAATAGTCAATGGTTCATTAATTGACCCCTTTTTGCTTGGAAGTCTATTTGTGAAGGTTGTAGATACTATTTTCCATTGTCACAAACATTTTGGGATGGTTAGTACAAAAGGAGATGGAGTTGGGGAGCATCAAAGGAATAACCTTACCAAATGGTCAAAAGCACATGATTCTTAACCTCTTTGCAAATTACAATAATGACACCACTAATAATAATAATGAGTCTCTCAAGATATTCTAGTAGTGCATCAAAGTTTTCTATTGCACCTATGGCTCTATTGTCAACCCTTTCAAAATAACAAGCTTTTGCAGTCATACAAGAAGGACAGACCCTCTGATTTCTTGGAACCTCCATATGTTTTATGGTATCCGTGAAATAGAGGTAGTAGTGGGTCCTATCAAAGATTTGGAACAAGTTGGATTATTGGAAATATTTCCAAGGTATCCTTGCAGGTCAGGTAGTTGTGCTCAAACACATCATCATGGTTTCCACTATATACTTCATTGCTTACTAGAAACCACTTACATCCTCAATTAAAAAGATGAAAGTCTTTGCAAAGTTTCCTTATGGGGCTCAAACGATAACAATAGGAAAATCTTGAAAATAGCCTAGAACACTTGTATCCTACCTAAAGACCAAGTAGGTCTGGGTATTGCAAACTTAGCAAGCTTAGTTGACAAACTTATTGCAAACTTAGCAAGCTTAGCTGACAAACTTATTGGAAAATGGATTGTCACAAGCATATAGTTTCCCCAAGAGTTGTCGGCTATTCTTTTACATAGATATATTAAAAACTTTGAAATTAAGGATTGATCAAAATGAAAGAATATGTCACTCATCAATGCAATATTCTCCACGATGCCCCTCATAATGAAGAGACCATTTTCCCTAGCTAAAACAATGTGGAAAGCGTGATTCAAGTTCTGGTTCAAGTTCAAGCCACATGTTAGTATGAAACAAGCCCCCAATCTCACTCGTCGCTAGGCTTCCTTAGACTCAATTCGGTTTAGCATACACTATGGTAATGCTCCTAACAAACATCTTTCGAGAGTGGCTCGTCTCTACAAGAAAAGAGTTTAACTATGGGAAGATTTATGGTACGTCCAATTCTTCAAAGTGGTCATATCACAAGTTCACGGGTACCCACTACTTAATTTTTGGGCACTCTCTTTATTATTTATTTGGTAATTGTCCAATTTATTTTGTGGTAGGACGACTCCTTTAATTTTATCTATAAAAGGAGGGAGTGTGCTCATAGTCCATTATCCTTTCATGTACTTGCAAATTTTTGATCTGGAGACAAGGAGCTTGTGGAGTGTGTGAGCAGGCGCTCAACCATTGTACACTTGTCATAGTGGATTTTTATTCTCGGTTACATCTTGTGCATTATATCTTTCATCGATTTTGTGTCTTTCATGCTAATATTAGTTGGACTATTGCCTATTCTAACCTACACTCAACACCTGTTGCTTTTGACCAACACAGTTGACGTGTGTGGTTAGTGTTAGCCATTGTTGACGTATTTGTGACGATTTCTCTTTAACTTCATGTTGAGGGGATCTTTTCTTGACCTAGTGCATCTAGTTTAGAACATTTGGTTGACTAATTTAATTCTCTTGTATTGATATGATTGCATTTTTCTGATCTATTTGGGATGTTGATATTGCATTGACATTTTGGATCCCCTTATTAGTGATGCTTATTCATATGTAGGAGCACTAACAGCTGTTCATGTCCATGTTTACATTTTTTATTGCACTTGTTGAGCATAGTTTCCTCCTAAGGTTGGAGCAATCCAACATCATATTTGAAAAGCATTTGTATGCACATGAAACCATGGCTTTATGGGATGTGTTAGAATATGGAATTGCACAATCACTAGAGCACTCAAATGATCATAATGAAGTGAAATGAGAATGGAAAGTACTTGCATATTACCTTGATCAAGAGAGAGTAGCAAAGGATTGTGAGTTCCTCCAAGGAACTAAGTCAAGTGGAACCTAAACAAACCAATTTATTGCACTAACAAATGCTTTTCAAATATGATGTTGGATTGCTCCAACCTTAGGAGGAAACTATGCTTCCATCACATTGTGGCAAAGCATTAGTCATGCATGTGAATGTGAAGAGAAGAAATGATGTGGCATAGTGTCACATTTGAAGAGAAGAAAGATACAATAGATATGTTGCTACTTCATGTGGTGGATATAATGGTCATGCTTGGTGGAGCAAGAGACCTCATACATGTGTATATCTTCATTGTTCACTTAGGGTCTATGAATGGCTCTATTGCATGGTTCTTCTTGGCTCTAGTTATGATGCCCACCTTCACATGCTCCTAACCAAAAGGGAAAGTGTGAGGGTGGAGAGAGGGCATGATGATGTTCTTTCATTATTGGTGGATTTAATATGTGTCATCAACTTCACGTCTCCTTGCAATCTAGACCTTAGATTGGTGTGTCCAACTCCAAGTTCATGTTCAAACAAGTGACATGATGTATTCGTGCTGTCTCCCATAAGGGGACCCAAAGGGCATGCTGCTAATACTCTAGTGGAGGAATTTTAGTGTCACAATAACCTATCCATGGAGCTTGTATGGCTACAAGAGGTGCAATATAGCTAGCTTGACTACGTTGCTTTCAGAGAGGGATTATGGCATATGGACTTCTTCATGGTGCTTTCTTAATGAGGCACATCAAATGGAGTGCACATTGTTGGAGTATCCATGGTGCATCTTGGATATCTTCTTCATTTCCTATTCACCTATGCGCTGAGTGAGGGTGTTAGAAGCGGTCATATCATAGGTTCACATGCACCCATTGCCTAATTTATAGGAACTCTCTTATTCTTTATTTCGTAATTGGTAATTGGACAACCTATTTTGTGATAAGACAACTCCTTCAATTTTTTCTTTAAAAGGAGAGATGTGGCCACAATCCATTATCCATTCATGTACTTATAGATTCTTAATGTGGAGAGAGGGAGCTTATGGAGTGTGTGAGCTAGTGCTCAACCATTGTACTCTTGTCAAAGTGGATTCCTATTCTTGCAGATTATGTCTTGTGCATTGTCTCTTTCATCAATCTTCCGTCTTTTATTATTTTTCTACATGTTTTGGTCTCCTAATGTAGCAAAGTGGTGGTCATATACATGAAGGTAAAGAGAAAGAGTGGTGTGGCATAGTGTCATATTTGAAGAGAAGGAAGATATGAAAGACATGTTGCTACTTCTTGTGGTGGATATCATGGTCGTGCTTGGTAGAGCACGAAACCACATATATGTCTACATCATCTTGGTTTACTTGGGGCCTACCAATGGCTCAAGTGGATGGTTCTTCTTAACTCTAGTGATACTACACACCCTCACATGCTCCTAGCTAGAAAAGGCATGTGTGAGGGTGGAGAGAGGGCATGTTGATGCTCTTTCGTTATTGATGGATCTTATGTCTGTCATCAAGTTCCTCTCAAGTTCACATCTTTTGCTGATCTAGATCTTGGATTGGTGTGTCTAGTGCCAATTTCATGTTGGGACGAGTGACATGATGTGTTCCTATGGTCTCCCATGAGGAAATCCAAAGGCCATGCATATGCTCTAGTGGAGGAATCTTGGTGTCACAATGAGCTATCCATGGAGCTTGTGTGGCTACAAGAGGTGCAAGGTGGCTAGCCTGACTATTTTTCTTTCAAAGAGAGATTATGGCATTTGCGGCTTCTTCTTTGGGATGCTTTCTTACCGAGGTGTATCTGGTGGAGTGCACGCTGATGTCTGGAGTATCCATGGTGCATCTTGGGTATTCTTATTCATTGCTCTATTTTGTGATAAGACAACTTTATTTTTGTCTATAAAAGGCTGAAATGTGACCATAGTCCATTATCCATTCATGTACTTGTAGATTCTTGATGTGGAGAGAGGGAGCTTATGGAGTGTGTGAGCCATCGCTCAATCATTATACTCTTGTCATAGTGGATTCCTATTTGAATATTGCGTCTTACGCATTTTCTCTTTCATCGATCTTGTTCCTTTCATTATTCTACTCAATGATGTTAATGTAAGAGAGGGGGATTTAATAACAGGGAAATACTAGCTACACTGGATGGTATATAAGGTGAGAGAGACATAATTTTTCATTATCAGATAAATATACAAGTCTTCTTTCTCCTTCACCTTGCTCTCCAAGCTTCCATGTCTTCCTTCCCTCTCTTCTAGTCTTTCTCTCTCCTCGTAACTGTCTTTCTCTCTCTTTTGCTCTTCTTCTTCTTCTTCTCTGCAGTATTCTCTCTCCTCTTTCTCTCTCCCAGTTCCTCTCCTTGACAATTGGCATCAGAGCCTAGGTTCTTGGTCCGAGTTAGTCTCTCATTTTACCCTGTTGCAACTTTCTAGTCAATGAAATTTTGAGTCATAGGTACACAGGTATAGGGAGAAGTAGGGGAGTTCCCAAAGATTTCTGGACCACAAGGACTATAGGTAGGAGCATTAATGGTGGCTTGGACCAAGTTTGGAGGGATGAAGACTGACTTTGGCAGCTCGTGGGTCATTTTTGGCCCATTTTGAAGGTAAACTCTTAGTAACCGTGGTCATAGGAGTTAGAAGAAAGTCTAGCTAGGGTTACTTTTCAGGGAGGGTCTTCTCTCTCCTCATTCCTCAAGCTTCCTGCAAGCTCCCATGGAGGAAACTAGGCCCAAATCTTGCTCTCCCCCTTCTTCCATGAAGCATCAGCCCTTCCCCTTCCGTTTCTGAAGCTCGAGAGCCACAAATCAAGCAGGGCTGAGCTATGGTGGCCATCTCCAACCCTCCAAGAGTAGCCTCGTAAATTGCAGTGCAAAATGCAGCCTGCTTCCTGGCCTACTTGACAGCACCCCATCCCTCCTCTCCTTCCTGGCTCTCACTCCCAGCTCTTGGCAAGTCCCTTGGGCAAGATGGAAGCCTTTCTTTTTCAACTTCTTGGACTCCTCTTCCACTTCAAGAAACCCTGATCATGTGCAGTCCATGGCAGCCATGGAAGCTTGGCATCAAGCTCAAAAATCTTGAAGATTTTGGTATTTTCTTGGTCCCGTGAGTCCCTCTTCAAGCCTAGCTCAAGATTTCAGCTATCAAGAAGCACATGAAGAAGATTAGAAGCAAGATTTGAAGACATGCACTTGTGGGCAGCCATGGCTATGGAAGTAGAGCTTCAATTTCAGCAAGAGCTCTTCATGGGAAGGTCCTGCGCCATCCTACCCCCAAGCTACAGCCACATTGGGGCTCATTCTCAAGATTTGAAGGCCTCTTGGAAGCAAGAAGGCATTATGGAGTGCTCATTTGGAAGAAATCACCCCCTTGATCAGTCTATGCAAGCAATACCCTTTCCCCATGGAAGAATCCTTCTTCCCCAAGCTTGACTTCATCCTTTCTTGATGAAGCACAACCATTTTGGAGCTATGGAGCATGCGGGATCAAATTGGAGCTCTCATGAAGGACTAAAGTGGCATTAGTAGCTGCCTTATTCTTTAAACAACTCAAGGTAACCAATTCTTGGCTCTCATTCTCTCCCATTAAGCCTCTTGTTGAGTCCTATCCACTTGTTTGAGAGAATGTATGAGTCCAAGTAGGTAATAGGAGTCCCATACATTGTATGCATGTTGAATATTAATCTCAGTCATTCCCATTTGATCTTATGGCATTGGAATGGATTTTACTCATGCTGAAGCTTCATTGAGATTATATTTTTGCTTACGCATAACTCGTTTGGCTTCTTGTGAATTGGCTGAGCCAAGAATTGATTAAGAAATCCATTGTATAAGGATGAGTAGGTAGTGAGTCACTGCTGGTAAGCTCTCTATCCCTATTCCCCATTCCAATTCCATGCACTTCATGAAAAGCCCAAATTTTCCATTCCTAAAATGCATCTCATGCTGGGTGTTTAATTAATAAATGTCTGCCATGAATATTCTGGGTGAGGAAAAGCCCGATGCCAGGCGAGGTGGCAAGACAAATGAGGGGTGACCCCCCTTGCCATCAAAGACCTTAAAGGGGTGCACAACATGGGCCCGGAGGGAACTTTGCCCACCTCTCGATGGTCGGGAGCCCAAAACTCATTTGCAGGTGCAGGAACTCCTTGGTAAAATTGAGAAATGGACTTGGCATGATGGAATTTTGATGACTATGACATGACACACTCTTGTTCCTACACCGTTCAAAGACCATTTTTAGCTTTTCTAAGTGCTCTTCCTAGTTGGTGTAGATGCAGGAGTGTATGGTAATGGGTAGTTGTCTCTCTTTGTAGCTACATTGACCTTTTTATAGTTCACACACACTTAAATCTTTCCATTCTTTTTCATGACTATCACTATGAATGATACTCAATCCATGTGTTGTATCTCATAAATGAATCTTGCATTTAATAGCTTAGAATTCATTGCGTATGGTCGTTTCTTAAATTGTATTGCATCTAGTGTCATGGGAATATTGTGAGTCATAATACTCAAATCTATTCCTTTCAACTCCTCTAAGAACCATGCAAACACATCCAAGAATTCCCTTAAGAGATTTATGAGATCAATCTCTTTCTCCTTAGTTAGGTTTTTTGCTATACACATGGATTGAGGCTTATCCCCTTCCCTTGCCAAGTTGACTTCCTTAACTTTAGTTCGTCATTCAATGGGTTGACTCACCCGCGCTTTCCACTTGGCTCCTACTAACACCACTATTTGATCACCCTTCTTAAACTTCATGAAGCGCATAGGAAAATCGTGGGGTTTGTTCTATCGATCAGCTTTTGAAGACTTGGACTGTTCCCTTCTCTCTTCCTGTAGCCTATTATGCCTTAGGTAGATTTGAAGGTCTCCCTTTGTGTTTTTTGTCCTAGGTGGTCAAGGAATTTTGGGGTCACTACTATCAGAGTTTACTTCTAACTTGGAGTTGTACTCACAATTCTCACTAGATGATGCTCTCTCCCTTGGTGGTCATATCTTTGAGGCTCACTTCACTCAAAATAATGATGTGGTGGAAGGCTGGATTAATCCCGCTTGCTCATAATCTACTACCTCTAGATATTCTAGCCAAGTTCGATCACAATCTACCTTGATAACTCATTCATTCACTTTAAAAGCATTGACCTCTTGAGGTTTAGAGTTTTCTATAATTTACTCAATCACGCCTCTATATGTGTCATATTCTATGGTTTCCACTTCCTCTTTGCTTTCCTCATTGATGAAACAACAGTCTTTGTACTCATCATTGGAATCCTCATACTTAGTTTGTGTGTTGTTTTTAGGGTTCCTGTCCTCAAACTTTTTCTCACTTGTAATGATAGCCCAGTTGTATAGCATGTTTAAGTCATGTACTTTATTCCATCACCACTTCTTACTCTCGATGAGATCCTTGAGGGGCTTTAGGTTTGCAATTGGGTTGCCAGCTAGCTCACTTGACAGGTACTCGAGGATTATATGGAATTCCAATTTGTTAGTTGGGACATGATAGGTGATCGGTATCGATTGTGTGATGGAAACCCTAGTCATCATGCATAGGGACACTATGGGTAGGTTAGAAGTTGTGGCTTTGTGGGGTTTGCTGCCTGAGGCGAATGCTTGCCTATGTTCATCATCATCATACATAGGAACACTATGGGTAGGTTAGAAGTTGTGGTTTTGTTGGGTTTGCTAGTTGAGAATTGTTGGAAATCAATCTCCACCCTGTCTCTCTTTATGTCTGTGTGACTTACCGACATTAGCTGGATACAATTGCACATGTGTGTGTCATTGAATAAGTCAGTAGACTTGACCTAACCATAGTTAGATGATTGCTAGTCAAACCTAGTGTAACTCTCTCTTTTAGTGTATGAATAAGTAGATGAATAATGAGAAGATAATGAGGATGAGCTGAAGACTCATGGTTTTTCTCCACTCTCTGTCGTATCTCCCTCTCTTCCAACAATGTATTAGAGCCATGCTAGGTGGGCTCTCTGGAGCAAGAGGTAGTGAAGAAGACCTGACCTTGTCAACTCAACAATGTCTCTCGTCTTCAAGAGCTAGTGTTATACAATGCATTTATTGTTCATTGCCATCCAATACGATGTCAAGACATTTATTTTAGTCCAAGGAATTTTCATTCAATTCCCTTCTTGATCCACAAGACATTTACAAGCCATATACCAAGTCATACAGTAGATATAAGCTAACCAAAGTCATCTAATGTTCCAAGACCATTAAGTGCTTACTACCCACAAATTTGAAAGTTTTCTAGCCAATTAAAAAAACCTCTTAGATCTGCGTATTTTGACTAAATATTCCAACTCATAAGTATTACAACCAATACATATGTCTATATGCGCATATCTATGCTCCAATGAAGCCTTCGAAGCATGTCAAAAGGCTCAGGTTCTTTCCAATGCCAAAAGTAAGTGAGGTATATTGTTTGTGTACAATAGTTCAAGCTATATTTTATATTTGTAATTCTATGTTATAGCTCATGGATGAGCTCCCACAAAGGCATTTTCTTAGTACACCCTTCAAGTACCTTCCAAGGTGTGCATTCAAGCTCTATGCCACTTGGCAAGTGCTCCACATGATGATTTTGCAGGCAACATTCAAATATGCCCAACATGCACAACTGGCATGAACAAATCTTGAGCTTCTTCCCCACAAATTAGATGCATATCGTGGTTGTGATTAGCACTATGGTGCTTAAACAATCCTTAAAAGACTCCCCAACAAGTCATGATCAACACTTGAACAAATGGGAACCACAATGAACAAAAGCCTACCTTTTATTGTCAGATGTACCTACAGGTTATGCCACATGTTTGTGGATGGTTATGAGACATCAATGGACTGAAATACACTGTTCTTAGTAGTGAACTTATTGCAAAAAACTGACATAAACATTCAAAGACTGCAATTCATAGTCAGTTGGACCTGTTGGCTTGCAGCATGAAGTTAGACATAGTCTGTTGCAACATGGAAAATGCACAGGGAACTGATAACATTACATAAATTATTGGTGAAAAGCTGGGGTGAAAAGCTGGATAACAAGAATTTCGCCTTGTGGAAGTTTTGTATGAAGAATTTCCTGGTCGGTAGAGGTTACTGGGATCTATGCACTGGTGATGAAGCTGAACCTAAATTGCCTGAACGGTCGACACATGATCAGAGAAGAGCTCATAAACATTGGATAGAGAGAGCATGCAAAGTGCTACATTGGTTTTCCTTATGTATATTTGATGCTATGGAAATATAGATCACTGGATGTGATTCCCTAAATGATGCTTAGAACATCCTCATGGAGAACTATGGCAATGTAACACATGCTAGGAAGATACAGTTAAAGCAGCAATTTAACAACATGTCTAGGAATGGTAAAAGCATCCAGGCCTACACAACGAAGATTAAGACCATGGAAAACTAGCTTGCTACTATTGGATCTGAAGTGTCTAAAGATTATATGATAGCAGTCACTCTATATGGACTTGGCA
This sequence comes from Lygodium microphyllum, assembly GCF_053477565.2. Taxonomy (NCBI): domain Eukaryota; kingdom Viridiplantae; phylum Streptophyta; class Polypodiopsida; order Schizaeales; family Lygodiaceae; genus Lygodium; species Lygodium microphyllum. The sequence goes on from NC_141141.1 coordinate 69,831,786, forward strand.
AAGAGTACAAGGTATTTGACACTTCTATTTCTATTAGAGTTGAACCCCTTGATTGGGATGAGTTTCTTGCCCTGTTGTTGCATGAAGAAGTGAAGCTTGGGTTGAACACAGGTTCTAGTATGTCTCAAAGCACAGATACTGTCCTTTATTCTAGCTAGTGTTGTAGAGGCGATAGAGACCGTGGCTCTTTTCGATGTCGTACTGACACTCGAAATACCTATGGACAGTAGTAGCAGAGTAATTGGCATGGCACGAATACATAAGGCCAGCATGGATTTGGTAGCTTTAGAGGCAAGGGGATTTTACCTTGTGGCAGAGATGGTGGATCATGGTAGTCAAATGATCAATCCAATAGGGATAAAGATTCTCATTACTACGGAAGATATGAGCACATTGCCAAGGATTGTCATAAGAAATAGGCAAGCATGAAAGCTAAAGGAAGACAGCATGGGAATTATGCATCATCTAGTAGTGCTCATGATGATCAGGGTGATAGATTGTTTGCCATGCAGCATGTGTCCAAGAATGCACCTAGGTAGAGCATAGATGAGAGATGGTAAAGTGACTTTGGGGCTTCTAACCATATGACACCCACCAGAGAGTGGTTCGATGAGTTGGTTATAGGTTCACATGGTTATTTGTGTACTGGGGATGACACCCAGCATGATATTTAGCACACAGGAGTTGTTTCGTTGATGATGCTGCCTGATGGCAAGAAAAAGAGCCTGCATGATGTACTACATGTGATGGAACCTAGAATGGGCCGGCACTGGCTCGTGCACTAGCCGGACCTCTATCTCACGTGCTCAACAACCCCACGGCCTCGCGGCCAGGAGCGTTGATGACACATACATTGCCTTCCTAGACATCTTGCATTTGTATTACGTCGTTTGTAGTCCACTCCTTTCTCACCCACTACTCCTCAGAGGGATTCCCTTACACATTGCCTAATGGCACGAAGCATAGACATAGGGGGTCCTCCAACATCTGAATGCCGCCACCCCTCTGCGACTCTCCTACACCTTGGGGATTGGCCCCTCGATGCATCGCTCAACATATAAACATTTCGCACAAAATCCACTCAAGGTACCATTTAATCGTATACAGGAATGTACCATTGTCCTCACTTCTCTTTCCCCCAGACCCCACAACTAGCCTATGGCTTAGGGTGTCCTGTCTCTCACTCAACGTGGGTCAAGGTCCTAATGAAAACAATTGCTGTGCATCCAGGATTTCTGATACCTTTAAATATTTCCATGATTTATGCATATTGTGGATGCTAAGTGCTCAAACAATTATGAGATCAATATTGTGCACATGTGGAGAACATCCTTTTAATGATTTTCAACTACCGTTCTTATGCGGCGCTGCACGAACCTAGCACCGAGGGAACCCTCGTGCTACTAGGCCCTTATTTTTTAATTATTCACCTACCTATATGGCATGCAAACAAAAACAGCAATATTTTCATCATCTTACTCCACATTTAGACACATTTTAACCACTCTACCCTCCCATCGATCAAATGTTGCATTGTTGTATACATTCATAAGGCATTTGGCCATCATTTCATGTGTAAAAAGCGGGAAAAACACACTAGAACAAGAAGGTGGGGTTGAACTGAGGCAAATCCTCATGCTTCAGTCCCCACAAACATTCACAAACATTGTTCTTAATTTTCATTAATTTTCCGCACCCAAAATGCATTTTTTCCCTATTTTTAGTGGTTTTCCTCTATTTTCCTTGTATTTTCCCTTATTTTTTGCATTATTTTAATTACTGAAAAATCAAAATAGGTTATGGGCTATGGCCCTTAGTTCCTTCTTGCAACAAAAATGACAATTTAGTTGGTGTTCCTATTTATTCCTCCATTTTTATGCCCAAAAACATCATTTTCCCTTGATTTTCCATATTTTACGTGTTTTAGTGTATTATTTTGAGACACAAGATGCATGTTTTTCTGATTTTCTGATTATGATCAACAAGTACTCATGGAAAACAGCAACATAAACAATTTTTAGCCCACATGAACAACATTTTATCAATCAAAAGCCATGAAATCTCAAATTTCCTTTGAAAAATTTGAATTACCGCTTATTTGCGTGTTTCGAGTTTCATGTCCATGGCTGCAAATCTGAAAATCAGCAGCACTTCATGCTCATGACGATCACAAGTCACCATTTCCAGCCCGTGGAGCAATCCGATCGATGCCGGACAAGCCTCCATCATTCTTTCTTCTTCCTTTCTCTTCCCACATGAATTTCCCCTTAGAAGAGAGAGAGGGAGGAGAGAGAAAGACTAGATTTCTATCTCAGCATTCAGGCCATCAATTGACGGGCGAAGGGCGGCGATAGAGTCAGCATTCAGGAGGGAAGCAAGGGCCAATGTCTGATGGGGGGGTTGTGTGCAGGCAGCATGCTTGATCTCCCACCATGATGGCGCATTTTTCGGATGTGTTCTGATGGCGCCTTCTCTCCTCTCTCTCTCTCCACGATTTGTTGCTAACTTTTCATGTAGCATAAAATTTCTTCGGCTCCCAAAGGTCATGCCCACTTTGGCCACTCCAATGTCCACCTCTTCAAATCTTGCCCAACTTCTTGGCCATTTCCCCGTCTGGACTCGGAATTGAACTCTGAAAAATCCTGGGTGTCCGGCTTGGTATCCTGCATTGGCCAGTAGCTCGTGTCAACCCGCACGACTGTCTGAAAAATTATGAAAAATCAACAAGTGTCGCTCGTGCACCTTTAAAGCACTTTGTTGCTTAAAATCGTCCTAGATCGAGCCGCCGCCTTTGACGGTGAATATTTTTCCCTTGATATTCATAATTTTTAGCTATTTTTAAGAACTTCTCGGCACCAAAATTCTTAACACATGAACTATATATTAAAAAATGCAACAACCTGAACATCCGCAGGAGGGGTATTATCGATTCTTGCGCTTCGGATGGGGACTCCCACACGTGCTCCTCTTGTATGGCGCTTTGGGGCCATCGCAATTGGGATTTGGGAATAAGTCGGGCAGGTGGAGGGTGTGCTGAAATTTTTTGCAAGTTGGCAGTTCTTTCTTCCCGCAAGAGAACTCCCTTCACAACAAATTGTGTCCTTCACGCTGTTGTACTGCTGCGTATCTGAGGTGTGGAATCCACCAAAAAGTTTGTGTGTGTGACATTTGTTACTTTGTGCATACTTAGACGTTGTGCTTTGCTCTGCCTGAACATTTTGCCTTCAGTTGGTTCATGTTCAATTTCACAGAAGAGATAAGTGCTGTTTGGGAGTGAATCTGATATTTGTTACAAACAATTTAGAAGGAGAATGGGCTCTAAATCTACAATGAGTATGGTTTTCCCGAGCTTCTCAAGCTGTTTGCTTATGCTGTGACGATACAAAAGGTGATGAGGTTTACACGGTCTATACTATGGATACAAAGACTGGTGAGTTTGTGGGAAAGCCTTTACATGGAGTCACTGAGTATATGGAATGGATTGACAATGAGAATCTTACATATGTTACACAGGATGATCTCCATCGTCCTTTCAAGGTATGGACAGAAGCTTGATAAAAAAACAGTCTGAAGATGTTTTGCTATATCATGAAAAAGATGAGGAGTTCTACCTTGATCTTTCCACATCAGAAAGCAAACAATGCCTCTTTGTGACTTCAGGCAGCAAGACTACACAATTTGTCCTCTATCTAAATGTTAAGGATTCTACTCAAGAGTTCAGATCTTTGACTCCTCGCATCACAGGAGTTGATACCTCAGTGAGTCACAGGGGTGGATATTTTTTCATCACACGAAGGAGTGATGAAGTTTACAATTCAGAATTGTTGGTCTGTCCTGTGGAATCGGTTTTTAGTTTGACTTGCTTTTTGGAGGGAGTCATGATGTGGATTTGATCTATTTCAGACATTGTGTTTATAGCAATAGAGGGAAAAGGAAAAAGTAACAGGGAGGCATGGGGGGGGCCGGGCCTACCTGTCGAGCTCGGGTTTTCATTGGTACCGCTGTTCCGCGAGACGACGGTGGTACAGAGCAGAGGAGATTGGAGTTCTCGCCTCCTGGTAGTAGTGTTTTCTCCTCCAATTTTGTTGGAATTTCAACAAACAGTTCGATGAGTTATCAAAAGATTTCTAAGTTGCTTAGAGCTGCCAGGCAGTACATATGCAGGAAGGAGAAAGATTAGAAAAATGCAGGTATTTTAGAGGATGATGAGCATATAGATGGGATGTATGATAGTATGGTTTGTGCAGATATGATGACAAAGATGGAAAATATGCTGAAAGCTGATATGCAGAGTTGTCTCAGTAATGTATCAGTGCAGTCCCTGGACATGTTTCATGAAATTTCAGATTTTGTATCACAGATAGAGTCAGAGGCTGAGGTGACTCAACAAAAAGTATTGAGAGCTGAAGAAATTCAGCAAACAGAGTTCCCGGCTGATTATGATCAGCCTACAGAGACATAGAGGGCTGAAAACTTTCAGCCAATAGAGTTTACTGCTGAAATATTTCAGCATCCAGAGTTTAGGAATGTTCCTATGCAGTCCATATAGCAGAGGGCTAAGGATATTCAGCCACCACCAGAGGGCAGAATTGCTGATTTACAACATGATTTGAGTAATGCAAAGGATCATAATGAAGCCAGGGTTGACACGAAATACAAGACTGTGGATAAAAAGCTGAAGCCGATAGCTAGACCGCTTCCACCTAACAGTGATCAGCAAATAGAGAGGGCTGCCAAGTAGCCAATTTTGAGGAACCTAGAGCATATAGGCCATAAATTTTCAGCAGAGACTCTTGCTGAATTAAAAATTGGAAATGGTGATTTCTTGCTACCCTCAGAGAAGCATTTCTTTCAAGGATATGCTTGAACGACATGGAAGGGGGTTTGATTTCTTTTTACATGAGATTGGATGTGTGAATCCGGATATTGTTGCCTCTATGGTGATCTTTACTATTCCTCATATTCCATGGAACCTCTGACCTATTCCAGTGCCTAGGGCACACCTACCAAAGCTAGTTGACTTGTTGAATGAGAAAATCAAGATGGAAATCCTAGAGCCGTCATCTGCACCATACTCAAAAAGGTGGTTTATGATTCCAAAGAAGAATGGTACTCTCCGATCTATACAGGACATGCAGCTAGTAAACAGAGTTACTATCAGGAATGTTGGTATAGGTCTAGTTGTGGATGAGTTTGCAGAAGCATTTGCTAGATGTGCCATCTATTCTTTAGGTGACTTGTATTCGGGATATGATCAGTTTCAGCTGGCCTTGGAAAGCAGGGACCTAACCACTATGAGAACTCTTATTGGGCTTGTCAGGATATGTACCTTGCCTCAAGGTGCCACTAATTCTGTTGCGCATATGATGAATGCCATGCATAAGGTCCTTCATGAGTATATACCTTAGCTTACCATGCCTTTCTTGGATGATGTGTCCATTAAGGGGTGTGCAGAAGAAGAGAAGAATGAGAGTCTAAATGAGCAGGGATGCAGATACTTTGTGGCTAATCATATTGTAGCTTGTGAAAAGATTTTGGCCAGGTTAGAAGAAGTGAACTTGACAATATTAGGGCAGAAATCTGTTTTTGGAGTAAATGAGGTCGTCATTGTTGGACATATGTGTGGGTATTATGGTAGGAAACCTTCACCTGAGAAGGTGGATGCTATAGGAAAGATTACGGAGTATTGTTCTACCACTTCAGAGGTACGGAGATTCATTGGAGCCTGTGTGTTTTACATGATTTGGATACCCCATTTTGCACACATAGCAGATTGTTTATATCAGCTGCTTCGAAAGGGGCATAAATTTTATTGGGATGAGAGCCACACTAGAGCCATGTGGAAATTGAAGAAGTTATTGCAGATTGCTCCTACTCTTAGGAAAGTGGATTATAATTGCGGAAGGCCTATTGTATTGACAGTTGACACTAGTCCAATTGGCATAGGTTGGGCTATGGGTCAAGATGATGCAGATGGAAACATGTACGCTATTCGGTTTGGGGCGAAAGTCCTAAACGAGAGATAGAGAAGGTATCCGCAAATCAAGAGGGACTTATTGGGAATTGTTACAGCTCTCAAATGTGACAATGAGTATTTTATTGGAGCTCCAGTTGTGGTAGAGACAGATTGCTTGCCATTGATAGGTATGATTACGAGTTGCTCTACTCCGGATATAGCTATGATGAGATGGATCGCATACATCAAGTCATTAAATCTAGAATTTAAACACATAGCAAGGAAAGATAATCCAATGGCAGATATGCTATCTAGAGCCAAATATGATGATGAGGAGACACTACTTGCAGAAGAGGATGATGTAGAAATTTCAGCCGTTATGGTTGATCATGTTTGCCATGTCTATGATATTGTGGCTTTCATAGAAGAACTCTATGTTGGAGATTGGTTGCAGATTGGCAAGTACCTTAGTACACTAAGCAAAAGAGATGAATGGATAGATGAAGAGCTCAAGAAGATCATAAGAAAAGCCTATGGTTATTTTCTCAAGGACGGATTTCTTTGGAAGCACCCGAAGAAAAGAGGTGGATTACCCTTGCGGGTTGTCTGCAATAAAGAAACCCAGTTACAGGTAATGAGAGAGTTTCATGAGAGTCCTTGGGTTGGTCATAGAGGAGTGTGGACTACTTATGAGAAAATCAAGGAAAAATATTGGTGGAAAGGCATGTATAGAGATGTTTCTCGCTTTGTAGAGACTTGCAGAGACTGTCAGATGTATTCCGTAGTGCATCATCGAGACGAGCTTCATTCGACCTATCCGCTATGCATTCATTATTAGTGGGTAGTTGATTTGGTTACTATGCCGATGGGTCTATGGAAGATGAGATATATTGTTTTGGCTAGAGAGGATCTTACCAATCATGTTGAGGGCAGACCTTTGAGAACGAAGACCACTAGTGTAGTGTGTAAGTTCTTATTGGAAGAAATTTTCTGCAGGTATGGATGTGTGGGTAAGATCACTGCAGATCGCGGTGAATTAGATGCAGATGAAGCTAGGGAGTTTTTCTCTCAACTAGAAATCAAGTTGTCTCTAACCGCAGCATACAATCTAGAGGAAAATGGAAAGAGTGAAAGAGGGCATCCGCCGATAGTGAAAGCATTAGCCAAAGCATGCAGAGGATGGATTGGAGAATGTCTTGGAGAATGGCCGAGACTTCTACCATTTGCTTTGTGGGCTGAATATACGACTCACAGTGTTACCATAGGATATATGCCCGCAGATTTGATGTATGGTCAGAAACCAGTTATGTTGACTAAGACTTGTGCTTTGACTTGGTCAGTTTTACCTTGGCAGGAGGATTTGACGAGAGAGGAGCTCTTAGCTCTTCAGATCCGATAGTTGGAGAGAAGACCAAAGGATATTCAGCTAGCTATTGATAGGTTGAAGGTTGCTAGACTTAGAAATAAGGACAGGTTTGACAGTAGGCATCACTTGCGGCCTAGAGCAATAGAAGAGGGAGACTGGGTATTAGTCTTTGATAGCAGCCTTGAAAATCAGTATACTGCACTTCGAAAGATGGTGAAAAGATGGTTTGGGCCGTACATAGTCAGACATGTCTTTGATAATGCAACATATGAGCTGACAGAATTGGATGGGACAATGCTTAGAGTGCCGATTGCAAGAAAAAGAATCAAGATTTTCAAGAAAAGAGATGATGAGGATTATGCATTGGAAGAATTTGTAAGAGAAGAGCAACGAGAAGAAACTCCAATAGAAGAGACAAATGATATGACAGATAATGTTGCTGATATACCGGAAATAGACAATGAAGAGATTGATCTGTATGTGGATCTTGACGATAATGATCATGGGTAGTTGGCCCATTCGCAGGATGCGCAGGATCAGAGGGGGTGGATGTCATACTGTTGCGTATCCGAGGTGTGGAATCCACCAAAAAGTTTGTGTGTGTGACATTTATTACTTTGTGTATACTTAGACGTTGTGCTTTGCTCTGCCTGAACGTTTTGCCTTCAGTTGGTTCATGTTCAATTTCACAGAAGAGACAACTACTGTTTGGGAGTGAATATGATATTTGTTACAAACAATTTAGAAGGAGAATGGGCTCTAGATCTGCAATGAGTATGGTTTTCTCGAGCTTCTCAAGCTGTTTGCTTATGCTGAAGATACAAAAGGTGATGAGGTTTATATGGTCTATACTGTGGATACAAAGACTGGTGAGTTTGTGGGAAAGCCTTTACATGGAGTCACTGAGTATATGGAATGGATTGACAATGAGAATCTTACATATGTTACACAGGATGATCTCCATCGTCCTTTCCAGGTATGGACAGAAGCTTGATAAAGAACAGTCTGAAGATGTTTTGCTGTATCATGAAAAAGATGAGGAGTTCTACCTTGATCTTTCCACATCAGAAATCAAAAAATGCCTCTTTGTGACTTCAGGCAGCAAGACTACGCAATTTGTCCTCTATCTGAATGTTGAGGATTCTACTCAAGATTTCATATCTTTGACTCCTCGCATCACAGGAGTTGATACCTTAGTGAGTCACAGGGGTGGACATTTTTTTATCACACGAAGAAGTTTACAATTCATAATTGTTGGTCTGCCCTATGGAATCGGTTTTTAGTTTGACTTGCTTTTTGAAGGGAGTCGTGATGTGGATCAGATCTATTTCAGACATTGTGTTTGCAGCAATAGAGGGGAAAGGAAAAAGCAATAGGGAGGCATGGGGGGGCTGGGCCTGCCTGTCGAGCTCATCCTGGCTTGAATACCTCCGGAGAGGGGTCTCTTCGGCACCAAAAAATGGCTCATCCTCAGGCTTGGAGCACCTCGTGGATGTTGGAGAGTACAGACGATTGCTGAAGACAATGACTACTTGTCTTGGAACTTAAGTTAGCGTAGAAAAATGTCATACTGGGGGTGACGTAGATCAATAGAGAGAAGCCCTGCAATAACAGGTCCAGAAGATCAGGAGTGCAAGGGCCATGTTTTTACATTCCCAAGAGAGAACGGTGCTGAAATGTGACACCATGCCCATAAAGAAAGTGGCATCGACCTCATTGCCGAAGTTGACTGTGCTGAGGCCTTGATGGAAACTTCTAAATCTGGCATAGGCATGTTGGCAAGCTGATGTGATTGGAAACTGCTTTTGACCAAGTGTGAATGGGCAGAAGATGACAACGCTTGAGTGATGCAAGAAGGAGTTGCCTAAGCAACCATCTGTAGGTGAACTTTCTTGGGCGACACATCTTCTTCACTGTTTTGACGTTCAGAACCTCATGCTGTTAATGTCACCTTGTGGAGCTTGCTTTATTACGGCTTCTACATCCTTGGTCATCCTTGTGCATGTGGCCTACTCAAAAGCTATCAGTTCAACCTTTGGGAGCTCTGTCCATAGGAGTTTCATGGCAAGCACATGTTAGCTTATGGTTTTATAAATGCCAAGTACTGGTGCTGCGGCTTGCCCTGCTCATCAAGTTTATATATAAATCATAGTGCAACATGTTTTCTTTGAATTGCTATAGCAATGGTGGTCAGCATTGGGTAGCTCTAACTGAATCCTGGAGTTCTTAGCCGTTAAAGAAACACAAAAGGGCAAAACAAACCAACTTGCGTCAGTAAACCTGTATCTTCCTTTCATGCTGGAACAAATACTTGTCTTTATTTCCCCAAGAAAAGCTCGACTGCGTTTTTCTTCTCATGCTGACATGCAAGAAGGAGCTTCAAAGATCCATACGATCATTATAGCAGAAGGGTCTACAAATGCTGCAGAATTAAATCGGGTGACCTAAAACCAGTGGACTGATCAGATTGGAATTCATCTTGTATTTTGTAAACATCTTGGCAGTAATACAATTGTTACTTGGCATCATTTTCTCGTCTTGCTTATTCACATGATTGATCTTCTATCTTGAAATTTTTCAAGGTCCTCTGTGGACGCGACTTTGCTTTTGAAAACCCTTCAACAACGCGATCAGCGGAGTGAAGCACCCTTAAGAAGCTTTTAGTGGAAGCTTCTTTAGTTTCTTACTTTCTGTCAGTCGAGACCTAACAGCATCTCCTCCTCCTCAATCGCGCTGAGAATGGTGATGATGACGAAAATGTTGGTGATGAAGGTATGTGGCGGCATCCGGCTGCTTGGTGGTGTGTTGGCCGAGCAGGGGGTGGCCTTGCGTGTCACGCAGAGCAGGGGGTGCGTGGCATTGAAGACGACCTGCCCGAGGAGGAGGGGGGCTCCTCTTATATAGTGGGGAGGGGGTGTTTCATGGGTGGGGGAGATAGCCATTTGGTGCCACCACTCCACACCTGGGCGGGTGCATGCCCCCTCTCCCACTCTTACTCCCTCTCGCTCTCTCTCTCTCCCCAACATGCTGTCGGCAGGGGAAGAGAGAGAGAAAAAAAAATTAAACTAATTTTAAAATTTAAAAAAGGGGGGGGGTTTTATGGGAGAGGCAGGGGAAATGTTACGGGACCGACCTGAATACTTCGGCTTCTAGGCAGGCTCGGGAAGATCTAGATTTCAAACCCTGTGACATTCCTTGCGAGTGCCAAGTGGCGCTTTCTAGACTCTCTTCTCGATGGGCTACCAAGACGTGTCCCACAAGTGGACAAGCGGACACATTACAATTTAGATGCTGTGAGGTCCAACTGATAGAAAGTAAGAAACTAAGAAGCTTCTTAAGAAGCTTCCTAGAGGCTTCCACTAAAAGCTTCTTAAGGGTCCTTCACATGATCAGCGGGTGAAGCACCCTTATCCATCACCCGCTCGATTTAAATCTGCACCCCGTGCTAGTAGCTTAAAACTCTTCTATCAAGGAGCTGGACAATGAAGAAGATCCTTCCATGGATGCTGACATTGAGAGGGCAACGGTTCATGCCACTCTTCACAAGAAGGGTCCGAATCACCAATTCTCAGTGATTTAAACTCCATTAGAATATCAAGGTAAAAGCTTCAAAACCTTGATTGATTGTGGCAGTACACATTCCTTCATTTCACCAATCTGTGCAAAAAGATTAGGGATAGCCACAATAGATGCACCTACCTTGTGGAATTAGAAAATGGTTGTGAGGTCTCTTGTACTAGGTAAACTGCTAAGATGAAATTCCTACTGGGTGGGAAGCCAACTTCTGTGAGATTCAGGGTAATGAACCTAGGTGTCCACGGATGTTTACTCGAAACGGATTGGCTAATACCCAATGATGTCCACATCCACTATGGGAAGGGCCAAGTCTCCTTCCACAATTCTGAAGGGGAACTAGTCACGACTCAAGGTGAGGTTGGTAAGCCAAAAATACAGTTAGCAAATGCAACACGGATAATAAAAGGTGTTCAAAAGGGTGTACTTGTCTATCTGATTAAACTGAATAAGCTAGTTCAGAATCAAGAATCCGGAGAAGAACATTAATGGTTAAAGGAATATGCAGACGTATTCCCTGAAGATCTGACGGAACTTACTCCCCAAAGGGAAGTCGACCATGAAATCAAACTTGTGCCAGGAGCTGCACCAGTCGCAAAAAGGCCATATAAGATGTCCATCCTGGAAGCTATCAAATTGAAAGAGCAACTCAAGCATTTGTGAGATCAAGGCTACTTTCGTCCTAGCAGTTCACCATGGGGAGCTCCAGTGTTGTTCCAAAAGAAGAAAGATGGAACGCTTCGCCTATGCATTGACTACAGAGGGTTGAATCAAGCAACTATCAAAAATAAATACCCCGTTCCAAGAATAGATAGATTACTTGACCATCTTCAAGGGGCCAAGATCTTCTCAAAAGATCTCAGATTTGGATATTATCAGATAAGGATCAAAGAAGAAGATATCCCGAAGATTGCATTCAATACAAGGTATGGACACTTCGAATTCCTAGTGATGTCATTTGGGCTGACAAATGCTCCTGCTACCTTCAACAGGTTAATGCAGGATATCTTTAGGCCCTATCTTGATGACTTCATTCTCATCCTTTTTGATGATACCCTAGTCTACTCAAAATATGGAAAGGACCATGAACCCTAGCTTCGCATTGTTCTTGAAACAATGAGAGCACACAAGCTTTATGCCAAGAAGAAGTGCGCATTTTTCAAGTGACAGATTGAATATGTGGGATTCATTGTATCAGTAGAAGGAATTTCAGTAGATCCAGCTAAGGCCAGAAACGTTCTGGAATGGCCAACACCAACTTCTGTCAAAGAAATATGTAGTTTTCTTGGGTTGACAAGGCGGTACAGAATTTTCATCAAAGATTATGCTTTGATTGCACCACCTCTAACTGATCTACTAAAGAAGCAAGTAGCAATTGTATGGTCACCTGCTGAACAGACCAGCTTTGACAAACTAAAGCAAAGCTTAGTATCAGTACCCATCCTGAAACTTCCTAATCTTAGTAAGGAGTTTGAAGTGGTAACTGATGCTAGCGCACTTGCTTTAGGATGTGTACTTATGCAAGAAGGTCATCCCGTAGCATATTCTTCAAGAAAATTGAAGAGCCATGAAAGGAATTATGCTACCCATGACCTGGAGCTGTTGGCTGTCATCCATGCTCTCAAACTTTGGAGACATTACTTGCTAGGTAATAAAATTTCCTTACTAACGGACCACAAGAGTCTTAAATGGATTTTCACCCAGAATGAGCTCAATATGTGGCAACGTTGATGGATCGAAGTGCTAGAAGAATATGATTTTGAAATCAAATATAGGCCTGGAAAAGAGAATGTAGTTATCGATGCACTCAATCTCGCAAGGCATTTCTAAATTCTCTCATTTTGCAAGATCCATCAACAGCAAGGTCTCTAGCGACAAAGGTATCAATGCCAAACAACCCGATTCTTGAGCTAGCAAAAGAAGGGGCATATCATGACCCAGTCTATCAGAAAATACTAAGGGAGATCCCCATCAAGGATCAAGACCCGAAGCTAAAGATGAAGTATCAAGAATTCTCCATCAGTAATGGACTTGTCTACTTTAGGGCAAGATTATGTATCCCTACAAGCCAAACTCTCAAGCAGAAGATACTTTGGGAAGCCCATGACTCCCCTTTCTCAGGGCATTCCGGTTATACCAAGACCCTTAATATGGTCAGAAAGAGCTATTTTTGGGAAAGGCTCAAGGGAGACGTACTCAAACGTGTCACGGAATGTTTGTCTTGTCAACGCATTAAGGCATAACATGTTAAAATGCATGGGAAATTACAACCACTTGACATTCCACAAATGAAATGGGAGTTCATTAGATATGCTCACCAAGGTTGCACATCTCATCCCTGTCAAGACAAACTATAAAGCTTCAGACATCGCAAGATTATTCATCAAGGAAATATTCAAACTTCATGGGTTACCTAGAAGAATCATTAGTGATCATGACTCTCTTTTCACATCACACTTCTGGAGGGCTATCTTTGAGGCTATTGGAACTCAACTCTGTTTCAGCACAGCTTACCATCCCCAAACTGATGGTCAAACAGAACGAGTCAATCAAGTCATTGAAGATATGCTTAGGGCATACTGCTGTTGCGAACCCAAAAAGTGGATTCAATACTTACCACTGGTTGAGTTTGCTTACAATGCTTCTTACCAACAGAGTATTCAGATGACCCCTTTCCAAGAATTGTATGAAGCATTGTATGGGCATGATTGTCGTACCCCTTTGAACTTCTCGGATCCAACTTTGAGGGTAGAAGCTTCAAGATAGATGCTGGAAGACATGGATGATCAAATCAAATCAATAAGACAAGACATTCAAGCTACCAAGGATAGACAGAAGGCCTACGTTGACTTGAAACAATAAGACAGATCCTTCGTCGAAGGTGATATGGTCTTCATCCGTGTACACTCTAAAAAGAGTTCACTGTCCTTGGGAGAGTACAAGAAGCTAAGTCCAAGGTATTGTGGACCTTATAAGATCATCAAGTGCCTAGGGCCTAATGCTTACAGACTACAACTGCCCGCAACTCTAAAGATTCATAATGTATTCCATGTTAGCCTATTGGAAAAGTATCTACCTAATCTGAATCATGTACTTGATGATCAAAAAATTGTAATGCCTAGCCAAGGAGTCCTTAAGCTACGGCCTGATAGAATCCTAGATGTTAGGGAGAAGCATTTGAGATCAAGGACCTTGAAAGAATACCTCATCCAATGGAAAGATTATCTCGAAGAGGATGCCACATGGATGGATGAAAATACTCTCAACCAACAATACCCCCAGATCTTCTCGAGATGAGGACATCTCGATTCCTCTAAGGGGGAGAGGATGTAACATTTCCCTTGTCTCTCCCATAAGAACCCCCCTTTTTTTAAAATTTTAAAATTAGTTCAAATTTTTTTCCTCTCTCTCTTCCCCTGCCGATAGCATGTCGGGGAGAGAGAGAGAGAGAGAGAGAGGGAGAGAGAGGGAGTAAGAGTGGGAGAGGGGGCGTGCACCCCCTTAGGTGTGGGGTGGCGGCCCGCCAAATCCGCCAAATGGCCATCTCCCCCACCCATGAACCACCCCCTCCCCACTATATAAGGGGAGCCCCCGTCCCCCTCGGACAGGTCATCTTCAATGCCACTCACCCCCCTGCTCCGCCTGACACGCAACACCACCCCCTACTCCGCCAACACACCGCCAGGCTATCGGACGCTACCACATACCTTCATCACCATCATTTTCATCATCATCACCATTCTCAGCACGATTGAGGAGGAGGAGATGCTGTCAAGTCTGACTGAAAGAAAGTAAGAAACTAAAGAATCTTCTTAAGAAGCTTCCTAGAAGCTTCCACTAAAAGCTTCTTAAGGGTGCTCCGCTGATCGCGTGAAGGACACAATTTGCGTGAAGGAAGTTCTCTTGCAGGAAGGAAGGACTGCCAACTTGCGGAAACACCCTTCACCTGCCCGACTTATACCCAAATGCCAATTGCGATGGCCCCAAAGCGCCACACAAGAGGAGCACGCATGGGAGCAAGAGGAGCACGTGCAAGAGTCCCCACCCAAAGCACAAGAATCGATAATACCCCTCCTGCACATGTTCAAGTTTTTGCATTTTTGAATATATGGTTCATGTGTTAAAAGATGCACTTATGCAATAATGTCCTAGTTGCATCTCGCATATAGGTTAAATATATATTGCGATGTTCTTGTGCATTTGAAGGTTTGCATTCGGTAATTTACGTTGAAAAGAATGAATTATGTTTTATTCAATGCATTTGTGCAATAAAAATCCCTTGTGATGACCGTAAATAGGTTAATTCATAGAAGGATGTTTAATTAAAGAATAGATAGTTGCTATGGAGAGGAATAAAAGAGTTATATTTTATCTAGAATTCGCATAAGCAACTGCATTCTTATTCGCGTGACTTGCATGGGAAAAGAAAAGATTATGTTTTTATAGCATTGTAAATTTACATAGCATAACTTGCATGCATAAGCAACTTGCATGTATAAGTAAATGTATAAAAAGAAAAAGGGTTATATTTTATTTGATGAAAAGCATATAGGATGAAATACACATGAAATGATAGTTACATTCAATATGAAAAGATTGGTTAAGTTAAGTTAAAATCTTGCTTAGTATTGCACTTGCAGAGTTGATCTAGCGTTCTTGTACTTAGATCATTCTATGTTGTGACTAAGAGAGGGTACTAGGCCTTAGGACACGAATACTAATAATATCGACAAACAAAGGATGTTAAGCAACCAAGCAAGTTGCTTGCAAACTATCGTTACGACCTTAGACTACAAAACAAGGACATCTCCCTAGTCTAAGATAAATCGATAGGCTAAACTCGAGGTTGGATTATCGATCAAGTCCTATGCCTTGGATATTTGGAGAGGATAATTTCAGACAATCATCAGATTGTTTGATTAGAAAATCTTACTAGGGACAAGTGGTCCATAAGGGAAAAGGACGTGATCCTAGGGTTCTCATCTTAAAGATCGAAGGACCAAACGTTAAGATCTCACAAGAAATCCTAGAGCCAAATCAATCTTCAAATCAATCTTCAACCTAGTGGGACTAGGGTTTTGGATTGGGGTCCATGGAACTCCCAAATCCTATACCTTAATCAAAGGTATTCTTAGTCAAAGAATGCCATATGACAGGAGATGTAATTCCTCAAGATAGGTACTGCTATCTATCTCGTGCAACAAGTCTGCAAGGTCATATGCTATTGCAACTAAATCATAAGATGCTACTACTACATCTTAGGGCAAGGAAGGTGAGATCCAATTACAAGTTAGATTAGTTAAGAGTCGAATAGTCACCCTACTACAACTCTCTCTTGGGGACCGATTTGTCAAACTTAGGGAAATTGTGAATTGCCAATAAGCAAATTGACCAACCAAGGACGACGGGGTTGTCCAAGATCTATTTGACTATAGTACAAGGAGACCTAGGGTAATGATAATTGGGGTCGGTAGGGTATAAACCCTAACCCAAAGAAAAAGGGTAAACAAGCAACCTAGCTTGCCAAGCCCTTGGAATCTCGCCAAGTTGCGAACGATCCAGGATCAAATGCTGGGAGTATTCGGGAAGAAGGAATCACACCTTAGTAGTTGGTCGTATGAACGACCACAGAAATGATCATGAGAGTACACTTAGGTTTGTTGTTTGAACTTCTTTGCTCAAGGAACTAATTCAAGGCCAAACACTTAATGCTTTAGTTTAATAGCCTGGAGGGAGAGGCAGGTTCAGTTACCTTTGACTACTTGCTTAGCCCTATCCAAGGGGGTTGTTAGCCGCGCTGGGTGCATGGACCGAACCCGTTGTGAGAGGTCTCTCCATGGGTGCTACTTGGAGCGGGAGGATGCTTGGGTGCCAGGGGAGGATCTGGCTATAAATTCCTTGCCTCCGAATCCCACACAAGAGGTCGATGTGACTCGAGATGGGATCTTGAGGCCTGTGTACTAGTCAACGGGCGAAACTTGGAGCAGCAATCCTGATGATTGTTGGGATAGCCTTCAGGAAAGATACTTGATGTATTCCAAGACTGTGATAGATAAAGATCAAATATTTAGAAAAAGAACTTGCTTGACATTGTTTTTCTTAAATGTCAGTGCCTATGTTACGTGAAGGAACTTGTGTTTAAATTGGTTAATTAAGGAAGCTGCCTTTGCATGTCAAACATAATGTGGTAGGTAATTAGATAACTAAGCAACCTGAGGAAAGTGCGGTGGATTTGACTTGGTCTGCTACGGAAGGGTGGTCTCGGTTAGCTGGGAACTTTTCTCAAAAGACATGATAACGAAACTGTGAAGACCTAGAGTCAGTAGAGATAGAATCCCGATTTATGCTGTTTTAGGGGAGCGGAATGGGACTATGCCTTATGGGCAGAAAGGTTGAGCTTCGCATCCCTCTCGTTTCCCATTCTCCATGTACCAAGTGCAACATAAATCCTCTTTGACTCTATTGTTCCTATACAAAGTGGTTCATCTGGAGCTCGACGCTAGCTATTTCCTTGAGACTTGGCTAATAGGAAAAAAAAAACCCCGACTTCAGGTCAGTCCTAAGTGGGAATGGCCGAATACTTCCCCTTCGGGGTAGGCTCGGGAAGACCTAGATCGCAAACCCTGTGACATTCCTTGCGAGTGCCAGGTGGCGCTTTCTAGACTCTCTTCTCGATGGGCTGCTAAGACATGTCCCACAAGTAGACAAGCAGATACGTTACAATGACCTCGGGATTGATGGAGAGGTTAGGGTTAGAAATCCAAAAAGATGCCTTCACGATTCTCCAAATGGCTGATGATAGTTTAAGACAACATGAAGGTTGCATCACTAAAGTCCACATGACTATCTCACTAATATGGAATACATTTTGGACTTTAGGGTTATCAAATTTGCAAGGTGGCCTAGTTATCAAGTATTGTTAGGTAGGCCATGGATCTTACAAGCGGACTATTAAGTTGGTATACCCGCTGGTCGGTTGATCTTTGGTAGAGGTGTTAGATATGTAGTAGTAGATGCCTACCATGTATCTCCTCAAAGTGAGAGAGATCCTTTATCTTCATCAGAGCTAGATACATTATATGACCCATCTATTAGTGAGATGTCATCAAGTGACGAATCCAAATAGGGGTCCACTACCAGAGGATATCTATAAGATAACTTTGAATTAACTGATAGAGGCTCAAGATAGAATAAGAGACACGAACGTAATTGAGTTGGACCTTGGGATGATGAATGATCCATGGCCAGTTAAATTAGGGTCCATACTCAATTTGGAAGAAAGGGAGGACTATGTTTTAAAATTTATACAACTTCCATTTCTTCCTCATATGCAACTATAACACATTATCAATCTACAAAAAGAGATTGGGGCTGCTTTGTCAAAAGAAGTTGAATCAAAAGCAAAGCTTGAGAAAAGAAAGATTAAGCAGCAAGCAAGCACTACACTTTTTGATTATAGCAAGTGTCTTATATCGAAAAGGTGTGGACGAGATTTATCGTCGATGTGTAGTACTTGATGAGGTACCATTTATTCTTGAGGAATGCCATGATTCAACATGCGGGGGACATTTTGCTGGATGGCTTACTGCCCAAAAATCTCTATGTGCTCGATATTAGTAGCCATTGATTTTTCAATATGCTTTTAATTATGTTAAGCACTGTGATATATACCAAAGAAACAATGCCAAGGAGAATCCTAAGCGGCCCTTGAATCCTTTTCTATTTACGTTATTCTTCAAAAATGGGATATCGATTTTGTTGGACCAATACACCCTTCATCAAATACACGGAAGTGTTATATCATTGTAGTAATGGACTACTTTTCAAAGTGGTCTAAAGTTTGAGCAACAATGAAGAATAATGCTAAGGAGACGACCAGTTTTATTATGGAGCAAATTGTTTGCCGTTTTGGTCCATCTAAGGAGTTAGTGTTTGATCGAGGGACACAATTTTTGAATAAGGTTATAGTAGCATTAACAAAATCTTTGAATATTAAGCACAATAAAACCAGCTCGTATAATCCATAAGAAAATGGTGAAGTGGAGAGTATGAATAAATAGTTTGTAGGGATCTTATTCAAGATAGTCTTTGAAAGTAAGCGAGATTAGGATAAGAAATTATATGTGGGGTTTGGGCTTACAATTCGACATTTAAGAGAGCTATCAGCCACATCCTATTCAAGTTGATATATGGGGAAGAGTGTGCCTTACCATTGGAAATAGAGTTTTCGACCACTATGCGATTTACTCTCAGTCATTCGTTGGGTGAGGTAGAAGCATTGCAGGAAAGATTTATTTCTCTGGCACATCTTGATGAAATTGTAGGATCTATTACATCAAGAGGTAGGGAAGAAGAGAATGAAAGCACTTCATGACCTTTGAGCTAAGAAATATAAATTTGTGAAGGGTCAGTTGGTGTTGTACTATGATGCTCGTTGTGAGCTATTTCCTAGTAAACTAGAACCCAAAATGGGATGGGCCATACAGAATTGTATGTATAGAAAATAATGGATATACAATCCAGCATAACTTGGCACTTCTTTTATGAATAACATGGTGAGACACAAGGCCTTAATCATGGGACTGAATGACATGGTGGTATCCATTGGTTATTGAAAAGATGTGACTTGCAACTAGTGATCAATCAATTGAATGGGACCTATAATGTGAGGAATCCTATTTTGCAGATGTACCACCTTGCAGCCTTGGATATGATGCATCTTTTTGAAGAAGTGACTTGCCAACTTATTCGAGGACAATAGAATCACTTTGCGGATTTATTGGCCAATTATGCTTTTGTTGAGGATATCTTTTTCAATTGTGGTCCTAGGTCACTCTTACAATTGGCTCCTAGTATTAGTTCACGGCTACTTTGGGGATTTCTTGTTGACATGTCCTATTTTGGATGCCACTAGTTAGTGTGGATTACGAGTCAGGTGGTAGTTGATCACCTTCCTATTGTATCATGGACGCATAGGATCATTTATCATCATATTTGCCCCTTGCTATTTATGTAGGGGGTTAGCCAATAACTTGATGCACTTCATGATGGAACCAAGGGTTTGTTTCAGCAATACACTATTGAATGGTCATTTCATGAGCTATTTCATTAGGCCAAGAGGGCCAGTTATTCTGCAGTGAAGTGTTGTATTTCATTAAGCCAAGAGGGCCATGTGTCTGTCTAGTGCGGGTGCAGTTAATGGTCTTGTTTTAGTGTTGTGCTATACATATTCAGTGGGACCTGAGGGAGCCTCTTATTGTGCAGAAGTTTCTTGTGGCCAAGTCTATAGATATTTTTCCTTTACGAGTAATCTCTCTCTGTGCTATATGTATTTATGTGCTTGTGGAGTTTTTTTTTGTTGGGGACAAGCAATCAAGGCATGAAGTCTCTCAAGGCTAGGTTAGGTGTGTTTGAGGAAGGTCCGCCACCTCTTGCCAAGACATTGTCATGCATTTTAAGAACTATTTTAGAAGGTAGTCCACTGGCCCTATTCTAATAGCTGCTAGGCAGCTGTTTTAAGGAGCTTTAGTTAGTAGTGAGGTAGTTAGAGAAGACTGCCAAAATAAAAGAAACAAAAAATGTTTAATATCTTTGAAATATAAAAATACAAAGGTGTGTAAAAAGGGGTTCTACCCCCTGAACAAAAGGAACAAAAAAAACAATGAGGAAAAAAGAAGAAAAAATCAAAGAGCAAATGGACATCACCTTACGGAGGCTTGGTAGGTTCTTGGGGATGAGTCGGCGGACTCGGGGGACCGCGATGCCCTGTCTTCCTATAGGGGTGGCATCTAACTAGAAAAATACTAAGGAAGGTTGGGGAAAAAATAAAAATGAGCACAAATAAAAGTTTTAAGTGTCGCCTTGTGAGGGCTTGGTAGGTTCAGGTATCGAGTCAGGACTTGAGGCCGATAGCCTATTCTCCTTGGGTCACTATGCTGAGCTCTCTCCTTTTTACATGCCCTAGTATGGAAATTTGAAGGACAAAATGTCCTAAAATAAAATATATGCAGACCAAGCTATAGGAGTCCTTGCCTAGTAGGAATTCCTAGTCCAGTTGTCCTCCGTTTGGTAGTAGTTTAGGGGGGGCATTTTTCACACAAGTGTGAGTAGCTGCCACCCCCCATCATGATGATTTGATCAAAGGGGGGTGGAGAGGCTGCAAAGAAGTGATAAAAACTGATGATCTCCATTGAATCTTTGACTTTTTTGCTCTCCATTTCCTATTGAATCGTTGGAAAAAATGGCTGTCTAGTTTGAATTTAGAAAAATCAATCTTTCTCTCTTCTCCCTCTCTCTCCTCTTAGTGCCCATGTCTATACATCATTCTATGTTATAAGTGGGTTGGCTCATCTAAGAGATTTTGAGTGGGAGATGATGCTGAGGGATGATGGAGTGTGGATTGATGTTTGGAGGAGCATTAGTGGCAGTTGTTAATAAGCATCAATGGCCTTCCAAATGCGAGATGTGTGTAAAATAAAGAGCAGTTTTATGAGTAAGTGATAAATTTTATTGTTTTATGATAAATCTTGGTTGCAAATGGTTGAAAATGGTTGCCAATGATTTGAACTTGAGAAACATCAGGAGAATCAACAATATACAATCGTGGATTAGACCAATGATTAGACTTATAAAATTACTAATTTAAGGCAAATCATGGATCTTGGGGGTTTTGATGTGTTAATGGTGTTCGCATGGGATGAAATGAGAAAGGAAAATAACTCTCGACAAGTCTAATCAAGTCACATTAGAAAATCAGGAAATATGAGTATTTATTTATAAATAAATAAGAAAAATATATTTTTTACATTCGAAAAATAGAGAAAAATAATGTGTCTCTGGATGTATGGTATGGTCGAAGCATGAGGTCTAGCCTTAGTTTAGCCCTATCTTTATGTTAAAGTGAGTATTTATCACTTTTTATGAAGAAAAATACATCAAACCGCTCTCTAAACCTACCACTAAATGCACAACTTTAAGTGGTAGGGAGAGGAGGGGATACTAAATATTGATTAAATATTGAATTTGATATTCATTGATACACTTAGCATATAGGATACATGTGTTTTGATAATTAAAGGGTTTTAGAGCACGAGCATGCTTGGTGCTGCTTGTTGATCCTATGCAACACAACAATTACGTTTAGAATGAAAGCATGAAAAGAAATGGTTTTTCACTGTCACAATGCTATTTGAAATGAATAAAATTGATTGAGCACTATGAATCATTCATAGTTGCATTGCATTTAACATAATGGTATCATCCTAGATGCACGACAATTGTCTTCATAATAAACATTGACCTACGCTGAAAGTGAGGTATCCTAAGCCTTACTGTTATTGGTTCGTTTCCTTTAGGGAGTGCTTAGTGAGGATTATCTTTTATCTCTTGGAAAAATTGTTTAAAATAGAGGATTATGCATTGTATGTGCTTTATGTTTTCTCGGCATATCTCAGGGCAGCCAATCCATGAGGTGTAGGAGAGTCATAGGGGAGTTGCGGCAATTAGCCAAGGGGTGCTCTATGTGTCTGTTTTACACGGTGTATACACCAATATGTGTAGGGACTCCCTTGAGAGGAGTTTGGGGAGAATTATCCATTGGACTACAAGCCATACAAACACTTATTTGGTTAGATTAATGTGTAGCCTCCAAACACTCCTGACCGCAAGGTTGTGGGTGGGGTGTTTTGGTGGAGTAGCATAGAAGTCCTAGCTAGAGCGCTAGAGTCAGTTTTGGGTCCGTTTTAGGTCCCAACAAGAGCGGAACATCCTTGCTTACTTTGTTGCTAGCAGGACTAGGAATCACCCCAAATTCCAAGGGCTACTAAGCAACTTGACAAGTATAAGCTCGACAATGACCTATATAGCTTTGTGGAGCAGTTTGAGCAAGTATGCAAGATAAATGGCCTCACAGACCTTGCCTAACATGCACAAGCTTTCGAACTTTGCCTAGGAGACAAAGAATGGATGCGGTACACTAGTCTAGACAATGTTAAATATAATAACTTCAATAATCTCAAGAGTCTCTTCATCAAGAGATTCTCTGAGGTAGGCTATTCTGACAACCTTATTGTCAAGCTATTGAATGTTACTTGAGAAGGACAAGGAGGATATCTAAGACTATGTCACACATGTTGTGCAAAGCTTCTTTAAGAGAATCCCAGCCGCCCTGCTGTAGAGAGATCTAGCAAATGAGCAGTCTCCACCATGTTCATAAGCAAAATCCCAAGCAAAGATCCTTATAAAGCCTTGGTGAGAAACTCAAACCTAGAAAGGGATGTGGTAGCTAGGGTCTTCAAAGAAGTTATACAAGTGGATGACCTGCTCAAGGAGAGAAGCTCAAGAAGACCCACAAAACTGAGACAACATTACCTCTAGAACCTCATAAAGATCTAGTTAGTGAAAGATCTAGCTAGAGCACTCGAGACAAGGGAAAGAGTGTCTTGACCAGAGCCACGAATTGGTAGACGTGAAGCTAAAGTTAGCTAGGCTTCAAGATATGATGAGAAGGCCCGCGCAGGATCTCATGTGCAAGACATGCATTGTAGAGGAAACCACTTTCTAACCAAGTGCATGGATCCTAGATCCAAACCCTGTTGCCAATGGTGGTAGGTTTGGCCATGGTGCAATGCATTACTGATTATCAAGGTGATTTCCATACTCATAGCCATACAATCAACCTTACTACCTAGAGAATAGACTACCACATTTTGGAAGGGGAGCTCCATTAGCTCTCTGAGCATCCAATGATCCAAAGCCAACTGTCCCTAGAATGGATATCAATCCCACATGGATATGTAGAACACTTGGATCCATTGTGACCCATCCACCGAGCAGTGATGCTCTAATACATTACATAGAGGAGCCAAAAAAGGAAGATGCATATGTGAACCCTTATGTCTCGTACAACGAAGAAGGTAATCCCATCTTGATAGATTTCAGACTAGTGCCTGTGATGGCATTGGGCAGGCGAAGAGGTAGAGGTCTAGGAGGACAAAACTAAGAACCCATCGCATGTTGGACAGCCATGGCACATCTCATCTCGATGCTCCAAAAAGGAGCAAGCCAATCGAGACAAGGCCGACCACCTAAGATGCCCTAAGTGTGGGATCACACACTTGTATGCCAAGTACCCTAGGTGAAAACCTTCCATTAGTTTGACTATCGTGTCATCCCTACCATTGGGGCTCTTTGGTGTTGAGACACTTGATGGCGAAGCCATGCCAATTTCCCTAAATGTCATGACCCAAGCACAAGCAAAGTTGGCTGGTATTTCATTACTCAAACCTAGCAACCTCGACACAACTTCAATAGGGAAGAAAAGACGTAGAAGAAGGAGAAAGGGGGCTATGATGAATATTACACTTAAGACAAATAGTGCCACAACATTACCAAAGGGGAAGCAAGTCATGGACATAGAAGCAAAGACATTTGCTCCTAAGACAACATAAAATGGAAGGTGCTAAGATTGGAGAACATCCCAATCTGAGGCACCAATTAGAAGTGGTTGATAAGGTCAAGGAGTGGGTGAGAGAAGCCCAAGCACACCTAAAGGATGAGAAACCCATTATCAAAGATGAGATCGATGAGCTCTCTAGCATGAGCACACTAGTCTCGCTTACTACTTGGTTAAGATCAAGAGATGCATTTGCACCCCATGTAGCACTACATAAACAGAGCCTAGATGCCACAAGTAGAGCCTAACAAAAAGCAAGCAATTGGCGACTTACTCACAACATTGATATTGCCCCCCTGTGACTCTGCCTTTGGGAGAACTACTTAGGCAGAATCCAACCTTGTGGCAAGTACTAAAGCATTGGGTAGAAAGACCAAATGAGCTTGGAGCGACCTGACCACAACACAGTCATGCAGATACCTAACTTGACCTTAAAATCAATGCTTAAGTCCTTACACGTGAATGCTTTCTGGAAAAGCACGAAAATATACGCAGTTTTACATGTCATAGCATTAAGAGATGTGACAAGAAAGAGGATCATAGACACAAGAGCAAGAGTCAATGTACTCAGCCATGCAGTCTTCTAGGCTTGGGGTAACCCATCTATGAAGACCGTAAGGTTTAATATCATGCTAGCCCAACAAAATGAAACTTAGGCCATTTAAGGTACTGAAAGACTAGCCCTTGAAGATAGCAAGAGTCTAGTTCTCAATGAACTTCATAGACATGAAGGGAGTGGACTACGCCATCCTATTAAGCCAACACTAGATACAAAATTTGCGAGTGATAGAAGATTAGGACAACTATCTCATATTCTTAGGCAATAGATTGAAGGCTGTAAGAGTCGAGATGGATACCTGGGAGACCATGCCACTCATTCTAAAAGCCATATCCGCTATCTTGAAAGGAAACTCACAGGTTAGGAATTATTACAAGCCACTAACAAGGTATATCCCTTGCCCCCAGGACAAGCAAGAATCTAAAAAATCATGTGCATTCAACTTGATGTCCCGAACGATTGAGAAGTTGTCTTGCTTCAATCCGTCAGTCAAAAAAATTATGAAAAATGTGCAACCACCGCAATGATCAAAATTCACTTATGTCTTCCACAGTCACTTACAATCATTGAATCCAGGTCTTTTTCTTCCATCGAGCTTTGAAACTCGCATAAAAGTTACATCATTTTGCTCCTTTCTGGCATATTCGGGACATTTAAATTCCTCTCTTAGCTCAGCTCTACAACCATGTTGTCTAAGAATGGCTTCATGAGAAGCTCACTCATTGGCCTCCAGTGGTCTCTCATCACCAATGGCAAAGAGAAGAAGCCTCATAATATGGACCTCACAGAAGGAATGATGATAAGGCTCAGGCCATTATCAAACTGGAGCTAGATGACAGCTATATCCACCATGTGGATAACTGTGATACTTCACAAGATACATGGAAGAGACTTGACACTTTGTTTGGTGAACAGTCTAAGTCATCAAAGTATGGGCACTTGATTGAATTTTTCAGACTTGAAATGAAGTCCAATACATCACTTACCACATATCTAAATTACATATGGAAGGACTTCTAACCCAGTTTGCAGGAATCAACATTAAAATGGAAGAAGATGTTCTCATTGCTGTTCTTCTCAAAAGTTTGTCTCTTGAATATAATAATGTATCAACAACTTTAATCAATATGCCAAACCCTGATCTTGTTGATATCCAAGCATCACTATTAGAGGAGGAAAAGAAGCTAAAAACTAAGGAAGAACCAAGCACCTCTAGAGATGAACAAGCATTATATGTTCGCAAGAGGTAAAAAGGCACGAAGGACCAGCTTTTTTGTGACTTTTGCAAAAGGAGTGGACACACCAAGAAGTTCTGCCATGCCAGAAAGAGCTCCCAAAAGGCCTATCTAGTTGTTGTTAAAGAAGAAGAAGAACATGGAGTAAAAAAAGAAGAAGACCACCTGGAGAAGGACAAACCTCATTAGTCCTTCTATTCGGATAGAAATTTTTAGCCTTGTATTGCCTAGCCCTAATGCTTCAGAAATAAACTTGTAAACTCCTCATGTAGCCTTGTACTACAGCCTCTTAACACTTTGTGAGGCCCCTATTACAGCCTCTAGATGTCCACCATGTTTATGGCACCCACACTTAGCCTTTTCTATGATAGCCTCTAGTGTTTTTCCATGTTTATGGTGTGCCCACACTTTGCAGGTGTTGCTCTCATAAAAGCCTCTACACACTTTGTACTTTTGGTTGTGATTGAGGAGGGGTGTTGATGTAATATTTCCGATACAAAATATTCAAGACCCAAAATTCCGCGCAAGAGCAACTTAAAGCAATCTCCCGCAACAATAAAATTTTGGGCTAAGTGCTCCCTCCGCGTGCACTAGCAAACTCCACCCCGCATCGTGTGTAGAAAACCGTGGCTTGAAAACCGCGAGCATTCGTAGCCCACACATGAACACCTCTTTAAGGGGGAAAAAGGGGGATAATGGATAAATTTTTTAAATTAAAGCTCACCTCCCCTTCAGTCATTGCATGGCGGGGGAGAGGGAGTGTGAGAGGGAGTATGAGTAGATGAGTGGTGGAGGGCATGGGGAAGGGAATCATGCACCCGCCACTTGTGTGGCTACCCTCCCCCCTTAGACCTATAAGAATCCCCCCAAGCTAGAGGGGAGGGGGGAGAGGAGGACATCATGCAGGCCGCTGTTGCCGCCATCATTGCCTAGACTTCTGCCATCATCGTGCTGCTATGCCACGTCGCCCTCATCATCCCCACCATCATCATCACCATCATCATCATCATCATCATCATCATCATCATCATCATTATCATCATCATCATCATCATCATGCTCGTCATCATCCTCATCCTCCCAATCATTCATCCATGTCATTTTCCTTGGACAAAATCTTGGAAGCTTCTTTTGGAAGCTTCCATTAAAGGCTTCCATAAGCCTTATTCACCCATACCTCTCAGTTTTTTAAAACCGAGATTGTAGGGTCAATTCCTGCGAAGAGGAGTAAATTTGCGACAGTAGGGAGCTCGGAAAGTCGGATAAAGGGCAAGGGGAGTTTGTTGAGTCCAAATCTATGTCCTCGATGGCTCCTAAGAAAAAGTCGCGAGGCACACACGTGGGAGCTTCCACCCCGAGTACGCGAGTGGACAACAAATAATTGATATGGACGGATGGCTTTTTGGATTGGAAATTGACTGCTAGATGTCCAGGTTGATGGCATTTATAACAAACTATGGGTTTTGCTTTAGATACATTATTGGTAATGGCAAGAAGTTTAGGAATGTTGGGATTTGACTGTGGGGATGGCTTAGGGTTTGGATTTGTGTTTGATGGCAAGGTAGGTGGTCGTGTCCAAGATTTAAGGAATGAAGATGGAAGAAAATGACTTTGATTGAATCTTCAAAATTTTGAATTGAATTGTTTGGAACCATAGTTACCATTAGTTGGGAATTGTTGTGGTTACTTGTCTCGTCCGTGAATTTTGTCTTCAGTGTCATGGGCCAAGGAAATTGCATCTTCAAGTGTTGTTGGCTTGAACATATTGACTTCCACATAGAAATGTCCAAGTAGGCCAGACATAAACTTGTGTTTATGAGTTGCTTCAGGTACATCTTCGAGCATACGTAGTTGGAGTAGAGCATTCCAAAAACGTTCAGTGTATTGGGAAATAGGTTTGCGATCCCTTTGTTGTAGAAGATCCCATTGCTTGATGGCTTTTTCATGGAATTGGGGAGGAAGGAAATTCTGCAAAAATTTCTTTTGGAAAGTTTCCCAAGTAGTGGGACAATCAATGCTTTTGCAGATCATAGTCCACCATAAAGATGCTCGGTCAACTAAATGGTTAGTGACACATTTAATTTTGTGAAAATTTATATATTCGCATCGAATTACCAAGTTAAGTTGCATGATGAGTACTTGCATGGTCATGGTAGTTGCATTCTTGAACGCATATTGCATAAGTTAAAAGGTGGATTTGTCTGAAGGCATCCTTGTTACCTCACAAAAAGGACAGCGCATATAACACATAATGCACTTAGGTAATAATTTCCTAGTTGTGACTCGTGTATGAGATAATCTTAGACGCCCATTGAATGATGTCCAAAGAGTCGCAAGGCATGGAAAGGAAATTATGAACTTTGCAAATTGCATGCAAGGATGGTTACATTTTAGGTCAGGTTAAGTAATAAAAGGAAGGATTAAATCAAGGATGGACTCATGGCATTTGCTCATGCATGGAGATCTCTTGTCAAAGTTTGAATGCATCTTCATTAAAAATATTAAAGCTTTGATTTCGTTGCATCAACATAGGGATTATATGAGTTAGCTCTGAATGTCAATCATTATAGTATAGGGCAAGGAAAAGAATGATCTCTAAGTTGCATAAAAGCAGAATGTCTATGGTTTGAAGTTGCGTACTCGCATGGAATGATGCATCTCACCTAGTTACCTACATCTTTTAGGGGAAAGTACTTGCAAGTTTGGAATGAAGTATTTGCATATTTAAAAGTAAAGATCATCTTAAATCATGGGTTGGTTGGATCAACTAAGTAATCCGCATATAGATGAGTAGTTTACATGGAAGTCATAAAGGTACGACCAGATTACAAATGACGATCACCTCAAAGTGCTAGGTAGGGTTAAGTTACGTTAAAATTCTACCTAGTATCGCACTTGGGATGCCAATTTAAGACTTTCGATCCCAAAGATCCTACCTACATTCACGGAATATTAAGATTATCTAATCGCCGTGCAGGAATGATCTAGGGTTCTCACCCTAGTGATCGGATGACCAAATGCTAGACTTCCTCAAGAAAACTAGGAACCCTAGGGTCAAGATGTTATCGGCCTAGTAGGGTTAGGGTTGGGTTGGGTCAAGAGGACTCCCAAACCCTACATCTTGACCAAAGGTATTCTTGACCAAGGAATACTGTGTGATGGGAGAAATAATCCTGCAAGATAGGTGTGACACCTATCTCATGTAACAAGTTGCAACGTTGCATGTTTTTGTGTCTAAAGCACAAAATAGTATTGCCACTCCTTAGAGCAAGGTTGATAAGTTCTAAGTACAAGTCTAAATTTCTAGAGGCTGGGTAGTCATCTTACCACATCACCCTTCCTTGGGGCTGATTTGCCAAGTTAGGGTAATTATGAATTATCTAGCAAAAAATTGACCTATCAAGTGAGGACAACGGGGTTGTCCGGGATGTATTCACCTTAATATAAGGAAACCTAAGGTATTGAAAATTTGGGTTAATAGGGTATAAACCCTAACCCAAGGATAAAGGGTAAACAAGCAACTTAGCTTACGAAACCCTTGGGATCTTTCCAAGTCGTGATTGATCCCGGATCGAATGCTGGATGTACTCGGAGAGAAGGAAACACACCTTAGCAGTTGGCCGTATAAACGACCACTGGAATGTTCGTGTTTGTACACTTAGGAGTATTGTTTGTACTTATTTGCTCAAGGAACTAATGCTGGAAAATAACTAATGCTTCAAGTTGAAATCCTAGAGGGAGAGGCAGTATCAGTTACCCTCGACTGTCTGCCTGACCCTATCCAAGGGGGTTGTTAGCCGCGTCGGGTACGTGGACCGAACCCGCCACGAGAGGTCTCTCCGTGGGTGCTACTTGGAGCAAGAAGACGCTTAGGTGCCAGGGGGGGCTCTGGTCGTAAATCCCTTGTCTCCAAATCCTGTACAAGAGGCCAACGTGACTCGAGATTGGATCTCGAGGCCCACATACTAGTTAACAGGCAGAACTTGGAATAGCAATCCCTGAGGATTGCTGGAATAGCCTTTAGGCGGAATAGCCTCTGGGCTGGATTATATGATGTATTCCAAAGACTGATAAATAAAGATCAAATGTTGAAAAGAAACTTGCTTAACATTGTTTTTCTATGTCAGTTGCCTAAGTTACGTGAAGGAACCAATGATTAATTGGTTAATTAAGGAAGTTGTTTTTGCTTGTCAAACTAAAATGTGGTAGGTAATTAGATAACTAAAGCAACCCAAGGAAAGTGCGGTGGATGTGAACATGGGTCCGTCCTACGGAAGGGTGGTCCCAATTGACCGGGAATTTTTCTCAAAGGAATTGACAGCAAGGTAACAATGACCTAGAATCTAGAGTACTAGAGTCTTGATTTATATTGTTTTAGGGGAACGGAAAGGGACTATGCCTTACGGACAGAGAGGTCGAGATTCACATCCCTCTCGTTTCCCATTCTCCTTAAACCAAGTGCAGTATAAATCCACTCCAACCCTGATGTTTCTACGTAAAGTAGTTTGTCTGGGGCTCGACGCTAGTTATCTTCTAGGAACTTGACCATTAGGAAACCCTTGATTCAGGTCGGTCCTAAGTGGGAACGGCCGGAATGCTTCCGCTTCGTGGAAGACTTGGGAAGACCTAGATCCCAAACCCCATGACATTCCATGGGAGTGCCGGGCGGCACTTTCTGGACTCTCTTCCCGATGATGGGTTGCTAAGACGTGTCTTGCAAGTGGACATGGGGACACGTTACAGTTGGTATCAGAGCGGTGAACCAACGAGATCTAATATTTACAAGGAAACTTAATGAGGAGAAGTAGAGCAAATATTGCTGTTAAGAACATTTCCTTACTTATTATGGATGCTGGCCTGCAGAGTCGCGAAGCATGGAACAAATTCTTGGTGTTCCAGGTTATGTTTATGACTGCAATACGTGCTTCGGATTATCGATGAAGGCTAGGTATGATGAATATCCTAGATGGCATCTACAATCCTTCACCCCTGTACGTGGAACGGAGATGGACGGGTGATTCACGAATTTATTACATAGCTGCCCACCGACTTGCATACCTTCGAACCAACTTGAAGAGAATCAAGTGGATGGAGGACTTAAAGATCGTAAAGCTATTCATCTTTGTCGAGGCTCATGCAAACGCAACCCTACACGTCGGCGGATGAAAGGTCAAGAAGAACAAGTATGTGTACGAGGAAGTGACTCGAATAATCCCTGCCGACACAATCAAGGTGTTGGGATGTTATGAGAAGAACGGGTATCAAAGGAAGGGATACCCTAAGCTTCCTATGACCTATCAATTCCTGAAAATCCATGACCCCAATCCATATTATTACTCACTTCCTGTAGTTTAATGTAACACAATCTTATTCTCCCCAAATTAATGTATCAGCTTGTTCTACCCTCCTAAATAAATGTACTCGAAAGGGCTATGCCCACATGAATGAATAAGATTTTTATCACTATCTGTCTTGGCTATAAGTGTTGATAAAGGAGTTGAGTGATTAGGTCACTTGGCTAAAAGCTGAATTGGGCATGTTAATGTAATGCAAGAAACTCTTAGCAAGTTTTTAACGCAAAGAATCTTATTGCCCAGGCACAACCTCAAGTGCAGATTCCTAGTCTGACCCCTACACCAAGTACGGTTGTAATTCAAGAGAAGAAGCTTCTTCTCAAACAAATCAAGCCACCAGAATTCGATGGTAAGGGAAGGACCGTCTAAACTGACGCCGAAGTCTGGATCGAATCCATGGAGGATTATTTCGAAGCAGCAGGTATTGCACTTGCTAACCAAGTGATGCTCACCAAACTGAAGCTTACCGGCGAACAAGACTTTGGTGGAAGCAATGGTGCAGAGACCAAGGGATCTCAGAAGGGCCAGTTACTTGGGAGAAGCTTAAAAGAGCTGTGCGAGGGAGATATCTACCACCTACCTATCGCACGTAGAAGATGAACAAGTTCTATGAACTGAAGCAGCTTGGTCTATTTCTTGATGCTTACTATTCAAAATTCGTCTCTCTCTTAAAGTATGTGCCACAAATGGATATGACACAACAGGTATCAAAGTTTTGTACCAGATTAAATCCGCCTATAAACACCCGCCTGGAGTCAATGCGCCCAATAGACCTTCAAGAAGCGCTCATTCGAGCTGCACCCATAATACATGAGGTGCAGACCAAGCCAAGAAATAACAGGACTTGGTACTACAAGGATCAAAACAAAGGAGTGTATAGGTCCCAGACTAAGAGAGCGCAGGGCCAAAATCTGGCACAAAGGAAGAAGGCTAGGGCAAACGCTGTCAACAACTTCGCTCCTACACAAGGCAATGGCTGGAATCTTCATTGCTTCCATTGCAACGAACCTGGTCACTTTAAAAGGCAGTGTCCCAAGCTTAGCAGAGGACAACGCCAAGGGCCATCCCAAGGATTTGCCCATGGCCAAGGAGCCACTGTTAGGGCCAAAGGGAGAACCTCCAGAGTTGCCAACAAGGAGTTGGGTGATGAAGAAGATCCAACCATGGAAGCTAACATTGAGAGGGCAACGGTTCATGCCGCTCTTCACCAGAAAGGCCCGAATCGCCAATTCTCGGTGATCCAAACTCCATCGGATTATCAAGGTAAAAGCTTCAAAACCTTGATTGATTGTGGCAGTACACATTCCTTCATTTCACCAGTCTATGCAAAAAGATTAGGAATAGCCATAAAAGATGCACCTACCTTACTTGTGGAATTAGCAAATGGTCGTGAGGTCTCTTGTACCAGGCAAACTACTAAGGTGAAATTCCTACTGGGTGGAAAGTCGACTTCGGTCAGATTTAGGGTTATGAGCCTAGGTGTCCACGAATGCTTGCTCGGAATGGATTGGCTAATACCCAATGACGCCCACATTCATTGTGGAAAGGGCCAAGTCTCCTTTCAAAATTCTGAAGGGGAGCTAGTTACAACTCAAGGAGAGGCTGGGAAGTCAAAAATTCAACTGGCCAAAGCAACACGGATAATAAAATGAGTTAGAAAGGGGCTACCTATCTATCTGATTAAACTAAATAAGCTAGATCAGAATTAGGAATCTAGGGAAGAACCTTCATGGTTAAAGGAATACGTAGATGTATTTCCTGAAGAGCTGACTGAACTTCCTCCTCAAAGGGAAGTCAATCACGAAATCAAGCTAGCGCGAGGAGCTATACCAATTGCAAAGAGACCATATAGGATGTCCATCCCGAAGTGATTAAGATGAAGGAGCAACTCAAGCAATTGCTAGACCAAGGCTACATCCATACTAGTAGTTCACCATGGGGAGATCCAGTGCTATTCCAGAAAAAGAAAGATGGAACGCTTCGATTATGCATTGACTACAGAGGGTTGAATCAATCGACCATTAAAAACAAATACCCTATTCCAAGAATAGATGAACTTCTTGTCTGTCTTCAAGGTGCGAAGATCTTCTCTAAGATTGATCTCAAGTTTGGATATTATCAGATAAGGATCAAGGAAGAAGATATCCCAAAGACGGCATTTAGCATAAGGTATGGACACTTTGAATTCCTAGTCATGTCATTTGGATTGACAAATGCACCTGCTACCTTCAACAGGTTAATGCAGGATATCTTTAGGCCCTATCTTGATGACTTCGTACTCGTCTTCTTTGACGATACCCTAGTCTACTCCAAACAGGAAGAAGATCATGAACCCTAGCTTCGCATTGTTCTTGAAACAATGAGGGCGCACAAGCTTTATGCCAAGAAGAAGAAATGTGCATTTTTCAAGCAATAGATTGAATATCTAGGATTCATTGTATCAGCGGAATGAATTTTAGTAGATCTGGCCAAGGTCAGAGATGTTCTGGATTGGCCAACACCAACTTGCATCAAAGAAATACGTAGTTTTCTTGGATTGATAGGATGATACAGGGTCTTTATCAAAGACTATGCTTTGATTGCAGCACCCTTGATGACTGATCTACTAAAGAAGCAAGCATCAATTGAATGGTCACCTGTGCTGAACAATCCAGTTTTGACAAACTAAAGCAAAGCTTGGTATCAGCGCCCATCCTGAAACTTCCGAATCTTAGTAAGAATTTTGAAGTGATAACTGATGCTAGCACACTTGCCGTAGGATGTGTGCTTATGCAAGAAGGTCATCCTATAGCATACTCCTCAAGGAAACTGAAGAGCCATGAAAGGAACTATGCTACCCATGATCTG
Source organism: Lygodium microphyllum (assembly GCF_053477565.2). Taxonomy (NCBI): domain Eukaryota; kingdom Viridiplantae; phylum Streptophyta; class Polypodiopsida; order Schizaeales; family Lygodiaceae; genus Lygodium; species Lygodium microphyllum. The sequence goes on from NC_141141.1 coordinate 69,866,129, forward strand.
GAACTGTTGGCTATCATACATGCTCTCAAACTTTGGAGACACTACTTGCTGGGTAATAAATTTACCTTAGTAACGGACCACAAGAGTCTTAAATGGATTTTTACCCAGTCACAAGCCATTCCTGAATTCTCTAATTTTACAAGATCCATGAACAGCAAGATCTCTAGCCACAAAGGTATCCATGCCAAACAACCCAATTCTTGAGCTAGCTAGAGAAGAAGCATGCCATGGCCCAACCTATCAGAAATTGCTAAGGGAGATCCCCATCAAAGATCAAGACCCAAAGCTACAAGCAAAGTATCAAGAATTCTCTATCAATAGTGGACTTGTCTACTATAGGACAAGATTATGCATCCCGGCAAGCCAATCCCTCAAGCAGAAGATACTTTTTGGGAAGCCCATGACTCCCCTTTCTCAGGACATCCCGGCTATGCCAAGACCCTCAATGCAGTCAGAAAGAGCTATTACTGGGAGAGGCTCAATGGTGACGTTCTCAAATATGTCATGGAATGTTTGTCTTGTCAACGCATTAAGGCCAAACATGTGAAAATGCCAGGGAAATTGCAACCACTTGAAATTCCCCAAATGAAATGGGAATTCATTAGTATGGACTTTGTTGTTGGCCTGCCCAAGTTTAGGGAGGATACAACTCCATTATGGTCGTGGTGGATATGCTTACCAAGGTTGCACATCTTATCCCTGTTAAGACAAACTATAAAGCCTCAGACATTGCAAGGTTATTCATCAAGGAGATATCAAACTGCATGGATTACCCAAAAGAATCATTAGTGATCGTGACTCTCTCTTCACATCACACTTTTGGAGGGCTATCTTCGAGGCCATTGGGACTTAACTCTATTTCAGTACAACTTACCATCCCCAAACCGATGGTCAAATGGAACGAGTCAACTAAGTCATTGAAGATATACTTAGGGCACACTGCTGTCGCGAACCCAAAAAGTGGATTCAATATTTGCCACTGGTTGAGTTTGCCTACAATGCTTCTTACCAACAAAGCATTCAGATGACCCCTTTTCAAGCATTGTATGGGCACGATTGTCGTACCCCTTTAAGCTTTTTGGATAACCTTGAGGGTTGAAGCTTCAAGGAAGATGCTGGAAGACATGAATGACCAAATCAAGTCAATAAGACAGGACATCCAAGCCGCCAAGGACAGACAGAAGGCCTACGTAGACCTAAAACGTCAAGATAGATCCTTCGTTGAAGGTGATATGGTCTTCATTCGCGTATGCCCAAAGAAGAGTTTCCTATCCTTGGGTGAATGCCAAAAGCTAAGTCCAAGGTATTGTGGACCCTACAAGATCCTCAAGTGCCTAGGGCCTAATGCTTATAGAATTCAACTCCCCGAAAGCCTAAAAGTTCATAATGTATTCCATATCATCCTACTGAAAAAGTATGTGCCTAACCCTAGTCACGTGCTTGATGATCAACAAGTTGTAATGCCTAGCCAAGGAGTCCTTGAGCTACGGCCCGATAGGATCTTAGATGTTAGGGAGAGGCATTTGAGATCCACGACCTTGAGAGAATACCTCATCTAGTGGGATAGATTATCCCGAAGAGGATACCACTTGGATGGATGAAAGTACTCTCAACCAACAATACCCCCAGATCTTCTCGAGATGAGGACATCTCAATTCCTCTAAGGGGGAGAGAATGTAATATTTCCACTACGAAATATTCAAGACCCAAAGTCCCGCGCAAGAGCAACTTAAAGAAATCTCTTGCAACAATAAAATTTTGGGCTAAGTGCTCCCTCCGCGTGCACTAGCAAACTCCACACCGCATCGTGTGTAGAAAGCCATGGCTTGAAAACCATGAGCAACTGTAGCCCACATGACAACACCTCTTTAAGGGGGAAAAAAGGGGATAATGGATACATTTTTGCAATTTTTTTAAATTAAAACTCCCCTCCCCTTCAGCCGTTGCATGGCGGGGGAGAGGGAGTGTAAGAGGGAGTATGAGTAGATGAGTTGTGGAGGGCATGGGGGAGGGAATCATGCACCCGCCACTTGTGTGGCTACCCTCCCCCCTTAGACCTATAAGAACCCCCCCAAGCTAGAGGGGAGGGGGGAGAAGAGGACATCGTACAAGCCACTGCTGCCGCCATCATCGCCTGGACTGCCGTCATCATCGTGCTGCTGCGCCACATCACCCTCATCATCCCCATCATTATCATCACCATCTTCATCATCATCATCATCATCATTATCATCATCATCATCATGCTCGTCATCATCCTCATCCTCCCAATCATTCATCCACGTCATTTTCCCTGGACAGAAGCTTGGAAGCTTCTTTTGGAAGCTTCCATTAAAGGCTTCCATAAGCCTTATTCACCCATACCTCTCGATTTTTTAAAATCGAGATTGTAGGGTCCATTCCTGCGAAGAGGAATAAATTTGTGGCAGTAGGGAGTTCGGAAAGTCGGCGGATAAAGGGCAAGGGGAGTTGCTGAGTCAAGATCTATGTCCTCGATGGCTCCTAAGCAAAAGTCACGAGGCGCACATGCGGGAGCTTCCACCCCGAGTGCGCCAGTGGACAACGTCGCATGTTTTTGTGTTTAAAGCACAAAATAATATTGCCACTCCTTAGAGCAAGGTTGATGAGTTCTAAGTAAAAGTCTAAATTTCTAGAGGATGAGTAGTCATCCTGCCACATCACCCTTCCTTGGGGCTGATTTGCCAAGTTAGGGTAATTATGAATTACCTAGCAGGAAATTGACCAATCAAGTGAGGACAACGGGGTTGTCTAGGATGTATTCACCTTAATATAAGGAAACCTAAGGTATTGACAATTTGGGTTAACACGGTATAAACCCTAACCCAAGGATAAAGGGTAAACAAGCAACTTAGCTTATGAAACCCTTGGGATCTTGCCAAGTCGCGATTGATCCCGGATCAAATGTTGGATGTATTCGGAGAGAAGGAAATACACCTTAGCAGTTGGCCGTATAAACGACCACTGGAATGTTCACGTTTGTACACTTAGGAGCACTGTTTGTACTTCTTTTCTCAAGGAACTAATGCTGGAAAATAACTAATGCTTCAGGTTGAAAGCGTGGAGGGAGAAGCAGTATCAATTACCCCCGACTGTCTACCTGGCCCTATCCAAGGGGGTTGTTAGCCACGCCAGGTACGTGGACCGAACCTACCGTGAGAGGTCTCTCCGTGGGTGCTACTTGGAGCAGGAGGACGCTTGGGTGCCAGGGGGGCTCTGGCCGTAAATCCCTTGTCTCCGGATCCTACACAAGAGGCCAACGTGACTCGAGATTGGATCTCGAGTCGCGCATACTAGTTAACAGGACTCGAGATTGGATCTCGAGGCCCGCATAGTAGTTAACGGGCAGAACGTGGAATAGCGATCCCTGAGGATTGCTAGAATAGCCTTTGGGTAGAATAGCCTTCGGGTTGGATTATATGATGTATTCCAAAGATTGATAAATAAAGATCAAATATTGAAAATGAACTTGCTTGACATTGTTTTTCTATGTCAGTTGTCTAAGTTACGTGAAGGAACCAGTGATTAATTGGTTAATTAAGGAAGCTATTTTTGCTTGTCAAACTAAAATGTGGTAGGTAATTAGATAACTAAAGCAACCCGAGGAAAGTGTGGTGGATGTGACCATGGGTCCGTCCTACGGAAGGGTGGTCCCAGTTGGCCAGGAACTTTTCTCAAAGAAATTGACAGCAAGGTAACAATGACCTAGAATCTAGAGTGCTAGAGTCTCGATTTATACTGTTTTAGGGGAACGGAATGGGACTATGCCTTACGGGCAGAGAGTTTGAGCTTCACATCCCTCTCGTTTCCCATTCTCCTTGAACCAAGTGCAGCATAAATTTGACCATTAGGAAACCCCTGATTCAGGTTGGTCCTAAGTGGGAATGGCCAGAATGCTTTCACTTCGTGGCAGAATCGGGAAGACCTAGATTGCAAACCCCGTGACATTCCATGGGAGTGCCGAGCGGCGCTTTCTGGACTCTCTTCTCGATGGGCTGCTAAGACGTGTCCTACAAGTGGACATGGGGACACATTACAGTTGAGGTTTCTGCAATCACACCTTCTTAGCCTCTTTGTATGGAGCAATGTGGGCTTAGGACTAGAATCCCATAAGCATAGTAGGAGAAGTGCTACCTCCAATTCCTATAAAGCATTTTACTTTCTCTCTTTTCTAATGCAATGTTATAGTACTTTTGTCCTTTAGTAAAGTCTCTGTGTCATTGTCAGTCTATATACAAGATTGTGTTTATGACTCCAAGCTTCCATCTTGGAACCTAATTCACTTGTGTAACAGTCAGTCATACCAGTGTCTTCATGAACTCACTCTTTCTCTTCCAACCTCCATAGCTTCCACCTCAAGCCATATTCTAGATCCATGTTTTAACAAAAAATCCCCAAAATATCTTAAAAGGATATTTTAAAATTTCATTTTCCTTGTTCTTGATTAAAAAATCAATTACCTCGTATCTACTAATCATTTTGCATTGAAAACAAAGCACAACACTCTCGTAACTAACTCTTTGAATATAAAATTTGGTTGAAAATGACTTCTTGAATGAGGAGAGAGAAGGAATCTGAGTATATCTTTGTAGATAATATAAAAAAAGGCAAAATGAGATTGCAAAGATGAAGAGATAAGAGGATTATTTTACTATTCTTCTCTCCTCTTTTCCTTATTTTAAGGAGGAGAGAGGGAGGACTAAAAGGCCCATTTGTGAGTTCATTTTTTTCCTAATGACTATGTGTTTCTCTTTTTTCCTTGTTATTTCCCTACCTAGATACATCCAAATCACAAGAAACCACTTACAACAGTTTGGGCTACTTACCTACATCCAAAAAACCAAGAAACTTGTAAAGGAGATCGAATACCTCTTCAACTCCCTCGCTTCATACATATCTCAAGCACCGATTTGGGGCAAACCCTACTTCAATGCTTGATTTGGAGCTTGCAAGCACTCAAAGCTTGAATCTGTTGGTCCTAGCAATGGAACCAAAATATGGGAGCTCACACTCAACGGTCGAGACCCATGGACTGCTTATTGTTTCAAATGTTTCAAGCCAAGTGTAATGGCTACCTCTCACATAGCCATGTGCACTCACGTCTACAAGTGTAATGAGCTTACCTTCATTCTTGATCGAGTTGCCTCCTCCCTTAAGAACTTTGGTAGCTCCACGATCCAAGGTGCAAGCTCAAGCAACCTCGATCCTCAAGCTCCAAGATCCATGCTCCATTGCCATGCATGAGACAAGAGAAGAGAACAAGTCCACTCGGACACTTGGACTTGGAAAAGTCCATTCAAACATTCAGACTCAAACAAGTCCACTCAGACACTTGGATGGTGGGCACTCCTCGTTCGAGACCACTCGAATGGTCAGAGAGTCCACTCAGACAATCGAGTTTGAGACTTGGATGGGCAAAGCTACTAGTTAGACAGGTTGTCCAAAATATATATTTTTGATAATGTTGACCACTCCCAAGACCTACTAAGGCCAACATCTAGTTGCCCAGCAATGGAGGTTTGAACTTAGATCTATAGATGAGACCATAGGATTGATTGTCACCGAAACTTTAACCTAATAGTCCAAGAGTGATTGGAATTACCGCCCATTGGCCGCTTACCTCTTAGTAGATAATTAATTTGACTCCTTGGGCTGATCATCCATTAGATCACCTTATCAAACCCATGAGGGACCCAAAATCAACTGTTAGGAGTAATCATAATTTATACAAAAGAGCCGCAATTGCATAAACCTGATTGATAAATTGTGAATGTCATTGATTTCATCGAAGGTTGCACTTTGCATCATGGCACTTAACTGCATGTGAAAATTGAAAATCCCAATTTTGCACAACTCACATTGATTCGTACCTCTCAAGCATATAAGTGTGCATACACTTGCATATTGATTGGATTAACAAGGAACACACTAAAGGGGATTAAGCTAAGAGATGAACCCACCAGTAGGAGTGCAATCCTAGAAACTAGACAAGTGATCCAAGACACCAGAGAGAGAGATCTAGGGACAAAACCATTAGACCACTGAGGAAAGGAAAGACTAACCAAGACTAGAGACATCTTTAGTCAGCGGTCTAGTCAACCTCATAGAAATGCTAGTGGTTCAAGAGATAACCACCATAATAGGTGTCGGTTCAAATGAGAATGACATCAACCTTGACATTGCCCTTAACATAGTAGGGTACCTAGATGACATTCGGTAACTTATCACATGGTATAACCAATAAACAAGGATAACACATCATGGAAGACTTGCATCTAATATCATAGCCAATCTTGAGGAGGAGAGGAGGCTAGGAAGGATCACACTGCAATGCATAACAACAAGCTATAACTAGGAGCAATGGGCTCAGAGGTCATGCCAAGAGAGAGAGCTCAATGAGTTCATATGATCCTAGCCATCTCACATAGAAATAGAGTAGGAGGAAATGCCGATAGAAGAAAATCTTACAGGAGTGAGCCGGTCATGAAGTGATTGCTAAATAATATCAGCACCAAGAGAAGTGGAGCAACCTTGACATCATCATTACTAGCTAGAGACTAGGAGTCACCCCAAATACAAGGAGCCAAATAAAGATACCCATAATTGCCAAGAAAATAAAAAAATATGAAGCAAGCAATGACCCCTACAGCTTCATCAAGTAGTTTGAGCAAGTGTGTGAGGCTAAAAAACCTATTGTACCGTACTTAATGGGCATAAGCATTTGGTCTTTGCTTAGGAGAGATAAGTGATGAACTTGGTTTACTAGTTTGGATAATGTTATACACAATAATTCCAATGATCCAAAGGATCTCTTCATGAAGAGATTCTCAGAGGTGGGATACTCTGACAATCTCATTTTTAAGCTAATGAATGTTAGCCCAAAAGACAAAGAGGACATATGAGACTATGTCACTCACGTGGGGAGTCTCCACAAGAGGATACGTGTAGCTGAGTGATCCAATGAGAGAGTGGTCTCTCCAGCATATTCATCAACAAGATTTGCAACAAAGAACTCTATAAGGCCTTAGCAAGCAACTCAAACCTACAAAGGGATGTGATGGCAAGAGTCTCTGAGGAGGCTATACAAGTCGATGGCTTGCTCAGAGAGAGAAGCTCTAGGACTGTGCAAAAAGAGAATAAGATGTTTAGAAATTCCAAGAGAATTGTAGCACTTAGAAAACAATTAGCCCCTATAGCAAGCAAGATAAAGGAAATAATGTCAACTAGACCAAAGTGATAGTTGACCTAAAGTCAAAAGAGCTGACTAGACTATAGGAGTCATTAAAAAGGCCAATGCGACCTCACATGCAATGTGTGCATTATGGAGGGAACCACCTACCATCTGAGTGTCTCAATCCTTGGTTCTAGCCTTTTGCCAATTGTTCATGATTTGGGCATCACACTATGCAACACTGCCGATTGCCAAGACGGTTGCCATATCAAGAACCTTATGCTCAACCATACTATCTAGGAGTTAGATAGCCTAACTTTGGAAGAGGAGCCCCTTTGGCTCTATCCACACCTAATGATTCTATGGATTCCCTAGACTTTGGAAGAGGGGCCATCCATGGAACCCTAGACTTTGGAATCCCTAGACCACCAAGACCTATAGTGACCCATCCACCAAGCAATGCTCCAATGCACTTTATAGAGAAACTAGTGGAGGAAGACTCATATATGAACCCTTATGTCTTTTATGATGAGGAGGATAATCCCGTACTAATGGATTTTAGGCCTGTGTCGATCATGTCTTTAGGCGGAGGGAGAGGTAGAGATGTAGGAAGGCATCAAAACCATAAACCCATAGTAGATTGGATGTGTGGCCATCCAGGGCATATATCATTTTGTTACCTTGAAAAGGAGCAAGAAATTAGAGAGAAGGCCAACTTGAGTGTCCCGAATGTGAAGTCACACATCTATTTGTTGATTGCCCTAGGTGGAAACCCTCCACTAGTTCAGCACTTGTGTCATCCGTGCTACTCAGGCTCCTTTGTGTCAAGTCACTTGATAACAATGCCACACCCATCCCCATAAATGTCATGACACAAGTCCAAATGAAGCATGTGGGTATATCATTACCTGGACCTAGCAACCTAGATGTAGCCTCTATAGGGAAGAAGAGCCGATGAAGGAGAAGAAAGAGGATTGATGCAAAAATAACACTCAAAACAAAGAGCACGACCACTTTGATAAAGGAAAAGCATGTTATTGATGTAGAAGAAGAAACATTTGCTTCTAAGACAAGGGAGAAGGGGAGTGCTAAGGCTGGAGAGTACCTTGATCCCAACCAAAAAAAGCAGTGGATAAAGTTGAAGAATGGATAAAAGAAGCATAAGCTTACTTGCAAGATGCCAAGCCTATCATTGAGGACAATATCATTGACCTCTAAAATATGAGCCCACCAGTCTCTCCCATGTACTTGAGAGCAGGAGAGGCAACATCACCACATGCATAGTTGCATAGGTAGAACATGGATGCCATGAATAGATCAGCTTCCTAAGAGCATTGGTAGGAAGCCCATGAAGCAGAGAAGGGAAAGAGAATTGGCAATTTTCTCATCACACTTATATAAACTCCTGTAACATTGCCACTGGGAGAATTGCTTAGGTAAAAGCTTGCATTGTGGCAAGTGTTGAAGCATTGGGTAGAAAAAATTGATAGACATGATTCACAAGACTTGCTTGACCATGACGCTATGACACATATACTAAGCCTAACATTGAACCCAATATTTAAGTTCCCACAAGTGAATGCCTTTTGGGAAGGCATTGAGATGCACAACACAATCTTGCTTGTCATTGCCCTAGGACATACAATGCAAAAGGGGATAGTAGACATAGGAGCAAAAAATAGTGTACTTAGCCATGCAGACTTGCAAGCTTGGGAAAACCCACCAGTAGAAACTACACAATTCAATGTTACTCTAGCAAATGGGATGAAGGTTCAAGGACTTGAAGGATTGGCCTTTAAAGATAATGGGATTTTAATTCTATGTGAATTTCATAATCATGAAGGGAATGGATTTTGATATCTTGCTAGTAGGTAGACCTTGGATGAGGAATAGCCAAGTGATAGAGGATTGGGGTAATGGATTGATATTATTAGGCAATAGATCAAAAGTAGTTCGGACACTTGGAAAATCTCACTAGTGAGTCTAGATGCCATCTCTGCCCTATTGAAGCGTGTCTCAAAGACCAGAAGTGATTATGACTATAACTAAGTACATTCCTTGTTTTGACGATGAGCACGATTGGATGTATGTTTTGGCAACTATTGATATGCCATTCTTATTGGAAGAGAAGGAGAGATAGAGAGTGGAGCAGAACCATGAGCCTTTAGCTCATATTCATTATCTTCTCATTATTCATCTACTTAGTCACACACTAAAAGAGAGAGTTACACTAGGTTTGACTAACCATCATCTAACTATGGTTAGGTCAAGTATATCGACTTATTCAATGACACACACATGTACAGCTGTATCCAACTAATGTTGGTAACTCACATAGATATAAAGAGAGACGGGGTGGAACTTGATTTCTAGCTTGATTTCCAACACTCCCCCTCAAGCTCAAACCATTTGCAATACTCCAAGTAGCTACCTAAAATAGATGAAATTTTCTTTACCAAGTGATTTGGTAAAGATATCTGCTACCTGGTCTTCAGTCTTCACATGCATCAAGTCAATCTGCTCTGCTAGTACCATTTCTTTGATGAAATGGTAATGTAATTTAATGTGTTTAGATCTTCCATGGTAGATAGGATTGCTTGCAAGCATTACACTGCTAAGATTATCACAATGTGCCTTTACTTTGTTGTCCAAGTGTATCCCCAAGTCATTCAGTAACTTCAAAAACCAAACAACTTCATAGGCCACTAAGGCCGCACCCCTATACTTAGCTTTTGTACTAGACAATGTAATTGTAGGCTATTTTTTACTTTGCCGACTAATCATGCTGCTACCCAATCCAAATGCATAGCCACTGGTTGACCTCCTATCTCATAGGCACAACCAGCCCAGTCAACATTGGTATACCCTGTCAAGTCAAGGGGTTTTCCATATGCATTAAAAAACCCATAATCTGTAGTACCCTTTACATATCTCATGATCCTCTTGACTGCATCCAAATGTGGCTTGCAAGGCTTCTGTATGAACTGACTCATCAGCCCCATAACATAACTCAAGTCAGGTTGAGTAATAGTCAAGTAGATCAAGCTGCCCACCATTTCTCTATACATGGTTACATTCTCAATTTCTATCCCAACATCAATCTACAACTTGACACTTCGGTCTAGGGGTGTATCCATAGCCTTACATTCAGCCATACCATACTTCTATAACATTTCATAAGCATACTGCTTCTGTAAACAAGCATATGCCTTGAGGCGTAGACAGTACCTCAATTCCTAGAAAATATTTCAGCTCACCAAGATCTTTGACTTTGAATTCATCTTGCAACAATGATTTAATTTCAGCAATTCCATTCTCATCATCTCTAGTGATGATTAAATCTACATAAACAACTAGAAACACATAGCCATGATATGTCTTCTTCACAAATAAATTGTTTTTTGCATCACCCAACTTAAATCCATGCGGCTATAAATAGGTGCTAATTCCAACATTCCATGCTCTAAGTGCCTGTTTCAACCCATATAATGCCTTTTTCAGTTTGCATACATGTGTAGGACAGTCCGAATGCACATAGCCTTCAGGCTGCTCCATATAAACTTCTTCATGCAAATCACCATTTAGAAATGCATTTTTCACATCCATTTGCCATAACTTCTAGCCTTTAGATGCTGCCAATGTAGTGATTGTTCTAACAATTTCCATCTTAGCCACAGGGCTGAAAGTATCCTCATAGTGAAGGCCATACTGTTGTGCATATCCCTTTGCAACTAGCCTAGCCTTGTAGTGCTCCAATGACCCATCTAACTTTCATTTAACCTTGTACACCCATTTGCAACCAATGGGGACTTTGCTTCAGGCAACTGAACCAATTCCCATGTTCCATTTTCAGCCAAAGCTGAATACTCTTCGTCCATAGTGGCACACAAATTCTCATCTACAACTACCTCATCAAACTTAGTGGGTTCTTTGAAACCTGTCACCTTAGTCATATAGGCATAATGACGGGCTGAATATCTAGTATATGTGTACCTGTCACCTAGTCTTCTGACCCTCTCAGATCTCCTCACGATGGGACCTCAAATGGGCCCGCACTGGCTATGGCACTACCCGTACCTCATGCTCATAATAGACAAACACACCCTCACGGCCTCGCAAGCCAGGAGCGTCCATCTATTGCTAAAGGACGAACTGTCCTAAAGCCTAATCCATACGTTTATAGTTTTATAGTCCAATGTTTCCCTTTCTATAAACTCCACAGAGGGATAACCCTTACACATTGGTAATAAATGCCATGATAATCACATACATGGGAGGCAACCTCTTGGTGGAATCACCGCGGCCCCACTGTAGCTCTCCTACATCGCAGGGATTAGCCCCTTGATGCGCTGCTCAACATATAGAACAAACGAACAAACTCCACTCTTTCATTTTGAAAGTACTCCAGGAGATACCATGTTTCCTTACCAAATAATCTCCCAAGAACGGACATCTATCCTACGGCTTAGGATGCCTTTCCACACTCAAGCGTGGGTCATCGTCATTGAAAACATGTGCTATGCATCCATGGTTTTTTTATTCTGATACCATGATCGACATGCACATGCAAAGTGGATGCTCCTAAAGTGCTCAAACATAATTTTAAATCAGAAACATGTGGTGCACAACCAGGCTTTCCAATGGATTTACTAACCCGTTGCGGCGATGTAAGGATAGCACCGAGACAACACTCGTGCTACTATCCTCTTAATTAAAATACCACGAACCCTATGTCATGATATGCATCAGAAAATCATCAACAATCAGCATGCAAATCACACCATTCAAACATCCCAACCCCCTACGTTTAGGTATTGCTTTCGCTGCAGAGGTGTAGAGGTTCATTTTGTCATGGTTTGATGTATAGAAAGTGATAAATCACAAACTTTGACAAGGAGATAGGGAAAACTGAGGCTAAACCTCATGCTTTTCCACTATCATACATCCACAAACAATCATTATATTTTTCCTTATTTTTCCAAGACGTATTTCTATTTTTCCCCTTATTTTTTCCATTTTCTTGATTTATTTGGCAATAAAATATGCTATTTTCTAGTTTTTCTTGTTCCAATCACTTCAACATACCAACATTCAATTTATTTTCCATTTTTCCCCCATGGAAATACAATTTACCCACCCGAAACGGAAAAACTACCATTTTACCGCTTAAAAAACACATTTCGGGTTTACGAGAATTAAATAGAGCATGTAAATCATTGAAAAATCAAAATTTTCTGATAAAGAGCAATTAATCATGTTGCAACCAGCACACAAACAAATTTTCATCTAATAAAAACGTAATTATCATCATAAACTATAAAAAAATCCTTCATTTTTTTCATAAAAATGGTTATACCGTGTTTTTACGTAACCCAAGACGCCTTGAATGACTGCATAACTAGCAGATGGAGCCTCCATTGCTCTCAATCCAATGTTGTACATCAATCTCCATCACCGCTTCCTTCATTCTCCCTTCCCGATTCCTCCTTCAAGATGGTGCACAAGAACAACCCATAGAGGGGAGAGAGAGGGAGGAGAGAGAAAGACTAGATTCTGATCTCTTCATCCACACAACCATTCCTTACGCGAAGACTGGTGATAGAGTCAGCCAAGAGGGAGAAGTTGCCAGGTAATCTCTGTTGTATAGGTTGTTTATAGCCTCCAATCATGATGTGGGAGGGATGGCGCATTTTTCGGCGCCTGCATTCTCACGCCATGCTCACGTTCTCTTCACTTTTTTTTTTTGGGGGGGGGGGGGGGGGGGGGTGGTTTAAATCCCAAAGGGCACCCCCCCTTTGGTCCCAATCTTGTTGCCCACCTTTTCAAATCTTGGCCAATTTTTGACCTCTTCCTCGTCCGGACTCCGTTTCAGCCTCTGAAAAATCCTGTGCGTCCATCTCGTCATCCCGCACTAACTGGCAGCTCTTGACATTCCGCACGGCAGTCAAAAAAATTATCAAAAATCCACAAGTGTCGCTTGGGCACCTTTTAAAAGCCGTCTTTCACTTGGTGCTTAAAATCGTCCTAGCTGCAGCTGCTGCCGCCTTCGATGTTAAATATTTTTTCCGTAAATTCTGGATTTTTTGGCAAATTTTAGGCACATCCCAGGCTCAAAACTCCGCTCTCATTGTCGATCACAGGATAGGGCGACTCAGCTCGTCGAATCCCACAACAGATTTGCACAAAGCAACCAAAGGAAGCATCAAGCTGATACAAAATAGATACATATTAAAACACAACACAATGCTCACCCTACCCCCTGACAAAACCAAGGCATGAAATCCACAAGGAGCAAGCCTAGCATAATCTGATAGAAGGTCCGAAGCTAGTCACTAACCAACTGCTCCAACACGGTCAAACTAAAAAGAACGGTCAAAAAGGTTGCCCTAAGTGGTGGCCTGAACTACCTACCTAACTAAGGACAACACAACCAGGAGTTCCTACTAGGCGAGGACTCCTATAGCCTGATCAAGAAGTATTTTCTTTTAGCACATTTCTTCTTTTAGGTTTTTATTTTTCCATACTTGGACGTGTAAAAAGGAGGGAGCTGAGCGTAGTGACCCAAGGAGAATAGGGCATTGGCCTCAGGTCTTGTCTCGGTACCCAAGAACCTACCAAGCCCTCGCGAGGCGACACTTAATCCTTTTGTGACGCTCACTTTTATTTTTGCTCCAACCTTCCTTACTTTCTTCTTTTCCAGCGAGACGCCACCCCTAGGAAGACAAGGCATCGGCCCCGGGTCCCTGACTCGTCCCCAGGAACCTACCAAGCCTTCGCAAGGCGATGATCAACTGCTTATAAATTTTCCTTTCTTTTTCTTTTCTATTCTTATAGGGGTTAGAACCCCTTTTTACACACCTTTGTATATATTTATTTTCTTTGCGATATTCAGGGTTTATTTTCCTCTCTATCATCATCATTTTTTCCTCTGGCAGGCTTCTCTAACTACCTCACAACTAACAAGAACTCCTAGAACGGCTGCCTAGCAGGCTAGCACAACAGGGCCACTAGAACTACCTTCTAAAACAGGTCTTTTGATGCCTGGCAATGTCTTTACAGGAGGCAACGACTACTCAGACCTCCCTCAGACATACCTAACCTAAACCTGGGACTTCATGCCTTGGACGTCGGTCCCCAACAAGAAAAGAAAATCCCTCACAAGTACACAGACACATATAGCATAAAAACATGGTACTCGTAAAGGAGAGATATCACCTGGATAGGGCCACAAAAAGCTTCCGCGTGACATAGGCCCCTTCCAAGCTTTTCTTTAAACTTATCTAGCATAGGACTAAAACAAGAATCCATTAACCGCACCTGTACTAAACAGACGACTGGCCCTCTTGGCCTAATGAAATAAAGCATTTCACTAAAAAAACAGATCGGCCCTCTTGGCCTAATGAAATAAAACATTTAAAACCTCGTAAAACTGGACCTCTTGGCCTAACGAGATCAAACAGAATAGCACCTACACATCCCTCCCCGAAATAGTACAGATATACAATAATATGCTTCTTTCCAAGGAGGAAAAATAGGGCTCACAGCCCTAAGCTAAATGCATAAGATTATGACCCATCCCTCATGCATATATAGCAAGAGGCGTACGCATAACATGTTGTCTAATCAGCCTATGGGTCCAAGATAACAATGGTAGATTGGTCTCAGCTACTCTTTGCATCACCCATATCAACCATCGCCTGCCATGTATTGCATGCTCTAATAACATTCCCCACAAGCGACCGGGTCCTGTCTCATTATTAATAGCAATATCCAAACTAGGACCACAGTTGAAAAAAAGGTCTTCTTCATAAGCAAGGTTTGCCAGTGAATCCGCAAATTGATTCCAGTAACATGGAATCAGCTGAAGAGACACTCTCTCAAACTCCTCAAGTAGGGTCATGGCAGTTCGATGATACATACAAAGGATGGTATTCTGTACTATGTATGTCCCATCTAGCTGATTCAAGATCAACTGGGAATCCCCTTTTACTAACAACCGCCGAATACCACCTTGCTTGGCAATATACAGTCCCATAATCAAGGCTTTATACTCCGCCATATTGTTAGTGAATCTTACCCCGAGATAAGCAGCTAACTTCATTGTAACTCTACGTCGAGGATCTCGGATTACTACTCCAACACTCCCTTTTTTATTAGGTACCCTGGATGCTCCGTCAAAATATAATGTGTACGTCCACAATGGGTTTACACAGCCTATCATCACAAACTCCTCTATTCGTAATTATGATAGTCAAAATTTAGTATGTTTAGAGGATGAATTGACGGGCACATTCCACCTTCTTCATTAAACTCAACAAGGATACTTGTCAACATTCCTAAGCAGTGATGACAGAAGAATTTGATCTCCCACACAAAGGTTCTGTCTTCTTACTTAATCACTTTGTATCCTTTGCTCCACCAGATAAGTTTCCCCTGATGGTATCTCTGCTCGAGATATGGGTGCTCCAAATAAGGGATTAACCACGCCATCAACCAGCTTTAAGTTCTTTTGCAGTTCTCAAATCAGCCCCAGCATGGACCTGCAATGCATTTCTCTGTGTTAGAATACTTAGAAATAACAAGGTTTAATCTTATTAAGATTAACCTTATTTTTAAATGTCCTCACGATATGTTGTCTTGCTACACAAACTCACAAGCATTGAGTATCCCAACTTATGGTACCCTCAATTAAATAAATAACACAATAACACCCTATACATTATGTGCATCAAAATTTGATCCATTTTAGTGATGTTTACTAGAATGTTAACCACTTGCTACACTTGGAATACAATCAACAGTACCAAGGCTAACCCTATGCTACCAAAATGCTTGTTTCATGATTTTTTTTTTCTAGTTTTCTATATCATTCTTAGCATACTACTAATTATTAGTAAAATTTTACAAATTTTCACTTTTTTCTATTTGTTCTAATTTATAGCTATTTCTTTCATAATAAATCGAAAAAATAGTAAATAGTAAATGTGAAGTACTAAAAATTAAGCTCAAGTATTTCTTTATCCACCACTAGAATACATTTTTATTTGGTTTTTTTTTTTGCTATGAATATTAAACCAGTTATGTTTAAACCACTTCCTCCATAATGACCATGTGTCGCCTCCTCGAGTGAAGGCCAAGGCCATTGACACTAACCAAAGCTGCTAATGCACTTGAAAGCCTCTCCACATGTTCTAGCAGTTCTCCACAATCAATCTTCACCACCACTCTCCATCCATCTCTCCCTCTCTCACACCGAATCCCCTTTATCTTATAGGAATTACCATTATTTGTATAGAAAGGATGAAGAGAGAAAGACTAAGATGTAGAGGGGAGAGAAAGACTGAAAACACAATATCCTCATGTCTTCATCTCAGCATACAAGATTGGTATCATGTTGAAGAGGATGAAGACTAGGACTTGAATATGTGACTAGATTTGGTAGATGATTAATATTTGTGAGGAGAGTAAGAAACCCATCACCATCATGGCATCCAAAAATTGTGCCATCTTCTTTTTGTCTCTCTCTTCACAATTATTTTTTAAAAAAAACTTTTTAAACCTTAGCTAATGTGAAGTATTGAGGGGGTATTGAGGGTGGGATATGTGCCATCCCTATGGATATAGGAATAGTCTTAAGAGGGACAAATACAGTGCTCTTAATGGCACCACTAGGTGATGGGTTTAGTCCACCACTTTGGCTAGTCCTCGAAGGAGTACACTGCCTAGCTTTAGGTATTAAGGGTAGAATACCACTTTTGCTTGTGTTGGTACTACTCTTACAATGAGGGGATATAAACCCCGTGACTTTAAGGGATACATGGCTAGTATGGTCAAAGGAGCATTGAAAAAAAACTTTTGTATGACTCCTTAGCCATTCTTCATGCTGATCTAATTGGATTTGAGAGATCTCTAGTCTATGCTCATGTTCTTGCCTTACTAGCTCTCTCTCCACTTTTGAGTGGAGTCATACGGCCAAGACCTCATAGAACCAACCCCCATGGCCATATAGCCATGAGCGACTGGCTATAGCTAGAAGAACTCTCTCTAAGCACTAACATATTGCCTTTGTACTCCACTATCTAACTGCCTACTTGGAACTCCAAGAAAGAGCACCTAACATAAGGTGTCTAACACACCACATAAACATAACACAAGCTCCTCCTTGGCTAATTATTGTGGCTTCTAATCATGAGCGAAGTGACCTAGTTAAGGATTGGCCTACTATTCCTCGTCTCTTTTTCATAGATTGTAACACATTCTCAACTCAACCTCACTTACATCCCCTTGAGCCCTTGTATCTGACAGCTTGAGTTTCCTCATACACTTGATCAATCTGAAGATGAGTGCTATGTGTTGGTGTGTGCAAAATAATGCTTGCATGCATAAAGCGAATGAAAAGTGCAAAAACATTATTATTATGGAAAACAATGTGTGTATGCAATAAACAATCTTTCAGTATTTTCTCATGAATATGCCCTAGCGATATGCAACATTGCCACACAAACTCACACGCATTAAGTCTCCCAACTCATGCTGCCCTCAAGTAAAAATATAACACATGAATACCCTACACATGATGTTTATAAGGATTTCATATATTTTAGAGGTGTTTATTAGAATGATAACCACTTGGTACACTTAGAATACAACAGACTAACGCCAAGGTGGCCAACCCCATGCTACTAAAATGCTTGTTTTGCATATAAAAATCTTAAATTTTTGATATTTTAAAGATTAATGAGATATTTTTATATTTGTAGTCTCTTAGAATATTATCAATATGCTAGTTATTATTAGTAAATTTTTCTCATTTTGCTAGTTTTTCTTAATTTTTGGCTACTTATTCTATAATATATTTTTTAAAAATTAATAGTAAATATGAAGTGTTGAAAATTAATTTCAAGCCTTTTTTTATTCACCACTAATTTTTTAAAAATTTTCCATAAAAAATAAACTACTTACGCTTAGACCACTTCCACCATCTCATGATCCATCGCCGCCTATCGCCTCATGTGACAGTAAAGGTTGCTGATACTATCCAAAGCCACTAATGCAAAGCCTCTTCATGTGCTCCAATGATGCTCCATGATCAAACCTCACCACACTCCATCCATCTCTCCCTCTCTCACACCCAATCCCCTTCCTCTCATAGGAATCGCCATTATGTGTAAAAGAAGGGAGGGGAGAGAAAGACTAAGATGTAGAGGAGAGAGAAAGACTAAAAAGCCAACATTCTTAATTCTTCATCCCAACATACATAATTGGTATCATGGCAAAGAGGATAAAGAGTAGGATCAAAACATGTGATTAGATGTGCTGGATAATAAAGGTTTGTAAGGAAGAGAGTAAGAAACTAAGTCCCATCATGGCGTCCAAAAAACTGCACCTTCTTCTTTTTCCTCTCTCTCTTCATGATTTTTTTTTTTTGAAAACATGATTTTTCAAACCTTAGCTAATGTTCCCCTTCAAATTGGGCCATGCTCACTTAAAATTGGTCATGGTTTTGGCCTCCTTGGCTACCCACTTCACGTTCCCACATAAATTAATGTCTTCAAGCACAAAATTTTGTATTGTGCTCATGGAAATCATGGGCAACTCATGTCTGGATGCTTCTTTGCTCTTTCTAGACTCAACTTGGTACTCCATTTTGCCTCTCCTTTCTACCCATAAATATAAGAAACACTCAATCTTTGATGTCTACACAATGTCTCCCAATGGTAGAGAGCAAGCATCAAGGACCTGAGCACTTGAGAATCCTTGTTTGAGCATCCAAGGAACCATGAACAACTTGTTGCTCTAGTTTTCCTTATTGTAAACAATTCAAAACATCCCAAAAACTCTCCTCTTTTCCCACTCAATGCATGAACCACAATACCTCTTGTTGAGATTGGATGCTAGAGCCTTCTTTTCCTTTGTTTTTCCCTAGTTGCATCTCCCTAGAACTAGAAAATAGGCCATGAATAGAAAAAAATCAGATCATCCCAAAATGGTGTTGAAAAATGCATTGATTTCCTTTTCCCAAACCACAAACTTATTTTCTCTTCACATTCATTCATTAGTAGCTTAAATGACTCCACAAGTCTTCAATCTAGGACACATTTCAAGGTGACTTCTCCAACTTCTCCAACTCCATCTTGCTTGATTTAGTGAACTCTCCCACAAGTAAATGATGAAGTCAAGTTTGCAAGAAGACCAACACTACCTATGATGTAATGTATTCAGGTACAACTATCATGCTAAAACAAACCAAAAAATATAGATCTCATGCTGACTTTATTCTTGGAACAAACACCTTCTTTCCAAGATTTTCAAGAGTGAATGCGGATCATCATGATATGCACCCCCTCCAAACTTGTGTAGCCTCTAAATGTACCAGCCTTCAATCATCCACAAGTACATAGTCTTCATCTCTATCCTCTATTTTATCCTCATCCTCAAGACTATCGTAAGTGGCCATTTATAGATCCTGCTGAAAATATACAAGAGAGAAGAGAGGTGAAGAGACCAAGAACGCACACACAAAAGCAATGGAGACTTGAGCACACATAGAGATAGGGCTAAAATCTTCTTCTTCTTCTTCTTTCTTTTTTTTTCACATAAAAGAACTAAGTATACAACATGATAAAAAACTAATATAAAATTACCACAATGTATGTACATGCAGTCACTAAGTGTAAGCTCACTAAGAAAGGAAGAGATGGCACAATGAATGTGCTGTAACTAAGGATGGACTACATGGGTGTAGTCCAGATGTAGAATCATTGACGTATCCTCATGTTAGTCACCTAATATGCCAATGAAATAATATCCTACCAAATCACCAAGTCACGTAGTGGATGCCAGCTTGTGTAGATCTCAACATCTCAATACTCCCTCTTGAGCTCAACATGAGCTTGTGAACTCCAAGCATAGTCTTGAAAACATTGAAGTTTCTTAGCTCCCAATGCCTTGGTGAAAATGTTAGCATCTTGATCATTTTTGCTGACATAAACCAAGTTAATATCACCTGCCAAAATGTGCTCTCAAATGAAATTATAATGGATCTTTATGTGTTTGGTATGTGCATAATTTACAGGGTTCCTAACCATTTGAATACTACTAAGGTTATCACAATACATGATAACATTCTCGTCCCCCTACATCCCCAAATCACCAAGTCGTTTGCATAACCAAGCTACCTCCTATGCTACAATTGCAGCACCTCTATACTCTACCTTTGTACTAGATAAGGAAAATGTCAGTTGTTTCTTACTGTTCCAAGTAACAGCACCACTCCCAAAGAAAAACATAAAACCACTTGTAGATCTCCTATCTAAAATACTACTAGCCAAATCTGAATTTGTGTAATCATGCAAGTCTAATTGTACACATGTAGCATAGAGTAAGGTATAGTCCAATGTGGACTTGGAATAGTGCAATGTGCATCACATTGCATCCAAATGTGGCTTCTGTGGAAGCTACATAAACTAACACCCCAAACCAACTGTGTAGTTTAGGCCTTCCGGAGTGATACATAAGGCTACCCACAATCTTTCAATACATAGTGACATCCTCAATAAATTCACCCTCATGTGCACTAAGCTTCACATTAACATCTAGATTTTATAAATAGGCTTGCAATCAAGCACACCATCCTTCTTCAACATATAAAAATGCATACTATCTCTCTGACAACCATATATCCTCTACAATCCTAATTATCTCAATGCCAAGAAAATAGCATAGCTCTTCAAAATCCTTCATCTCAAATTCCATCTTGAGAAGACCCTTCACATTGTTAATCTCTATCTTACTATCACCCACAATGATCAAATCGTATACATTGTTAGGGGTTTAGGAGTTAATATGCTCCTAGAACATACATATTTGGCAACCAAGCAAGAGGAGTTATTACCAGCCCCTTTTCAAGTTAGGGGGCTAGATCAGAGGAGGTTACAACCCTTGGGTATTTTAAGGAATCAACAAATCCGAGTGGCTTTGGTCTGAAGTTTAGAGTGAGTTTTGTTGTGTTGAGAATGTCAGTATTGGGGATTCTTATACAATGCTTTTGGGAAGACTGTGGTTTAAATTGGCTAAATTGAAGCAGGATTGGGGGAATGATTATGTGTGTATCCCAAGAGGACTCAAGGAAATCAGGTTATCTACAGTTAATAAGGTTATCTTGAAGATTTCCTATAGACATGTAGTAGCTCAAACTATTAACCTTGTAGATGATGATGATGAGCAATTATTTCTTTAGGAAAATTCTTCTGTTATTCTAGTCTTTGAAATAGATGTGGAGAGTATTATTCAAGAGCATCAAAGTTGCTCTTATAAATGTAGAAATTGAAGCCCTGAAACACCAAACAGTTCAAAGACTTTTGAAGGCCTTCCTGAAGGTCAGGAGCATCCTGAATTTCAAGATAGGTTAGGGAATGAGCAGAAGAGGTGCAGAAAGACATTGTTCAGGCCGAACTGAGGTATGAGCATACAATGAGAAGATCTATAAGGGTAGTTGAGGATGCAGTTCAGGAGGTTAATGTGAATATTGAAGGGGAGTCTAAACCTATCAAGGTTAGTATTTTTATTGAAAAAAAATTCAAGTAGGATCTTATTAAGTTGTGTAGAGAGTTTCATGATATTTTTGCTTGGGATTATACAAATATGAAAGGATTTGACCCATTTTTGTGTCAGCACAAGATAAACTTAAAGAAAAATGCTAAGCCTATCATTTTTCATCAAGCTGGTTAATGAGGTTACTTGGTTATCTCCTATTGTTGTGGTTCCAAAGAAGAATGGGATGATTAGAGTTTGTGTGGACTATAGGAAATTAAATGCAATTACTATTGCTGATCCTTTCCCAATTCCTTTTACTGAATCTCTCCTAGATGATGTGGTAGGCCATGAGATGTACAGTTTTTTGGATGGGTTTTTAGGATACAATCAAATCAGGATGCATTTGATAGATATGGATAAGACAATCTTTATCACAAAGTGGGGAGCATATGTTAGCACAGTTATGAATTTTGGTTTGAAAAATGGACCTCCTGAGTTTCAGGGAGTTGCTTTGAGCCATATCTATCAACCTTTATGAGGGTATTTATTGATGATTTTTGTGTGTTTGGTAGTAGGAGAGAGCATTTGGAACACCTCATATTATGTTTTTAGAGATGTAGAACAATTGGCATGTCTTTAAATCCTTTCAAGTCAGTGTTTGCAGCCAAAAAGGGGTGTGTTGTTAGGTCATATCTTGTTTGAAGAAGGTATGAGTATAGATCCAAGAAAGATTGTAGCTATTCAGAAAGCTAAGGCTCCAAGCAATGTGCAAGAAGTCATGAGGTTTGCGGGGCAAGTTAAGTGGCATAGCATGTATTTAAGGTAGCTTTCACATATTTGTTCTCCTCTTACCACTCTAACCAAGAAAGGGATGCAGTTTGTGTGGAGGGAAAATCAGGAGAAATCTTTCAGTATTCTTAAAACGATGTTAGTTGTGGCTCCAATCTTGCAACTTCTAGCATGGGATTTACATTTCCATGTTTCTGTTGATGCATCTAACTTGGCTGTGGGAGATGTTTATATGCAGGATAAAGTACTAGGTTGGTATAGACCAATCTATTATGCAAGTAGAAGATTGAGTACTACTAAAAAGAACCATTCCATCATTGAAAGAGAAGCACTTGGAATGGTTTTCTCTATGCAAAAATTTAGGCATTATTTGTTGGGAAATCAAATCATCTTTCATGTGGATCATCAGGCACTCTTATTCTTAATAAATAAACCTTAATTGACAGGTATATTGGCAAGATGGACGTTGGTTTTATAGGAGTTTGATTTCAAGGTTGCTCATACCCCCGAGAAAGAACATGCTAAGTTGATTATTTAAGTAGATTAGACAATGATGAGTCTAAAGTAGAAGTTCCTGATCAGCTTCTTGATGTTGAATTCTTTGAGGTTGAGGTGTTGGACCCTAATTCCTATTATGACCAATTGTTGCTTTTCCTAAAACAGGGATTATGCCAGCACACTTTTCAACAAATCAAAGAAGAAGATTGCCATTGAGGAGCACATCATTTTAGGTTATTATGAACACACTACATAGAAGGGCGTTGATAATGTTTTGAGAAGATGTGTTCTTGAATTCAAGCAACTAGCAGTTTTGCATGAAGCTCATTCCAGACTGTCAAGTGTTCATTTTTTAGGGGAGATTACATGGAGGAAAATAATGCAGCAGATTTATGGTGGCCTAATGTGTTGAAAGGTGCTCATCAGTATGCTAAAGAGTGTTTGCAATGTTTGAAGGAAGATCAAGCTCTTGATAGGGATAGGATGCATGATCATCATGTACTACCACTTGAGCCATTCTAAAAGTGGGGGATTGACTTTATTGGACCCATCAAATCGGTAGCAAAAAGGATAGGTAACATATATATTTTGGTTTGCACTAACTATGCTACAAAGTGGGTGGAAGCTCAGGCATTAAAGAATAATAAAGCAGCTAGTGCGGCCAAGTTTTTGTATTCTAACATGATGACCAGGTTTGATTGTCTTATTGAGTTAATCATTGATTAGGGAAAGCATTTCTTGAATCAAGTTATCAAAGAAGTGACTATCAGGCATTTGATTTTGCATAAGGAATCTACCCCCTATCATCCTCAAACTAATGGACAACTTGAAAGTTTTAACAAAATTTTACTTTAGATTTTGAGGAATATTGTGGAGGATA
The DNA here is from genome assembly GCF_053477565.2 of Lygodium microphyllum. Classification (NCBI taxonomy): domain Eukaryota; kingdom Viridiplantae; phylum Streptophyta; class Polypodiopsida; order Schizaeales; family Lygodiaceae; genus Lygodium; species Lygodium microphyllum. The sequence continues at coordinate 69,890,020 of NC_141141.1, forward strand.
GTAGGGAGGATTGGGATTCTAAGCTTGATTTAGCATTGTGGGCCTTCAAAATTGCATATAAGGTGACAACATGACTCACACCCTTTAGATTGGTGTATGGGTTAGAGGTTGTGGTGCCCATGGAATTTGTGGTATCAAGTTTGAGAATTGCAGTTACACATAAATTGGATCCTCAGGAGTTAGTGCACCACAGATTAGGACAACTCCTGAAGTTAGAGGAGGACAAGATTCTAGCTGCCAACATTTCAGGAATTACCAAGTAGTGGAGGCAAGCTTGGGTAAATATGCATATCAGAAAGAAATTTTTTTAGGAAGGTGATTGGGTTGGTTTATAATTCCAACTCGGTAAGTTTTCAGGAAAATTAAAAATCCATTATGTAGGTCCATTTGTGATATTTAAAGATATTGGTAAGGGCACATTTTTGCTAAAAGATCTGTAGGGCAAGGTGTTGCAGCTTACAATGAATGGGTTTAGACTCAAAAGATTGGTGCAACATTATTATGCAGAGGTTAATTTAATCTTACCATGGTTTGTCAATGCAATAGTGCAATGCATGATTACAAGGAGTGGTCTTTGGTGTGTCATTGTGATATGACAAATGGAACAAAAAGTTTGAACCTCTTTGAAGACTTGGACTTAAGCTTTGAAATGGAGAAGAAGCTTTCTTCTTTAATTTTTTCTTCTTTGTCTCCATCATCGCCTGCTGCGAATTGGCCTGCACCTCACACACAATCGGCACACCTCAACCAAGTGGTGGTCTATGAAGAAACAGGTTCATAGGGAGTATGACGAAGACTATGACCTAGTTGGAGAGTTGGAGTAGCATGAAGTGGTAGCAACACCGAACGCATCACCACAAGTACTTAGTTCAAGTGTTGATTCAACACCCTTTGTGGATTCTACCTTGGTTTTGGACCTTGATCATGCCCCCATCGAGGGTGGCTAAAAAAATTTGGTTTGTATCAGTTTCCATGTGTTCCTTGGCAAATGTGGGCAGCTAATCTTCATGCTTCTTTGCAACTCGATATCCTAAGGCAATCTCACTGAAAGATTGCTGGCCATCCTAAGCAAATCCTGAGGCAATCTCACGGAAAGATTGCCAATGAATGTTAATCCGACTTTGTGGAAGTGCTAGGATGAGAAAATGCCTTTGGGAAGGTTACAGGTCCACGCAAGGTATATGTTATGAAGCGCATTGATGCTGATAAGAGAAATGCATCTTCGATGGTTTATGGAGAGGTTCATGATGTTTATCAAGATGGATTCTATTGATTGGGAAACCTATGAGTTTATTTATTATGCTGAGAATGTTGATATGCCAAATTGGGCACGGGTGATGTATGATAGGTTCATGATAGAGATAAAAATGCTCAAGACCAAGAAGCTTTTTCATAAATCTCGTATGGGTTGTTTTTTGGCTGCCTTGTATGAGTATGCTTTCATGCAATTTCCTAGCTTAACTATGGATGTTTTATTGACATGGACTCCTGATACTATGTCTTGGGATACAGGGAATGTTGATAATATGACAGAAGACACTAGTAATGGAAAGGATAGTGAGGATGGCATTGATCTTTTTGGTGGTGATAAAGATAAATTTGCTATTTATAAAGATTTTATGCAAGTAGGTTATCAAGAATCATATGCAAAACATGTTGTTAGGGATTTTGATAAGGATCATGGGAAGAAAAGGCATGATGATCATGTGGAGCATTTGGATCCATAGGTCAAAGTGGAAGCATTGAATTCTACAGGTAATATGCATGTAGGGAAAAAGAAATAGAAAATTGGTAGGATTCGGCTTAGGGGCAAACCTCAGGTGGATGAGCAGCCACCAAATGTTTCAATTGATGTTCCTGTCATTGTCAAGAAGGCCTTGCATAAAGCCTTTGAATCTATTCATACATCTCAAACTCCTTTGGTCGTCTCAGGTAAGCTAGACAGGGATGCTTCTAAGGTTGGTAGCATGTTAGATGCTGATGGGACCTAAAACGGGCCGGCACTGGCTCATGCATTAGCCGGACCTCTATCATGCGCTCAACAACCCCACGGCCTCGCGGCTAGGAGCGTGGATGACACATACATCATCTTCCTAAACATCTTGCATTTGTATCACGTCTCATAGTCCAACTCTAACCCAATTAACACTCCTCAGAGGGAGTCCCATGACATTGCCAAATAGCACGAAGTACAAACATAGGAGGTCCTCCCACGGCTGACTGCCGCTACCTCACTGCGACTCTCCTACACCTTGGGGATTGGCCCCTTGATGCGTCGCTAAACATATATAACACAATATCGCACATATTTCTCCTCAAGGTACCAATTGATCGGATCCAGGAATGTACCATACCTCACTTCCTTTCCCCTTAGACCCAACGCCTAGCCTATAGCTTGGGATAACCTTACTCACTCAACGTTGGCAATTGCCATGCATCCAGGAGATATTGCTTGATACCTTTTATCGTTTTATGCTTCATGAAAATTGTGAACGTCCATGTGCTCAAACAATTAAGAAAATCAGCATTTGTGCACATGTGGAAAACATTTCTTTCAATGATTTCGACTATTGCTCGTATGCGGCGTTGCATGAACCTAGCACCGAGAAACCCTCGTGCTACTAGGTTCTTAATCTTTAATTATCGACCAACCTAAATGGTATGCATAAAAACAAGCAAGCTTTTCATCATTTCATTTAGCATTTAAACACCTTTTATACACTCTACCCCCTCACCCGTTTAGGTTGTGCATCGTTGATCGGTTTAGGGTTCATTTTCCACATTTTTATTGTATGAAAAGTAATAGAAACTCACTAAAACATAAAGGTAGGGCTGAACTGAGGCTAAACCTCATACTTCAAACCCCCCATACATCCACAAACATGAATCTTATTTTTCCTTAATTTTCGGCATTCAAAATCCAATTTTCCCCTATTTTTTCCCATTTTCCCTATTTTTCTTGTATTTTTGCAATATTAAATGACTGAAAATATAAAATGAGTTGTGGGCTACGGCCCTTAGGTTCATTTGCAAAAAAATCACAAATTTAGTTGGTGTGTCTTATTATATTTTCCATTTATATCTCAAAAACACCCAATTTTCCCATATTTCACGTGTTTTACGAGTTTTACACTATTAATTTCATCCACAACACTTATGATTTGTTCATTTTTTTATTTCAAACAGTTGGAAGACATTGCAAACAACATTATAATGCATAATTATCCCATGGGAACAAGTATTCATGAAGCAACTTGCATAAACCATCAATTTCCTTTGTAAAAATGAGATTACAGTTCTTTGCAGGTTGCGGGTTTTTATTTGCCATATCTCGGGACTGATTTCCAGCCATCATTAATGCTCATGACAGTCCACAATCAGCAATCTTCCTTCTTCTTGCACCACGGAGCAATCCGGTCTTCATTGGACAAGCATCTATCATCCATTCTTCTTCTTCTTCTTCACCACATGAATCTGCCCTTAGGGGAGAGAGAGGGAGGATAGAGAAAGACTGAAATCAGAATTCTTCACAGAAACCACCATTTCTCGGGCAAGAGGCGGCGATACGATTGGCATCCAAGAGGGAAGCAAGGGCAATGATCAGTGATGTGGGTTGTTTGCAGGCTGGAGGTTAGCCTCCTTCATCCATGGCGTGAATTTCGGCGCCCCCTGTTGGCGCCTTCTTCTCCTCTCTCTCCACAATTTTTTCATGTGGATTTTGGTTGGGGGGTTAAAATGTCCCCAAAGGGCACCCCCCCTTTGGTCCATGTTGTGGCCACCCTTTCAAATCTTGACCATTTCTTGGCCCCTTCCCCGTCCGCACTCCGAATTGAGCTCTGAAAAATCCTGGATGTCCGGCTTGGCATCCCGCATTGGCCAGTAATTCTTGTCAACCTGCATGACAGTCTGAAAAATTATGAAAAATCAACAAGTGTCACTCGGGCGCCTCTAAAGCACTTTGACGCTTAAAATCGTCCTAGATCGAGCCGCCGACTTCGACGTTGAATATTTTTCCTTTGATATTCATAAATTTTAGCTATTTTTAAGCACTTCTTGGCATCAAAATTCCGCTCTCAGATGCCATGAATTTGATGCAGAAAATCATGATGTATTTGAGGCAGTATGACTAGGATGAATTACCCATTGTAGCAGAGTTTCAAAGCTTGCATGATCAATTGAAAACAAAGAAGATGAGGACCGATGATTTGGCTCAACGCAACTAAGGTAGAAAACAATTGATTATGATGCCTTGTTTTCTTAGCATCATGAGAAGGTTTCAGAATTTAAGCAGGTGATAGAGCACAACAAAGTCTCAGTGCGTGTCTTTGAAAAATGGACAAAAAAGTTGAAGTCTCAGTGCTCAAATGGCATGCAACATTTTATGGATATGTATGGGTAGTTACAGGTTGATTATAATTTTTTGATGGATAGATTTGATCCCTTGAAGATGGTGGAACAACAACTATTACAAAATTTGGATGTTGATGTTGATGGGTTAGTGGTGTTGAAATCGAAGTATGAGGAACTTCATAATGCATTGGTTTTGCAAGTGAAACAATCATGGTTGAAGGTTGCTCAAAACTTGGATGCTTTGGTTTCTTGTCCTTTTGCTATGTTTAAGGATGTTTTTATGGTAGAGTAGCCACAGTCATGAAAATGAAGGGTTACATAAGAAGATATATATGCTAGAGGAGAAATGTCATGAGATCAAATTGTAGGAGGCTTTGGAGGCCAAGAGGAACAGTGAGGATTGCATTGCTACTTTGTTGTAGGAGAAGCATTTTCATGTAGATGATAGTAGTGATGTAGTGCTGCATGAGGTGGTTAATGAAGTGCATGGAGAGTTTCAAGAAATGGATGGTGTTGTACCTGCTGCTGGACATGATAGTCAGTCTTCTAGAGTGCAGATGTCATCTTGTAGGGACATCATAGTTTATGTTCCTATTTCTTTTTAGATGCTCATAGTATCACGATGCTACTTCTTTTTGGATCTTTGTACTTCATATATCTTTTTGATTGGCCTTAGAACTACTTATGCAACTACATAAGAGGATTATGAGTGTCTCAGAGGAGCTCTACTCATTGTAGCTCAATGTGGCATGTTAAGAGGTGTAAGGCCTCTGGCAGGGTATAAGTATGTTATTTGTGTCATCGACTATCTTACTTTATACTTATGGATTTGGTGTCATGCCTATGCCAGGCTTTGCTAAGTGTTAGAGGCACAAATCCCTAGGACTTGAATCCCAATAGATGCCTCAGTGTCTTACTTTAATATATGAATATAGTAATTTGAGATCAGCCTATGTAAGTGTGCCCATGAATGTCATGAGACATGTTACCTGTATGTTAGGTGTGTTTATTCTAGTATGCAAGCAATTGTATTCTGGATGGTTAGTCGTATGGATTCTAAATACAGAGGAGGGACACCGCCATGTCTTTATGGTTGTTGTTGGTTGATCTCAATATCTGTGTTATATTCTTTGAGTGTTTGATTCTTGGTGTATGAGTTATGAAACATAAATGTTTTTTGGTTGTAGCCTTTGGAGTTTGTGTAGGGATTATGTTTATGTTTATGTTTTGTATTCCAGTGCAATCATGTATTTATGTATTCTTTGCTTTGGTTTTGGATACCCAGAACATACATATATAGTAATGACCACAATACTTACATCACTGTCACATATATAGAGTGAGAAATCAGTTAGTGCTTTGCAAAATCTAATGCTGACAATGTATTTTGCAATCCTACCATGCCATGCCTAGGTGCTTGCTTTAGCCCATACAAGCCCTTACAAAGCCTTCATACATAATTTGGATGACTCTCATCTACCTAAAATGGTGGTTATGTCACATAAACTTCCTTTTGCAACTCCCCATGCAAGAATGAATTTTTTATATCCATTTGATGCATGATCCAATCTTTTGATGTAGCCAATACTATGACAACCCTTGTAGTGGCCAATTTAGCCATTGGATCAAAAGTCATAACCAACCAGCACCATGAGTCTATGCATATTCTTTGGCAAGTAGTCGTACCTTATAGTGCTAAAGAGATCCATTTGACTTACTTATGCTTAACCTTGTAATCCCATTTGTAGCCAATAACTTTTTTGCCTTTAGGTAAGGATAGCAACTCCCATGTGTCATTATCCATAAGTGCAACCATTTCTTCATCCATAGTGTGATCCCAATACTCATTACCCACCATATTCTCAAAATAAGTGGGTTCCACATCTTGCATAACCTTAGCCATGTATGCATATTAACAAGCTGCATAGCTATCATATGACAATCATTGCATTGGCTTTCTTACTCTACTTGACTTGCATGGATCTATATCAATACCAGATGCTTCAACATCCTCTAGTGCCTTCTGCACACCAGGTATTTTAATATACAAATTCCAAACTCCTCATCCAAGCTCTGCTCAAATCCATCTAATTCAACACCAACATGAGAGAAACCTAATGATACATCTATCACAATAAATGAGTCCCCAACATTCTCTTTACCTTTTCTTGACATTTGCAATGTACATGGTGGAGTAATTTGTGATCTCCATGTGCCACTCCAAGATCTATCAATAGAACCATAACTAGGAGAGTCTTGGGATCCACTCAATGTCTGTGACTACTCACCTATTTTCTACATAGCCACACTCTCATGCTCATCAACCCCAATTGTATTTTGCCCATTACTTTATTAGCTACTAATTTCATTAAAAACAATATCCCTGCTAACTCTCAGTGTAAAGAGAGCTCTTGCTCAATCGCCAAGACCCATGAACTATTTATTCCTTCAAGCATTTTAAGCAAGCACTATTGGCTACCTCTCACATAGCGCATGTGCTATCCCTCTCTACAATTGTAGTGAGAAAAACCTTGATGCTTGATTGAGTTGCTTCCTCTCTCAAGGACTCCGATAGCTCCCCGATTTGTGATGCAAGCTCAAGCATCCTCAAGCCTCTTCCTCCAAGCTCCATCCTCTATAGCCAGGCGTGCGAGAGAAGAGAAGAAGAAGAGAGGAGATGGTGGAGAGCTTTACCTCCAAGATCCCTCACCCTCACACACTCACTCCCTCACTCACTTACACTCCCTCCCTCAAGCAGTCACAAGCAAGCAAGAAAGAGAAGAGATGGATAGAAGAAGAAGAGTCCACTTTCCCACACACCAAAGAATGAGCTTCTCATTCTCTTTTTGAGTTTATATACAAAGCCCTTACCCCTTTGGGCACCCATCCCCTTTTTTACATGACCGGCCATCATGGCAAGGTCCTCTTTTTCCATTCCCTTCTAGTTGCTCTTTCTCTTTACCCATGACCTTCTACCCTTTACAATTTGCATAGAAGGGAGCCTAGCGCTCTTTTAAAAAATTTTGGTGATGCCTTTGCATTTGAATAATGTGATTTTGCCTTTGACTTAGCTTTTGAGGTTGCCCTTGCACTTTTTGTCATTTCCCTTCTTGCTCCACCTCTTTTAGTCAACCCAACTTGCACTTTTGTACTTTTTCTGCTTTCTTTTTGTGCTAAGGTTAACATTACCCTCCTCCTAGTTAATTGCCAATCCCATAGCACTGATGTGTAGTGGTTGGAAGGTGGGATGGATGTAGCTTGATTGATTTTTTGAGTTTGTATACAAGCCCTTGCAGGGGATGGTGTGGGGTGAATCTATCCTTGAAATTTAATATCGTGTTGGACGGTGTCGTATTGCTGCGCATTCGAGGTGTGGAATTAACCAAAATATTGTGTGTGTGACATTTGTTACTTTGTACATACTTAGTTGTTGTGTTTACATTTATTTTCTGCATGCGAGTATAGTGGAGAGAAGTTTGGAAGCATAGTAATGGAAATGTTTGGGAAGTTTGGATCAGTTTCAGAAGCACTAGAAGATCAATTACCATCTACCTTGGATTTTGCAATGGAGGTTTCTGCAGTTGAAATGTTAAGGGTCTGGCAAGTAGTGCGGTTTTTGACACACATGGACTTGATTGGGACTAGTTTCTGCTTCAAGAAAGGTTCTTTGTGATTTATTAAAAGATGGTTGTAGCTGTGTTCTGATTCCTGGAGGTGCTAGAGAGATGCTCTTTATGGAACATGGCCGTATATTTGGGCAGACCCATGTTTACAAGTGGTGATATACCTTTTTGTCATTTGATGCACGTTATTGTGGGGAAGGCTATTTTGAAATGTATGGCTATTTTTAAATGTGAGCTTTTTGGAGGGAGAAAAAAAAGGAAGGATGACGCCCTGTGGGCGGGGAGGAAAAGAAAAACGGGCAGTAGAGATTATGACGGGGAGATCCCTGGAAGGCCTTCCTCTCGAAGGTTTTGATTAAGCTTCTGTGCTTTCTAGCTGACAACAATGATGACGATATTGCATATGCAATCAGTTGTGGCTCAGTAGCGTCTTATTCGTTGGAAAGCACTATTGGTGATGGCCACAGAGCTGCACGCATCAGGAAACGGGCAATACTTGGAAAAAAAGAAAGGCAGACAATGAGCAAGCGAGCGTAGAGAGAGGGGAGCTTGGTCAATTCATGGCAATATTAAGCTCCAATTAGCCTACAGATCAGAGATTTGCCAGAGATGTATGAATCAAGAGAAGAGCTTGATGAATCCAGGGTGATCCATATTCGGCTTTGATTACGCCTTCAGATACAGCATCAACGGATACTTGCGACATTCCATGGGGATTCATATTCAGTTTTGAATAAGCCTTCAGATATAAAATCAATCAGATACTTGCTCGGAGAGGAGGGCCATGCAGGAAACAAAAACTTCTATCTTCAGGTACCTGAACCTCACTGTGTTCAGCGATGGCTCCACCTACAGGGCTCTTGATGACTCCCCTGAGATTTGGAATTCTTTCCCTCATAGAATTGCTGCAGGTAGTCTTCAGTTGGAATAATTATACAAAGGGTGTTGGGTGGATGATTCAGCAGTGGACAGAGGACTTGTGACTTCGTTTCATTTGAATGTTCACTGAGGAATCAGGATGTACGCGTCCACCTTCTATGCTCACAGGCTTTCTGAGTGAAGGAAAAATAAAGATTCCTGCCTAAAGCAGCAACGGCAATCAGGGACAAGAACGAGCAAAAGCATTATGGAGGCCTTCGTGTCTATCTTGATGCAGAGATACTGATCTCAGTTTTGTGTAGGCCGAACCATAGGATATGGCGGCACGTTTTTCTGGCTTGGAGGGCAGCGATAAGTGCATCTACATCAGACTATGATGAGGAGAAAGGAAGGGAGGCTTTCGAAATTGTCTGGTGGTGTTGCTATTCTGAGGATTGGTGGAGCTAGTGAGGTGGAAGTTAGCGAGAAAAAAAATCGTGTGATAGATGCATTGAACGCAACAAAAGCTGTTGTTGATGAGGGTATTGTGCCAGGTAATGGTGTTGCTTTGTTATATGCCTCAAGGGAGCTGGATAAGCTCAAATCTACCAATTTCGATCAAAAGATTGGCATTCAGATAATTCAAAATGTCAACAAACTTCGTGCAAGCTTGAAGGTTTGTGCCATCAAAGCTCTAGGCTTTGGGGAGAACATAAAATTTTATCTACAAAACGTTTCCATACTCACTGGGGAGAGGCAATTCCTTTGGGTGCAGACTGTTTTCAGAGATTACTGCATCAAGCAACTTCTTATGAATGCATCTGTATGACAACAATCTATATTCAAGTAGCATTAGTGTGCTGAAAGAAGCAAAAACAGAATTTTCAGATCTCTGTGGGAACCTTAGCTCTTTCTTGGAGCAATGGAGGGGAAAGACTGTGAAACAGATTGAAGAGCTCTTGGTGGAGAGATACAGTTTCCACACAGGATGGACCACAATTCGTGATATTAGTAAAGAGACTATATTACAGTTCATGCCTCCTGATTCTAAACTCACTGATGGCGGTTCCTCACACATTATCAACATCCTGAATACAAAGATGCCTTCATAATCCTAATCCAACCCCTTAAATCTTACTTCAGATTTCCTTATTTCTTTAGAAAAGACAGGCTGTTTATATGACATGTGTATTCGTCAAGTTGTTTATTGGAGATGCTCCCATTCAGACGTAGCTGAATGTATGACACATATTATCTAAAATTGAACTTTTAAATTGAATCTGATCTCGCTTGATTGATCTTCTATCCTGAAATTAGTCAAGGTCCTCTGTGGTCGCGACTTTGCTTTCGAAAACCCTTCGACATCTTTGGTGAACCCGACGTGAAAGCGTCGCAGAAATTTCAAGATGGGAGATACTTCAGCATCTATTTCAGCCTCTTCTACAATTCTAGCTGCGTCCTCTACTTCAGCTCCATCAATGACTGCTGCGTCAAGTACTTCAACGGATGATCTAAAGCAGATTTTGTAGAATATGTCCATGTATATGCAGCTTCAAAATCAGCAGACACAATTGTATATGCAGCAACAGCAGCAATTACATCAACAACAGTTGTCTCAGCAAAGGCAACTACATTCGGAGCAGGAGAATGCAAACAGCGTGACTAAGGCGATTGAAGCAGTTGAGAATGAGAAGAAGCTATTTGATGGCTGTAATGTTTCAGCATATTTGAAGACATATGAGATCAAGATGGGGTTTTTGGAGTTCCAGCTGAACTTATGAGTAAGTACTTCCTTCGTCTTGTCACACCCCCCTTGAGGGAAAAAGTGACTGATCTTTTTATTCAAAATTCGCATTGGCAAGATTTTAAGAAGGCCCTAAAAGAAGAGTATTTCCTTGAGGACTTTGGGATGGCTACACGGCGGTCATTCCGAGAGTGGGTCTACATGCCAAACAAAGGTCTAGCTACTTCAGAGTTGATTCGGGAATTTGAAGAGAGGTATAGTCAGCTTGATGCCATTGAACAAAGAGCATTGGATGTTGAAAAAGTTGAGCTTTTCTTGCAAGCTACAGATCTTGCTCTTCAGGAAGAATTGGGAGAACTTCTTGAGGATCGCACGAAGCCTATGGGACTTAAAACGGATTGGCAGGATGCCTAGGATGTAGTCTCGACTTTGACCAAGAGGAGGATATGGAAGACCCGCCTACAGAATGGTTCTATGACACCGACACCGTCTTCTACTCCTATGCCTGCTTCTATCCCTGTTATTTCTTCTCCTCCTCAGCCAGTTTCTTGGCCTATGCCAGTGCTTACTGTTTCTACTCCTCCTATTCCTCCTGTTCCACGACCGATGCCTGCACCTTCTGCTCCAAAACCATCCACTCCATCGGTGCTTACCTCTCTTGATGACATAATCAAAGGCATAACGGATTTGACATTGGAGTCAATTAAAGCGGAGTTGGTGGGAAAATTGAAAGAGCAGTTTGCTTGGACTGCGCCTACTATTTCTTCTAGTGCTCCTACTGCACCTAGGAGTGCTCCTAGTGCACCTAGGAGAGATCGGAGATGTATTTGGTGCAATAGTACGAACCATCAGCATTGCAGGGATTGTGAATCTTTTCAGGATGCAAGGAGAAAGAATTTGGTATTTTGGGGACAAGATGGTAAGATTTGGTTGACTGAAACAGGACCTCCGCTTGCTACCAACTTTGCTAAAGGCGGAATGAAGAAGTTAGTGGATGATATGGCTGCGCGTACTTCTTATGTGACAGCTAGAGGAGATGCTTCTGCATATGGAGTCCAGATTGAGAAGGGATCAGAGAATCAGTCAGCACTATGGACTTATGCTATGGAGACTACAAACAAGGGAAAAATTCAGCAAACTGTTTTGACTAGTGCAGGCTCTAGCATCAGATCAGAGACAGGTTGGGATTCGCCTGTTGACAGGTACTCTATTTATGCCTACTTGGCTAAGTCTCAGGGAGCAGATGTACTTGTTGAGGAGAAGCGTAAGAGGGATGAAGAAAATCCAAGTGCAGCTAAGAAGACTAGAGGGGGTGAGTTTGTTACACCACCTACTGCAGGACCGTCTTTGAGACTAGGGCTAGAACGACAGATGGAAGATGCTCAAAAGAGAGAAAAGAGGCAAGAGCCTAGAGAGAGAAAGCAACCAGGGTTTAGATTGATGTTTGATATTGAGACATCTACGGACATGAAGAAAATCTTTAATGACAAGATACTTGGCAGTGAGGTGACTTTCACTATTTCTGAGGTTTTGGGCATCTCGAAAAGAGAGTTTCAAGATCAGTTTTAGGAGGTTCTGAAGAGGAAAAGACATGCATTGCCGACTACTGATACACAGGGAGTTTTGATTGGGGAGTTGGAAGAGGATGAGGATGAGGTTTTGGTTGAGAATGCTTCTGTTTTTCCACAGACAGAGAAGAGGGTTCAGCCTATGCATTATGCTGAAACTGATGAGCCTGTCTTGATACCGCGTAGTCACTTTTCGCGGAGTCATTGGGCTAGGGCAACTACAGAGACGATGGTAAAAATTGGAGAGAAATAGGTGCCTTATGTTGCTTTGGTGGATCATGGTTCAGAGATTAATCTCATAGTTCGTGGAGTTTATGAAAGTAACAGATGGCCTATGTATGTAGAGCATGGGTGGCGTATGAGAGCCGCCAACAACACTGCAGGTGATTTGTATGCTGCCTGTCCCAGTGTCAGGGTTTCTATTGGAGATGTAGAGGAGGATTTCCATTTCTTTGTGTAGGATTCATGCTCTTATCCCATAATTCTTGGACAGCCATTCATCACAAAGATGCGCATGGAAACAAAGGTAATGGATGATGGTTCTGCTTATGCACGGATTCGTAGTAAAGATGGCATGAGAGCAGTTCAGTTTATGACTGTGTGTGTGAACCATGTTAGAAATAGGAATACTCTCAGAGATGCACCTTTGCCCACTGTGAGGGATTCGGGTTTTCATTAGGTACCGCCGTTTCGCGAGATGACGGTAGTACAGAGGAGAGGAGATTGGAGTTCTCGCCTCCTGGTAGCAGTGTTTTCTCCTCCGGTTTTGTTGGGATTTCAACAAACAGTTCGATGAGCTATCAAAAGATTTCTAGGTTGCCTAGAGCTGCCAGGCAGTACATATGCAGGAAGGAGAAAAATTTGAAAAATGTAGGAATTTTAGAGGATTGTGAGCACATAGATGGGATGTATGATAGTATGATTTATGCAGATACGATGATAGAGATGGAGAATATGCTGAAAAATGATATGCAGAGTTGTCACAGTAATGTATTAGTGCAATCCCTGGATATGTTTCATGAATTTGTAGATTTTGTGTCACAGATTGAATCAGAGGCGAGGTGATTCAGCAAAAAGTGTTGAGTACTGAAGAAATTCACCAAATAGAGTTTCCAGTTGATTATGATCAGCTTACAGAGACACAGAGGGCTGAAAACTTTCAGCCAACAGAGTTTACTGTTGAAATATTTCAGCATCCAGAGTTTAGGGTTGTTTCTATGCAGTCCATAGAGCAGAAGGCTGAAGATATTCAGCCATTGGAGTGCAGAAATGCTGATTTACAGCAAGATTTGAATAATGCAAAGGATCACAATGAAGCCAGGGTTGACACGAAATACAAGACTATGGATAAGAAGGTGAAGCCGGTTGTTGTACCGTTTCCACCTGACAGTGATCAGTAAATAGAGAGGGCTGCCAAACAGCCAATTTTGAGGAATCCGGAGCATATTAACCATAAATTTTCAGTAGAGACTCTTGCTGAATTGAAAATTGGAAATGGTGATTTCTTGCTACCCACAGAGAAGCAATGCTTTCAGGAGATGCTTGAGCGACATGGAAGGGGATTTGCTTTTTTTCCCGCATGAGATTGGATGTGTGAATCCGGATATTGTTGCTCCTATGGTCATTTTTACTATTCCTCATATTCCATGGAATCTCCGACCTATTCCAGTGCCTAAAGCACACCTGCCAAAGCTGATTGATTTATTGAATGAGAAAATCAGGATGGGAATTCTTGAGCCTTCATCTGCACCATACTCAAACAGGTGGTTTATAGTTCCAAAGAAGAATGGTACTCTCCGATTTATACAAGACATGTAGCCAGTAAACAGAGTTACTATCAGGAATGTTGGTATAGGTCCAGTTGTGGATGAGTTTGCAGAAGCATTTGCTGGGCGTGCCATCTATTCTTTAGGTGATTTGTATTTAGGATATGATCAGTTTCAACTGGCTTTGGAAAGCAGGGACATAAGCACCATGAGAACTCCTATTGGGCTTTTCAGGATGTGTACCTTGCCTCAAGGTGCCACTAATTCTATTGCGCATATGATGAATGCCATGCATAAGGTCCTTTGTGATTATATACCTCAGCTTACCATGCCTTTCTTGGATGATGTGCCCATTAAGGGGTGTGCAGAAGAAGAGAAAAATGAGAGTCTAAATGAGCAGGGATGCAGATACTTTGTGGCTGATCATATTTCAGCTTGTGAGAAGATTTTGGCCAGGTTAGAAGAAGTGAACTTGACACTATCAGGGCAAAAATCTGTTTTTGGAGTGAATGAGGTTGTCATTGTTGGACATATGTGTGGGTATTATGGCAGGAAACCCTCACTTGATAAGGTGAATGCTATAGGCAAGATTGCGGAGTATTGTTCTACCACTTCAGAGGTACGGAGATTCATTGGAGCTTGTGTGTTTTATATGATTTGGATACCTCATTTTGCACACATAGCAGATTGTTTATATCAGCTGCTTCGAAAGGGGCAGAAATTCTATTGGGATGAGAGCCACACTAGAGCCATGCGGAAATTGAAGAAGTTATTGCTGATTGCTCCTACTCTCAGGAAAGTGGATTAAAATTGCGGAAGACCTATTGTATTGACAATTGACACTAGTCCAATTGGCATAGGTTAGGCTGTGGGTCAAGATGATGGAGATGGAAACAGGTATGCTATTCGGTTTGGGGCGAAAGTCCTAAACGAGAGATAGAGGAGATATCCACAAATCAAGAGGGAGTTACTGGGGATTGTTATTGCTCTCAAATGTGACAAGGAGTACTTTATTGGAGCTTCAATTGTGGTAGAGACAGATTGCTTGCCATTGATTGGTATGATTACGAGTTGCTCTACTCCGGATATAGCTATGCTGAGATGGATTGCATACATCAAGTCATTAAATCCGGAATTTAAACACATAGAAGGGAAGGATAATCCAGTGGCAGATATGCTATCTAGAGCCAGATATGATGATGAGGAGATGCTATTTGCAGAAAAGGATGATGCAGAAATTTCAGCCACTATGGTTGATCATGTTTGCCATGTCTATGATATTGTGACTTTCATAGAAGAACTCTATGTTGGAGATTGGTTGCAGATTGGCAAGTACCTTAGTACACTAAGCAAAAGAGATGAATGGACAGATGAAGAGTTCAAGAAGATCAGAAGGAAAGCCTATGGTTATTTTCTCAAGGACGGATTTCTTTGGAAGCATCCGAAGAAAAGAGGCGGATTACCTTTGCGGGTTGTCTGCGATAGAGAGACACAGTTACAGGTGATGAGGGAGTTTCATGAGAGTCCTTGGGCTGGTCATAGAGGAGTGTGGGATACTTATGAGAAAATCAAGGAGAAATATTGGTGGAAAGGCATGTATAGAGATGTTTCTCATTTTGTAGAGACTTGCAGGGATTGCCAGATGTATTCGGTAGTGCGTCATCGAGATGAGCTTTATCCGACCTATCCGATATGCATTCATTACAAGTGGATAGTTGACTTGGTTACTATGCCTATGGATCTATGGCAGATGAGATATATTGTTTTGGCTAGAGAGGATCTTACCAATCATGTTGAGGGCAGATCTTTGAGAACGAAGACCACTAGTGCAGTGTGTAAGTTCTTATTGGAAGAAAATTTTTGTAGGTATGGTTGTGTGGGTAAGATCACTGCGGATCGTGGTGAATTGGATGCAGATGAAGCTAGGGAGTTTTTCTCTCAACTAGGAATCAAGTTGGCTCTAACCACAGCATACAATCCAGAGGGAAATGGGAAGAGTGAAAGAGGGCATCCGCCGATAGTGAAAGCATTAGCCAAAGCATGCAAAGGACGGATTGGAGAATGGCCGAAACTTCTACCATTTTCTTTGTGGGCTGATCGTACGACTCATAGTGTTACCACAGGATATATGCCTGCAGAGTTGATGTATGGTCAGAAACCGGTTATGCCGACTGAGACTTGTGCTTTACTTGGTCAATTTTACCTTGGTAGGAGTATTTGTCAAGAGAGGAGCTCTTAGCTCTTCGGATTCGGCAGTTGGAGAGAAGACCAGAGGATATTCAGCTAGCTATTGACAGGTTGAAGGTTGCTAGACTAAGAAATAAGGACAGGTTTGACAGTAGGCATTGCTGGCGGCCTAGAGCAATAGAAGAGGGAGACTGGGTATTAGTCTTTGATAGCAGCCTTGAAAATCAGCATACTGCACTTCGGAAGATGGTGAAAAGATGGTTTGGGTCGTACATAGTCAGACATGTCATTGATAATGCAACATATGAGTTGACAGAATTGGATGGGACAGTGCTTAGAGTGCCTATTGCTGGAAAAAGAATCAAGATTTTCAAGAAAAAAGATGATGAAGATTATGCATTGGAAGAATTTGCAAGAGAAGAGCAACGAGAAGAAACTCCAATGGAAGAGACAGATGATATGACAGATAATCTTGTTGATATACCGGAAATGCATAATGAAGAGATTGATCTGTTTGTGGATCTTGATGATAACGATCATGGGTAGTTGGCCCATCCGGAGGATGCACAGGATTAGAGGGGGTGGATGTCGTATTGTTGCGCATTCGAGGTGTGGAATTCACCAAAATATTGTGTGTGTGACATTTGTTACTTTGTACATACTTAGTCGTTGTGTTTACATTTATTTTCTGCATGCGAGTATAGTGGAGAGAAGTTTGGAAGCATAGTAATGGAAATGTTTGGGAAGTTTGGATCAGTTTCAGAAGCACTAGAAGATCAATTACCATCTACCTTGGATTTTGCAATGGAGGTTTCTGCAGTTGAAATGTTAAGGGTCTGGCAAGTAGTGCGATTTTTGACACATATGGACTTGGTTGGGACTAGTTTCTGCTTCAAGAAAGGTTCTTTGTGATTTATTAAAAGATGGTTGTAGCTGTGTTCTGATTCCTGGAGGTGCTAGAGAGATGCTCTTTATGGAACATGGCCGTATATTTGGGTAGACCCTTGTTTACAAGTGGTGATATACCTTTTTGTCATTTGATGCACGTTATTGTGGGGAAGGCTATTTTGAAATGTATGGCTATTTTTAAATGTGAGCTTTTTGGAGGGAGAAAAAAAAGGAAGGATGACGCCCTGTGGGCGGGGAGGAAAAGAAAAATGGGTAGTAGAGATTATGACGGGGAGATCCCTGGAAGGCCTTCCTCTCAAAGGTTTTGATTAAGCTTCTGTGCTTTCTAGCTGACAACAATGATGACGATATTGCATATGCAATCAGTTGTGGCTCAGTAGCTTCTTATTCGTTGGAAAGCACTATTGGTGATGGCCACAGAGCTGCACGCATCAAGAAACGGGAAATACTTGGGAAAAAAGAAAGGCAGACACTGAGCAGGCGCAGAGAGAGGGGAGCTTGGTCAATTCATGGCGATATTAAGCTCCGATTAGCCTACAGATCAGAGATTTGCAGAGATGTATGAATCAAGAGAAGAGCTTGATGAATCCAGGGTGATCCATATTCGGCTTTGATTACGCCTTCAGATACAGCATCAACGGATACTTGCGACATTCCATGGGGATTCATATTCAGTTTTGAATAAGCCTTTAGATACAAAATCAATCAGATACTTGCTCGGAGAGGAGGGCCATGCAGGAAACGAAAACTTCTATCTTCAGGTACCTGAACCTCACTGTGTTCAGCGAATGGCTCCACCTACAGGGCTCCACACGACTCCCCTGAGATCTGGAATTCTTTCCCTCGTAGAATTGCTGCAGCTAGTCTTCAGTTGGAATAATTATACAAAGGGTGTTGGGTGGATGATTCAGCAGTGACAGAGGACTTGTGACTTCGTTTCATTTGAACATTCACTGAGGAATCGGGATGTACGCGTCCACCTTCTATGCTCATAGGCTTTCTGCGTGAAGGAGAAATAAAGATTCTTGCCTAAAGCAGCAACAACAATCAGGGACAAGAATGAGCAAAAGCATTCTGGAGGCCTTCGTGTCTATCTTGATGCAGAGATACTGATCTCAGTTTTGTGTAGGCCGAACCATAGGATATGGCGGCACGTTTTTCTGGCTTGGAGGGCAGCGATAAGTGCATCTACATCAGACTATGATGAGGAGAAAGGAACGGAGGCTTTCGAAATTGTCTGGTGGTGTTGCTGTTCTGAGGATTAGTGGAGCTAGTGAGGTGGAAGTTAGCGAGAAAAAAAATCATGTGACAGATGCATTGAACGCAACAAAGCTGCTGTTGATGAGGGTATTGTGCCAGGTAATGGTGTTGCTTTGTTATATGCCTCAAGGGAGCTGGATAAGCTCAAATCTGCCAATTTCGATCAAAATATTGGCATTCAGATCATTCAAAATGTCAACAAACTTTGTGCAAGCTTGAAGGTTTGTGCCATCAAAGCTCCAGGCTTTGGGGAGAACATAAAATTTTATCTACAAAACGTTTCCATACTCACTGGGGAGAGGCAATTCCTTTGGGTGCAGACTGTTTTCAGAGATTATTGCATTAAGCAACTTCTTACGAATGCATCTGTATGACAACAATCTATATTCAAGTAGCATTAGTGTGGTGAAAGAAGCAAAAATAGAATTTTCAGATCTCTGTGGGAACCTTAGCTCTTTCTTGGAGCAATGGAGGGGAAAGACTGTGAAACAGATTGAAGTGCTCTTGGTGGAGAGATACAGTTTCCACACAGGATGGACCACAGTTCGTGATATTAGTAAAGAGACTATATTACAGTTCATGCCTCCTGATTCTAAACTCACTGATGGCGGTTCCTCACACATTATCAACATCCTGAATACAAAGATGCCTTCATAATCCTAATCCAACCCCTTAAATCTTACTTCAGATTTCCTTGTTCCTTTGGAAAAGACAGGCTATTTATATGACATGTGTATTCATCAAGTTGTTTATTGGAGATGCTCCCATTCAGATGTAGCTGAATGTATGACACATATTATCTAAAATTGAACTTTTAAATTGAATCTGATCTTGCTTGATTGATCTTCTATCCTGAAATTAGTCAAGGTCCTCTGTGGTCGCGACTTTGCTTTCGAAAACCCTTCGACAACGGAACCCTGCTTGGAGAATGGCAGGTGGATGAATCTGTCTTTGAAATTGACGATGGTGTTAGATAGATCCATGCTTGGAGAATGGTGGGTGGATGGATCTGTCTCTGAAATTGACAATGGTGTTTGACAGATCCTTGCTTGGAGAATGGCGGGTGGATGGATTTTTCTTTGAAATTGATGATGGTGTTAGATGGATCCCTACTTGGAAAATGGCAAGTGGACAAATCTATCTTTGAAATTGATGATGGTGTTAGATGGATCTGTCTTTGAAATTCACGATGGTGTTGGAAAGATCCATCTTTTGGTCCTTTGCAATTGCCTTCTCCTGCACTATTCCAAATGATCTTCTTCATTCACTTTTTGATTGGGGCTGCCTCGATCTGCTACCTCTGCCTTGTTTCACTTGCATGGTGACATTGTTGCATAAGATGACCCCTCTCTTAGGTGGGTGCTAGTTCCAAGTCACTTGTAGCTTTGAGCTGATGAAGGTTTGATGAGAAAGGGTGGTCGTGTGAGTCGAGGATGATGGGATCTCAGGAGAATCCATCTTGGGAAGAAACGGATCACCCAATTAAGGTGGTGGAGGCCAGAAGAGCATTGCATGGATGGTGGGGCCTTTGAAGTTGGAGGATTGAAGCCTTGTTTGTAGCTGAAAAGAAACGAAGGTGCACTACATGGGGGTGTGCCTGCTTTGCCATGTGGTGCATTGTGCTTGTGCTAGTGGAACTAGGAGTTGGGTCGAACCAAGCCTGTGTGTTGTCCCTCACTTGAGGACCCAGTTTGTGCATAAGGGAGGTGGGGTGCATGTAGCTTAGGGTCATAGGTGTGTTACCTCCCTAGGTATGTCCTACCCTTGATGTGACCTAAGCGTGAAGTGGGGAATCAAAATAAGGCTAGGGGGTTAGGGACATAGCCGATTGACCAAAGCCATTGGATGTACCTAGCTTGAGAACCCCTAGGTGCAGTGACTATGGCCTATGTGGTATAAATTGTTGTTTGTTGTGATATCATTACTTTCTTTCTTCTTCTTCTCTTTTTAATTAATTAATTAATTTATTTATAAATAGCTATGGTGGCACTCCTAGTTATAACCCAGTCCTCTTTTGATGATGCTTCACGGGGTGGCCTAAGGGATTTGCTAAAAAAGGCACAACGTTGCATGTAGCTCTTGAGATTAGCCTTGACATCTAGAGGTGTGGTTGACAAAAAGGGCTGTCAACACCTAGTAAACCGACTATCATTCATGTCTTTGAGCACCTTCATACAGAAAGAGGGTAACATAGCCCTCATCATTAGCCGGGGGCCATGGCACAACTATCTATTCCTAGGTTGAGATAAAAAAAACAGTGGAGGTAAGTGGGCCTCCTCGGCGGCTAGCGGTTGCTTTTGTAGAAACCTAATGGTCCTAAGATAATTACAAGCTGTGATGAAAGTGGGGTCTAGAAAGGATAAAAAATCCTTAAGGAAGCATGTGATTGAAGGATGGAGGTCTCTTGCCTTGAAGGTTAAGCACTCCTCGGGATTCTCTACATTAGCATTGTAGATTTTGGGGAAGTTGTACCTACCATGCTCCTCCCTATTGTAGTCTACTCTGTGCTTGTGAAGGTAGAGCACAACCCCTGCCACCTGCAGTGTACAGTGGCGGATCCTATCAGTGTAGTAATACACGAACGGCTAGGTGGAGCCACCTTTACCCCTAACAACCTCCCACTTAAAGGTGAATCTGTCCCAGTGAGAGAGAAAAGAAAAGAAAAGACAGTACAACATGTACACATGTACAACAAGATGAGAAAAAAATACATCATCTCATCCAATGCCCATCAATCTCTTGAGGAAGGCAAAGTGCTCTGTAGTGAGGCTCTTCGTGAGCAATTCTGCAAGATTTTGCTCAGTCGGAATCTTGACAAGGTCAACAGACCTGTCCTGAATGACCTCACGAATGAAGTGATACCTCAATATGTTTCGTCTTTGCATGGAAGACTGGATTCTTGGCCAACTAAATGGCACTCATAGAATCTGAATGTAGTGTAGGCATAGCATTTGTCATACCAAGGTCTACAATCAAACGGCCTAACCAGATAGCCTCCTTACAAGCCTCTGTGGCTACAATATACTCGACCTCTGTAGTAGAAAGAGCGGTACACTTCTGCACCCTGGACATCCAAGAGATAGTCCCTCCAACATAAGTGAACACATAGCCAGAAGTGGACTTCCTACTATCTGCATGTCCTGCATAATCAGAGTCAGTGTACCCCAGAACTCTTGTATCCTGGCTGCGATAGCAAATACACATATCTACTGTGCCCTTTGTTAGAATATCAAGCTTATACTATTCTCCTGTTAGTATATATGACCGACATTAACCTAGTCCAGCTGTATCAGCAACAAGTGTGGGACATTAAATAAGTCAGTGGTCTTAGACCCAGTGTGAATGGCCCTACGGATCTTAGTACTATTGTATACACTTACTCTATGTGTGTGGTTATGAGATAATGAATGAATGGAAGAAGGCAAGAGCATGTTTGCTCTTCACTTGGTCTCTACCTCTCTCAATCACAACATGGTATCAGAGCCTCATCCATGAGGTTGTAGGAGAATGGGCATGACCACTTGCAGTGCAAAGGCAATGAAGTTAGAAATGACGAAGGAGCTGGAGACCTGCAGATGAAGCCATAGCCAAATGGAAGATATGTATTGATGTCTGTATGCATACGATTGATAGGAGGTCATCAAGGCTTGAAGGAAGGGTTGAAGAGCTTGATTTGAATCATGTTATGGAGTAGATCATGACCAACATTGGAAGCAACAAATAGTGGAAATATATCTGAAATTCAGCGTGGAAAAAAAATAGCGTGAACAATTTGAAAATTAGCGCCTGTAAAATAGCTGAAAATCTACACATGTTTTTTATGGTCAAAGTGATGAAGCATTCATCTATATGCTTGGCATCAATGGTGGCATTTCACTTGGTGGTTGAAGTATAGTGAGCACTGATTAGTTCTTGGCATCTTCCATACTAGAAGCAACAGTAAAAAACGTGAGTATATTCAACATGTAGGCCACATGACTCCCAGGAAAATGCGCCTGAAATATGGACAAACTGGTAGCACCATACCTCCTCAAGATAATACACAAAGGGCGTGTTGGTTGAAGGCTATTGAGTCTATGCAATAAATTCAGTGTTATGGGCAGCATTAGCAGCCCCATGTTCAGCCTACATATAGAAATGGACTGTATGTAAGTTTGAGCCAGATCTGGAATATACTGGCAGACAGTTCTTGTCATTAAATAGCAGAGTTGGCATACACAAGCTTCATGAGATGCCTTACATTCATCATGGCTGGAATGAAATGCCTTTGAAGAGCTAAACTCTCAAATTTGTAGAGAGTTAAGTGGCTGTTTTAATCTTATGACAGTTTGCATTTCGAAGTTGAAAGCCTACAAATGCTTACTTGGTCACACTAAATTTTAGGTGGGTCTTCGTAAATCCAAAGTACTTGTGAAGTACCGAGAGCATTGAATGCTCAAATCTGGACTGATCTGAAGCTAAATAAAAACTGTCATTTATTGGCTACAATTTGTATGCAGTCTGCTTGATCATTGTCACTAATGTGTGTACTAGCAATGATGCTCTATGGTCATGTTTCGACTCCCAAATGTTGTTATACATGTCTTGAGTAATTAGAGACTATTTGGAGCAGGAAACACCCTTGGTTTGCAAGTAAAGTTCATGTTGGAAATTCCAGACTGAAGTCTGTCTACTATAGTTGAGACATATGTATGTACTTACAGTGTCATCTAAAGACAACTATATGCAATGTCATTTAACTCGGATGGAATGACAAATGCTTAGACGTGTTTGGTACTACTTTGAACTAAAATTTATTTCAGTTGCAAAAATTTACTGACATTAATTCTTGCAATCAATAAACTACTGTTATCACTGCTATTTGGAATCCGACATGCATGATGACAAAGAATTTCATGGTGAAATTTGCAGAGACTGAAGTCTATCAATGAATGTTAAGGCATATGTATATGCAGTGAATGTAGTCAATGACATCCACATGTATTGTGAGTGTTCATAGATGTATGAACTGATGTATGGACAGCTTGACATGCTAATAAGCTGAAATCTCACTACTGTTGCAGAGTTTTTTACTCTGTGTCTCTTGGACTGAATTGTCATAAATCCGATACGTTATGGGCATGATATATGAGTGGATATATGAACATACAGATTGCAGATTTGATCATTGTTAGTAGTCTGAATAGAGGTGCATAGTTCATTGACTGCAGGTTCAAAAAGAACTTTGGTCAGTAAATAGAAGTTGGCTTGCAGGAAGTCAGGCAGTGTTGACATCATGGCAAATGTAGATAGAACCGATAACATAACCTAGATTGTGGGGGAAAAGCTTGATAGTAACAATTTTGCCATATGGAAGTTCCGCATGGAGAACTTCCTAATAGGGAAAGGCTACTGGGAGTTGGTGACTGGAACGGAAGCTGAACCTGAGCTCCCAGATCGACCTACGGCTGATCAGAGATGATTACATCGATCTTGGACAGAAAGAGCTTGTAGAGTCTTGCACTAGCTCTCTTTATGTATCTCAGATGCCATGGTAATGCAGATAATGAACTGCAGCTCTCCTAAGAATGCATGGGACATTTTGGTCAAGTACTATGGCACAACCATGAGTGCCAGGAAGATACAGTTGAAGCAGAAGTTCAACAACATGGAGAGAAAGAGCAGATCTATACAAGATTATGTCACGGAGGTTAAGACCATTGCGGATCAGCTGGCATCTGTTGGCTCACATGTTGAAGATGAAGACATGGTTGTTGTGACCTTGAATGGCTTGGGGCCTGAGTATAAGTCTTTTGATACTTCTGTGTCTGTGCAGGCTGAAATGCCTGATTTCAATGAGCTGGTTGCATTGCTTATCCATGAAGAGGTTAAGCTTGGCTTGGATGCAGGATCTAGCATTTCTAAAAATAAGAATGTAGTTTTCTATTCCAATCAACGCGGCCGTGGAAACTGTGGTAGAGACTATGGATTTGGCAGAGGAGGCCAGCGAAATGCATCCTATGGCAATAACAACCAACAGGTATCGAATGCAAGAGGTGGTGGAAACTTTAGAGGTAGGGGGAGATCTAGCCCTAGAGGTAGAGGCTCCTAGCAACAGCAGCGTCCATCTGTCAATTCAAACAAAGATAAGGACTGTCATTTTGCCATTTGTCAAGCATGTAAGGCAGAGTACACATCCATTGTAGTTAGTGCACTCTGATGTTTGGGGGCCAGCCCATAATGCATCCATGGGTGGCTCGAAGTATTGTGTGACATTCATTGATGATTACAGTCGCTATACTTGGGTTTACATTCTGAAGACAAAGGATGAGGTGTTTGCTGTTTTTCAATAGTTTAAAAAGCAGGTTGAAAAGAAATTTGATTACTATATCTCTTGCTTGAGATCAGATAGCAGTGGGGAGTATGTGTCAAATGAGTTTGACAACTTTCTGGCTGAAAATGGCATACGTAGGCAGCTTACCTGCAGCTACACTCCTCAGCAGAATGGGTTAGCTAAAAGAAAGAACAGGGTATTGATGGAAGTTGCTCATACCATGATGAATGAGAAGAAGATGCTGCTCTATTATTGGGCTGAGGCTGTTATGACAGCCATGTATATTTTGAATCGGACTCCCACTGCAGGTATTCATGAGATGACACCGTTTGAGAAGCTGTATGGCTATGAAAGTCTTTGGCTATCTTGCTTATGTGCATATTCCAGATGAAAAAAGGAAGAAGCTAGATCCAAAAGCACATAAGTGTGTTTTCATTGGATATTCACAAGAAAAGAATGCATACAAATGCTATGATCCCTCTACCAGGGAAACCTTGGTGAGTAGGGATGTTATTTTTTATGAGATGGGTTCTTGGTATGTATCACAGGCTACAGTATCATCGGATATGTCTTCCACTCATGTATCTACAGTTGATGTGTAGCAGAGCACTACTATGACAGGCCCTAGTAGTTAGACAATATCTCCATGGATAGGGAGATTGAGGAGCTCACCGTCCACTGACACCAGTCAGTGAGGGGGAGATATGATGACATGGATAGCAAAGGAAAAGAGAAAGTTATTGAGGATGTATCTGAGATGATGACACCTGGTAGAATGACTTCTGGATATGAGTCAGCTGACACTTTAGACAATGAACTTGGTATTCTGACTATTTATACACCTAGCGCAAGGTAGAGCATGTATATTCTGCCTCATGAGAGAGGGGAATCGAGCAGTGCACCACAACTTAGATGCTCATAGAGGGTTAGATACCCTATTGACATGTTGACATATAGTGGCTACACTGCAAAGCATTATGCTTACATGACAAAAGTGATGGAGATCAAAGAACCAGGTACGTATGCTGAAGCAGTGGAAGATGAGAACTGGTGTGCAGCCATGGATGAAGAAATGAATGCCTTGGCTGAAAATAAGACATGGGACCTTGTGCCGCTGCCTAAAGAAAAAAAGACCATTGGCTGCAAATGGGTCTACAAAATCAAATGCAGGTTGGATGGCAGTGTGGAAAGGTACAAAGCCAGGCTGGTTGCTAAGGGGTATGCCCAATAGTATGGACTTGATTATGAGGAAACATTCAGCCCTGTTGCCAAGATGGCAACCATACGCAATGTGATTGCTTTGGCTGCTCTACTAGAGGCTGGAAATTACAGCAGATGGACGTTAAGAATGCATTTCTTAATGGTGACTTAGCAGAGGATGTCTATATGGTTCAGCTAGAAGGGTATGTTCACCCTGATTTCCAGCATTATATATGCAAGCTGAAAAAGGCACTGTACGGGCTGAAGCAGGCTCCGAGAGCTTGGCATGCTAGGATCAGTAACTACTTGTAGAGGTTGGGATTTACTGTTGGTAGGGCTAATCACAGCCTATTTACAAAGAAGACTGACAGTGGCTTAGTAGTGCTAGTCATATATGTTGATGATTTGATAATCACTGGTAATGATGGCTTGGGCATACAACATGTAATGAAGATGTTGAAATCTAAATTTGACATGAAAGATCTAGGTGAATTGAAGTACTTTTTGGGTATTGAGGTAATTAAGGCTGAAAATGGTTTATGGCTGATGCAGAAACATTATGCCATGGAAATGCTGAAAAAGTATGGCATGGCTGAATGCAAACCATTGGATACACCCCTTGATTAGAATGTCAAGTTGG
This sequence comes from Lygodium microphyllum, assembly GCF_053477565.2. NCBI lineage: Eukaryota > Viridiplantae > Streptophyta > Polypodiopsida > Schizaeales > Lygodiaceae > Lygodium > Lygodium microphyllum. The sequence continues at coordinate 69,916,438 of NC_141141.1, forward strand.
ACATTAGCACTGGAGCTGAAATTCAAGATGTGACTATGTACAGGCAGATGGTTGGAAGTCTGATCTATTTGACCATCACTAGGCCAGATTTGAGTTATGCAGTTGGGCTCATAAGTCAATTTATGCAAAAGCCCAGGAAGCCACACTTGGATGCTGTCAGGCGGATTATGAGATATGTTAAGTCCATTGTAGATTATGGGCTATTCTATATGAGAGATAAGCCCTTGAAACTGGTTGGATACACAGATGCGGATTGGGCAAGATGCTCATATGATCGCAAATCTACAAGTGGTTATGCTTTTGGCTTTCGAAGTGGCATGATCAGCTGGAGCAGCAAGAAGCAATCAACGGTTGCATTGTCTAGTACTGAGGCAGAGTATAGGGGTGCTGCATTGGCAGCATGCGAGATTTCATGGCTACTCAAGCTTATGGATGATTTGGATATCCAAGTGAATGCTCCAGTGACCTTATTATGTGACAATCTCAGTAGTATACTCTTGGCAACGAATCTAGTATACCATGCTAGGACAAAACACATAGCGGTACACTACCATTTTATCAGAGAGATGCTTCTTGCAGGGAGAGTAGATCTTATGCATGTGAATACTGATGAACAAGTTGCAGATATCTTTACCAAGTCTTTGGGCAAAGATAAGTTTAGTAGTTTTAGACAACTACTTGGAGTTCATCAGATGATTTGAGCTTGAGGGGGAGTGTTAGAATATCAAGCTCATACTATTCTCATGTTAGTATGTATGACTGACATTAACCTAGTCTAGCTGTATCAGCAAAGTGTGGGACATTAAATAAGTTGGTAGTCTTAGACACAGTGTGAATGGTCCTACAGACCTTAGTACTATTGTATACACTTACTCTATGTGTGTGGTTATGAGATAATGAATGAATGGAAGAAGGCAAGAGCATACTTGCTCTTCACTTGGTCTCTGCCTCTCTCAATCACAACACCCTTCAGGTACCTCATGATACCCTTCATGGCATCCCAATTTTTCTTGCCATGTGTAGCCATATAGCATGCCACAACCCCAACTGCAAAGGCAATATCTGGAGGGGTAGCTATCATGGCATATATAAGACTGCCCATGACTAATACATAGGGAATCTTGGCCATCTCGGCCCTCTACTCATCTATCAGTGGGCAATCGACATGTGAAACCTTTACATGAGAAGGTAATGGACATCCAATAAGTTAACATCCTGAAAACAGAAGCGCTGAAGGACTTTATGAATGTACTCCCTGTGTGACAGATAGAGTAGTCCTTGAGATCTATCGCACGTAATGCACATGCCAAGTATATGAGAGGCATGTCCCAGATCTTTCATCTCAAAGCTCTTCTTGAGCTGAGTCTTAAGAGCATGTAGCTCCTCATGAGGTGTCCCTACTAAAAGCATGTCATTCACATAGAGTACCAAGATCAATAAAGAACCGCCATGGGCTTTTCCGTGTACAAACACGAATCCATAGCACTCGGTTGTAGCCCTGTGACTGCATGAATGCATCAAACTTATGGTACCATTCCCTAGGTGCCTACTTCAAGCCATATAGACTCTTCTTTAGCTTGCACACTAGGTGTTCCTTGCCAGGGTCTGCAAAGCCCTTAGGCTGCTCCATGTAAATTTCATCATGTAAGTCCCTATGTAAAAAAGCTGTCTTAACATCCATCTGGTATAAGTCCAGGTCAAGCTGTGCAACCAAAGCCAAGACTAAGTGTAGGGTGGTCATCTTGACCATAGGAGAAAAGACTTCATCAAAGTCAACACCATGCTTCTGCTTAAAACCCTTAGCAACCAATCCAGCCTTGTATGCCAGCTTGGGGTGTGCAAGGGTACTTTTTAGCTTGTACACCCACTGGCATGGCAAAGCCTTCTTACTCTGAGGAAAGGAAACCAAATCCCAAGTCTGATTCTTATGCAATGAGTCAAGCTCACACTTCATAGCCCTCTCCCAAGGGTGACAATCACCCCTATGCATAGCCTCATCATAAGTGAGAGGCTCTCCTGCATCTGTAACCAATACATAATACATAGAGGGCGCAAAATAGTCAGGAGGTCATCTATCTCTAGTAGAACACCTCAACCCAAGCTCTACTGCCTGATCACATCATGTCTAATATCAGCATGTCTAACATCCGGGCCATGAGCATCAGGTAATGATGCACGCTGTCTAGATGGCTGTGGAGGAGGCTGAACGGGAGCAGGTGGCTCCTCCTAAAAGATAACTCTGTGTACCACAACCACTTTCTCAGGCTGCATATGCATTTTGTTATCTTGAAAGATGACATCATGGCTGTAGATTAATTTCCACACTTGCAGATCCCATAGACGATAACCCATCTCTCATGCATCTCCATAGCCAATGAAAATGCATTTAACACTTTTAGGATCCAACTTATTGCGTTTGTCCTTGGGCACATGGCAGAATGCCTCATATCCAAAGACACGCAAATGATCATAAGAGGGGGGCTTGCCTACCCATATCTCCTCTGTAGCTTGAAAGTCAATGCCACTACTAGGTGACCTGTTAATGAGATGCACTGCAGTAGTAACTACCTCAGTCCAAAAGTGCTACGGTAAGCCAGCCTGGCTAAGCATGCTACGGACCCTTTCCTGAATAGTCCTATTCATGCATTCAGCCATACCATTCTGGGGTGGGGTGCAAGGGGTAGTTAACTAATGCTTAATACCCTGCTCATCACAAAACTGCTCAAAAGCACGTGATACTTACTCACCCCCATTATCTGACCTTAGGCATTTTAGCCTTTTCCCAGACTGGTTCATTGCTAATGCAAGCCAACGCTGAAATGTGTTTAAGACATTGGATTTTCTCTTTATGAGATAAGCCCAAACCTTATGTGAGTAATCATCTATGAAAGTAACAAAGTACTTTGCCCCACTAAGTGATTGACAGGGCATGGGTCCACATACACTAAGTACACAAGAGCCAAGGGCTCATCCACGCATTTCTTACTAGGTTTTTTATGCGTATTTCTAGTCTGTCTACCATACAAACAATGATCACAGGAATCAAAATACAAAGAGTCAAAAGGCAAAAGATACTGCAAAGCACATAGCATTTTCATTCCTTTAAGGGACATATGCCCCAAAGGAGCATGCTAGAGGGATACATGGGGGATAAAACCAACAAACAAAACATGATCCAAGGTAGCTCTAGATACAAGGGATAGAGACTACCAAACTTGGCACCTCTTGCAATACAAAGTCTCCAAAAGACTCAAAATACCCTGCATCATCAAGCTGTCTAGTTGACATAAGGCTGCGAGTCAACATAAGTACATGGCGTACATCATGCAAAATAAAAGAACTACTAGAAGGAAACTACAGCCTAACATCTCTAATGCCCACAATGTCAAGAGACCTATCATCACCAAGACACACAGAATTAGAGATGGTATGATAGGTATGAAACCAATCTCTACAGGATGTCACATGAAATGAAGCACCCGAATCCAAAAGCTAGCACTACACATACATAGAATGTATCTCAGAAGCCTGTAAGGCATCGCATAAAGAAGCTACAAGTATATAATCTTCATCTGAGTCAGTGGCATGTATGACATTAACCTCTTCTATCTTCACACTGGACTTCGCAGGTACAATACTACGCTCAAAAGACTTTTCCTACACTTTCTCTTTTCCCTTTTCCTTGCGCTTATCATCGCACATCTTATGGAACTGCGGCCTAATATGCCCTACTTTCCCACAATAATGATAGGTAAGATTAGACTTCCATCTACAGGACTTACTACAACCACGTGACTTGGACCTGAACTTCTGAGAGTCCCTGCCCTTATGATCATTATCATGTCTGCCCTGTCTGCTACCTCTAACAGTCTATGCATGTGAAGAGCAGGAAGCATCATTGTTTCTCTTGTTGATTTCCTCAATCAATAAAGCACTCTCAACATCTTTGATTTTCAGTCCATCAAGCTTGTTCGTGCATATGGTAGTATGGAAGACATCCCATGATTCAGGCAAGATGCAAAGCAGAAACAATGGGTGCAAGTTATCTTTGAACTCAATATCTTGTGACAACAAATTCTTCATGATAGCATGAAACTGACTGAAATGAGATGATAGGGATGTCCCCTCCTTCATGCAAAGGTCCATTAACTACTTCAGCCAATACATTTGTGACGCAGGACTCTACTGCGCATAAATCTCTTGAATCTTCTCCCATAAATTCCATGCACTCTAATTCTCATCTTCAACAACATTATGATGGACCTCTTCTAAGTGTGACAAGATAATGGTAGACTTGCATAGCTCATCAACTTCCATCCAAACATCATCATCCATATCCTCGCGTTTAACATCCTTGAAATGCAAGGGTTTAATCTGCAAAATTTACACCAAAACCTGGCATATCTAGGACTTCCAATACCCATAGTTGGTACCATCCAACTTGGCAATGTTAAAGAGAGCTGTGTCTTTTAGATGACCGGCCATACTGTCTCAAATCAAAGCAAAAAAGGAAAATTACAGGTTGTTGTAATTAGTAGAAAATGCAATAAGACCACTGCTAAAACTAGCTAAAAGAGTGGATTTCACCAAGAGAATTACCTATCCACCAAACATGACCAAGATAACATCAAACAGTAAGCATTGCCCTCATACAAGTGCTCAAAATCTGCAGATTTCAGCTTGCTGGAATAAGTTACAGCAATATGTAAGACTATTTCAAAGTGAAGCAATCATTGATACATATGTCATTGCAACTGCCAGGTAGCAAGATACATCCAACAGTGAGTGTCAAGGGGCAAGAAGGTACCAAGAACTGTCAAACCAATAACCTATTAGGCAAAAGACATCTCGTAGGTCTAGAAGTCATCCATGTAATGGGTCTCGGGGTAAGAGAAGAGAGCACAAGCATAGCTGATAGAGCAAGAAGCTCAATGCATAACTATCCAAGATGCATACAAAACTGACAAAACCTCTGACAGAGATAGGTGCTTGCCCCGATAGGCGTATCAAATCAGCCCACTACAGACTAACTGCAGACATAAGGCTCTCAAGAGAAAAAATGCATGTAACTGTCCCACAAGCTCAAGCTCAAGTGTAAGTAAAACTGTGCGTACATTCGAATATGCCAAGAGGCTCCCATTGGAAGTAAAGTCAGATGCAAATAGAGCAAGCAATGTTCAAATACATCGAGTACATAGCATCAGACATGCCAAATCCCAGTAGGGTACATCTGGAGCATAAATCCCAAGCTATCTCAAACCTGTAAAGCATAAGCTTGAAAGTATTCAAATAGCATGTAACTAACAACCAAATGTAATGCCTAGTAGGTCCAAAATGCTCAAATACATTTGAAGATGAAGCTCCAAGGGACTGTCAAGCATGGGCAAACCAAGTGGCATCCATATCTGACCAAAGCATAAATGCTAGAAGCCTAAATGTCAAGTAGTGACAATAGGCATAAACCGGTCCAAAGTATGCCAACTGAAGCCAAATGCCAATGAATAACGACCAAGGCAGAGCCTAATCCAAGCTCAAAAGCATTTTGGAATAAAAAAGAAGCATTTGATAATCTCCAAATACATCGATATGATCATTCAAATCTCCAGTAAGCACCCCAAATCCAAGAACCAATGCATACACCAACTAAATGAGCTTCAGCCCACTGTATTACAGCTGCATATTTATGTCAAATGAAGCTCAATCGGTGCCCAAATCTGCTCCAAATCAGTCCCAAAGCATAGACATAGCATCCCATAACATCCGGGCATCACCGGGCATCAATAGGCATCAAATGGGCAATGTCAAGAAGCATCAAACAGTAAATGTCATGTGCTGCCATGTTTTGATAGTCTTGGGACTGTGTATACAGCAATAGCTGAAGGTGAAAGCACTCGAATCGATCATCGAGATCCAAGAACTAATGTCGGAGAGTCCAACAATGATCGAGAAGATTGCCAATAGTGCGGGAAAGCCAAGGAAGTAGCTGGAAATGCTAGGAAGAGATTAGCCTAGCCCCCTAAAAATGTACCGCATTTTGCACTGGCTGTTCCTGGGGGCTAGGGGGGTCTTGAGCAGTGCTTTGGAGCACTTGGCAATGTTGAGGGGGCTCTGATGCAGCCCTGAAAGGTGCCAATTGAAGGCCGAAAGGTTAGGGAGGAGACGAGAGATCAAAACATGCCTGCAAATGAAGGTGCCATGGCTACCATTGAAGCTCGAGTTGAAGCTCTTCAAATCGGGGCTGAAGAGAATGCTAGGCAAGCTCCAATGCCTTTGCTCTGATACTAGTTGAAAGGGAAGTGGAACCCAGGAGGAAGAAGCTTGGCGGTGAGAACTACGGCGGATGGAGAGCAAGAGCAAGAGAGAGAGTGAAACTCAAAGTGGAAACTTCAACAACCACAATGTGTGGCTGGGCCTTTCTTTATTCAAATTATCACTAAAAGAATAAAGAATAAGTGATTGTGATGAGTGCCCGCCACCTGTAGTGTATAGTAGCGAGTACTATTAGTGTAGTAATACGCGGGTGGCTAGGCGGAGATGCCTTTACCCCTAACAAAAGAGACAAACAGTCTCTAGTGCTCCTTACCTTGCAAACTTAATGGAGGATGTCTTGATATCCTTCTATGAGATTCGTTGCACTAAGTTCGATAACTTATAAATTGCTGAATGTATCTCTAGAGTGAGACATTGTATGATTCTGATTCATAGTATGAACTAATAGAAATTTAACACACTATAAAGCATATATCAACACAAGATAAAGAAATATTGGTATATCATACCCATCAACGTGTGCATTTACTTCACCAAGCGCTTCTCTTTACTGGATAGAATCCAAGGTAGTTGCACATGGCTATTAGAGCTCTCTAGCCAAAGAACCTTCATCTTGGCTACCTCCTTCAAATCCATCAGTGCCCCCAATTTGTCTCTCTTTCCTTTGATACGGTCCCATAACAAGTTGTCACTATTCTTGAAAATGTGCATGGGATCCAACAAATGGTTAATTTATAAATATATACAATATGGCAACTCATAGAAAATTGAACATTATCGAATTCCACTTAGAAGTGATTCCTTGTGGATCATCTTCCACTCAAAGTAGCTTTGGGCATTTATTTGTACATGGGATCACCCAAAGAAATCTTTTTCTCAAACTATGGCCCTCCAACAAGAAGGTAAAATACCCCTAATAGACCATTTTCTTCATGGTCCATGATCTTTGGCAGTCTAACTTTGGTCCACCAAACACAATGGATATGCATAGTAATCTGAGTTGATAAGGCATATCACAATGTTCATATCTACTCAATACAAATATAAACAAGCCATGTTAGATACCAGCAACAAGAATGGAAGCTCATATAACTAAGAACTCCCCAAAACCTTGAAAAGTTATGCATGGTCCACATAAGAATGGCTTGTATATTAATGGACCACCTTCCATGCTTGCTCAAATCTTCCATATAGTAATTCTCTCCTTCCACAAAATCTTGATCTCATCAACTATAGATAGAGATAGATGTCCATATAGCTAACTTTATAGCACGAGGAATGAGCAAGCTAACGATTAGGTGTCCTTTCTTCATAGAAAGCCATGGTGGGATGTTGTAGTTCATAAGGACTATTGGCCACACACTATGAGAAGTCAAGCAAAGTCTAAATGGATTCACACCATCCATAGCAAGACTGAGCCAAAGATTCATTGACTCTCATGCAAAGCTTGGAAAGATAGAATCAATGTAACCCCATGCTTCTGATTCTGCTAGTATTCGTTGAATTCCATTTGTAAACTAAATTTATGCATGCCACATTGTCAAGTTCATTGTACCTAATTTGTAAAATATGTGATGGATATGTGGTATAAGTGAAAATTGTCTGAGAATCTTCTTAGGGATGGTTTGTCCCTAAAGGTCTTATCAATATTTGTAAGCACCACACTTCTAACATGTTTTCATGGACTCGTATTCTCCTCAAAAGAGCACATATTCATTGACATATGCATGAATGATATTATAATCCATGCCTAGTTGCTGTAAAACTTGTCTTGTATCGTCAAGAGACTTGGGCATCATGTTTTTAGATGGTAGTATGTGAAATTTTAGTAGCCTGAAAAAAAACCAAATGCCTTGAAGAAATAAAAAGCCTTTATTATTTATATATGAAAGATAAAGGAGTGTATTATGTATCTAAATAACTTGATCACACTTGCATCACTCTGTGACAAAAGATGGATCTAGAGCATAGCACTAACTACGAAGGACAGAAGTTGATAACAAGACCCATAGTGACATAGACAAGAAGACAAACTATTGCTCAAGTGAATTAGGTTCCAAGATGCAGGCTTGGACTCATAAACACAATCTTGAGTTGACCATGACAGAGACACACAATGAAGTACAAAGTACAAAAAGCATTGCTTGAAAAATGAACCAAGTACATGTCTTCATAGCTTTTCAGCTACTCCACTCTCCTCACTGTGCATATGGGATTCAAGACATCTCTTCCTGGAGCATACGTCAATCACGGAAGTTACAATGTGAACGAGAGTTACGAGCCATATTAATCATTAGTGTTAATGTGTATAGTATGGATGGTCCAAAAATATTAGATTTTTGAACAAAAACTAGCAGATTTTAGATATTAATTATTGTAAATATCCTTAAAAACTATGAAGAATTCTAAAACAAGATGTCATGTTTAAAAAAAAGCAAGTGGTATTTTTCAGCTTGTTTTGGAGACTTAATATAAAAAAGAAGGATTGGCAAAATTGTGCACGCCATGGTCGCAGTTCATAGGCAATAAATAACACTTCAAACAAGAAGAAAAAGTGATCTGGAAGATTTCTAAGCAAGTGTCTTGAGGTTTTATTCCCCTTTTGGAGCATCACTGATTTTTCCAAGATCCCCTCTACAAAGAGCTTTTCTTCTCAACCATAACCCTTCTCTAATTCACTATACATAAGAGGCATGGGGAGTAGTTTAAATAAGCACAACGAGACCTCAAGAGGCTGCGAGAGAGAGGTAGAGAGAGGGATGTATGCATCGATCAGTGTCTCCATCTCAGGCTCCAAGATTTGAGGAAGTTTTGGAAGGTCCCCAATGTATTTTGGTGTTAAGGGTGCATTGCTTGGAATGAATGGGTACCTTTTTGTTTAAAAAAATTACACATTTAATATTCTTAAAATTTATTTAAATTAGAGTTTGATTGCAAAGCTTGGTAAACAATTTCCTCATTGTTAACTCAAAGTCCAAGATAGCTTGATTGATGATGTTCACAAGCGATGTTTTTGTCAAATTACAAGCTTGCACTGATGAGTGCAAGGACATGTGACATGGTGATTGAGATATGCCTCTCGATCTCTTACGTCATTACCCTAATTTCTTCTATGTCATAGCAAACAATACACCTCTCTCTCTCAATTCCTCACTCCCTCTCTTCTTCCCTCTCTCCCTCACTCCCTTTATATTCTTGTTTAGTTCTCTTTTTGCCTCTCTCTCTCTGTATCTATATATATCCCTTTCCCACTCTTTTTCTTCCTCCCTCTCTCATTTCTCTCTATCTCTCCCTCTCCCCCTCGCTATTTCTCTCCCTCTTTATCTCCATGTTTCTATTTCTCTCCCCATCTTCAGGTCTTTATCTCGCTCTATCCCTTTCTCTCTATTTATCTCTCACTATCTCTATGTATCTCTCTCACCCTCCCTATCTCCTTCTTTCCCTCACTATCTCTATCCATTTTCCTACTCCTACCTCTCCCTATTCCTCTCTCTCCCCTTTTCTCCCTCCCTCTCTATTTTTTCTCTCCCTTGCTACCCTCTCTCTACTTATTTCTACCTTTCTCTCTTTATTTTTTTCTCTTCCTTCCTAGAATATTTATATCTCCCTCTCCCTCTCTCTCTATTTTCCTCTCTCCCTCCCTCTTCATCTCTCTCTCTCCGCCCTTCCCTCCTCTCTCTCTCTTTATTTTTCTCTCCCTCTATTTTTATGGTATCCTTTTTATCTCTATTCACTTTTCTCTCTCCATTCCTCTCATTGTTTCTCTTTTTTATTTTTCTCTCTCCTTCCCTCTCCATTTTTCCTCATTTTTTGAAATTCCTCCCTCTCTCTATTTCTCTATCTCCCTCCATCCTCTTTATCTCTATCCCTCCCTCTATGTGTATAAATATATATGTACATTTACATACATACACGCATCTACATACATACATACATACATCAATCCATCCATTTTCCCTCATATATTATATATATATATATATATATATATATATATATATATATATATATATATATATATATATATATATATACTGTGTGTGCACGTGAGCTCGTGCTTTGAGCTCTCTCCCTCTCTTTCGTTCTCTTTTGTTTATTAATTGTTATGAAAATGAAAATGTCATGCTTGGATTTTCATTGTTTTTTTCTCTCAATATACCATCACTATGTGTAGCTAAAATTATTGCTATATTCCTCAGCATCACTATATGCATCACAAATAGCAATGCATATAAAGGTGCTGTTAATGATGCATACAGTGATGATTTTAGTAACAATGCTAATTCTTGTAAAAAATGACCATAACTATGGTTGGGTTTCCTTGCAACATTTACCTTTGATGATGTTATGTCAACGCAGTTGTCTTTGAGAGGCACCCAATGGAAAAAACTCTCATATTATCATTCATCTCAAGATAATAACTCACTATAGTGATGGTTATCCAATGAACATGCAAAATGCATGCTATTTTTGTATGGTTCATTTGTGTTATGCCTTTAGTAGCGTTATTCACCATCATCATCAAAGAACTTCTTAACTCATGTCTGGAGTGGGGTACCTTGAGCTAGCTAAGTGTGTTATAGGTGTTGGATAATAGAGTGTTCTCAACTTTACCTATTGATGATTGCATAACTTAATAAGTTAGATGAAGTGAGTTATTGAAACAACTCTCTTCAGGCACGTAGTGTAAGGCCTAGTATTTGCTTGCACTCAAATTTTGCCATTGCTAAACATATTTTCTTCCTTAGCTTTGCTTCATCCATGGCTCTTTCAAGCACCTAGTGTATGTCCTAGTATTTGCTTGCACTCAAAATTTTCCATCGCTAAACATATTTGCTGCCTTAGCTTTGCTTCGTCCATCGACATTGATGCTGAAAATACCTTGCATATTCTCATTGTGCCTATTTGTTAAAAATGAGAAGCTGCTACATAGATTATCCATGTTAAATTAAGTTAAGCGCAATAAAGATAGGAAAGGAGCTACCGAACATGAAATGGAAGGTGAAGATGAGAGAGAGAGAGAATTAATTACAGAAGGTGATCGCACATGACAAAGAGTGATCTATAACTTTGTTAGCATCAATTGTGGTAGGGGATGACACACAATACATAGAGAGCTACATGAGAGAGAGAGAGTATAAAAATCATCATGGAAAGATGGGAGAAAAACAACTGCAAACCAAATAATCTTTTAAACAAAGGAAAAAGAATTCTCAAATAAGATTAAACAACAAACTAATCTTGAGGTTTGCTTTGTAAAAAAAAAAAAGGTTCTTATTCTTGACACTTCATGCTGTACCAACAAACCATGCTTTTACCCTCCTCTCTACTATGTTTAGGTCCTATGTTTCCAATATGATGTACTGATGCAATTTTTACGACTATTAAACTCTAAATTGTTATTTCTTATGAGAAACGAAAAACGCGCAATGTACATGACAACCGATAATTTTGACGCCCGAACACATGAAAAAACTACTATAAGGCTTTTCCATGATAAAGCACGATCGGACATCCCGACGTTCAAAAGCCAACACTCTCTGTGTCTCTTTACTTGCGCGCGCGTGGGTGGAAAATCTACAGAAGTAGAGCACGATCGAAGCTATGACGTTACGGAACAAGAAAAAAAGCTTTACTATTGAGCACTTACAACTTACAACGGAGTTTGCAGCAGTCCTTGCCAATACAAGTCGACCTTAATATAGTAACTGAAGTGGTGTGCAAGCAGGGCCTAATTAATTATTGTGCAAGTGGACTAGCAGAGGGAGAACAGCTAGTACTTGAGATATAGTTATCTACGATATCATGTTGTAGATGTTAGCCGACATCCCTGCAACTGCCGCAGTAGTTGAGGGTGGCCTCGCAGTTGTTGAAGGCATGGCTGCCGCAACGGCCGCAGGGCTGAGAGTTGTAGATGTGGGCGAACTGCTGCTTGAGTGAGGCACCACTAATGGACTGGTAGGAGCCATCGCAGCGGTAGATGGCGGTGCAGTAGCCGGCCACTCGGGAGGTGTAGCCGGAGTAGGTGGTGCCGTCGTCGTAGCGGTTGTAGGCGGTGATGCAGTCGTTCTTGCTCACCTGCCCGCAAAGCCCCGACCCGGCGAAGTTGTCTGAGTAACCCAGCGCAGGCCTCGACACTAGATCATTACCCACTACTACTACCACGACAAGAAGAAGACGAAGAAGAAAGAGCTCACTACTACTGCCAAGGCGCAGGCCCCTCAGCACTATCTCCCACGGGGTCTTTAAGACCTCGAGGAGTTGGGATCAACGGCTCTCATTGACCCCGAAAAAAGGCACGCATCCGAGCTGCTACTTTATGCAGAAGTAAACCCAACCAGATTTAAAAACTCAACCAGCAAATGGAAACCTAACCAACTAGAAAATGGGATCTGACGGAGGAACGGCGTCTCGAAATTCAGGGATGCATACAAAAGTAAACCCATCCCAGGGTTATAAATGCAACGCCAACCGTTGAAATTGATTGCATGGGCTGGCAGTAAGAAGATAGTAGATTCTGCGGGGCCCACTATCTCTAATACAAGTTTTTGAATCCTATACCACAAGTAAACCTAGACATAAATAGTAAACCCAGCCATTAAAGTAAACTGTGTCGACTTGGAACCGAAAGCCGAAAAGCTCTCGGTATTACCCACACGAAAATCCTGCACGCAGGGCGCATTCGTGTGTTATTTTCTTGCACGCAGGGCGCATTTGTGTGTTGTTGTGAACGGAGGTTTGAGGCCCATATTGCAAGCGCATACAAGCTCACGAGATCATTGGAACAAAGGTTTGAGGTTCATATTGCGATTTCTTGCTCATGGCTTCCACTACAAGGTGCATATCTCTCTCTCTTTCTTCCTCTCATATTTGCATTGGGTGCATTGTGACATTGGAATGATGTTTTGGTGATATATACGTATGTAGTCAACATGCATGGATTATGGAAAGTGACATTGAGATCGATGATCTCGACACCGATGAAGAGACATCAGATGGATCATCAAGTGATGAGGTTGAGATGCTTGATTTCTTAAGTGGAGACAATGATTGGGCACCACAAGAAATCACTATCAATGCACCAAGCCCAGCTACCTATACCTCATCGAAGTACTTCTCTTTCAATAGAGAGACTTACGGCTTGATGGTTAGTGATTTGAGTGGGCAGAAAGCCATCACATTGGAGGTGCTCAAGCAACTCCATAGGAGGGAGTTGCTCGACTTGAAGAAGTGGAGAAGAATCAGAGAAGGTCTTTGCATTGGAAGAAATGGCGATGGACACATTACATTGGCCTTGAAATCAGAGCCATCATTGCGCATTGCATGTATAGAGGAGTGGGAGAGCATATTCCTTGAAAATCACATAAACAAGGTTACAGGTGCTCATGAGGGTATCAATGTCACAATTGATTCCATCAAATCCACGTGGTGTACTGACTTGAGAAGGCATGGCATTCCTCTTGCGTATGTGAGAGATCTCATCGGTGGGTGTACTTGCAAGGTGTTCACAAGGCCCCATGATTATAAAGGCCCATTTCTAGTTCATGGGAAGATTCTGGAAAGAAGAGTACCCATCTTGGAGCTTACTATAGATAGATCTCTTGTTGAGTGGAGGCTTCAAGAAATCATGCTTGAACACAATGTTAGGTTGGGCAAGGTCCGCTCAACCAAAAAGCATGGTTTAGAGAAGACAACAGTGGAATATGCATGTCATCACAGTGGTAGAGCAACTCGAAAGGGCTCCCAAATCCGTAGGTTGCGAACCTCGAAGAAATGTGATTGCCCTTTCAAGGTGCAGATCGAGTACAAAGACAATCTCCATGATATCACTATACGTGTCCATGGACCACACGAGGGTCATGTACCTGGATCTCGTGCTGACTTGTATCACTTGCCACTGCATCCAGCTGTGATTGATTGCTACAAGGATGACCTGTTTGACGTTGGGACATGTCACCACATCGCGAAGATGAGCCTAACCAAGGAGCGGTTTCATTTGAAAAATGCATCTCCATTGGATCATGTCATTTATAGGTTCTTCATGATACCAAGGGAGGTACAGACACTATCATACCAAATGCGAGCTAAAGGTATGTTACTTTCTAAGCCATTGTTCTATGATACTAGGTTTCTTTTGAGCGTCAATGTTCTGCGTGTCGTCTTGCTGCAGGCAAACTTTCGAAGGATGATTGGACGGCAATGTATTTGGAGGCTTTCCGTCTACGAGATCAAAACAAGGTATTTGTCATATTCTCATTAATGTTTATAAGCTACGAAAATTAGTACATCTATTTGATAGTATCATCTACATGGTCTTTTAGGTACTCTATTGCCAGCCATACAATCCTCATGCCATAGAGGACAAGGACAAACCATTCGTACTGATAGTCCAGGATGAATGGATGTTGCAAATGAGTAAGAGGTTCTCAAAGAACAATGCTTGGGCAATCGATAGCACATTCAAGACCAATGTGTTTGGTCTTCCACTTTATGCAGCAGTTTTACCAAGCCAACATGGGGTGGGTATCCCTATTTGGTTTATGCTATGCACTAGTGACAATGGGTCAAACCAAGAGATTATGGCTTTGCAAATCACCATGAGACTAGTCCTCTCTAGGATGGGAGATATTCGCCCTGCTGCGCTAGTGATTGATAAGTCCTAGCCAGAGCTGGAGGCGCTCTCGAAGGTTGTTCTAGAAGACCTTCATTGTTGGACCACTGACTACCTTCGTGGCAACAAACGTCAATGTGCATGCCATATTATTCTATGCTGGTTTCACACAAAGAAAGCATGGGTTGAAAATCTCTTGCCACAGGTACAACTTTTTAATATCATTTTACTTTTAAGCATTACCTTTTTGTGAATTCCATGAGCTTGACAGTGAGTACTTCACATGTTCTTGTGTGAATCAAGGTCCCTTCAGATGAGCGCGATCATGTGTATACCTCTTTGTCCAATCTTATGCATTGCCCTACGGAGTCGCAGTTTGATGATATGTTTGAGCAATTGCTTCATCATTATTCCGCTCATCCAAATGTGGTCCGATACGTTACCAATGGATGGTGTGGGAAAGATTGTACTTGGCATGCAAGATGGCCCAAGTTTGGTTGCATGTTTTCACATGGCAATGTCGACACAACCAACCTCATTGAGAGACTTTGGCAATATATCAAGTACACTCTACTTGATGCTAGGATCAACAGGTCCATTTTGGATCTGCTGCACGCCCTTGTCGGTGACTCGTCATCGAGGTCTAGAATAGGTGGATCGGCTCTGGAGTTTTTCAAGCAAAAGCAAGAGATAGGTAATGTGGACAATTTCCTTTCTATTTCCACATTTGACCTTTCCTTGAAACACATTGTTGTCTTATACATGTTTTTTATGCCAGCTGATTCTGAGCGCTTTAAAGTCTATGGGTTAAGCAAGAGTCATACGGCTAGATTGGCAGCAGGGGAGAAGATTCTTCAGTGGTATGAACAAGATTCCTCCTCTCTTCAAGTCATTAACGAGGGGACCATGTTGTTTAAAATAGCGAGCACAACCCAACATGCAAAATGGTATCATGTAAGTGTACAATCAAACTACTGTGATTGCCCTGATTGGTCGACTGATTGTAAACATCTTCATGGTTTGAGGCTCATCTTGAAGAGCCATTTTCCTCACCTTCATGAGGTTCTCCCCATCATCGATAGTGCGTATGCCTTTGATGATATAAAGGAAAGACCAGGTGGCGACGAAATCCCAGGATTGGAGAGACCAGGTTCCGATGGTGGTGTGCAGGAAGGGGATCTCGTGTCCTCCATCGCAGACGTAGGAGACCATGACGTAGGAGACCATAAACCATAAACCATGATATAGGAGACCATAAACCATTACATAAGAGACCATAAACCATGATGTAATAAACCCCAAACCATATCATAAAAGCATTACCTTGACATAAAGAAACTTGACATAAAAGAAACCTTTACATAAAAAAGCTTAACAAATGAAACCTTGCATATGTACCACTACATAAGAGACCATAAGACCTTGATGTAATAAACCATAACGTAATAAACCATAAACCATGACGTAAGAGACCATAAACCATGATGTAATAAACCCCAAACCATAGCATAAAAGCATTACCTTGACATAAAAGAAATCTTTACATTAAAAAACTTAACAAATGAAACCTTGCATATGTATCATTACATAAGAGACCATAAGACCTTGACGTAATAAACCATGAACCATGACGTAAGAGACCATAAACCATTACATAAGAGACCATAAACCATGATGTAAGAAACCCCAAACCATAGCATAAAAGCATTACCTTGATATAAAAAAGCTTGACATAAAAGAAACCTTTACATTAAAAAACTTAACAAATGAAACCTTGCATATGTACCATTACATAAGAGACCATAAGACCTTGACAAGTGAGTACATGTCTGCCGCAAACCAAGTACATGACCATAAGTGAGACCATAAGTCCACGACTGCCACAAACCAAGTAAATGTCCATAACTATATAATCCACACAATATCACCTCTCCAACACTCCAAGTGTCCCACTGGTAAAGGTCCTCCTTCAAAGTTGTAACATAAGTGGCATTGAATCATTTTCTTGTTAACTGCAATATGATAAGTTGATTATGGATTGACGTATGCACACTAGACCATTCAAAGTCGCATAGCAAAAGCAATTATACCAGTATAGGCTTACCCAGTTTTTAGTTGGTTTCCCAACCACACCACCCTTGATGAGTACTCTTATGTAAGCCATCACATAGAATCCACAATCTACTGCATTTGTTTGTTGAGGGGCCTGTGAAAAGAGATTCTTGTCATCTTTATGTGAACAACCCTATGCTATATTTCTAAGTGACAGCATTACTTTAACACTATAGTGGCACACCTTAATGTGGATGAGCTTCATTTTATCCACGTCCGATAAAAACTTGGCGCACGCTGGGTCTGTACAAAGCCTCGACAATGCAAACACGGCTCTAAAACACAGACACCAAATCAATGAACATAATACATATGTGACACAACATATTACATGGATGCATATAGATTGTTAAGATACTTGTGTACATAGGGTAGACATGCCATGAAATCAGTGCATTCCAATGAGTCAAGGCATAGGATGGTGCCGTGATCACCAGGTAATTTTTCAACCCTTTTTAGCATAGGGTTGAAGACCACAAAAAGGCACCAATGTGACCTGTACATCAAAGATTGCTATTAAAACTAGTGCATCAAAGGGCTATGATTTGTCATTTCCATTAAGTATGCATAAAGGGACTACAAACCTCACAAGCACTGGAAGAAATATAAATGTAGCCCTCGTGGGATCGCAGCTATCAAAGTAATTTCTCAACGACACACCATCGTCTTGTGGCTCAACCATATTGATGTATGGAAACCACAGACTATCCACAAAACATACATCATGCACGTGCTCTCTTGGAATCACATACTCCATCCAACTATGAATGAAAGCCAAAATTAGTTTAGTAAAATAACAAAACCCCTAGCCCTAATCATTAGGCAACCACCAAGAAAGCTATAACTAGTTTAGTAAACTTACATGGCGAACAAATTCATAGTACAGGTGGATGCTCCCTCTACGCACTGCATTGCATCCAACAAAGCATGGTCGACATCTACACGGAGTTTTGAACATAGAGCCACGAACTCGATATGTACGGAACTCGCTAACCTAAAATAATATCAGAAAGCAACCACACACAATGCAACCCAGCACAAGTACAAGAAATACAATACAATGAAAGCATTACAATTAATAAGAACGCACCTTGAGGTGGTACTTTTTTGCCCCCTTGTCTTGACAGGAGAGCCATTCTTAAAGATGTCAACCAAACTACATCCAATTGTGAATATGCAATGGGGTGTGTCGCTTGGATACTCAAGAGGGGAGGAGATGGTGATTGAGGTGGGTCGAGGTGATAGGAGGAGCGACGTGAAGTGCTTACTCCCCTCGCCCTACAATGCCATAACCATAAACATAACCATAACCATAATCCTAAAGCATTAACCTAACATGACATAACATAACCATAACCATAACTATAACCATAACCTAACATAACCATAGCACAACCATGACATAACATAACCATAACCACAACTATAACCATAACCTAACATAACCATCGTAATCCTAGCATAAGCATAACATAATCCATAACCATAACCATAAACCACAAACTTGCCCATAAACACCATATTGGGGAATATGGGAATTTCCCATAAGTTTGGGACATGTGGTCAAATCTTTGGATTTATCATAACTTGAACACTTTAACTCCAAATCGAGCACTCTATAGCTCAATAGATTCCATTTTTCAAGCACTTTCCAATGATAGGTCACATCATATGGTTTTGAGAAACTTATGGGCATGTTATCTGACTGCCACCTTTTTACTATTAAAAAAATGAGAATTGGGAGATTCCCAAACTCACTAATATTGTGTTCATAAACTAACATGAAAATCCATAACATCGCCAGTGGATGGAGAACCAGTCCGCAACAAGCTATCCATCTCTATCTGAAAGTTTTGCTCCACTGTTTGTAACTCAGGATGGTGGTCTAGGACTTGACCCTCATCATCAATATGAGGCACATCCTCAGACTCTCCTGTGTGAGGCCGTTTCTAAGGAAGGCAACTTGTGAGTGCATATACATATATAAAAAATGATAAACTCAAGGCCAAGGTAATAAAATTGCATTCGCATATGACACTATAGAAGGGAAAACAATATCAGGTAAGAGACTTAAATATTTTTGGTAGCCATCCGCTATTCGACTATGAGTTCTCCACACACGCTCATCTCTTTTGGAATCATATTTGCCCATCTGTCTACTCACAAATGCCTCCACATACTCCTGCCTCTCCATGGTATGCTTAGCATCTTCGAGTAAGTCCCATAATGAGCTCGCTCTCACATACTGAGCCTTCTTGTACTTACTCCGGGCCAAACCCAACTTTCTTTCAAGGTTAGAGAACCGAGCCTCTACCTGGTGGTGCCAAGCACCAATAGTATGGCGAGTATTCTGTGTGCCTATAGGACAGCCGGTCTTTCGACATGGAATATCAAACTGAATACCATGCTCATCCTTCAAATGCTCGCTTATCCTTGCCCGTCCCTTTATGTTGGCATGCCTCTTCGGACAAAGGATATTAGCACGACACTAACAGGCAAGAGACCCATCACGCAGTGTGATCTCCATGTATGGTGGGTTTTCTTATGTAAAGCGACATTCTATTAAGTATCACATCTTAAGAGTATACTTACTAACAAAATCGAAAGTAGGATAAACATTTACCTGAGTGTAGCGTGGCACATCTCTTTCCATGGATGTCTGAGATGCACCTGCCGCAAGAACCCCTCTACGAGTACATCGAGGAGATGATGCAACCTAAAAAAAAGAAATGGATCTACACAATATGTGAGAAATCAATAATGAACGTCAAGAAAATCCTAAACTAATATTAAATAAGGCATCTTACTCTGGTATTTTTTTGGCGAATGGGCATTTGACAAAGGATGGCTGCAAGTGTGTGGAGCCATTTGCCAGATGTAAAAGCGTGTCTACCTACTCATAACCATAACATAATCCATGTTAGAAAACAACAAAAAGTGAGTAGTTTATAACTACTCATAACCAAGTACATGTCAACTAAGTACAAAGGAAGTGAGTACTCCATGACATAATCCATGACATGGTATGATACATAAATACTCATAATCCATAATAAAATCCATGTCACATAATCCATGACAAGTACA
Organism: Lygodium microphyllum; assembly: GCF_053477565.2. Taxonomy (NCBI): domain Eukaryota; kingdom Viridiplantae; phylum Streptophyta; class Polypodiopsida; order Schizaeales; family Lygodiaceae; genus Lygodium; species Lygodium microphyllum. The sequence goes on from NC_141141.1 coordinate 69,936,518, forward strand.
TTACAACAAAAAGTGAGTAATTCATAACTACTCATAACCATGACATAAACCATGTAACATAACAGAATCCATAAAGTAATCCATCATAACAAGTACATGACAACAAGAAATGAGTAATTCATAATATGTAGCATTTATTATTCAATACTATCTTACTAGTGATCTTACTAGCAATCCGATTAGCTAGAGAAACCCAAGTACATGACAACAAGTACATGACCACTCTAATATGTAGCGTTTATTATTCAATACTATATTAGTGATCTTACTAGCAATCTGATTGGCTAGAGAAACCCAAATCCTAGGTACATCAATGGCTAACTAGAGACTCTATCACCTATCTAATCATATCCTTAGCAGGCATGGTTATCATGCCATAGATATGCATGTACCCAACTATAGTAGGCATGGTCAACTCTAATCTATCTAATTAAGCCATATCTAGATTATTTTTGCATTGAATAATTTCACTAAACAATGAGTCCACCTCCATTATGATGTCCATTAATATTCATATAGACATGTAATTAGCATCATCATCTTTGTCCAGCATCTTTCGACGAGCTACGTTTGTTATTATAAGTGGTTTTTGCATAGACAACTCCTCTAGTGTTGGAGGCACATCTTGACAGCAACAAAATTATTCAAGCAATGGTTAGTCACGTACACCTAGACCCCATAGCCCTTGTTATTAATCTTACAATAAATATCTCTTATGTATCATCATTCCATTACCATGAGAGTGCAACAAACCATAGCAATAGAAAGAGCTTTAAAAATTACAATCACAACAACAAGATAATATATTTGGAATGGAGGACAAGATCGATTGTTTGGAAGGGATGACAATAGCATACCCAAGAATGATCCTAAATGTCACTCATTTGTCCTCTACAAGTCATGTAGTTGGAAACATAAAAAATAGTGTGCTTTCTTACTTCATGAGACATGTTTCGTAAGACACGATTTCATAAGACTCATGTGGCATAATCAAGAATCAAGACCATTCTAGGGCCCTACAACAATGCTATGGATTAAAAACATAGTGTAGAATTATCTTTTTGGCATCTTTCGAAGAGCTACGTTTGTTATTATAAGTGCTTTTTGCATAGACAACTCCTCTAGTGTTGGAGGCACATCTTGACAACAAAAAAATTATTCAAGCAATGGTTAGTCACGTACACCTAGACCCCATAGCCCTTGTTATTAATCTTACAATAAACATCTCTTATGTATCATCATTCCATTACCATGAGAGTGCAACAAATCATAGCAATAGAAAGAGCTTTAAAAATTACAATCATAACAACAAGATAATATATTTGGAATGGAGGACAAGATCGATTGTTTGGAAGGGATGACAATAGCATACCTAAGAATGATCCTAAATGTCACTCATTTGTCCTCTACAAGTCATGTAGTTGAAAACATCAAAAATAGTGTGCTTTCTTACTTCATGAGACATGTTTCGTAAGACACGATTTCATAAGACTCATGTGGCATAATCAAGAATCAAGACCATTCTAGGGCCCTACAACAATGCTATGGATTAAAAACATAGTGTAGAATTATCTTTTTGGCATCTTTCGAAGAGCTACGTTTGTTATTATAGTGCTTTTTGCATAGACAACTCCTCTAGTGTTGGAGGCACATCTTGACAATAACAAAATTATTCAAGCAATGGTTAGTCACGTACACCTAGACCCCATAGCCCTTGTTATTAATCTTACAATAAACATCTATTATGTATCATCATTCCATTACCATGAGAGTGCAACAAACCATAGCAATAGAAAGAGCTTTAAAAATTACAATCACAACAACAAGATAATATATTTGGAATGGAGGACAAGATCGATTGTTTGGAAGGGATGACAATAGCATAGCCAAGAATGATCCTGAATGTCATTCATTTGTCCTCTAGAAGTCATGTAGTTGGAAACATAAAAAATAGTGTACTTTCTTACTTCATGAGACATGTTTCGTAAGACACGATATCATAAGACTCATGTGGCATAATCAAGAATCAAGACCAATGTGGCATAATCAAGAATCAAGACCATTCTAGGGCCGTACAACAATGCTATGGATTAAAAACATAGTGTAGAATTATCTTTTTGGCAACCAAACTGTCAAAAATCAAAGTTTGAGAGAAGCATCTCAACAACAGACATTTGTTTCCTGCAGCCGTGTGTGATGCAGATGCGGACGCCCAACAATGCTGAGGGATGGGCTGGCTGTCTAGCCCCAGGCCGAGTGCGTTGATGGTGTCCTTGAACCTGTGGAACAGCAACAGCGTCACAGGGTCCGTATCAATGGCGCATGCTATTATGTTTGTGGGTCGTGAGAGAGAGAGATAGAGAGAACGGAATAAACGATAGTGTAGGAGCTCGAGATGCATTCGTGAGAAACAAAGGCGGCATCCGAAACTTTGCATGCGCACACGTGTCACCTACAACCTGTTCTTTTGCGGTGCCACATTCTCTGGGCGGCTCCCAATTATGAGGAGTTAAGGCGTCTCCAGTTTTGCATGCGCGCACAAGTCTCCCCAGTCCCATCGACGGGCACTTTTCCGGCTGGACGGGTTTAAATTTGTGGGCAGGGTCAAGAATTTGGGATGGGTTTACTGGCCCAAGGATCAACGTCCGCGATGCCGTCGTGAGGAGGGGGTCAATGAGAGCCGTTGATCCCAACTCCCCGAGGTCTTAAAGACCCCGTGGGAGATAGTGCTAAGGGCGCAGGCCGGGTAGTCCAATTGCTCTTGCGGCCATATTACTTAATCTCGAAAACTAACTATATTACAAATAGAACTGGTGATGAGGTGCGATCCCGCACGCGCCTTTTAAAGCCTATCCGGCTTATTAACTAAAGGAAAACTAATGCACGTCTCTTTGTATGAAAAATAATTACGGGGCTGTGCAACAGTTGGCTGCTAGCTACCCCAGATAGATCATAGGGTAAAGAATCAAGATAATGTTTGTCAAATCTTGCCAAGATGTCATAGCACGTAGTGAATGGTCATGTCCACTGATCTGTATCACCTATTAAAAAAAGTATAGATGTGGATCCCAGCACTGGGTAGGTGTGCTGATGCTACGTCAGCCCGGCTCCATGGCACCTGTCCCCAAGAGTATCAAAGTTTATTCCAGACTCTAGCTCTCGAGAGGAACGTGCGAGTGCCATTTATTTACCCCCGGCGCCCCCCCCCCCCCCCAAAATACCTATAGTTATATTTGAAAATGCAATAAGTTTTGTATTAACGAAAAAGATAGAAACATTATTGGTTAGTCAAAATCCACTCCCAAGATAAGGAGACCTATTTAGGCTTAGCATTACAAGGATTATTGTAGGGTCTATCATAATGAAAGTAAGGGATTTAAGTCTAGTAGTTGCTCCAGCGTTCTTAATGCAAAGGAGTATGTTTGCCATTCATTGTTCCACTTCAACTAGGGTCTCTTGGAATTATATGCCATCCTTTTGGGGGCCTTCCTCTTGCCTCTTTGTAAGCTTTATTGCATGTTTAGTTAGACCCTCTTTTGCATTCCTTCATGTAAGAAAAAGGTCCACTTTAGTGAGATCCAAGCAAAAGAGAAATGACCTTGAAACAAGGTTGAAGAGCATCTTAAGCAATGTACTGCAACCAAAGGTGGATGACCTAGGTATGGATCAAAACATTGCACTCACTCCATGTATGACATGTGTGCATGGCAAGCACTACAAGATATAGGCCTTATACCAACATTAAAAGCGAGAAAAATGTTCATAAAGAAATTTGCCCCGTCGTCACAAAAAGTGTCATTATTGGCAACACCATAGAACAGCCGGTATCAGCGTCGCAATGCAAATAACGACGTTTTGCAACACATTTTGCAATGCTAATAGCGACGGTGCAATAAATTTGTGACGTTAATGGCGACAGTAAGAATCAAGGGAAAAAAAATTAGTGGCAGGGCAAATAGTTTCAGTAATGTGTACAATGCTCGTGTAAATAAAGGCAAAGTGTGCTTAAATCATAACACTAATACATGAAATAAATACATGATTGCATAATGAAAGCGATCGGTACAATCATGGCAATATACTACTACTATATAGAAATGTCTACACAGATCACGTGACCAAAAAAGAAGGGTATGTGAGCTCTAGGGATCCAAGGGCAAGCTATAGATCATCGCCATCCGAAACCTCGTCCCGCCGCAAAGGAGCATCGAACGGGCTTTGTAAAAAAAGAAACAACTACACATCAGTCCACCATACAATAATGCATTCTAATTAAACATGGTAACTACGGACAAGAAAGATGAGTGACTTACAAGGCCACCGCGTCCATACAATCGGTCGATCAATACAGTGAGACCGTGCCTCTTTGCATATCAAGTCTCAAGGCCAGCGGGATCGCAATTTGTAATGGAGTGCTGCAAAGAAAACAAAATACAACTATTAGAAACACGATTGCCAGTACAAAGGATATTGCAAAAAAATAAGCAAGCAAAATAAAAGAAAAACTTACAAAGTCCTCCAGATATATCCTGTGGCCGCCACTCCCAAGATGATGGACCACTCCAACCTCTAGTCATGCCATCGCCGCCTCATGCTACTGTCTCCAACGTCTTGGAGAATCTGTAGCCTCCTCCCTGAGTTGGCGCTAGTCGTCTACGTCTAGCCACTCGGGCTTTGAAGCCCCACTCTTGAGTGCCTTGCGTGCGTCCGATCGTCTGTGTGACATATATGCACGCATGCACTTTATCATCCAGCCCGTAAAAAACCTATTTGCTGCAGATGGTACTGGAAACTCCTCATGCAAGGATGCTACTATGTAGTCCCTACTCCCCTCTGGTATGTTCTTCCGATGTGTTGGCACAACTCTCTCATGCGAGCCATCATCCTCATTTCCTCATCATTTATGATGATGGCTCTTGACATATCATCTACAAGGTAGGCATATCCCTCTAGGGTATGCCTAAGATGGGTCATCTCCCACCTGCGACCACGCTCTTGGGCATATCTAGGAGACCCTTGTACATCTAGTATACCTATTGAGGTAGTATCTATTGGAGTAGCACCCATAGGGGTGCTACCTGCGAATGGCTGAGCAAAAACCGGAGTGAGTGGAGTAGACGTCTCCACATGTGGGACAAATCCCGGAGGTGATGCAACTCTAGCAGAACGATAAGAGGGAGACACCGTATCCGTACGTCCATAGTAACCACCTGAGCCACGCTCTCTCGAACCGCCATGAGAGCAATGAGTAGCACCTGTATCCCGAGCCAACTGCGGGATTACTGCATCCGGATCTCTGCAGCATCCCCCTGAACCACTCCCTCTGTCTGGCCCAAGTATTGAGCGTCAACCTCGTCTGCTAGAAACTAAAGCATCAGAGTGCGCCGAAGTAGATCTAATAGAGCGGTCTAACGGTGTCCAAGACAGCTCCTGGTCTGCCATATCTTTGAATCTTGCCATCTGATCTAGAGACATACGTGTGAAGATCTCCTGTAGCTCCTCATTGCTCATCCCTTGACTCATCCTGATGATCTAAATATCCACAAAGGTCACCTGCACAAACAAAAAATGATGTTAGTATAATCAATATAAATCATACAAAGCACGGTAATATAAATCTTTAAAAATGATCTTACTTAAAATACATATTTTATGTATCCTTATAAGCGCTTTATCAACGAATTGAGTAGATGGATGCTCCAAGTATGAAGTACCCTATGGTCCCATGTCAATCTCCTAACACAACTCTGCATACACTGGAAGGTCGATAGACATGTCACCACAAAATGATGAGTCCACCTCATTCTCAAAGAATTCTTGGACTCCTATATTTCCATCATTGTTACCCGATGCTGGCTCCTCTACATGCTCCAAGCTTTTGGTGGCCTCCACCCCTTGCAATATAGACTCTTCTATTTACATATTGTCCTCATCTATGCTTGAAACATCGCTTTGATCATATACTCTCGCACTTCAGGGAGTTGAAGGTATAACATACCACTATTGAGGTTGTCAGGGGTTTGGATAGAAAATCACCTGTTCACAATCACGTATAAGAGAGATTTAACTTTTGTGACATGTACCATGTCTAATACAATTAAAAATGCATGAGTTTATGCACCTGTTTACAATGGGCCGAAAACACAAACGTGTCATGCAAAACTATCCATTTTTTTTCGAAATCTATTTGGAGAAATCTAGATAAACCTCATCAAACTGGTTCTCCAACTCCTTTAAGTACCACTTTGAACCACTACACATCGAATAGGATCATGGAGAAGCTACAATAATCCACCGTGATAATACTTTGCAAGTTTTCAAAATACTCCATCTCATCTATAACCATGTTTGGATCTGTTGCTCATCGTCGGCTCTCTTGCTCAAACCTTGCCATGATACCACTATCTATTGTGGAGCACATTTTGTCAATATGCTCCATGTGAAAATGCCGTCCGCACAATCACGCTGCACTATATATTTTGTATTGTACATTGAAACACTCAATTAGTTGTCGCATATAAAATATAGATACGACAAACCCTAAACACGTCATCACCTTTGGACTACATCCCCTCGAGAATTCCCACTCCTCGATTGAGACCTCCGTCCCTTCACGAGATGCTATGGTCAAAGCTCCGTGCAACCATCGCATTGACATAAACCGTGACATCTCCTCCATGCCCTCGGGATATCAAATCGGTCGATGGTATGTACTACGTCAAAATTCAGATCGCACTTCCTCTCGATCTTTCCTAACTTGCTAGTACCTAACGAGTCACATCTCCATAGAGGCATAGTACAACATACAAAAGCGATTCACTTTCTCCTCCATTGTAGCATCCATTCTTTTTTCTAACCCATTTCCAACCACCACATCTCCGGTCAGTCTATCATCGTCCTTCAGCGAAGACCATAGCATATTGTTGTTTGAATCCACCATTGATAGCCATTATGAAATATGCACTAGCGCCTCAGACATCAACCAACCTTCAACGACACTACCTTTTGGCTGAGCTCGTTATCGTACAAAGCCTTTCAGGGTTTTCATGAAGCTCTCCAAGAAGAACATCCATTGTGTATGGATAGATCTAGCAATCTCAACTTCATCTACAAGATGCACAAGAAGGTGAATTTATATCGTGAGGTAGGTAGGTATTTCTCAAAGAGACAGACCGTCTCCACTGCTCCCTACCTCACGGCTTCAATAGAGGACATCTTAATCTCCTTCTGTAAGATCCATTGCATTAAAGCTAACTACATGTAAATCGCCCGGCATATTTCTGGATTAAGATATCCTGCAATCTCGATCGGTAGTAGAAATTGCCACAAATAAGAAAGCATTATGAACAACGACTACACTCCAAATAGCAAAATATGCAAGCCACTTAAAATCCATTCGTAGTACAAATCTGACATATCTTATGCCAATCATGAGATTTTAGCCCTGATAATTGGTCGTCTTTAGAAAATGCAGACCTGAGAGAATGCATCATACCCATTAGAGTGCAGATAGACTTGACTATTTGATTCACAATGCGCTCTTTTTTAGTGGAAAAAAATCCAAGGAGCGCGAGGTAGGTGCAAACAACCATTAGAACTCGACTGCGGCTAAAGTGCCTCCATCTTGCCTACCTCCTTCAAATCCATTCGTGCCCCTACAATGTCTCTCTTTCATGTGATGTGGTCCCATATCAAGCTGCCCACGTTCTTGAAAATATGCATGGGATCCAATAAGTGGTTGATCTGTAAGTGGGTCCAATATAGCAACTCGTAGAAAACTGAGAACCGTCGCATTCCATTTAGATGTGACTCCGTGCAGACCATTTTCAACTCGTACCAGCTTTGGGCATTCATACATCTTAGAGGTCTTTCAAGAAAACCTTCCCTGAGTTCATGACCCTCTGGCAAGAAAGCGGTTTGTCCTTGATATACCATCTTCTTCATGGTTCGTGACCTTCGAGAGTCTAACAGTGGCCCACACAATGGATATGCATGATAACTTGAGTAACCAAACCTGTCTCAACACCTCTATCCAGTGAATACAAAGTTGAACGAGCTATGATAGATATTACCAACGAGAACAGAAGCCTACTTACTTGAGCCCTCTCCAAATCCCGGAAAGTCATGCATCATCCACATGAGAATGGCTCGAATATTAGCAGACCGTCGACCATCATGCTTGCTCATATCTTGAACGGTGACCCCCTCCTCCCACAAAATCTTCAGCTCATCGACTAATGGACAAAGATACACTTCCATATTTTTGACTTTGTAGCGGTCAGGAACAAGTAAGCTAAGGATGAGATGTCCTTTCTTTGTAGAAAGCCATGGAGAAATAGTATAGTTGACAAGGACTATAGGACACACACTATAAGAAGTTGAGCGCAGACCGAATGGGTTCACGCCATCCATAGCAAGACCGAGCCGAAGATTCCTTGGCTCTCGGGCAAAGCCTGGGAAGGTAGAGTCAATGTGGCTCCATGTGTGTGAATCTGCTGATATTCATTGAACTCCATCTGTTAACCTATTCTACGCATACCACGTTGTCAAACTCGCCATACCAAACATACGAAACATGTGGTTTATGCGGGGGATAAGCGAAAAGTATCTAAGAACTTTTTGAGGGTGGTTTTCCCTTGCAAGTCTTGTTGATACCTGTGAGCACCACACTTTGGACATGTCTTCATAGTCTCGTATTCTCCTTGAAAACAGTATGCAATTGTTGATACATGCATGGATGATGTTGTAGTCCAATATGCCAAGCTTTCATAAAACATGTCGTGCATCATCACGATACTCAGGCATGGTATTTACAAGTGGTAATATATGATACTTCAGTAACCTGAAAAAAATCATAAAATACCTTGAAAAAGCACAAATATTTTTAATGATAGTGTCGAAAAGAAAACAACGAAACATATATACAAGGTACTTGAATAACTCAATCACACTTGCATCGCTCCACGCGTATTTTGCTTGCACACTTAGGAGTGCAAGCAGTGTCTTCAAGCGAGATACTCGGCACCCATCATATAATGGTATGGATGCTTCCTCTCTAAGCCAATCAGAAGTCTCGACATCCATGGGCATCAATGCATCGATCATTGCCTTCATCTCAGGCTCCAAGATTGTAGGTAAGTTTGGAAGGCTACTTGTCTCCTCTGGTATTGACAGTATAGATTGGGTAGTACCTTCCAAGTGGTGGATTGGCTCAGGCACTCCATTCATCGCATGCCCACAAACTCTTCTAACTGGCCGCAAAGGGTGCACTCCTCCTTGGGACGAGACATCACCTCCCTGGATAGAAAATTTGCCAGCCACACCCAATGTTTTTATATATGGTATTCAATTAGCTTGCAAATACAATGCATGATTGATATACATTTTTCTTAACGTTTGCTCAATATCTAAGATCGCATGATCAATGATCTTAGATTGAAACTCGCCGAAGTGTCGTACGTGTTCTATAGACAATCGACATTTTCGTCTAATTGCCAGCTTACATTGAGAGCAAGGACATGGGACATGTTGATTAAGATACACCTCGCGATTTTGAACATCACGATCTTCATCGTTTTCTATTTTTTCTACATTACGACAAACAATTTATTTTTGTTATCATTCTTTTTTTCTTTCTTAAATTTTTTGAGAAGGGATTTCTTCTCTTATAACTCAGCAAAATTAACTTATGTAAAGTCTCCACCCACCCACAAATTAATGTATGTCGGAGTGTTTCCCATCTCGTGATGTTGCACCGGACCTCACTAAACCTTGCCACCACTCTCGCTTTGTTTTTTATCCATTCATTCTCTCCTCTTCTTCCATCTCTCTCTCTTTTTCTCTTTCTTTATTATGTTGTATGTCTATTCCCTCTCTCTCGTTCCTTCTTTCTTTTTCTCTTCCTCTCCCTCTCTCATTTCCTTTAACAAAACATCTCTCTCTCTCTACCACTACCACTACCACTACCACTACCACTACCACTACCATACCACTACAATAAATAAGAAAAGAAGAAAAAATAACATTGCCAATAACAACAACAACTACTACTACTACTGCTACTACTACTACAAATAAGAACATAAGAAAAAACTACTACTACTACTACAACAACAACAAACAAGAAAACTAACAACAACAAACAAGAAAATTTAAAAAATATTACTACAACAACAACAACAACAAAAAATAAGAAAACCACTACTACTACTACTACAACCACGACTAGGACTATCACAACAACAAACCACTGCTACTACCACTACCACTACCACTACCACTATAATAAATAAGAAAAGAAGAAGAAGAAGAGAAAAAAAAAAACAACAACTACTACTACAACAATAACAACAAATAAGAAAACAAGAAAAAACTATTACTACTACAACAAACAAGAAAACTAAACAACAATAAACAAGAAAAGAAAAAAAACTACTACTACAACAACAACAACAAACAAGAAAACTACTATTACTACTACTAGTACTACTACTACAATCATGACTACGACGACTATGACCACGACTATGACTACCACAACAACTCTCTCTCTCTCTCTACCACTATCATTACCGCTGCCACTACCACTACAATAAACAAGAATACAAGAAAAAACAACAACAACTACTACTACTACTGTTACTGCTGCTGCTGCTGCTACTACTACTACCACTACCAAAAAAAAAAAAAAGAAGAAGAAAAAACTACTACTACTATAACTACTATAACAACAACAACAAACAAGAAAATTAAACAACAATAAACAAGAAAAGAAAAAAAAAACCTATTATGTCAACAATAACAACTACAACAACAAACAAGAAAACCATCACCACTACTACTACTACTACTACTACTACTACTACTACTACTACTACTACTACTACTACTACTACTACTACTACTACTACTACTACTACTACTACTACTACTACTACTACTACTACTACTACTACTACTACTACTACTACTACTACTACTACTACTACTACTACTACTACTACTACTACTACTACTACAACCACGACTACGATGACTATGACTACCATAACAACAAACCACTACCACTACAATAAACAAGAAAAGAAGGGAAAAATAAAAAACAACAACAACTACTACTACTACAATAACAACAAACAAGAAAAGAAAAAAAAACTACTACTACTACTACTACAAATAAGAAAACTAAACAAAAATAAATAAGAAAAGAAAAAAAACCACTACTATAACAACAACAATAAACAAGAAAACTACTATTACTACTACTAGTACTACTACTACAATCATGACTACAATGACTACGACCACGACTATGACTACCACAACAACAACAAACAATAAGAGAAGAAATTACTACTACTATCACTACCACTACCACTACCATTACTACTATTATGACTACCACAATAATAATAAACAAGAAAATAAGAAATTAAAAAACAACTACCACTATTCCTACCACTACTACGACTACCACAACAATAACAAATAAGAAAATAAGAAATTAAACAACAACTACCACTACCACAACAAAGAATTTTTTTTAAAAAAAGAAATAAAACAACAACAACAATAACAACAACCTCTCCCTCCCCCTCTCTCTCCCTCACTTCCTCCCTCCCTCTCCCTCTCTTTCTCTCTTTCCCTATTATGTTTAATGTTTTCTCCCTCTCTCTCTCGTTCTTTCTTTCCTTTTCTTTGTTTCTCTCCCTCTCTCAATACACATGATTTTTAACAAAAACAAGTAAAAGAAAAAGATAAAAAATAAAATCAAAGCAAGAAGGAACAATGTACTCACCATAAAGGCCCGAGGATGGATTCAGCCGCTCCTCTTCACGAGGACAGCTCCTCTTCACCCTTATTACACTTCCTCCTCTTCTTCGCGAACGGCGGCAGCAGCGGTGAGAAACTTTCCTTCTCCCTCTTTTTCTCTTTCTCTCCCTCTCCCTCTCAAATGCAAAATGGAGTTCGCTCTCCCTTTCACTCTCTCTTTCGTTTGTTCACGCAAAATAATGCGCTCGGGTTTCGGCCCACATTTTTTCCTCTGAGCACCATCGCTATTTGTGTCACAAATGCGATGCAAATAGCGACGCCGCTATTTTGCATCGGAAAGCGTCATCACTATGCCTCCGTATCCTTGTAGTGAAGGATATGTAGTGTCTATCATATTGAAAGTAAGGGAGTTGAGTACTCTAGTAGTCTACTACATCATTCTTAATGCAAAGGAGTGTGTTTGTCATTCCTTGTTGCAATTCAACTAGGGTCTCTTGGACTTATCTACCATCCTCTTTGGGGCCTTTCTCTTGCCTATTCTTAAGCTTCATTGGATGTTTGACTAGACTCTTTTTTGCATTCCCACTACAACAAAAAGGCCTCATAGACGCATATTTAGACGCGATTTTTGAATACAGAGAAAAACTTACGGGCACGTCTATCTACCCATCTATTTGCGCATCTATCATTTCCGTCTATAATCGCATGTATCAACGAATTTACACGCACAAATAGATGCGCAATAGATACACATATACACGCGCATATAGACACGCTGGTAGACGCGCTTTTACAAGCACTGATAGACGCAAACGGAAAACAAAAAATGTCCTTTAAAAAAAAGATATTTAATTTTTCTTTTTAATTTGAATTATGAAACGCGTGTATAAGCGCATGTACTCTGCATTATAGACGCGCGAATAAACGCGAATTATCTGCAATCTAGATGCTCTGATAGACGCGCAAAATAGAACTGGAAAAAAAAAACCAGAGAGCATGTGCTCTCTGGTTATTTTTTTCCCCCTCCCATACATCAAATTGTGTATTTGGAAAAAAGATAATGTATCTTACGGGCACGAAAATTGAAAATAAAAGTCCATGTATTCATCATATATCAAAGCATTTACAAGGAAAGTTTAAGTGCTTGCGACCTAAAGTGTGGCCGCAAGCAGTAGGCTCAAAGAGATATCATACATATACAAGAAAAGAAGGCCTCATGAGGAGGTATGGTGCTCCTCTATGAATCTGAAGAGGAAACATCCTCGCTAGTATCACCATGGCTACTAGCGTCGCTATCCCCCTCCTCGCTATGCTCCACATCCGGGTTCGCCTACACACACAAAAGATCAGGGTTGCTTACATAGACAAGGTGGAGAAAAAGTTATAATTAGTTATACTTTTAATAGGAAAGTAAGAAAAACATACGTCCTCTGGCTGTCGAATCCTGATGGCATGGTTGTATTGGTCCTCAGTGATGAGACCCTCCTCATAAAAGTGAAGCCATATCGCTGCGCGGTTATGGCCTCGATGGTAACCTACCTCTCTAGGGGTAGGTGTCCTACCAACGATGGTAGTCTGTAAAACATTTAGAGATATACAAACAATTAGACGTCACAATATATTAGACCAAAATATATAAAGAATTGAAAGAAATATAAATTAAAAAAACTAGAAATCAAAATATACTTACAAACTCTGCCTCCCATGACTCTCTGCCGCCTGATCCGTAATGCGACGATCCCATAGTTTTCATTTGGATCCGTCGCGCCTCTGCGTGTTGGCGACTCTTCACTTTCTCAGCTGCTTTCTTCTTGGCTTTCTTCCACTCTACGCGGTGGCACATAGGTGGTTGGCTATAGGCTCCATGCCCCTCCTCCAGCCTCTGCAGTGAGTCCCTGGCTTGTGTCATGAGGTGGGATCTTTTGTTGTGAAGCATATCCCTCACTTTTGTACGTCCCCAATCATCCGAGAATCGCTGACCCTCAGGATTTGGGTACCTCCTATGGACTACCCTCAACACCTCCTGCCACAAGCCACTTTTCTAATTTTTGAAGGCAATGAAACAATCTTTATACGTCGTATGCACGATGCTCCTCATGTATGCCCTTACATCCCTTCCCTCATCATCATGAAAGATGCCACCAACATCTGTAACTCTATAGTAATGGTGTACAACCTCCTCTACATGATCTACTGGTGATGGTGATCGCTCGCCACCTCCTAAGCAACCCCGACACAACCCTCGTCCTCCCCCTCGACTCTCCCTCCTCCCTCTCTGTCGAGTGCCCTCTGCCTCGCTGGACGCACGAGCTTCTGCAGATGCACGTGCTTCTACAGATGCTTGTGCTTCAACCGATGCACATGGAGCACGTGGAGTACCTGCATATGGAGTACCTGTATGTGGAGTACCTGCATGTGGAGTCTGGGAAGTAGTGCCAGGCAAAGATGCCAGAGGCGTCCCAGATATGACACTGAACACCTCGTCCGCCGTTGTGGGAGAGTGGCCAAGGTGTCTGGTCATCTCTCCCATGAAGTCTTCCCTACTAGGAAAACCTCCAAAAAATGCATTGACCCCCCTGCCAAAGGAGGCCAATGTATCATTCATGCGATCCACATCTGGGTCATTGCTAGATGAACCAGGATACGACATTTGCAAAAAAAACACAAGAAAAAGATAAATTTATTTACATACAAAAAATCATATATTACCTACATTTTCAAAGAGCTTTCTTTAGACATTGAGAATAACACTTAAGTGCTAATGCTTCTCTTAAACAAGAAAACTGATAAATATTAGAACTGGGAGACATGGCGCGTGTATCCCCGCGTCTATCTGCGCATCTAACATGCAGCATAGACGCACTGGTAGACGCGCATCTCAGGTCAATTTCTGTCCAGCGCGTCTATCTGCGCATCTAACATGCAGCACAGACGCGCTGCCAGACACGCATTCCAGGTCAATGCGCGTGTATAATCGCGTGTAGATTGCAGGTCAACCTTTTGTGGAGTATGTGTATCATCGCGTGTACATTGCAGAGCACACGCGCCAGCACATACGCTCTAAGACGCGCCCTCAGATGCTCTGAGAGGAAACATTTTTTTGTGTCTATGTCTGCGTCTACACTGAGATGTAGACGCGCTAGCAAACGCGCTCGGTCGGCCGATTTTAGGCCGACGACCGCCATTGACAATTTACGTAATGCAATACATAATGGAATCACAAATTCTAAATACACAGACAGAGCAAAGAGAGGAAGAGAGAAACAAAGAGAGAGAGAGAGAGAGAGAGAGAGAGAGAGACTCACCTTGGGTGTTTGGTGTGGCGGGTGGTGGTGCTTCTCCTTCTCCTTCTTCCTCTCCTTGGTAAGTTACCCTCCCTTGATGCTTGTTGCTTCTTCTTGTTTTCCTCTTTCTTGTTCTCTCTTTATTCCTCTCCTTGGCTTTCCTTTTTCCCTTCTTGTGTGTTTGAAATGAGAGAAGAGGTGAGTCATGAGGAGATGAGGCATGAGGAGACTAGGTGAGGCATGAAGAGACTGCATGTCGGCTAAACTCAAGCTTCAGAACCGCAAAAAACGCAGGAAAGGAAAGGAGCAGTAGGAAAAGAAATGATTTAAGTATGGTTTGAATTTTGACATGTGCGTATATTTTCGCGTGTATATGTGCATCTATTGTTCAGATAGACGCGAGTATAGATGCGAATATAGATGCGTAGTTAAACGCGGATATAGACACGCATTTGGGACTTATCATAATTTTTTGTTTTTAAGGTAAGTTTTGATAGTGAATTCTTATCATAAGTTTTAAAGTATTTATGATGATTTTTGTGTATTTAAAATTAAGATCTTATGCAAACATATGAATGACAAATATTTTGATGTTGTCATGAATTAGGTTTAATCATGTCGACGTCGTCATCACCTAGTGCGGTGCAAGCTGATGAGTCAATGAGCACATCCTCAAGTGATGATGAAACATTGCGTCTTCATAATCGAGATACATGGCTACAACGAAAAATTAAATGCATGTGTGATCATTGTCGAGGGTGTATTTTTTGAGCACGTCGAATTGCAATGTCACATCTCAGCTTGTATGGAGAATGGGACCGAGAAAAATCACCGATATTCATTGCTTTTTTTTACCACTAAGATTGCATGTCTATGTTACGGGAATTATATATCAACGTACATGAAACTCCCTTTTGTGGTTGAGCAGGATGCGGTGCCACATCCTCAGATGCTCCCTCCCGGGCGTGGAGAGGCTGCAAAATGTCGACGCGAGGAGGCAGAGTCTTCAAGAAGAGTAGAGACTGACGAACATGATAGTAGCCCTTATGAAATGCCCCATCAAGTCGTAGAGGATGAGATTTTGGACAACATGGTACACCATCTATTTTCGCAACCGGTTCAGGGAGAAGGTCACTCTACGAAGCCAGATGATCCACTATATGTAGCATCATCTACTCCGTTGTATGAAGGTTTTACGTACTCCATTCTTCGTGCGTCCCTCGAGATACTTAACTTGCAAACAATTTATGGATGGAGTAATGTCAGTTTTGTTGCGTTATTGAAGTAGGTATCAATTCAGTTTGGCTTATATATAAATCATAATATTAATTGTTAATTCTATTTTAAAATCAAACAGAAATATATGTTGGTGGTTTTTTAACTCACTTTTAAAATATATGTAGGTTATTATCACAAATGCTTCCAAAATGAAACAAATTGCCAACTAAGAGAGAGCAAGCAAGACATTACTTGACATCTCTGGGAGGCCTTGATTATGTCAAGATCCATGCATGTGTCAATGATTGTGTCTTATTTCGTGCGATTCATGAGTTCGCACAAGAGTGTCCTGTTTGTGGCGAATCAAGATACGAAGCGGAGATGAAGTCAATGGATGTACCTCGTAAGGTTTTGCGACATTTTCCGATTGTTCCACGTATAAAACTTATGTTCAAGTGTAAGTCTATGGGAAAGCTCATGTCATGGCATGCTAGTCATCGTTCAAGTGATGGAAAATGGAGGATCCCTGCAGACACACCCGCATGGCAACATATAGATAATTTGTGGCCCGTTTTCAAAGAAGAGCCAAGAAATTTGAGATTTGGTTTAGGTATGAATGGAGTCAATCCATTTGGCATCAAAAGCACATCATACAGTGTATGGCCAGTGGTATTGGTGAACTATAATATTCCTCCATCCATGTAATTAAAAAGGGACATGTGATGTTGTCCCTTCTGATTCCTGGAAAGCACAAGGTAATAAACATGCACATTTACTTAGAGCCTTTGATTGAAGAGTTAGAGTTATTGAGGTGCAAGATACAAGTGCATCTGCATCCTCTAGAGATTTCACATTGAAGGCCATGTTGTTGTGGACCATGCACGACTTTCCAAGATACGGAGAGTGTTCAGGTACATGTATATAACTCTATATTTGAAATTCAAGACTTGAATCAATTGCACTTTATTAATTCACTTGTTTTTTCAGGTTTAACTACGTCAAGATATCATGCATGTCCTATTTGCGGTCCCTCTCTAGTTTCCTCTAGGCCGGCACATTTAAAGAAGGTTATCTACGACAATCATCATCGATTTCTTCCTATTGACCATCCCAAATATGTTCTCCCTACTAATGGAACGACTCCACAATCTCTAACCATTCGAGATTGGAAGGAGAGATGGATTAATGCCGACAGCCACCCTCCACTCGGCATGAGCCGGTAAGAAGTGCATTTCTCTCGATTAACTTTAAAGTATTTAGCATGATGAATTGTTTACATAATATATTGTTTGTTTGTTAGGTTCTCTATATTCTTTCATCTTCCGTACTTGACTGAACTCAAGATCAATCACATGTTGGACCCCATGCACATATTCAAAAATGTTGTATCTACATTATGGGATCACTTGATAGGGGTTTGTGATTCAGTTAATGTAAGGGAGGATTTACGTAACATTGGTCACATGAGACGAGCCTGGCCACGCATTGGACCCAGAGGAAAGATTGAGCTACCCCATGCACCTTGGATATTGTCAAAGAACGAGGAAAAAATAGTGAAGGAACAAATATATAGCTTTCGAACACCCGCAGGATGTATGAGATGTCTCAAGGGAGCCTTCATAAGAAAAATAAAAGAGGTGTGGAGCAACTATCTGATTTGAAGTCCCACGATTGGCACAAAATGATTCAAGTAAGGGTATCTCTAACCATGAATATAGTAATTAGTGGCATAACTATGTGTAAACTTTGGGGTATGATGACTTTTTCCTCAACTAATCATTTGATCTATGAATATTGTTTACATTCAGTTCGTACTTCCTACTAGCATATCCCATTGTGCCTCCAAAGATGTACGTGATATCATTTACAAGATGGGAGAGCTTGTGAGGTGTGTATACATTGTATTTTTTCATTATATATCTTTGAATTTCTACACAAAAATAAACAATTCTCAAATGCATCTTGACAGATACGTGAGCTCCAAGGAAATTGATCCAAACACATTGTAAGATGCTCGAGTATTATCTGTTGAGGTGGTTTGTTTGGTGGAGGAAATTTTTCCTCGATCCATTTTGACTACTCAATTATATTTACTCGTACATTTGATTGATGAGATCGCACTTTGTGGGGCATTTTATGTAAGGTGGATGTTTTTTCTTGAGTGCTTCATGAAAACCTTGAAAGATTTTGTGAGGCAAAAAGCACGGTCTGAGGGAAGCATGGCTGAGGGTTGGTTAGTGCAATAATCCCTTGTTTATATCTTTGAATATCTTGCTGAAGTGGATCCCTCTCAACCACGACTATGGAAAGATGATGAAGACTTGAGGATGACCTCTGTAGTACCTCAAGGAAAAGGAATGAGTAAAGTGCTAACAAAAGAAGAACTTCGTAAGTTAAATAATTTTTGTGTCTCAATAGTGATGTTATGAGCAAGTGGGTGACACTATATAATGAAGCAAGGGCAAGAAGAAAAAGCTAAAGACAAGAATTTCGCACTAGATATGGACGTAATATCTCATTTCCAAATCATCTAAATGCGCTCCCACGTCATATTGACATAGATTGGTTACATGAGGAAATGGAGAGAATGGAAAAAGAGGAGGAAATTAATATATCTCAAGAAGAGTGGGAATATGCAGGAGGTTGCTTATCAAAGGTGAGACATACTATCAATTAATTTGTTTCTATAAGTTTTATTTTATATAAATAATTGACATGTTTGATCTTTTATCTTTTACTACTAGTGCACATTATTCAATGCACTTTGGTGTGAGGGTAAACATCTTCGAACTCAACGTATAGATGAAAAGATAAATACCCAAGATTGTGGTGTCCTTGCTCACTTCGAGACTGCCAATGGTACCATGGAAGGTTATTGTGGCTTCCAAGATATTCTGAAGCTTGACTTCAGACGATTCTTTATATATGTACTAGATGTGAAGTGGTTTAAAGAAGTGGTAACAAATGGTGAGCATTGCACAATCAGACGTCATCCAAGTGGTTTTGTAATCATTGACTCTACAAAATTTCACCAAAACAAGAATGACACATTAGTACTCCCTCAACAATGCGAGCAGGTATATATGCAAAGGCTAATTTTTTTATATGTATACATGTGATACATATACACAATATAATAAGTACTTAATTTTTTTGCTTTTGTTTTTCAAATACAGGTTGTTTATCATCCAATGGTAAACAATAACCAATGGTGGTATGTCATCCCTATATCTAATCATTCAAAATCAATATATGGTAATATTACCGACATGGAGATAGCAGATGACAATCCAACAATTAATGATGATGTGCATGATGACACCATAATGGATGATATACGTGATATAGTACAAGATGAACCTTGCGAGGATGTTCAAGGAAACACAGAAGAAGACAATAATGTGATTGTCGATGATATTGATGAAGTTATTGAGCAATATAGCAACACATCTGATAGTGGAATAGACTTATTTGTTTCGTTACCTCTTGGTAACATAGACCTAGAAGTAGATAGTTTAGCAAGGGCTGATCTCATTGAAGATGAGATGGATCATTCACTGTAACATACTTAATTTGCTTATTGATTCAATATGTATTCCTAATTCTATGCTTTTTATCATGCGCACACGTGCATACTCAAGAATCAATAGTCAATTTTAAAACAAGCATTGATTTTTCCATAATAAAAAGGAAGTATCTTTTATCATCTTCAAGTACATAGAGAAATTACGAGATACATATTGCAATGTGTGCTACTAATTGTAAGGTTTCTGTCGCTTGCCGCCAATTACTTATATCAAGCTTGTCAACTAGAGGAACTGCCATTCATTAGAGAGCAATGAAAAAGTAATTATTAACTCTATTTTTTTAATTCAATGATTCAATGTGTATTCTTAATTCTATGGTTTTTATCATGCGCACATGTGCATGCTCAAGAATCAATTTTAGGTGGTTAAATAATTATTAACTTTGGTTTTTCAATTATGTGAATTGCTAATTTTAGGTGGTTAAATAATTGTGTGTCTGCTGGCACGTCTATATTAGCGTCTATTTGCGCGGATATATAGATGCAAAATTCGCATCTATTTACACGCAGGTTTACACGCATTTATAGACGCTCTAATAGACGCGCTCGACTTTGCGCGTCTAACGTGCGCGTCTATGCCTCGTTTCTATTGTAGTGTCCCTTGTGCAAGAACAAGGTAAACTTTAGTGAGATCCGAGCAAAAGAGAAATGACTTGGACACATGGTTGTAGAGCATGTCAAGCATTGTATTGCAACCAAAGGTCGACGACCTAGGCATCAATCAAAACATTGCATGCACTCCCTGTATGACATATTTATTGTGGAAAGGATATCCTAATCCTTCTCTACAACATGCGTTTCTTGGGGAGCAAGCCCTATGTGCATGAACTAGACATGCCCATTGAGAATGCCCTCTATAAGCCCTATGTGCATAGTGAAGCATGCACATTCAAAATGTCTCCTACGTAGTTTTAGGGTTTGTGATATATATTTTCTATAAAGTAAGAAGAATCTATCTTGTAGTGTAAGTTGTACCTCTATTTTTGGTGCACAAATTGGATGTCGTATGTGTACATAGCGAGTGCCGGAAGGTCCCCAAGAACAAAGAACCCTACTTTTTGCCCAAAAACTAAGAGAGAAAACTTGCATGACATGAAGTAAGAAGACTCATTGGGTACAATCTCCCCCGATGCCTTGTGTGAGTGCTCCACAAAGCATGTATTTAATATATTATTTATCTCCAAGATCAAAAATAGCACAAATTTACAATTAGCATGCTTTAGCTTTTGTTTTTGCTTTTGTCGAAATAAAGAATAAAGCAGTTGGGCACCTCAAGAGTCGGGCTCTACCCAAATACAATGTCCAATAATGAATATTTAAATCATGTGCCCATGCGCATACAAAATAATAAATATATGTCAAGAGCTTTAATAAATAAGTGTGTCAAAATAAATATTGGCGCCACGCCTAAGATGCATGCCCATAAAAAATGATAATTTATTCTAAATAGCTTGAATACATGCTATCGCCCACCAGTACTTCCCAATGCCACCGCCACCTACTCTACACATCAACTGAAGCATTCACAATTGTTAGAAAATAATAAAATTAAACCGACAAAAGTTGAATACCTAGCAGTCTTTAGCTACAAAATAAATAAATAGGTTGGAACTTAGTCCTAATCTTAATTTAATACGAGTGTGCACTCTAAACTCATAAACGTCCATTAATTTAAATATGTATTTTGTCGAATCACTCGCTATGGAACACTTGCACATTAAATTAGCGAGACACCCGAAAAGGACATGCGTCCCCATCGACTTTTGCACAAGGAATCCACCTTGTGTATGAGCCCTAGCAAATAAATATACTTTTACGGAATCCACCACAAAACCTCACAGAATCCACCATGGAATATGCCTCCTGGCATTATACCCCCAGGGTGAGATAGCAATTGTCCTCAATTGCTATTACCTCAATGTGAAGAGAGCAGTGAGGGGTAAGCACTTAGGTCACAAGCATGCATCCATTGGGCCTCTTCAACAGGATGATTTTTTAATTTCACCAAATATCTAGAATATCTACGGCCAGTTCTAGTGGTCATAAAGTCGGTATCTAGAATAGTCTCAGGTTCAAGGATTTCAGTTTCTTCTTCTAACAAAGGAGGATTTTCATAAACAGGTTGGACAGATAATTGGCCTTTGAAATGTCATAACAAACTGATATGAAAAGTGTTGTGGATTTTCCAGTATTGGAGTAGTTCTAGTTTAAAGGCATTGTCATTGATTTTGTGAAGGATTTTGAAAGGTCCATAAAATCTAGGAGCTAACTTTACAACAGGGTGTTTCTCAACACTTTATAATCTTCACTTTTCAATTCGTAACCAGACATAATCATCAATTGTAAAATTCATAGCTTTTCTTTTCTTATTTTCTTGTTTAGTATATGATTGTTGAGCTTTGGCAATCATATCCTTAACTTCATCGAAAATAATAGCATGCATATGGGCAATATCATCAACAACTTTAACTTTGTTTGACAATGAAGTAAAAGGTGTAGGTAATCTGTATCCATAAATGATTTCAAAATGTGCTTTTCGTGTAGTTGTCTGTGATGTGTTATTGTATGCAAACTGAAGTAAATGCAAGTGTGTATCCCAAGTTTGTGGTTTTGAAATTGTGTATGTATGTAAAAGATCTAAGATTGTGATGTTTGTAGCTTTTGTTTGTTCATTTGTTTCATGATGAAATGCAAATGAAAAATCAATATTTGTTCCTAAGTTAGCAAACACAGTAGTCCAAAAATTATTGTAGAATCTAGAATCACGATCAGAAATAATAACTTTTGGTAAACCATGGTTAGTGAAAACAATTTTCAGAAAAACAATTGAGCAGCTTGAGATGCAGTTAATGTTTTCTTGCATGGAATGAAATATGTTTGTTTGCTAAATCAATATACAATAATCCATATCATATCATAAATAGCTTAAGTGTTAGGCAGACCAGTAATAAAATCCATTGAAATATGGTCCCATGGTCTTTCAGGGATTGGTAAAGGCATTAACAAACCATGCTGCTTCCCATGGTGTCGCTTAACTTTTTTAAAAAATAAATAGTCAGATACAAAGTTAGAAACATCAGATTCCATCTGTGGCCAATAAAAATCTTCAATCAAAGTACGTAAAGTAGAAATAATACCTCTATGGCCTTGATATTGGGAGACAATGAATTTCGTGCAACACATGATCTAAATGGAACTGTTACACATAACCTTTTCTCATAAAACATAAATCCATCAGTATAAGGCAATGAATCAATTGGAATCCAGTTATTGACAATTAATTTATTCTAATCAGCTTGAAAACTAGGGTCTTGGTCGTAGGTATCTTTCATAGGGATAAGAGAATCAAAAGATATCACAGAGATATTATAAATAGTTGGTCTTCTACTTAAGGCATCCGTAACAACATTTTCTTTTCTAGGTTGATCTTGAATAAGTGGATAAAAGCTTTGAATAAAAGCAGCCCATTCAATGTGTCTGTCATATATTTGTGGCTGACTAAGGAGATGTTTAATACTTTGTTGGTCATTTTTAATCATGAATTCAGATCCCATTAAATATTGTTTCCATTGACATAAATCTTGTACTACTGCTAGCAATTCCTTGTTCAGAGGGTTTAAGCTTGCACCTGGAGTAGGCTATGTGATGGGAATCTTGCATAAGGAAAATTCTGATTCCAGATTTGCTAGCGTCAATGACTACTAGGAAAAATGGTCTAGTAAAGTCAGGGAGTTGCAATACAGGAGCATGAGTTAAAGCATGTTTCAGTAAATCAAAGGACTTTTGTTAATTTTCAGACCAATGATACACAATACCTTTCTTTAATAATTTTGTCAAGGGTAATGCAAGCAATGAAAAATTTCTCAAAAATTTTCTCTAAAAGCTAGCAAGACCTAAGAAAGAACATAATTCATATACATTTTTAGGTATCGGCCAATTCAAAATTACTTCTATCTTTTTAGGATCAACTTTAATACCTTCAGATGAAACAATATGTCCTAAGTATTCAATTTGTATTTGGAAAAATTCACTCTTTTCACGATTAGCATATAATTGATTCTCTTTCAAGTATTTTAAAACCAAAGATAAATGTTCATAATGCTCATTTTCATTCTTACTAAAAACCAATATGTCATCAAAGAAAACAATGACACAATACTGATGCTTCAAAAATATGTGATTCATCATACGATTGAATGTAGCTGGTGCATTAGTTAATCCAAAAGGCATAACAAGGAAATTATAATGTCCAAATTGAGTTCTAAATGCAGTTTTGAAAATGTTAAATGTGTCTAGTTGTTCTTGATGGTATCCAGATTTAAGATCTATTTTGCTAAATATTGCAGACCCTTGTAGTTTGTCTATAAGATCATCTACCCTAGGGATCAGATATCTATTTTTGGCAATGATTTTATTAAGGGCACAATAATCAATGCACATTCTATAAGTGTTGTTTTTCTTTTTAACTAATAGAATAGGTGCACCAAATGGAGAACTACTAGGTTTAATGAGTCCTCGGATTAACAATTCTTCAACTTGAGTTTGAATTGCTTTCTATTCGATTTGATTATGTAGATAAGGTGCTTTACATGATGGTTGAGAACTTGGAATTAGGTCTATTTTATGATCTTCAAGACGTGTGGGTGGTAAACCAGGTGGTAAATCAATAAAATAGTCTTTAAATTGTGAAAGAAATTGTGCGTGCCTAGGATACATCTTATTTTCCTTAACTTCAATTTCATTCACCCATATTAAATAGGATTTGCTACCTTTTCTTAATGCACATTTAGCCTATGTATGACTAAGCAATGGAAATTTATCAAAAGTGTGCATACCATGCAATGTGATTTGTTTCCCATGAGAATGAATCTTCATTGAATGCGTAGAATAATCTATATCAAGATTATACTAATGATGCCAAGGCATTCCTAAAATAATGTCACTAGATTGTAGAGGCATAACTAAGAAATTTCTACGTTCAACATAATCACCGATTTTAATTTCTAAGTCATACACTTCTTGTGTTCCATTATATCTAGTACCTTAGAATGCAGCCTTGATGTGATAATGAGTGGAAACAGTATGTAAGTTCAATTCTTTGACCAATTTTGCAGAAATAAAGTCGTGTGTACTTCCATCATAATGTAAAACAGTCTTTTCTTTACCATGCACAAAACATTTCATCGTTAATAAAGAATGGGGATTTTGTATACCTGGTAGAGTATCTGAAAGTAGTGTCGTTATCGTCATCGTCTTTTGTGAAATATGGCATTTCTTCATGGTCTTCATCTTCAGTCACTCCCAAATAGTTGATGTAAACATTTGGCTTTTTGGATTGACAATTCACCGCTAGATGTCCAAGTTGATGGCATTTATAACAGACTATGGATTTGGCTTTAGACACATTATTGGTAATAGTGGTAAGTTTAGGAATGTTGGGATTTGGCTAAAGAGATGGCTTAGGATTTGGATTTGTGTTTGATGGTAAAGCAGAGGGTCGTGTCCAAGATTTATGGAATGAAGATGGAAGAAAATGGTTTTGATTGAATCTTCAAAAATTAGAATTGAATTGTTTTTTACCGAAGTTACCATTGTTTGAGAATTATTGTGGTCGCTTCTCTCATCCTCGAATCTTGTCTTCGGTATCATGGGCCAAGGAAATTGCATCTTCGAGAGTCGTTGGCTCGAACATGTTCACTTCTGTATAGAAGTGATTAAGCAAACCAGACATAAACTTGCGCTTATAAGTTGCCTCAGGTACATCTTCGAGCACTCAAAGTTGCAATAAAGCATTCCAAAAACGCTTATTATATTGTAAAATAGGCTTGCAATCTCTTTGTTGCAGAAGATCCCACTGTTTGATTGCTTTTTCGTGAAATTGGGGTGGAAGAAAATTCTGCAAAAAATTCTCTTGGAAAGTCTCTCAAGTAGTAGGACAATCAATGCTTTTGTGGACAACACTCCACCATAAGGATGCTCTGTCTACTAAATGATTAGTGACACACTTAATTTTTTCTTTTTTGGCATACTGTTCTTCATGGAAATAATCATCAAACTGACTAATAAAAGCAAGTACAGTCTTTCCATCGCGTGACCCATTGAAAGTACGAAATTTGAAATTTATTTTACTTATCTTTGTTTCTTTCCGAATAGATTGCGCTTCAAGGTGTCGCATGAGTCGTATGTCGTATAATATCTTCATATTGCGGTCCATCTTGATCGGTAGTAGATCATTGAAGACTGGCCAATCGAGTTTGCAAAGTTTGACGTGCTCTTTGCTCCTCTTGAAGCTGCATCATAATTAGGTCCAGTTTTTATTCCATCGTTGGTTCCGATAGATCACCTTCGGCCATAAAATCTTCCATATTTTGATCGGTCATCCTGCAAAATTTCAAACAACCTCACACACTCAAAATCTTGTTAGCGAGATGAGCATAGCTCAAGTTTGGGATTACAAGGTTTGTTTTTTTTTTAAATAGTGGCTTTTTATGATCTTTCTTCTTCACGACTATAGAAATTGATGTCAGCCTTCTTCCAATAAGATACTTCGTCTATGTAAAGTATGTATAGCAATTTGTGTGCTAGAATTTGGCTTTGTCAGAGCGCAGGTGCGAATGGGGGCTTGCAGGGAGATCAAAAACCGGTTCGGGATTAACCAGTGTGAACATCGACTAAGAAGAAAATTTGAACGTATTAACCTTTAAGCTTTAAGCTTTAGTAAGCTTAATAAAGTTTAATCTTTAATAGAAAAAACGTGATTTCCCTGAAATAAATGCAGCACCGACTTGTCGACGTCAACTGCAGCAAACTCATACTCCCACATCAACGATGAAATTTAGAGTTAAAAAGTGAAGCTTAAGCTTTTGTTAAGCCTTAAGCTTATTATTAATGAAATTCTTAAGTTTCTGTCTTTGAGAAGAAAGATAACTTTCAAAGAGACTTCCCCGGTGGTCCTTCACTTTTTCAGAGTGGTCCCTCGCGATTTGACTATGTAGTAGAGGGTTCTTCACTATTAGGAATACGCTGGTATTGACAGATTGCCGCGAGATTGAGTGTAGAGCTCGATCATTCGAGGAGCTTCCCCTTCACGCGAGATGATAAGCAATTGGAAACCCTCGATCTTAGCTTTGCTTTGATACCACTGGTGCGCAAATTCGATACTGTATGTGTATGTAGCAAGCACCGGAAGGTCTCCAAGGCAAAGAACTCTACTTTTTGCCCAAAAACTAAGAGAGAAAACTTGCACAACATGAAGCAAGAAGACTCATTGGATACAATCTCCCCCCTTACCTTCTGTGAGCGCTCCACAAAGCATGTATTTAATATATTATTCATCTCCAAGCTCACAAATAGTCCAAATTTACAATTAGCATACTTTAGCTTTTGTGTTTACTTTTATCCAAATAAAGAATAAAGCGGTTGGACATCCCAAGAGTCGGACTATGCCCAAATACAATGTCCAATAATAAATATTTAAATCATGCATCCATGCACATATAAAATAATAAATATATGTCAAGCACTTTAATAAATAAGCGCATCAAAATAAATATTGGCACCACGCCTAAGACGTAGGTCCATAAAAATTTTATAATTTCTTCTAAATAACTTGAATATACGCTATCACCCAATGCTTCCCAATGCCACCACCACCTGCTCTACACATCAACTGAAGCATTCACAATTGTTAGAAAATAATAAAATTAAACCGACAAAAGTGAATACCTAGTAGTCTTTAGCTACAAAATAAATAAATAGGTTGGAACTCAGCCCTAACCTTAATTTAATATGAGTGTGCACTCTAAACTCATAAACCTCCATTAATTTAAATATGTATTTTGTAGAATCACCTGCTATGGAACACTTGCACATTAAATTAATGAGATACACGAAAAAAATAGGTGTCCCCATCGACTTTTCACACAAGAAATCCACCTTGTGTACGAGCCCCGGCAAATAAATATAATTTTACGGAATCCACTGCAAAACCTCACAGAATCCACCGTGGAATATACCTCCTGGCATCAATTTTGACATAGTTTATACAAAGTATTTTATAAGCAAGGTCATGCACATTGAGAGTGTATCCTACGTGGTTTTAAGGTTTGTTATATCTCATTTTATAAGGTAAGAAAAATTGATCCTATAATGTATCTTGTACATCTATTTTGACATATTTTGTACAAAATCTTTTGTAAGAGAGGTCAAATCTAGCTTCAAACCATATATAATTTTACAAATATAAATAACAACCTTTTTTAGATGAATTAAACAATTTGGAGTTTAATTGATGTACTTTTCTTTACATGGTCTTTTGTTGTGCTAAGAGAAAGTTGTTTATTTTTTTGCATTTATGTCTACACTTATATTTTAGTAAATGTGTGTGCAAGACTATGTTTATATTTGCACTTTCCACTCGTTCTTAAGGATATCCTTAAACTTAGCTAGGTAGCCTTTCCTAATTTAAGGTTTGACTTGTTTTTTGAGGTATAAATAGCTAGTCTCCACTTTGAAGAGCTTGATCTAGCACACACACCCTCAAAGTTGCATCTACAAATAGTCATCACCTTGAACGACCAAGCAAATCACCCTTGCATCAAAACATCACAACATAATGTAAATATACACAAAATTAGACACAAGTACTTTGACATACACATAACCAAGTATATAGACTTTCTCATAAGTATTTTTATAGTTTTAAATCACATCCATTAGATCATCTACATTGTTAATTCCTCGTAGTGGATGCTATGTGTAGTGTAAAAAAGACACGTAGTCTTCTTATAATAAGCATATGTTTCGGTAGTAGAACATTTAGTATTCTACAATGGCAAGTAGCATGACAACATGCTCTTATGTTTGTGTTGCACTAACTTATTCTCTCTCCCTCTCCCTCTTTCACACTCACCATTACCCTCACCCTCTTCCTCTTCCTACCCTTCTCTCTTCCTCCACGTCCCTCTCTCTCTCTCTCTCTCTCTCTCTCTCTCTCTCTCTCTCCAAGGATATGGAGGTATAGGCTTTGCACTTTTCGACGTAGAATAGCGGCGTCGCTATTTGTGTCACAAATAGCGACAGTGCTCAGATGAAAAAAACACGGGCCGAAACCTCAGCACGTTATTTTGTGTGCATACACGAAAGAGAGAGCGAAAGGGAGAGCGAACATCTTGCATTTGAGAGGGAGAGGGAGAGAAAGAGAGAAAGAGGGAGAAGGAAAGCTTCTCACCACCGCCACCGCCGTTTGCGAAGAAGAGGAGGAAGTGTACGGAGGGCAAAGAGGAGCCTTTACAGTGAGTGCATTGTTCCTTCTTGCTTTGTTTCTGTGTTTTCTCTTTCTCTTTTACTTGTTTTTATTAAAATTCATGTGTATTGAGAGAGGGAGAGGAAATGAGAGAGAAAGAGAGGGAGAAGGAGAGGGAGGGAGAGGAAATGAGAGGAAGAGGGAGAGGGAGAGGGAAACATTAAATATAATAGGGAAAGAGAGAAAGAGAGGAAGAGGGAGAGGGAGAGGGAGGTAGAGGAAATGAGAGAGGGAGAGGAAGAGGGAGAGGGAGGGAGAGGAAAGAGAAGGAAACGTTAAATATGATGGGGCAAGAGAGAAAGAGAGGGAGAGGGAGAGGGATGGAGAGGAAATGAGAGAGGGAGAGGAAATGAGAAAAGGAAAGAAGGAACGAGAGAGAGAGAAATAAAAAACATTAAACATAATAGGGAAAGGGAAAGGGAGAGGGAGAGGGAGAGGGAGAGAGAAAAGAAAAGAAGGAACGAGAGAAAGAGGGAAAAACCATTAAATGTGATAGGGAAAGAGAGAAAGAGAGGGAGGGAGAGGAAATGAGAGAGGGAGAGGAAGAGAGAAAAGGAAATGAGATAGGGAAAGGAGAGAGAAAAAACATTAAACATGATAGGGAAATAGAGAAAGGGAGGGTGAGGGTGAGGGTGAGTGAGGGAGAGAAAGAGAGAAAAGGAAATGAGAGAGGAAAAGGGAGAGAGAAAAGGAAAGAATGAACGAGAGAGAGAAGGAAAAAACATTAAACATAATAGGGAAAGGGAGAGGGAGAGGGAGAGGGAGGGAGAGGGAGAGGAAATGAGAGAGGGAGAGGAAGAGAGAAAGAGAGGGAGAGGGTGAGGGAGGGAGAGGAAATGAGAAAGGGAGAGGAAATGAGAAAAGGAAAGAAGGAACAATAGAAAGATGGAAAAAACATTAAACATAATATTAAAATAGAAAAAACATTAAACATAATAGGGAAATAGAGAAAGAGAGGGAGAGGGAGAGGAAATGAGAGAGGAAGAGGAAGAGATAAAAGGAAATGAGAGAGGGAGAGGAGAGAGAAAAAACATTAAACATAATAGGAAAAGAGAGAAACAGAGGGAGAGGGTGAGGGAGGGAGAGGAAATGAGAGAGGGAGAGGGAGAGGGAGAGGGAGGAAAGAGAGGGAGAGGGAGGGAGAGGAAAGAGAGGGAAACATTAAACATAATAGGGAAAGAGAGAAAGAGAGGATGAGGGTAAGGGAGGGAGAGGGAATGAGAGAGGGAGAGGAAGAGAGAAAAGGAAAGAAGGAACAAGAGAGAGAGAGGGAAAAAACATTAAACATAATAGTAATAGGAAAAGAGAGAAAGAGATGGAGAGGGTGAGGGAGGGAGAGGAAATGAGAGAGGGAGAGGAAGAAATAAAAGAAAAGGAGGAATTGGAGAGAGAGGGAAAAAACATTAAACATAATAGGGAAAGAGACAAAGAGAGGGAGAGGGAGAGGGAGAGAGAGAAAGGAGGGGGAGGTTGTTTTTTTCCTGTTTGTTGTAGTAGTAGTAGTATTTTTTTTTCTTTTCTTGTTTGTTTTTGTTTAGTTTTCTTGTTTTTTGTTGTTATTGTAGTAGTAGTAGTAGTTTTTTCTTCTTTTCTTGTTTATTGTTATTGTAGTCATAGTAGTTATTGTTGTTGTTTTTTTTTTCTTCTTCTTCTTTTCTTGTTTATTATAGTGGTAGTGGTAGTGGTAGTGGTAGTGGTAGTGGTAGTCATTGTCATTGTCATAGTCATAGTAGTGGTTATAGTCGTGGTCATAGTCGTCATAATCGTGGTTGTAGTAATAATAGTGGTTTCTTGTTTGTTGTTGTTGTTATAGTAATAGTTTTTTTTGTTTTCTTGTTTATTGTTGTCTAGTCTTCTTATTTGTTGTTGTTGTTGTAGTAATGGTAGTAGTAGTAGTTTTTTCTTCTTTTCTTGTTTATTATAGTAGTAGTGGTAATGGTAGTGGTAGTGGTAGTGGTAGTGGTAGTGGTCATGGTAGCTGTGGTCGTGGTCGTGGTCATGGTCATGGTTGTCTTCGTGGTCGTGGTCGTGGTCGTAGTCATGTGGTAGTCGTAGTCATCGTAGTTGTGGTAGTAGTAGTAGTAGTAGTTTTCTTCTTTGTTGTTATTGTTGTAGTAATAATTTTTTTTGTTTTCTTATTTATTGTTGTCTAGTTTTTTTATTTGTGGTTGTTGTTGTTGTAGTAGTGGTAGTAGTAGTAGTTTTTTTTCTTTTCTTGTTAGTAGTAGTAGTAGTAGTAGAGAGAGAGATATATGTTTTGTTAAAGAAAATGAGAGAGGGGGAGGAAGAGAAAAAGAAAGAAGGAATGGGAGAGAGGGAATAAACATACAGCATAATAAAGAAAGAGAAAAAGAGAGAGAAATGGAAGGAGAGGAGATAATGAATGGATAAAAAACAAAGAGAGAGTTGTGGCGAGGTCCGGTGCAAAACCACGAGACGGAAAACACTCCGACATACGTTAATTTATGGGTGGGTGGAGACTTTACATACGTTAATTTTTGTTGAGTTACAAGAGAAGAAATCCCTTCTTAAACAATTTAAGAAAGAAAAAAAGAATGATAACAAAAACAAATTGTTTGTCGTAACATAGACAAAATGGAAAATGATGAAAGTCTTGATGTTCAAGATCGCGAGGCGTATCTTAATCAGTGTGTCCCATGTCCTTGCTCTTAATGTAAGCTGGTAATTAGACAAAAATTTCGATTGTCTATAGAACACGCACGACGCTTCAACGAGTTTCAATATGAGATCATTGATCATGCGATCTTGGATTTTCCGCAAATGGTAAGAAAAGTTAATATCAATCATGCATTGTACTCGCAAGCTAATTGAATACCATATACAAAAACATTGGGTGATGCTAGCAAATTTTCTATCTAGGGAGGTGACATCTCATCCCAAGGAGGAGTGCACCCTTTGCGGCCAATTAGAAGAGTTTGTGGGTGTGCGATGGATGGAGTGCCTAAGCCAATCCACCACTTGGAAGGTACTACCCAATCTATACCGTTAATACCAGAGGAGACAACAGCCTTTGAGACTTACCTACAATCTTGGAGCTTGAGATGGAGACAATGATCGATGCATTGATTCCCATGGATGTTGAGACTTCTGATCCGCTTAGAGAGGAAGCATCCATACCATTATATGATGGGTGTCGAGTATCTCACCTGAAGACACTGCTTGCACTCCTAAGTGTGCAAGCAAAATACAGGTGGAGTGATGCGAGTGTGACCGAGTTGATCAGGTACCTTGTACGTACGCTTCGTTGATTTCTTTTTGGCACTATCATTAAAAACATTTGTGCTTTTTCAAGGTGTTTTATGATTTTTTTTCAAGTTCCTAAAGTATCATATATTACCACTTGTAAATACTATGCTTGAGTCTCGTGATGATGCATGGCATGTTTACGAAAGCTTGGTGTGGACTACAACAGCATCCATGCATGTATCAACGATTGCATATTGTTTCGAGGAGAATATGAGACTATGGAGATATGTCCAAAGTGTGGTTCTCACATGTATCGACAGGGCTTGCAAGGGAAAACCATCCCTCAAAAAGTTCTCAGACACTTTTCGCTTATCCCCCGCATAAACCACATGTTTCGTATGTCAGGCATGGCCAGCTTGACAATGTGGCATGTGGAGAATAGGTCCACAAATGGAGTTCAATGAATATCAGTGGATTCACATGCATGGAGCCACATTGAGTCTACCTTTCCAGGCTTTGCGTGAGAGCCAAGGAATCTTCAGCTCGGTCTTGGAATGGATGGCGTGAGCCCATTCAGTCTATGCTCAACTTCTTACAGTGTGTGGCCTATAGTCCTTGTCAACTACAATATCCCTCCATGGCTTTCTACAAAAAAAGGACATCTCATCCTTAGCTTACTCAGTCCCAGCTGCTACAAAGTCAAAAATATGGATGTGTATCTTCGTCCATTAGTCGATGAGCTTAAGATTTTGTGGAAGGAGGGGGTCACTGTGTAAGATATGAGCAAGTGCGATGGTCGACGGTCCACCAATATTCGAGCCATTCTCATGTGGACGATGCATGACTTTCCGGGATTCAAAGAGTGCTCAGGTAAATAGGCTTCCATTCTCATTGGTAATATTTGTCATAGCTCATTCAAGTTTGTATTAATTGGATAGAGGTGTTGGGACAGGTCTGGTTACCTCAGGTTATCATGCATGTCCATTGTGCGGGCCACAGTTAGACTCCCGAAGGTCACGAACCATGAAGAAGATGGTATATCAAGGACACACCACTTTCTTGCTAGAGAGTTATGAACTCAGGGAAGGTTTTCTTGGACAACCTCCAACACGTATGAATGCCCAAAGCTGGTAGGAGCTGAAAATGGTCCACGCAGAGTCACATCCAAACAAAATGCGACGGTTCTCAGTTTTCTACAAGTTGCCATATTAGACCCACTTACAGATCAACCACTTGTTGGATCCCATGCATATTTTTCAAGAACGTGGGCAGCTTGCTATGGGACCACATCACAGGAAAGAGAGACACTATAGGGGCACGAATGGATTTGAAGGAGGTAGGCAAGATGAAGGCAGTTTGGCCGCAGTCGAGTGCTGATGGTCGCGTATAGCTACCTCGTGCTCCTTGGGTTTTGTCCACTAAAGAAGAGCACATTGTGAAGGAAATACTCAAGTCTATCCACACTCTGACGGGTATGATGCATTCTCTCAGGTCTGTGTTTTCTAAAGACGACCAATTATCAAGGCTAAAATTCCATGATTGGCATAAGATATGTCAGGTTTGTACTACGAATGGATTGTAAGTGGCCTGTGCATTTTGCTATTTGGAGTGTTGTCATTGTTCATAATGCTTTCTTATTTGTGGCAGTTTGTATTACCGATCGCGATCGCAAGATGTCTTACTCCAGAAATACGTGGGGCCATTTACAGGTTGTCGACTTTAGTGCAATGGATCTCACAGAAGGATATTAAGATGTCCTCTATTGAATCCGCGAGGCGGGGAGCAGTGGAGACGGTCTGTCTTTTTGAGAAATACCTACCTATCAGCATGCTCACGATACAAATCCACCTTCTTGTAGATGAAGTGGAGATTGCTGGACTTGTCCATATGAAATAGATGTTCTTCTTAGAGAGCTTCATGAAAACCCTAAAAGGCTTTGTGTGACAACGAGCTCAGCTAGAAGGTAGCATGATTGAAGGTTGGTTGGTGTCCAAGGCGCTAATCCAACCACCAACAGTGAATCCACGCATCAATATACTATGGTCGCTGAAGGACAATGATAGACTGATCGAAGATGTGGTGGTTGGAAATGGGATAGAAAAAATAATGGATGCTGCAATGGAGGAGAAAGTGAAACGCTTTTGTATGTTGCACCATGCCTCTATGGAGACGTCGCTCGCTAGGTACCAACAAGCTAGGCAAGATCGAGAGGAAGCGCGATCTGAATTTCAACGTAGTACACACCATCAACCGATTTGATATCTTGAGGGCATGGAGAAGATGTCGCGGTTTATATCAAGGCGATGGTTGCATGGAGCTTTAACGGCAAGGTCTCGCGAAGGGACGGAGGTCTCAATTGAGGAGTGGGAATTCCCAAGGGGATGTAGTCCAAAGAAGATGACGTGTTTAGGGTTTGTCGTATCTATATTTTATATGTGACAAATAATTGAGTGCTTCAATGTACAGTATAAAATATATAGTGCAGCGTGGTCGTGCAGACGGCATTTTCGTGTGGAGCGTATTGACAAAGTGCGCTCCACAACAGACTGTGGTATCATGGTAAGGTTCGAGCAAGAGAGCCAACGATGAGCAACGGATCCAAACAAGGTTATAGATGAGATGGAATATTTTGGGAACTTGCAAAGTATTGTTACGGTGGATTACTGTAGCTTCTCCATGATACTATTCGATGTGTAGTGGTTCAAACTGGTACTTGAAGGAGCTGGAGCAATAGTTTGATGAGGTCCATCTAGATTTCTCGAAATAGATTCCGAAAAAAAAAGGTCGGATTTGCGCGATACCTTTGTGTTGCCAGCCCATTGTGAACAGGTGCATGAACTTATTTGTTTGTCAATTGTATTACGACATGCTACATGTCACAATAGTTAAGTCTCTCTTGTACGTGTTTATGAACATATAATCTTCTATCCAAACCCCCGACAACCTCGATGGTGGTATATTATACCTTCAGCTACCCGAAGTGCAAGATTATATGATCAAAGCAATGTTCCGAGCATAGATGAGGACAATATGCAAATAGAGGGATTGATATTGCAAGGTGTGGAGGCCACCGAAAGCTTGGAGCATGTAGAGGAGCCAGCATTGGGTAACAATGATCGAAATACAGGAGTCCAATAATTCTTTGAGAACGAGGTGGACTCATCCTTTTGTGGTGACATGTCTATCGACCTTCCAGTTTATGCCGAGTTGTGTCAGGAGATTGATATGGGACCATAGGATACTTCATACTTGGAGCATCCAATTACTCAATTTGTTGACTAATTGCTTATAAGGGTACATAAGATATGCATTTTAAGTAAGATCATTTTTTAAAGATTTATATTACCGTGCTTTGTACGATTTAAATTGATTATGCTAACATCATTTTTTGTATGTGCAGGTGACCTTTGTGGATACTTAGATTATCAGGATGAGTCGAGGAATGAATGATGAGGAGTTGCAGGATATCCTCACGTGCATGTCTCTAGATCAGATGACAAGATTCAGAGAGATGGCGGACCAAGAGCTGTCTTAGACATCGTCAGGCTGCTCTATTAGATCTACTTTGGTGTGATTAGATGCTTCAGTTTTCGAGCAAACGAGGTCGATGCTCGAGACTTGGGCCAGATAGAGGGAGTGCTTTAGGGTCAGAGGGATGTTGCAGAGATCTGGATGCAGTGAGATTGTGGTTGGCTCGGGATACAGATGCTACTCCTCGCTCTCGTGGCGGTTTCAGAGAGGGTGGCTTAGATGGTTGTTGTGAAGGCATGGACGCGGTATCTCTGTCTCATCGTTCTGTTGGAGTTATGTCACCTTCAGGATTTTTCACACCTGTGGGGAGGTCTACTCCGGTCACTCCCGCTTTTTCTTAGCTGTCCAGGTGGCACCCCTATGGATGCTACTCCAATAGATACTACATCGGTCGGTACACCAAATGTATAGGGGTCTCCTAGATATACCCAGGAGCGTGGTCGCAGGTGGGAGAGGACCCATCTTAGGCATACCCCAAAGGGGTATGCCTACCTTATAGATGATAGATCAGGAGCCATCATCATGAATGATGAGGGGAGGAGGGTTATGGCTTGCATGAGAGAGTTGTGCCAACAAGTTTTTCGGCACAATATCTTAGATCATTGGAAAAACATACCGAAGGGGAGTAAGGACTACATAGTAACATCCTTGCATGAGGAGTTTTCAGTACCAGCCACAGCAGATGGGTTTTCTAAGGGCCGGATGATGGAGTGCATGCATGTATATATGTCACACAAACGATCGAACGCACGCAAGGCACTCAAGAGTGGGGTTGCAAAGCCTAAGTGGCTAGACACGGACGATCGACACCGATTGAGGGAGGAGGATACAGATTCTCTAGGACGTTGGAGACAACAGTACGAGGCGACAAGGGCATGAGTAGAGACCGGAGTGGTCCATCATCTTGGGAGTGGCAGCCACAGGACATATTTGGAGGACTTTGTGAGTTTTTATTTTGTTTTGCTTGCTTATTTTTTTGCAATATCCTTTGTACCAACAATCGTGTTTCTAACAGTTAGTATTTTTTTTTCTTTGCAACACTTCATTACAAATCGTGGTCCGACCGGCCTTGAGACTCAATATGCAAAGAGGCCCAGTCTCATTGCATTGATTGATCGATTGTATGGACGCGACATGGAATTTCCCAAATTCCCTAATATAGTGTTGAATGGTCATGCCCACTGATCTATATCATCTATCAAAAAAGTATTGATGTGGATCCTAGCACTAGGCAGATGCACTATTGGAGTCTAGAAGGCTCCAAAGGTAGGCTGCAAATGCTACGTCAACCTTCCTCCACGGTATATGTCCCTAATACTATCAATTTATTCCAAACTCTAGTTCTCAAGAGGAATGTATGACTACCATTGACCCCCAACCCCCCTCCCAAAACACCTATACTTATATTTGGAAATGCAATAAGTTATGTATTAACAAAGAAGGTGGAAACATTATTAGTTAGTTGAAATCCACTTCCCAAATTAAGTAAACCTACTAAGGGAATTAAGTCTGGTAGTCTTCTACATCATGCTTAATGCAAAGGAGTATATTTGCCATTCCTTGTTTCACTTAAGGTAGGGTCCCTTGAACTTATCTCCCATATTTTTTGTATCAACTCTTTCAACAAGTCCTTGCTCTCATTACTGGGTTTGCTTGGTATGTCAGAATATTCCTTGTCTTTTCCTCAAGATTTGATGAGGTCACCCTTGCTAAAGGTCGTGATTATCCTCACACGTGGTAGTGTCAAGTGTATCCTTTGTGCTACATAATCAGCCTTACACTTCATTACCCTTTTTAAGGGTCTTCCTAGGAGAGCTTCTTTTCCACAATTTGCACTATTTGGCTAGTAGCACGAGGTAACTCGGTGCTAGTCTCTAAAAACGCAGCAATAACGAATAGATTGAAAATCATTGAAGGGCTGATCTTTACACTCCACTTTGCTGATTTGTTTTAAAATAAATTGTTTGTGCACAGTAAGCATCCACTTTTGCATTTTTCATACCACATGGTATAATCTCCTAGATGCATAGCACCTCTATGCTAAACATTGACCAATGATGAGAGTGTGAGGAAGTCCTTGCTATAGGTCAGATGAGTGGTTCCTTTGGGATAAGTTCAGTGAGGAAACATCAACTCCTAGATTGTTTGATAAATCAAATAATGGAGCTTGTACATTTTTTATTTATGTTGAGGCAGTGCATCTTGGGGCCATTCCCCGAGATGTAGGAGAGCTACAGTGAGGCTGTGGTGTTTTAGTCGAGAGGTTGCCTCTTGTGTATGTGATACGAGGTTTTATACCTAAATGTTATGGGATCTCCCTCAGAGGGGTAGGGGATGGTAAACGTTGGACTGTGCATCCAAATATCCGCTCGTTACAAGTGCATCCAAAAATCCAGCCAATTTTGCAAATAGAAAATCCCTTCGCTAATACCAAGACAACCTTAGCGAGAGATCTTGGTGGTTAAAATCTCCAAGTAGGAAGTGGCAATCCTATGAGCAATGATAAGATGCCTCTTGGGGACAAAAGGATTCCATGCCTAGCAAGTCTCACCAAGGCTTGCAACAGCTCCATGAGAGGTAGTTGCGATGGCAGCATTGATAGGACCATCAAGCCTATGAGTATGGATAAGCATGCTCCCTAGTTGTGCTCCTCATAAGGCTCTTCAAAGACCTTTCCAATTTATGGATGAATCATGCTTTCAGGTAGAGGCTATTCCTTTTAGAAAAAGCATGGTTCCTATGGCTAAGCATGCAAAGTGGACAAAGGAAAGGGAAGATATCTCATATGAAGAAGACGTACCATGCCCAAGGTCCACCTATGCTGAGTAGAAGCCCTAAGGATGTGAGGCTATTTTGCTGTAAAAATAAGTCCGATTTGAGTCCATTAGAACAATGTGGAAAAATGAGGTGGTCTAAGAATATAAAAAGGAATATGAGATGGGCTTGGAGACCCAAAATTTCTAAATATATGGTTGGTGTGTTGAATGAAGATCCATGAATTGCATGTGGATATGCTTTGATGGATTCCCAAGAGGATGTGACTAAAGGCCATAATGCTACATCTGACAATAGGGACCGCCCTAAGATGCATATATGTGATGGGTCTAGGTTTGAAGCTCTATCTATTTTGGATCATATCATTAACATATGTAAGGGTCCAATTAGAGAAGAGTTGAATGATCATAAATCCATGATTCTCCCTATAGGAGGAGTTGCTGAAAAGTTGGGACAAGCAATCCATTTGAATGACGACCAAGAATATGAGATATATCAACCTAATGATGTCATTCATTCAGCTCATAGTACCCAAGAAGAGATGGCCATTATTACTGAGGTATCAGTAGAAAGGCTTGGGCTAGTGGATCTACAAAGGGCCTAGATCAAGCTTTTAGCTGACTCGCATGAGTAGCATGAGGCTAGAGGCTAGTCCTCATATTTTATGCTATCTTTGGTATCTTGATTAGTTGATAGGATGTGGTGTATATGCCAAGAAGATCATATATTTCATGGATTAGAATGGCCTATGTATTTTAGGTAGGAATTTTAGCTACTTGGGATATTATGACCAGATTACATTAGGCCAAGTGGGCCGATTAGTTTGCAGTAAAATGTTCTATTTCATTAGTCCAAGAGGGCTATTTGTCTCTTTAGTGGGATGTGTTTTACGGGTTTTGTTTTAGTATTTGCTAGACAGATTACATGGAACCTAGGGGGGAACCTTTGTTGCGTCGGCGCTTCTTGTGGCCCAATCCAGGTGATATCTTTCCTTTATGAGTACATTGTCTTTATACTATATATCTTGTTACTTTTGAGGGATTTATTTTCTTGTTGGGGACCGACAATCAAGGCAAGAACTCCCAGGTATAGGCTAGTATATCTGTATGGGAGGTCTGAGCAGTTGTTTCCTTTTGCAAAGGCATTGTCAGGCACTGAAAGACATGTTTTAGATGAAGTTCTAGTGACCCTGTTCTACTGACCTGCTAGGCGGTCATTTTAGGAGTTTTTGTTAGTTGTGAGGCAATTAGAGAAGCTTGCAATTAAAAATCACGCGAAGAGAAAGTTTTGAATCTATTTAAAAGTAAATATACAGAGGTGTGTAAAAAGCGATTCTAACCCCTATAAAAATAGAAAAGAACAGAAATAAAAATCATTGAGCAATTGTTCGTCGCCTTGCAAAGTCTTGGTAGGTTTGTGGGGATAAGTCAGACTTAGGACCAATGCCTTGTCTTCCTGGGGGTGGCATCTAGTTGAAAAATAAGAAAAGGAAAGGAAGGTTGGAGCAAAAAAAAAAGTGAGCGTTAAAAAAGGATTAAGTGTTGCCTCCTGAGGGCTTGGTAGGCTCTTGGGTATCGAGATAGGATCTGAGGCTGATGCCATGTTCTCCTTGGGTCACTATGCTCAGCTCCCTCCTATATCCACGCTCGAGTATGGAAAAATAAAAGCCTTAAAGGAAAATGAGCTAAAAGACAATATTTCTTGATTAGATTCCTCACCTAGGAGGAGCTCTTGGTTGAGTTGTCCTCAGTTCGGTAGGTAGTTTCAGACCACCACTTAGGATGATCTCTTTTATAGTTCTTTTTAGCTTGGCCGTATTGGAGCAATCAGTTCGTGACTAGCTTTGGGCTTTCTATTAGATTATGCTAGGCCTACTCCTTGTGGATTTCATGCCTTGGTTTTGATGAGAGTTAGGGTGAGAGCTATGATGTGTTTTGTTGAGTATTTTCTGTATCAGCTTGATGCTCTTCGTGGTTGTGTTGATGTGCAGATCTATTCGTGGGATTCAATGGCTGAGTCTCCCTATCCCATGGTCACCAATGAGAGCTGATTTTGTAGCCCAAGATGTGCCAGAAGATTGTATAAAAACCCAAATTTTAGGGGAAATTTTAATCTTGTCGAAGGTGGTGGATGCAGTTGGGTCAATTTTAAGCGGAAATGGGGGACTTTCAGATGGACATGCAGTAATTTCCGTGAGTCGAATCGGAGGCTGGATGTGGAAATGGGAGTGCCCGAGGCCAAGACCAAAGAAGTTAAGTGTGAAAGGACTAGAGAGGGAAGGGGGGTTACCCTTGGGGCCTCACATCCCTACAATTTTTCATGCAAAAAGGGGGGGTCTTTTTTTTATGGCGATGAAGGAAAAAACGTGGGGCGGTAACAGACGATGGAAAATGGGGAAGAGGGGAGGGCTATAAGCCATTTTCTACCTCAATGAAACCCCCTAAATTGATCATACCAGTCGGATAATGAAGATCTTTGCTCCCCATCACCACTCTCAGCTTCAAAAATGGCTGCCTGAATGGTTTGATTAGAATCTAGTCTTTCTCTCTCCTCCCTCTTTCTCTTCTGAGTGGTGGTTTCATGTGGGAGAAATCAAGAAGAAGAGGGGCTGAAGGATGCTTGTGCGGCGACGATCGGATTGCTCCAAGATCAAGGGAAGGCTGAGGGAAGGTGTTCAACACTAAAGAATGATCATCAAGTGGTCCATTAGCTATTCGTGTCAATTATTAAAAAACCCGCAACACTTGCGTAAGTAGTATGCCTCATGTTTACAAAGGAAATTTACTTTTTTTAAATGTTTGATGGTCCAAATGAAATTCATATGGAACAAAAATTTGTTTGGATCTTGGTTGCATCATGATTGAGGGTTTTTCATAAAAGAAATGTAGAATCGTAATTATAAATAGTCACAATAATTAAATTACAACCTGAAAAGTGCATTTTTAGAGTAAAAATGAAGATTTTGTTGGTTTTGGATGGGGAAAAGAGATGCACATGGAATAAAATTCTGATAAAGAACACATTCCATGCAAAGATTACTTTTGGAATGTGGGGTAGCTGATTGAGAGAGATAGCCATATGGGCTAGGAGGCACAAATGTCATCCATGCCAATAGACTTGCCCCATAAACTATAGCATCAAAGATGGAAAATTGGATATGGGGGTCTACATGATGGCAACTACCTTGCTGGGATCCATAGCAATACCATCACTGAAATAATTTGACCCAACAAAATACCACCTTTCATAGCAAATACATATTTCATTGGGTCTAGACTTAGACTAAATTCCTAACATTTGATGAACTAGGGTCAAATATGATGTAAGTGAAGCAAGAGTGTGCTGAAGACATTGAAGTTGTCCAGGAATACTCACAGGAAGTCTGTCAAGTAGGGCCCCAAAACTTTCTATATATCCCACTGGAAAGAAGCCAATGCATTCTTTAGCCCAAGCCATATTACTATATATACAAATATACCCCAAGCCATGATAAAAGGAGTTTTGGCTTGACCTTTCACAACAAGATGGACTTGGTTATAGCCACTGAATCCATCCAAGAAGGAATATATATTATGACCAACAATCTCATTGAGAATGTTGTCAAGATAAGGAACGGGGAATGGATCTAGAATGATTGTAGCATTTAGATTCCTATAATCTACACAGATCCTTAGCTTCTTGTTTTTCTTGTGTGCAATAATAATGGGTGAGATCCACTGTACTTGATCTACTCAAGCAATGATGATGACTTGGAGGAGTTGATCTAGTTCTTCTTTTATTAGCTTTGCCATGTGGAGACTCATGTAATATCTTTGCATGCTGATTGGCATAGCATTTAGTTTGAGGGGAATCCATACCGGTGAAATTGGGAGTCCAGGCCCCTAATTTGAGACTAATCCCAAATCCCACATGAAGATGTCTTTGAATTTTGTTAAGAGGGTGAGCAATTGATCTCAAAAATTAGGATGTAGGTGAATACTAATCTTTACAAGCTTTTTTTCATCCACACCTAGGTAGACTATGGTGAGGGCATCCTCTGTGACCCTTGTGATCTTTAGCATTTGTGAGTAGGTCAAAAATTTCTGTTTTGCTGCATCTTGAGCCACTTTGTCTTCGGAGTCCAGATTCTGGATTTCTGTATCATCAGAACTCTAGCCCTGTGTTGAGACTGGCTCCTGGATAGGTTGAATTTTGGAGTGTAGATCCAAATACTACTATGAATAATATTTAGAACATCCACTAGACAAAATGGTTCCAAGTGGGAATTAGCTACCAAGAATGCAGCTTCCTCGTCATCATCCAAGCTATATACAATGTTGGCCATTTCTACGAGACTACTCACTTGTAGGCTGTTTATGGAGGTGGAATTATATTTAAGAAGATTCAAATTTTATTGTCACCTTGACAAATTGTTGGCTAGTCATAATCCCAATTATGACTAACCCATATTTGCTACAACCAAGGCTATTCAAGTAATAGATAGTAATCTTCATGTGTGTGCTCCATTATGACTACTACCAAGGAAATTAGGAAAGGCCCACTAGCTACCTCCATGAGAACTTATTGAATAATGACAAGTGGTTGCACTATTTGTTGGTTAGCCATATAGACCAAGAAGGGGGCTGGCTCCCAATTCATTAGCTCAAAATCTCTAGAAGTGGCCACACTAATCATGTTGACTCTAGACCCATTTTCTAGTAGAATAGTGATGATGACTTGATTTCAAAACCATAGAGAGATGATTGGAATGGTAAGGTTGACACCTTAGGAGATGGAATTAGACTTCCTCTTGCAAAAATTGTCATCAATAAGGAATGAAGTCCCCCCCAGGAAATGAAATTGGACATTGGTGGATGTCCTCTAGTGCCTTGAGAGCACATGCGTATGCAAAGCTTAAAGTGATGTGCATGGAAAGATCAACATGGTCACCATGTGTAATTCAGTCCAAGTTCTAATTGTGGTTGCTAGGTGCAAGAAAATTCTACAATATCTATGGAAGAACAAGGCCTTAACATACTCAAACCCAATAAAGAGGTATGCTAACATTGCAGGTTCAAAATTATAACATACCAAAAGTAGAGGTTACCAGTTTCACTAAGTAAGATAATTACTTAATCATCAAGAAACATGTGCTCATATATTCTAATAAGGGTTTATAGAGTTTAATAGTAGACTCAGAGCGTACGGAACCACATTGATGCCTTTTTTATAGGTAATATAGATCACTAGACATGACCATTCACTATGTGCCATGGAATCCTTGGCAAGATTTGACATATCTAATCTGGATTCTTTATGCTATGATCTATTTGGGGCTATGTAGATGGGCTAGCTTAGCATTTGCAGCCTACCTTTGTTTTTGGT
Organism: Lygodium microphyllum; assembly: GCF_053477565.2. Taxonomy (NCBI): domain Eukaryota; kingdom Viridiplantae; phylum Streptophyta; class Polypodiopsida; order Schizaeales; family Lygodiaceae; genus Lygodium; species Lygodium microphyllum. Next base: position 69,980,559 of record NC_141141.1, read on the forward strand.
TGTGGTTACTAGGTGTATGCAAATTGTACCAACATTGCAAAACATCACAACCTTAACATATTCAAACCTGATATAGAGTAATGCTAACATCATAGGTTCAAGAGTATAGCATACCAAAAGTAGAGGCTACCATTTGCACTAACTTAGATAATTATTGAATCATCAAGAGAGAGAGATACTCATATATTCTAGTAATGTTTTATAGAAATGAATAGCAAAGTCGAAGCATGGATTATGTCCCAAAGGGTAACACTCAAGAGAAATACATGACAATGGACTATACAATCATGCCACTGCAGCATTACAATGTATGAAATAATGTAAGGACCCAAACAAAGAGTCAAAGAAGGACAAAGGGGAAGTGAAGAGAAACACAACACTTCTTCTCTAATCCTTTTATAGCTTTTGGTGCTTTTAGTGTCATAAATTCCATCTGCCATAATCCATGGCTAAAGGGGAAGTGAAGAGCAACACAACACTTGTTCTCTAATCCTTTTATAGCTTTTGGTGCTTTTAGTGTCATAAATTCCATCTGCCATAATCCATGGCTAATCGGTCACCTTCTATTATTGTGTCATTGCTGTTAGCATTGATAGCCTTTTAGCTACCATTCTATTAATGCTATTTATGGTAGCCAATCATGGTCATCCTAAAACTAACAAGTAGCAACAATAGTAGTAGTAGAGAGAGAGAGAGAGAGAGAGAGAGAGAGAGAGAGAGAGAGAGAGAGAGAGAGAGAGAGAGAGAGAGAGAGAGAGAGAGAGAGAGAGAGAGAGATGTGGAGCAAGGGAGAAGGAGAGGTAGTAGGAGAGGGTGAGGGTGAAAGAGGGAGAGGAAGAGGGAATAAGTTAGTGCAACACAGACTTCAAAGTATGTTGTCATGCTACTTGCCATTATAGATTGCTAGACAATGCTATACTACCAAAACGATGCTTATTATAAGAAGACTATGTGTTTTTTCTACACTCCACATAGCATGCACTATAAGGAACAAATAGGGTAGATGATCTACCGGATGCAATTTATGAACCATAAAAATACTTGCGAGCATGTTTATACACTTGGTTATTTGTATACAAAGTACTTGTGTCTAATATTGTGTATATTTAGCATTATGTTGTCGAAGGGTTTTCGAAAGCAAAGTCGCGTTCACAGAGGACCTTGACGAATTTCAAGATAGAAGATCAATCATGTGAATAAGCAAGACGAGAAAATGATGCCAAGTAACAATTGTATTACTGCCAAGATGTTTACAAAATACAAGATGAATTCCAATCTGATCAGTCCACTGGTTTTAGGCCACCCAATTTAATTCTACAGCATTTGTAGATCCTTCTACTATAATGATCGTATGGATCTTTGAAGCTCCTTCTTGCATCACTCAAGCGTCGTCATCTTCTGCCCATCCACACTTGGTCAAAATCAATTTCCGATCACATCAACTTGCCAACAGAAACTCTGAAAATCCTGAAGATGAGCTTCCAGCACTCTGTTTATCCAGTTTAGTTGCCACTTGAGCCACAGTGTAAGCAGCTGAAGCAATTCAAGCTTCTTCCTCTCAATAACACTTTTCGTTCAAATTCAGATATCTTTCCAAGAGTTAACAGCCTCCTTCCACTGATGAATATTGTCAAGTGTTGCCTGAAGCCGATGCACGCGATCAAACAAAGATGAAAGCTCTTGTGAGGCTCTCTTTTCTGCATTCAAAAATCAGTTCCTTCCTCTTCTTTGACAACAACAACATTCTGAACTTTCCGAAAAAGCAACTCAAGCTCTTCCACTCCAAAAGAGCTCAAAACAGAGCTCATGCAACATCAAAAGGTGCTACTGCAGCTTCCAACAGACCGCTCACAATAACATCAAAGATGTAGTTGATCAGACAGCTTGGCCAATCCTCATACTAAAACCCAGATGAATATCTTGAGCATGCTGGCTACTAGGACTACCCAACTTATCAACTAAGACTGCCAATGTATCATCTGCCATGTCTGATTTAGGATACATTTACCATCCTACAGCCACTCTCCACCTTTTGCCATTGAGGGTAGCCAAACTACAGAAGCTCTAGTTGTCTTTTGAAATTGATTGCACCATCCTCAATGCTCGAGATGAAACACATACTCAGTTAAACTTTGAAGTTTGCTAGAATCTAGCTTTTGTGCTGCCACAGGAAGTATCGGCTTAAGAGTCAGCATGTTTGACACAGGATCCAAAATCCATCCCTCCTGGGTAGTGCGTGCGATGGCATCTCCCTTTGTTATACCCAAAAAATTTGCAGCATCACTAACACTTATGAATGAATATGCTGTGGATAGCAGTTTCAAGATCTTCAGTTAATAATACTCTGCAAGAAAAAAAATTGAAAATGCAACAATCATTTGCTGAACAACTGGACTCCAGTTGTATCTTCGAAGAGCATTATGAACACTAGCATGGTCATATTTCCACATGCATTGTCCAATTCCCCACACAGCAACAAGTTTTGGACGACTCTGTTTTATGGTTGTGGGTGTACGCTACCACAAAAACCTTGCACTATTCAGATCAAAGACATAGATATGTGCAAGGAGATGGACCTCATAAGGCCAGTCATCTGGCTTTTGTAGTCCTTTAGCGGCAAGCTGGACAAACAAAACAATATGGTGCCGCCTCAAGCTCCAGGGCATCTCAAATGTCTCTCGCATCCGAGTACCGGCCTGAATTGATGGCATCATGGCTGAGTTTTGTGTCAAAATGCTTATCCCCACTCACACCCATGGCCAAAAGCTACAGGAGCAACCTTGAGTTGGATAAGCAAATGGAAGCCATACCCACATAAAGACTCACACCAGAGCTAATACACGGGTTCCCTCTCCTGTGATGTAATACCGTCATGTGTAGCTGGTGTTGCCATAGAGCTATCATCTTCATATAGCTAACATCAAAATTGTTGACTAAAGGTGATCGCACTCGGGCTCTGAAGATTTTCGTAACGCTCCTTGCATAGCTGTGAAGCCCTCTGTTTTATAACAAAGCGGTGCAGAGCCTGAATTGCATTTGGTTCACGCTGAAAGGAGTTGACTAGCTCCATAATTAGCTTCCTTCCCATGGTTTGGCCTGCTTTTCATCAGTTGAACTTGTCAGAATCACGACCCTCCCGAGTTCGATCACAAAAAAAAACATCTCCTGATTGATCGCTCCCATCAAATCGAATCAAAGCAGGTCGAAAGCCTCTTCTGGAAATAGCCATCCGTCCCCTTTCTTTCTACTTTTTCCGAAGTGCCTTCCAAGAATCCGTGAATTGTTCCAAGAAGTCTGCAAATAGAGGGCGATCAACTGCCTTGAGTCGCTCCTTTGTGGCTGCATCAACACTTACATAAAGCTGAGTGACTGGATCCAAGCTCTCAATTCGATCAGGAAACTGTGCATTTGTCACAAGGAAGGTTGAGAATCTCCACTTATGCAACTCCCCTATTAGTTTATTGATGCCAGGAGGCATATTTCACGGTGGATTCCGTGCCACAGTGGATTCCGTAAACTTTGATGATCGGGGCTCATACACAAAGTGGATTCTTTGTGCAAGAAGTTGATGGGAACGCCTGTCCTTTTCGGGCGTTTCATTAATTTAGTGTGTACATGGGTGATTCCATAGCGGGTGATTCCGCAAAAATGCATATTAAACTAATAAACGTTTATGAGTTTAGAGTGCCCACTCGTAATAAATTAAGGTTAGGATTTATTTCTAACTAGTTGATTTATTTATGTAGCTGAAGACTGCTAGGTATTCACTTTTGTCGGTTTAATTGTATTATTTTACTAACGATTGTGAATGCTTCAGTTGATGTGTAGAGATAGCAGCAGTGGCGGAGGAAAGCATTGGAGGATAGCGAGTATTCGATTTATGGATTATATTTTGATAGGCGCCACGCCTATATTTTGTCATGCCTATTTATTGAGGCATCGATTATTTATTATTATTTTGTATGCGCATGGGCGCACGGTTATGTTATTTCTATTTGGACATTGTATTGGGCGTGCCAGACTCTTTGGGCATCGTCCATTAGCTTTATTCCTATTTTTGTGTAAAAGCAAACTCAAAAGCTAAAAGCTTGCTATTTTGTAAATTGGGCTATTATTTGAGCATGAAGATGAAATATACATAAAATACATGCTTTGTGAAGCGCTCACACAAGGCATGGGGGGAGATTGCACCCAATTGGTTTCTTGCTCTTGTCGTTCATGCTTTTTACCTTGTAATTTGTGCAAAAAGTAGAGTTTCATTGTTCTTGGGGACCTTCCGGCATTCACTACGCGAGCTTATAATGTCCGATCTGCGCACCATTTATTGATCTCCGAGTACATTATTGGTTCTTCCACTAATGAAAGAGCACAATGTTTAGGATTTAATCCTTCTGTCAATCAATCTTCTTTGACTCCTGGTACACCTTTCATTTGTTTTATCATCTTGATGTGTTGATCTAGTGTAGCCTCAACAATTTCACTTGGATCGTCCATTTTCCATTTCCAAGTTTTTCCTACAGGGTTGGTATGATGTCTCCAAAAAAAGATACATTTATTTGCACAAGCCAAACTTGGTGTTGTCTCCATGCACCTGTGGCTTTCAATACCATAAAATCAATGTGAAACTAATATATTATAGCCCATTGTCCTTCTAAATTGTTTGTAACAAATATCAGATTCACTCTCAAACAGCACTTGTCTCTTCCATGAAATTGAACATGAACCAACTGAAGGCAAAACGTTCAGGCAGAGCAAAGCACAACGTCTAAGTATGTACAAAGTAACAAATGTCACACACACACAAGAGCAAATCTTCCACCCAATGCCAAGTCCACCTAGGAGTCCCAAATCTCCTACACCCTCTTTCCCTAAACAAACATAGGAAACACAAAAGAAATCATCAAGTGTAGCTACTCAATCGCAATCTCTATCTCCATGTGAGCTTCCAAATGTCCCAAGTGTGGGACATGACATTGCCCCTAGTTCTCAGACTAAGGATATGCCTATGCAATCCACTATGACTAGCTCACAATCTGCACAAGTGAATGCACAAAGGGCAACAAAAGACATGATCACTTCTGATTTTCCTAAGGACTTGACACTGCAGTCTACCAATAGTAGCCATCCACTGAACTAGCTTCTACTACTCCCAATCAAGAATCACGGCAGTCACAGCCTTTGGCAGTGACGATGCCTCTTGCGGAACGTGTCCTTAGCAATTCACCTATGGAAGAGATGTCATGACCAACATCCTTGATACCTCCAACATTTCCGAAGCACCTAAAGCCTAGGCTTGAGGAGAAATCTCTCAAAGATTTGGCCATAGAGATAGCGCATCTGACCAATGAACTAGAGATGAATTGCATGATGAAGCTTGATCACAAGCTAACAGCCATCATACATTTTGGTTAATAAAGAAAAGTTTGTCATTGTTGGGAGTGTGGCTCTTACCCGGATGTAGATTTTGGCCAAGAAAGAGAGAATAGCCAATGACAATGCTTTGGGCCATGCTCAAATGCATTGTGTGCTTTCTACAAGGGTGATTTTCTCTTCTAGTGGGGCTTTCGTCTCATGGCTCTTTGTTTCTTGGTATTTCTATCACTTTCTCCATAATGGTTCTTTGTGGGGTTGGTGGTCTTGTGGTGACTTGGACATTGAATGCTTTTGTATGAGAGTATATGCAAGTCATATGCTTCAACCATAATGATCAGGTGTAGCTCAAAAAGACATCACTTATTTGAATCCCATAGTGTTGACTTCAATGAATATCACCTGCACTTGATTATCATTACTTATCCATGTCACTTTGTGAGGATAAAAACCAATTGTAGAACTCAGGATTGTACTGGAGTGTGGGATACATATCTAGTAATCGTGGCAGCCTACTCAATAACAACAAATATTTTGCAGCATCGAGTAGCATGGTGCCTTGTCTGAGTCTAATGGCAACATATAGCTCCTCCTTAATGAGAATTTTATCAATCATAGAGTTCTCTTGGCTAGTTCCAGCTAGTCCCATACCCTGAATGGTAGTCAGTACTCAAAATAAGTTGGCGCGAGACTGCCATTGGACTAGTCACTCCTCTGAGACTGCCATCATCTGGGCTCCAAGTTTAGCCATTGTAGCGCGGTTTTCAAACCAACATTTTTCAAATTGACTTGGACCCTTTGATTGTCCCTTTAGTTGCTCTAGCTCTAAGAGATTTAGTTGGCAAAGATCTTTGTTGAATGTCATAGTTAAGCGTAGTTCGTTGGCTTCCTCGTCATAGATGAGTTGCATGCATTCATGTAGGAGCTTGTCATAGTGCTCGTTAAGATATTCCTACTCTTCCTAGGATAGCGGATATGACAAATATTCCTCAAGCTGCTCTCTAGGGAATGTGCCCATGTCCGCAAGGACATAGCCACGTGTGAATAATTTAAGTTTAGCATCCAACTTGGTCAAGAACTCTGTGACACTTCTATATTTGATGAGGGCTTTCTCGGTTGCTATCTCATGCAAGGTTCTGGGAGTATCCCTAGGCTTTAGCATAGCTGGGGGCTCATGCCTAGATGAGCAAGATTGGCTAGTGCTAGGATTGCTCATGTCCTTGGGGTTTTCATATTTCTCCTAAGGCTTTCCTACTATTGTGTCATGGTTCTCCTTGGATGTGACTGGTATAGTTTCACCAACCTATTGTGATAGTGTTGTATCCACTCTTGACTGGTCAATGTAAGTTCTACTTGATCGTAATGGTTTCTTTGATTTATCAGAATACACTGATGTGTCTGAGGCTTCACCACCATTAGGAGAGATGGCAATGGGTTCATTCATGGGTGGACTTGATGCTTAATTCCTCAGCTCTTCAGCACTCTTGGTCTCAATCTTCTTGGCGTCAACAGCCACTTGCAATTGCTATTGATTTCATTGTTTTTTCCTCTTTTTATTGGGCAATCAAGGTGTGTCCTTTAAAGACCTAGGACCCTGAACTAGGTTAGTCATTGATGTGCTTGGTTGGGCCTCAGCATTCTCTTTTTCTTTTGTGTCCTCATGGGACATAGCCACGGCATGCTAAACAACCTCGCTAGATTGTGAGGGTACAATTGTTAGACTTCAAGCTCATCTATCTGTCTTCAGTTATGACTGTACCCATCTATCTATCTTCAGTTATGATTGTACACGACACTTAGGATGTCTAGTTGTACCACACTATGTGAACATTGAATAAGTCAGTGTTTTAGGACTTAGCTGTCTTTGGTGTGAATGGTCCTTGAGACTACTCCAACTCTCTGTCTCTGACTTTGAACATGGTATCAAAGCACCTATCAATGGGCTCACTAGTGGAGTGTATGCCGGAAGAGGACCTGAATAATGAAGTGCCAGGGTTTGCAAAGTGAAGGCGCTGATTGCCATTGCCTATCATTTGTCTCTATCTAGGTATGTGTCGACATTCACCTATCTTGCTTGAAGAAGAGGTTGCATGGGCTTGGTTGGAGCATTTTGAGGATCTCATTGGAAACATTGGAGTGTGTCATTGGCATCATTTACATCGATTGCTACTGCTGAAAGCATCCATGTAGCCTGCATGTTTGCGCCAGATCTGGGAACTTCTTGTTTGGCTAGAAATCATGCTCATAGGCATCAACAAGGCACTAAACAACTTGAAGACCTACTCTACAAGGTACTTTGCAGACTCCACATGCTAATGCTTTCCTAGGAGGTGATATATGAGCAGATGTACTACTATACAAGTCTGAAATAGAGGGTTTATTGTTGTAAATAATGACTATTCAACAAGTACTTGACATTGGGTAAGAGCTTGAAGCTCCCTGGCATGCTCAAACGGGTCTGTTGAAGCATAGACATGTTTATGAAGGCATATGTACTGGATGCCATGCTTATGAACTAAAGTTTGGTGCAAAATACTTAGATTTGAAGCATTTGGTTGGCTGGAAAAACTATCAAGATCTATGGACAGCAAGCACTACATGGTCTATTACTTGATCTTGAAGAGAATTAGATGACTTTGGTTAGTTCCAAGTACTTGATGACTTGGTTTTTGCCTATCAAATGCTTTGAGCACTAAGAAGGGAGTTGAATGCAAATGTCTGGAGCTAAAACAAGTGGCTTGACATGGTTTTGAATGTCAATAAATAGTGAATGAATAGTAAATGCCTTGTTTGCTATTGTGTCTTGAAGAGGGGACAATCCTAGAAGCTATCATGTTCATGTATTGATTCCCATGTATAGTGGCATATGTCTGTGACATTTTGAAGAGTTTGGTGGACTAAAATTCATTGTCTTTGGCTTGTTTTGCCTAGCTAAAATCTACAGCAAGTGTACCCTGCTCTTGTACTTGCAGTAGATGATGTACTCAATGTTAGACTGACATGTCTGGAACTCCATATGTAGATATAAAATTCTCAACTGCTGTAAGTGTTTTTGGGGCATGTACACTCCATGTTTGGCGAAGCTACTAGTTAGATTAGTTCAGCTTACAGACTGCTTGTCTGTATATGAATAGTTTGCAAAAATACATGCTGGTTATGCATTGAATGTAGTACGTATATGCAGGCTACAATACCTAGGTGATTGCCAAGTGTCAAGAGGTATATGTACCACTATTTTTAGGCTGGAATAACTGAATGTATGAGCACATAGTGCTGAAAATTGTCATAAATAGTTGCAAGTTGAAACTGAACTGTTAAGAAAAATTAGTTTGCAGGCATCCAGACAAGATCTACAACATGGTAAATGCAAAAATGACAGTCAATATTACCTAGATTGTGGGGGAGAAGTTGGACATCCATAACTATGCCATCTAGAAGTTTAGAATGGAAAATTTCCTGATATGTAAAGGATACTGGGAATTGGTGACTAGAGTAGAAGCTCAACCTGAGCTTCTAGATCGACCTATAGTTGATCAGAGAAGACTACATTAAGCTTGGACAGAAAGAGCTCGCAAGGTCTTGCACTGGTTGTCTCTATATATATCAAATGCCATGGTAATGTAGATAATGAACTGCAGCTCTCCTAAGGATGCTTGGGACATCCTGGTCAAGTACTATGGCACAACCACAAGTGCCAGAAAGATATAGTTGAAGCATAAGTTTAGCAACATGGAGAGAAAGAGCAGATCCATACAGGATTATGTCATGGAGATTAAGACCATTGCAGATCAATTGGCATCTGTTGGTTCACAAGTTGAAGATGAAGACATGGTTCTTATGACTTTGAATGGCTTGGGGCCTGAATATAAGTATTTTGACACTTCTGTGTCTATGCGAGCTGAAATGCTTGATTTTAATGAGCTAGTTGCATTGCTTATCCATGAGGAGGTTAAACTTGGCTTGGCTACAGGGTCAAGCAATTCTAAAAACAAGGATGTTGTTTGTTATTCCAATCAACGCGTCCATGGCAGCTGTGGTAGAGGCTATGGATCTAGTAGAGGAGGCCAGCAGAATGCATCCTATGGAAGTAACAACCAGTAGGTATCGAATGCAAGAGTTGTATCCAATGGTTTGCATTCAGCCATGCCATACTTCTTCAGCATTTCCATGGCATAGTGCTTCTGCATCAGCCATGAACAATTTTTAGCTAGAACTACCTCACTGCCTAAGGAATACTTTAGTTCTCCTAGGTCCTTCATGTCAAATTCAGATTTCAACATCTTTATTACATGCTGTATGCCCAAGTCATAATCCCCAGTGATTATCAAATCATCAACATATATGACCAGCACTACCAAACCACTATCAATCCTTTTTGTAAATAGGCTCTGATCAGCCCTACCAATAGCAAATCCCAAGCTCTACAAGTAGTTACTGATCCTTGCATGCCAGGCTCTCGGAGCCTACTTCAGCCTGTACAATGCCTTTTTTAGCCTACATACATAATGCTAAAAAATCAGGATATACATACCCTTTCGGCTGAACCATATAGACATCCTCTGCCAAGTCACCGTTAAGAAAGGCATTCTTCACATCCATCTACTGCAATTTCCAGCCTCTAGCAGCAGCTAAAGAGATCACAGTGCATATGGTTGCCATCTTGGCAAGAGGGCTGAATGTTTCCTCATAATCAAGTCCATACTATTGGGCATACCCCTTAGCAACTAGCCTGGCTGTGTACCTTTCAACACTGCCATCCAATTTGCATTTGATCTTGTAGACCCATTTGTAGCCAATGGGATTTTTCCCTTCAAGCAGTGGCACAAGATCCCATGTCTTATTTTCAGCCAAGGCATTCATTTCTTCATCCATAGCTGCACACCAGTTCTCATCTTTTACTGCTTCAGCATATGTACTTGGTTCTTTGATCTCCATCACTTTTGTCATGTAAGCATAATGCTTTGCAGAGTAGCCACTGTACGTCAACCTGTCAACAGGATATCTGATGCTCTGCGATCATCTAGGCTGTGGTGCACTGCTCAGTTTCCCTCTCTCATGAGGCGGAATGTACCTACTCTGCCGCATACCAGGCGTATAGACAGTCGGAATACCAAGTTCACTGTCTAAAGTGTCAGCAAAATCATATCTAGAAGTCATTCTACTAGGCGTCATCATACCAGATGCATCCTCAGTAGCTTTCTCTTTTCCTTTGATGTCCAAGGCATCATATCTCCCCCTCACTGACGTACTAGTGTCCTTGAGACCTTAGGTTGTACTATTCACTTTAGTTATGTGTGAGAATGGATAATGAAAGTGAGAGAGAGAGCACACTACTCTACAATATTACTCCAACTCTCTGTCTCTGTCTCTGACTTTGAACAACAATTGCCTCTCTTTTTGGAGAGTCTAGCTCTTTAGCTAATTCCCCTCTGTTTAGCCCCTCATTCGATTGCATTGGTAATTGCTTCTAGAGAGTGTCAAAATATGCAGGATCTAGAGTATGGCTATGGCGGCTTGTAAGCATAGACTAAACTCATGATGACATTGACTGAAGACCACAACTGTTACACAAGTGAATTAGGTTCCAAGATGGAAGCTTGGATGCATAAACACAATCTTGTGTAGGACTGACAAAGACAAGACACTTAACTGAAAGTACAAAGCATCATGACATTTTATTCATTCTATATGAAAAATGGTAGTCAATTACAATGCTTTATAGTTGTTGGATGGCTATAGTTTTCCTCTCTGTGCATATGGGATTCAGTCTTCCTACATGTCCTAAGCCCAGAACTGCCTCATACAAAGAGGCTACAATAGGTGTAATTGCAAATATCTCAACACCCCTCCTCAATCAAAACCAGAAAGTACAAAGTGTGTAGAGGCTTTAGTGAAAGTAACACCTGCAAAGTGTGGGCACACCATAAACATGGCAAAACACCAAAGGTTGTCACAGAAAAGACTAAGTGTGGGTACCACAAACATGATGGATATCGAGAGGTTGTAGCAAGGGCCTTACAGAGGTTGTAGTACAAGGCTACATGAGGACTTTTACAAGCTTATGATAAAGACATTTGGGCTAGACATTACAAGGCTAAAAAAGTCAGTAAAAAATAGGATCAAGGACCTTGAGGCCCTTGCCATAGATCTTTGATTCATTGCAGTTCTTCTTGTCTAGCTTCCTGTACTTGTACTTCACTTTGTTTGCCACTTCAAAGTCTTCATGATTTTTCTGCTTTTTCTTTTTATTCTTGTTCTTTTGGTCCTCTTGATCTGCTTCTTCATTGACTTTGCTTGCAATAGTTACATCAGTCTTTATGTCCATGTCCCCCTCAAGAAAAAGTGTCATTGTCTTTGAGGTAGCAAAAATGTCTTCAAAATCTTCAAATAAATTCATCGATTGCTCTTCAAAACAAGTAAATCCATCCATCCCTGCAAGAAAAATAAACAAGTCTTCCATGTAGTTGAATTAAGCAACAAGAGTAATGTTACTCTTCATGAGAAGAATCTTCATAAAAGACTTGATTTTGGTCATTCCCATGATGGAAATCAGTTTCAAATGATTGAGAATAACTAGCAATGAGTTGATCTTTGTATGTGTCAAAAGAGACAAGCAACGCCAGTGAAGTATCAAAAGATACTAGTTTGAAATTTGATGTTTGTTGCTTGAGTTTGACTTGATGATCTTCAAAAATTCTTCATAGCTTCCCCTCCTTGTTGCTAATTTGATTGTTGAATACTTGCTGAAAACTTCATATTAGAGTGGCCTTGGATTGGTTTAAGTGGCACGAGAGAGAAAATGAAGGAAATATGAGCTTGGTGAAGTTTGGCTATGGTTGTCCTGTCAAAAAAGGGACTAGCAACTGGTAAATGAGCTCCCATGAGCTCCACACATCAAATCTTCTTAAACCCTTTGAGATGGAGGACCCTCACTAATGGGAATAACTCCCCCTAAGAGGGTTTGTACTCATTTTTCCCGATTTGAGAGATCTAAGCCTTCAAAGTGGTCACTTTCAAAACTACACCCAAATTTGGAAAAATGCAAATGTCGAGCATACTGTGCATCAATCTCCTTGATTTTTGTACCAAGAAGTTGTGGCTTGATCTAAAGAACAACTCTCGAGAAGAAATATCGAAGAGATATGGCCTGGTTGATGAGATATGGCTGCTCCAATAAAGGTAGGTAAGGTGTTGTTCATAGACACAGTTATGGCAACAACTCTGAAAAGAGGCAATGCTAAAGCTACAGCTGCCCAATCTCAATGATTGAAGTACCAAAGAGGAGCTCTAGAAGTAGAGAAACACTTCTCTAGAAGGAATTTCAGAGATATTTGGCATGTGGAGAGAGATATGAAAGCTTCAAGCTGACAGGGCACTGTTGGCTATGGCTGCCATGGAAGCTTCATTGAAGGTAGGAATGTAAATGAAGTTGGAGATAGGGTCTAGTACTCAAACTGAGCTGAGCATAGATGGAAAGGAGCTGAGAAGAGTGAAAGGAGAGTTGGGCCATGCTTAGTTGAGCTCTGATACCATGTTAAAATATGCGGGATCTAGAGTATCCCTATGACGGCTTGTAAGCATAGACTAAACTCATGATGACATTGACTAAAGACCACAACTGTTACACAAGTGAATTAGGTTCCAAGATGGAATCTTGGACTCATAAACACAATCTTGTGTAGGACTAACAAAGACAAGACACTTAACTCAAAGTACAAAGTATCATGACATTTTATTCATTCTATATGAAAAGTGGTAGTCAAGTATAATGCTTTATAGTTGTTGGATGGCTGTAGTTTTCCTCTCTGTGCATATGGGATTCAGTCTGCCTACATGTCCTAAGCCCAAAACTTCCTCATACAAAGAGGCTACAATAGGTGTGATTGCAAATATCTCAAAAGTTAGGCATTTGCCCTCCAATTTCTATCTCAATTGATCCAATGTCTCACATACTACAAAGAGGTTTGCAAAATCTCAAGTGTATCTATTCATCTCAACAAATGTTTCTCTATCATCGAAGGTGGAAACACAATCATCTTTGTTAAATCCATTTTTTAGAGCCTTTGGATCTTGACATTTCTCAATCCAAATGAAAGGCTAATAGCCTCAATGTATTGCATGGATTGTATTCATTTTGTCCCAAAACAAGAGAAAACAAAAAGAAAATAAAATAAAAAAGGCTCCCATGATCACAGCACATCATCTAGGGGTCTTCAAATTAGGTACGTCCAGTGACCTTGGTCGGCTGGCTCCGTCCCTAGTACCCTATATATCCCCCACAATTGTTCAGAGCACATCAAGGGAAGGACATACCTAGGGAACTTGTCTCGCCTATGGTTAGACCTATCACCTTGAACCATTTGCACGATTCTTTTTTGCACTCCATCTCAATACTATTGCAATCAATAGTGGTGAGCAAGGCATGAAAGACCATGGAAAGTACACTGTACTCTTCAAAAACTACAAGTAGCCACCAGCTACCAAAAGCTAATTAGGCGTCAATAAGCTCAAATATGTTACATCGTGTTGTCAAAATCACAAATGATGTCTCAAGAAGTATTCAAGTGTACTTCTCCTCAACATCGATATTTTTTTCCAATCCATTAAACCCTCGCTTCATCCACACATTGCTATGGGGACCCAGACCAATAGTCTTCTAACTGTGTAATATCTAAGTATGTATATACACTCAGATAATATCTGCACCACAATCTATACACAGTTTGGATCCTCAAGTGCAAGACAATACTCTTGGCTTGCTTCTTAGAGTTCATCGACCTGTCTCCCAAACTAATCAAACTACGTCTTGTGCAAAATAAGAAGAATAGCACTAACCCCTAGGGAGAGACCATGTGAGAGGTTTTCAATTGCAGGTATTGAAGACTCCAATGAAAGTACCATCAGCTCTCCATCAACACTCACCTTTGAACTCTTGTCCTTTATAATTATGTGAGCCCACCAAAGAATCGTCATGCACACAATCTCCAGAACACCAACACCTATGCCAACCATGAGTGCAACTCCCAACAAAGAACGGCCCTATCACAACTACAACAACCCTATCACCAGCCAATTAGGCCAACAAAGTGCCACCAATGACCTTCATCCGCACCACCACCAAAACTCCTCCACTGCAAACCACAACAGTCCCTTCCACCCACATCTTCGGTGCATGCCAAAGCCTACTATCTACGATGGAGAGTGCCATGGGATTCGCACTCATCTAGGAGGGGGTAATGTTAACCTCAAAACAAGAAAAAAGTGAGAAAAGTGGAGAAGCACAAGTCGGGAGATAAAAGAGGTAGCACATAAGAAAATCAAACACAACACAAGAAGCAAGAAGGGAAATGGCCAAAAGCGCAAGGGCGGCCTCAAAAGCTAAGTCAAAGGAAAAAGTGCATTTTTAAATGTAAGGCACTCGTAAATCTTTTTGTAAACGAGTGTTGTGCAAATTGTAAAGGTAGATGGATGGTAAGAAGGAAGCTAGGAAGATAGGAGGACAATGGGAAGGAGGACGGTCATGTAAAAAAGGGGATAAGGGGATGACCGCCCAAAGGAAATTAGGGTTAGTGTTTTGTATAAAAGGAAAAAAGTGAATGAAAAAGCTCATTCTTGTGTGTGGCCAAAGGTAGCTCTCTTCTTCTTCTTTTTCTTCTTCTTGAGCTTATGCTTGAGAGAGGGAGTGTGAGAGTATGAGGGAGTGAGTGTGTGAGAGTGACGGACTGTGGTGGAGAAGCTCCCCATCTTCTCCTCTTTTATTTTATTTTATTTTATTTTCTTTTCTTTTCTTTTCTTCTCTTTTCTTGCTCATGGAAATGGAGCTTGGAGCATGGAGCTTGAGGATCGAGCTCACTTAAAGCTTGCACTTGGATATCATGGAGCTACCAGAGTGCTTAGGATAGTAGGCAACTTGATCGGGCATGGAGGTAACCTCACTACACTCGTAGAGAGATAGTGTATTAGCTATGTGAGAGGTAGCCATTAGTTCTCGGCTTGAAACACTTGAAAGAATAAGTAGTCCGTGGGTCTTGGCGGTTGATGATCTTGCCTCTACACAAGCAATAATCCTCCCTCAAATTGAAAAAGGATTTGTAGATCAGGCAATAATATGTACTCTTTGTCTTTAATTAGGAAAGTTAGCAAGGATGGAATAATGAGGTTGGAAGGGGGATCAGATACCTCATCAACCTTTGCAGCATTGCTCTCTTCAATTATTGTCTCTACTTTAAATTAAGCAATGTCTAGGTCTTTTGCAATTGATGCTTCCATCTGTAGGTCTACTTGCTTCTCAACATCCACATCATTTGCTAACTCTTTAGGAAGACAACAACTAGACAATTTTGAGGTTTTCTTAAGCTTTTTATGAAATTTGATGGGTAACTTCACAAGAGCAAATACAATAAATGCTTTAGACTTAAGCATAATCTTGTATTTTTTTGGGTATAAAGAGCATAACTTGGATGCATAGAATCTACCAAGAGAATGATAACCACATTTCTTGGAGAAGGAAGACTTCTCAATGGGTTGACCTCCCAATAGGAGTGTGAACATAATCCTTGGAATCCAACTGAACAATAGGATATGCCAACTCTTCAAACTCTACAAACTCTTCCTTGCAAAGTCCATTAAGTAGTTCACAACTTGATCAAGATCCCACTCTAGATTGAAAATCTCCCGAGCTGTTGCAAAGAAGGACAAGTCAATATTGTTTTCAACAAGGAAATCTAGAAGTCTTTCTGAGGCTCTAACCTCTGTAATCTGAGTAAGGCCTGGGGTCCTCACAAAAGATTTTTCCTTGTTTGACACCTTCTTTATAGTCACAATACTCATCACTGACACATAAGATGCAATTGAAACTTCTGAGGCAATTGACTCCCTGGACAACGTGGATTTAAGCCTTTTTTTTACCTTTCCCAACTGTAGAGGGTGATAGGGGTGTGTTCTTACTTGACATTTTGAACTAGCACAAATATGGAGCTGATACAATGCGAAGAGATACTTGCAAGTCTTGGAATGTATTCTTATTGTGCTTATTAGACCAACCTTGAAACAAAGCCGATACAATGAGAACACATACTAACAAGACCTAGAATGTATTCTTATCGCACTGTATTAGACCAATATTGAAATGGCATGATTGTTGCATGCAAAGAGACAAAGCACCATGCTATCACATAGTATCAGAAGGTACCACACATGAGCCCAAAGGAGTATGGGTAGGTCATAGGACAGTACTGTTAATGGAGAAGACTACGTGGACAAGAAGAGGCACGAGAAAAGATAATGACAAACAGGAAGATGATGTAAACGGGAGGCAGTTACGACAATGGGACGATGGGAGAAGAGGAGAGAAGGACGGGGAGGTCAGACAACAGCGAGAGGTCGGTGGACAACGACGGTAGAAAATCACAAAAAGAGCACCAAGTGAGAGCTCGATTCATTATATAAACCATGTGGAATAGTCTTGAACCATTAGGAAACCCTAATTAGAAAACAAATAGCAAAATAACACGTGTCCAAAAACTCCTATGCATATATAATGGCCCCCATTTTGTGTGAAGATCGTTTCCCACTTTTTGTCTTCCCTGGTGTATGTCCGACACTCCTACCGATTTCGTCCGTCATTCGTGTCAAACGTCCGACATGCTCACCATCTCTCTAATAGAGCTTATACAGTGCGAGGTGTTCTCCCAAATCGCCTTGGAGGCCCTTCATCGCACCGTAAAGAAATCGGCCTTTTGACGATACGATGCGAATACTAGCCCCGCCAAATCCTCCAGCACAACCACTCGCGCCATATCGGATACCACTCAACAAGCGCACATACGACGGGATTGATGCACAGTGGATTCCTTCTCTTCCATCTATCACATGTTATGAGTATTCCTTTTGATATGGTGTGATTTTCTAATTCCTGCATCAAGAGAAGGATCTAGTCGCGTCGTATTAGCATCTTTCTGATATGGTGGGATTCTGCTATTTCTGAATCAAGAGAGTGATATTATCACACTGTTATGAGGCATGTATGATTTTCAGCCATAGAGTTACAAAACATTTGCCTTCACTCATAGTGAGGCATGCATGCTAGAGGTACATTTGGTGGCCTCTTAAAATGTTTCAATCTAAAAGTTCCTTGTACTTCAATCAAGCACTGGTGTTGTTTGTCTTTAACATCGGTGTTTCTTGTGGTTCTAGCATTTTTTTGATACAGTGCAATAGTGTTAGTTAGACAGCAGGAGCCTCATCTCATCACATCGTATTGGCAAATCTATTCCAAGTACCCTTAGCCTGCACAAATGATGGCTAGGACAAAGCAAACTACACAAGGAAGGTTTACCTGAAGAAGCCTTCAAGGGAAGGTGAAGAGGAAACAATCGAGGAGACACGCAAAGATATTATTTGCCTTGCTACCCCTACTAATCTTGGAGGTGAAGGTGAATCCTCAAAGAACTCCAAGTCAGCTGGTAAGGTTCAACCTTCAAGTTCCCTTCTTAATCATGTTCAAGAAACCCCTTTGAAGAGAAAGAGAAAATCTAGATGGTTCTACATGCAGAGATGTTTTAGAGAGATCAGGAAAGCTCAAAAGACCACTGACCATCTCATTCCTAAGGCTCAATTTTTCAGAGTGGTCAAGGAGATATCTCATAGGTTGTCTTCAATTGCTTCTGGAGGGCCTCAATAAGAAATGGTAGTTGTTTGTCCTACTCTACTTACAAGAGGCAATGGAGCATTTTTAATTGATTTTGTGAACAATGCATACATTGCAACTGCTCATGCACATCTAATTACATTGATGAATAGGGACTTTAGTATGGTTAGTAGACTTAGGTATAGGTTTGAGAAAGTTTGAAGCCAACTACTGATCAAAAGGCATTTGAAATTCTCAATATTCCACCCAAGGCGTCTAGAAAACAAAAGGATCCACTAGTGCCCAAGGTTGAGGATATTACTCACTTGTATCCTACAAGGGTTGCAAGTGAGCTATCTTGGAGGAGAAGAGGAAAGAGATAATAGAGAATGAAGATGTGATTTGGAAAAGAAAGATCGAGTCTCTTGACCCTATGAACTACAAGAGGATGGGAAAAGTGTATGGGCAAATGGTCGTAAATGTTTCTATTAATCCTAAAAAAGAACAGTACATCAACATATCTCCTAAAGATAAGGCCCTATTCGAGACAAAGGATTGTCAACTAATAGATTCAGTAGTTTTATGTTGTTTGAGGTAAGGTCTTTTTCTTCTCTTTATTTATATTGAATTTTTTCAAGGGTCCTTACATTGCATTCATTCTCTTATTCATTCTTCACTTTGTATACATTTCATATATTGTTTCTCTTAGCAACGATATTGCTAAGAGTATATTTGTTTTGATCCACTCTATGGGTTTGTTTTCAAAATCCAGTTCAAATATTACAAACTTTTATAAGCACTTTGATAGTGTCACAAACCATCATATATTTTTTCCATATGTTGAAAGGTACATCCCTTCAACGTTCTATCTCTTGATGATTTGTCGTTAGGGTTTTTGCTCACTAATCTTTTGGTTCCCAAAGAGCACTGGAGCCTAGTCTATATCAACATTGCCACAAGAGAGTCATATTTATGAATTCTCTTTTAGGAATTCACGGCCAATCAAAGATGTATTATCAATGGACACTCTTTATTTTGTCTTTTATTAGTTAAAGTTTATACTATTTTCTAATAAGTTGATATTTACAGTGCTGCTAAACTTGTTACAACCCACTTGGATACCAACTTTGAAAACATTATTGATCATCAAAGGCCTTCAAGAGACCCCAATGCAAAATGACATATATAGTTGTGGGTGGAGAGTGATTTCAAATGCTTCAAGGACAATAGATTCAAAGTTATTGAATGTAAAGGGGGTGATTGTAAGTCTCCTATGTCTTATCTTTTTTATTTTGAAAGGCTCTTCTAATTCAAATAGCCTATATACTTTGTTGTAGTGCAGAGACTACCCTGAGTCATACATGTGGTGGATATGAGAGAGATGTATCAAACTCCCACCTAAAACTTCCAAGGAACGTGCAACAATGAAAGGCAAAGGCAAGAAAAAGACAACCACCAAAAAGAAGAAGTCCTCAGGGTCCAAAAGGAAGGGATCCAAAAAGAAGGGGATGCATGAGCTTTCTCCATTGAAATTTAATCCATCTCCTCTAAAGCCTTAGGAGAAAAGAGTGCCCAAGAAAATCAAGTTCTTTGAGCAACCAAAGAAAACACCTCTAAGAGAAAACTAGTGATGAAGATGGAGCAACTATTCCAAAGAATGAGAAAGGTTTCGAGGGTGGAGAAGTTGAATATTAGAGAGAAGCTCAGCTTGAGGGTGGAGACGCTAAAGCCAATGAACAACCTGAGAGTGGAGAAGCTGAAGATCAAAGAGAAGCTAAATAATATCATGTTTTTCTATTTGTACATTAGTAAATTCCCCTTGTATATTTGTAGTACAATATTCTAACCCATGTAATGAAATCTCGTTTTGGTCTTACCCGTGTAAGATGATTTTTTGTTCATAGAATCATAGAGAATTGTAAAGTTCATGCCAAGTGTTTCCTATAAAATTGTACTACAATTTTGTAACCCATGATATAATGAAATCATTTTGTTCCACGAAAGATGATTTGTTATTTATAGAATCACTACAAAGTTAATACCAAGAGATATCAGTATGTATAATTCCATATTTTTGGCAAAAATATCTGTGAGAAAATTCAAAATTCAAAATTATTTATACGTGCATATTCATGGTCCGAAAGTCACAACACTAGGAGGCAAACAACTCATACATGATAAAGAGAGCTCAACTCTTTTTCCAATTATAGCACCATTTACCTTGAACTTATATCAAGGAGTAACATTATCTAGAAACTCGAAGGTGTCTCTTACATCCTTAAGGCTTCACTTTGAAGTAACGTTCACCTCCTTTCCTTCTTGTGCAATAACTTGTACTGTAAGTTTCAATGTCTTACAATCAGTCTCTGAATCTAAAGGAACCCAAGCACCCACTCTAAGTTTGTATCTTCAGTAATCAAAACCTATGACAAGGGATTGTCAAGATATATTATAGGATAAATCCAATGATTGAGGGCATACATTGCACCTTATAAAGTCACCTTTGTGGTCAAATTCCTTGGCTTTTTAGGATTGACCTAAAATTTTGTCCAAATCTTCCTCTAAAAAGTTTTTGTTTAGCCATGAAGCCTTCATACTTTGTAAACATGTTGTTTTGAAGTAAGCTACAAAAACATGCAAGGGTAAAAACCACAATAATCATACTCTTCTCGAGATCCTTCCATGAGTCATAGCCTTTTAAATATCTTGAGAAATTTTGAGTTTAAAAACTCTCCATTGTTGCTTCATCCGACATCTCCCAATCCAAAAATGAGAGACTTGGTAACTGCAAATCTTCAAGGTATCCATACACACCTACTCTTGAGGGAACCACATACTACGCATACTACACAAAAATTCTACTTTCATAGAAAAAACTTGCAGTTTGATCAATATAAATAATGTCTGCAAACTCTTTATGAATGGCATGGAATGTTCCACTGAGGCTCTCTATAGGTTTCCACTCAAAACTTGTCGATGGAAAGATATCTACAACCAATAATCCACTATTTAGCATTTGTTTCAAACAAAACAATATATTCACATATATTTTGCAACTCAAACTTACAGTGTGCTTACTAAGAAAAACATTCCCGTGGAGCATCCAAGTACATATCTCTAGCCATGTAAATATGTTGCACCAAAGCAACCAGCCTTGAGGTGAAGTTTCAAAAGCAATGATGCATCCCTTCCAGTGATATCTAATATTCTCCCATTTCGTTCTTTTCATCTTATGAGAGCCCCTACAAGATGGTAGCATTGTAACCCAATGATTTATAGTAAATGTTTTGGGCTCCCATTCTCCATTTGCACTTTTGCTATAGATGATGCAAGAGTTTATGGAATGAGAAGGATGCCTTGTGGATGCCATGTAAAAGACAATGAACATGTAGACAATGTGCAAAGAAAGAAACCTAAAGGGAGAGGTCAAGGATCTAAGGGCAAACCTCAAGGAGACAAACTAAAAATACTACAAGCACCAAGAAGAACCTTGAAAATTCTCCACTTTGTCATGTCTTTGTTAAATGTTTTGTCAGCTTTTATTAGTTAATAGGCCCTTTGGGACTACCAAAACTTGTCAAGATTTGAAAAATTCGGCTAAATAGGAGGCAGGAACCACAAAATGGACTCTACTATCTCAAAAGTGGAGGAGACAAGAATACCATATTTTTGTCCATGTGAAAAAATCTCTTTGGCCCTTTTCTTAATCCACTGATTAACAAAAGTATATTTTTTGAAGCATTTTTGGCCCTAATGTAGCATCCATCCAATTCATTGCACACACGTGCACTCTCTTAGGAGCAACATCACACCATGTACACGTGTGTATACATCGTGCACTGTGCTCACTTTCTCTACATCTGCTTGCATTGGTAACCATAGGCACACCAAGCACCCAATTCTTGCACAATCCATCCAATAGTGTTAATGTCCCTCATTTGTTACCTTAGTCACATACCAAGCACACTGTAGCGTTACCCAAAACTCATGAGTGCACTTGTGCATTCACTAGTGCATCCTTGTACTTACTTAGCATCATAGTGCATCGTGCATGCCGTGCACCTTATATGTCCCATACACCCCATGAGGCACCATTCTAGTATTCTCATACTAGCATAAAGAGTGTATTAGCACACTACAACCACATTAGCACACTTACATTTTGCACTTATCATCCACTCTAGCTCACTCATACTATGCAAGTTCACATGTACTTGGTCCTTGATGCACTATTCTTGCACATGTCCACATGTGCACACATGCCAAGTTTTATATCTACCTGTAAAATAGTTTACACTTTGGCCTACTAGCAATTGTACATATGCACCCTATCACATAACTATATCTTAGAACACTTATCCTAGTACATCCTCACACAAATTAACTCTTGCATGCCACACCCAGACACATATGGGCATAGGGTATATAGATTGAATCACATCCTCGCATGTGCATACACCTTTGTGTGCAACTGAGCATTTAGGATTGAATATAGAACCAAAATCCTAAGGACAAGAACTGTGGCAACAAAGGGAATACACTATCAAGGATTCAACTAGACCATTGAGAAATCATTGCTGAATTAAATCTAAAGTGTTGTAAGTTGTTTTGTGCCTTCACACGTTATTAAAAAGGTAAAAAGTTTAATTGAGCTACATGCACCCACTCAAAGAAATCATAGTTTTCCTTTTTTTAATAAAAGAAAGTCACACACATACTAGGGTAAGATATTACTAACATCAAAAGGTAGGGTTGAACTAAATGCCAATTTTGACCCACATCCACAGACATGAGCACATGTGCTTATGAAGTGGATAAGAGCTTCAAACTCCAACCACTAGTAGAGACACTAGTCCTAGCCAAATTCTTGACCTTGATAACACCCCTCTTAGGGAGCTCATTAATCATGTAATTCACCTTGTCATCCTTCAGACCATGGGGGCCTCAACCACATCATGGATAGATTTGATGATCCAATAGTAAGCCCTAATTACTTTTAGGCCATAATCATTAGCTTCCAATAACAAGTTTTGATATCATGAACCTAACCCCAAAAACCATAGAACATAAGCTTGTAGAACTACAAGTAGAGGGAAGGATCATCATCAATCAGTTAGTTGACATAAACAATGACACAAAATAGTAGCTTGCAACCATGCAAGCTAAAATGGATAGCATCCAAAGGATGTTGCAAAATTTTGGAGCTCCAGGTTGATGTCTCTTGAATCTTCTATAAATATGCCTATTTGACTACACTAATATGTTGCAAATAGGGACCCACATCACATAGTCTATTTTGAAAGGAATGGGAAACATGCTAAGAAATAGAGACCAAGTAAAATTTTCCTTAGTGGCAAAGTAGTTAAAGCCAGAGATGACCCCCTATAGTTTCCTAAAATAGTTCACACAAGTCTTGCAGGCAAACAATATTCTTGATGATGCCAAGCAAGCACAAGCATTTGAGCTTTGCTTAGGTGAAAAGGGGTGATGCTAGTTTATGGGGTTGGATGCCATAGAGAAGGCATCTTTCCTACTATTTAAGAATTTTTTGATCAAGCAATTTGCTAAAGTTCGCTATAGGATAACCTCATCATGTGGTTGATGAGGTTATAACATCAACTAACTAGAAGGGGAGAGCATGAGAGACTACATCTCTAAGGTCTAAAGTATGTTTAAATGAATTCTTCCTGCAAAGACAACTATAACAAGGTAGTTATAAACGTTTTCATCAAGGACATCCATGATGAAAGGATATATGAATCCTTAATGGGGAACTCCAAGTAAATCACTCCATTATTGATGATTCCCTTAACAAGGCTATCCACGTCGATAATCTCCATTGAGAGGGTAGTAGGGACAAATGAAGAATGGGATTCCACCAAGAAACCTATATAGAACAAACCCACATAGAGAAGTAAGAGACACAAGACTTGATTGTTGATGTCATGAAGTAACATCAAGAGTGGCTCAAGATGGCACAAAATCTCTTAAGATCTCAAGGCTATATTGTCAAAACATGCAATGTTTACACTATGGCACTGACCACTTTTCCTCAAAGTGTTCTCTATTACAAATCGCATGTAGGGGGACTCGTTTGAGCTATTGCACCAAACACACACCATACACACAAGAGGAAGCTCAGTCAAGAACACAAGAAGAGAAATAGAGGCCAAAATATTTTCTTACTGGTTTCTTCTTCTTTTTCTTACTGGTTTCTTCTTCTTCTCTCACACACAATACAATGTACACAAAGTATAGATAAGATACAACACAAAGAAAAATGGCCTACTAAGTCAAATAGTGTATAACAGACTATACTAATCAATTAGCACTATAACTAAGCCAGATATAGGTAGGTGCAATTAAAAAAATATAAGTGATAAGTTAATGGCCATGTGAGGATCATAATGATAATTGAAGTGCTAAGTGTAAACGTGCAAACCCATCTAGCCAAGTGGTCTATCATCCATGTCTACACATGTTGAGCTTGCCATCTCAAACCCTCCCCCTCAAACTCAACTATATCTTGACAACTCCAAGTAAGCTTCTAAATTTTTGAACCTTCTCTACACCTAATGCCTTTGTAAAAATGCCAACTATCTAATCTTGTGTGTTGATATATGCCAAGTCAATCTCTCCTACAAGTACCTTCTCTCTCACAAAGTGGTAATGCACCTCAATGTGCCTTTGTCCTAGCATGGAACATAGGTTCCTAGCTAATTGTATGCTACTCATATTGTCATAATGAATGACAACTAGACCACCTCCTTGCATATCCAAATCGCCTAATAACTTTTGCAACCATATCACCTCACATGTTGCCATACAACACCTCTATACTCAACCTCTGTACTCAATAAAGCAACTATAGATTGCTTTTTGCTACTCCATGTAATTATTGCACTACCAAGGAAAAACATGGAACCACTTGTAGATTTTTTGTCAAACATGCTACCATCCCAATCTAAATCTAGGTATCCAAACATATGTATGTTCTTACTTGCCTCATTAAAAAAGTCCATAATCCAAAGTGGACTTCATATACCTCAATATTTGTGTATTGCATCAAAGTGAGGCTTTTTAGGCATGTACATAAATTGACTAACAAGGCCAACAACATAGCTCAAGTTTGTTGTCCTTGTGATAGTCATATAAATCAAACTTCCTACTATTCTCCTAAACATAGTAGGGTCTTCTATCTTATCCCCAACATCATCACTCAACTTCACATTTTTCTCCAATGGCACTAAAAGAAGCTTACACAATGTGATACCATACTTGGATAACATATCCAAGCCATACTACCTTTGGAATAGCCATATACTATCATCATATCTAATTATCTCAATACCAAGAAAGTACCTTAGCTCACCCAAATCCTTCATCTTAAACTTCATCTTCAAAAAATTTTACACTTCTCGAGGATAAGGGTAGTTAGCTGGGAACAAGGATACATGTGTTTGTAGTCCAAAATTTTTGCACTACTTTGTCCCAGGCTTTGTACACTTCAGCTTAGAAGTTCCCCTACATCTCCTACAAAATCTCTAGGTTGATGGACATAAATGAGTAATTATTGACATCTATCCACATAAGAATATGGAATCTATTTCCACCCACTAGAGATTTGGACCTAGATAGATTATACAAAATCCAGCAGAGCCTCTTGATAGGCCAAAATATGTTGCCGCTACTATTGGAGCTCCACTTGCTTTTGTTGAACTTGGGCCTAAAGATTATCATTCTCCTACCACACCTACTCCATTTCCATCCAAAACATCAAAACATGTTGTTGCACTTGCTAGTGTTGACAGATTCCTATAGCCATATAATCTAGATAGCACTAGGCAATTTCAGGGTAGAACTTTGCCAAGATGATCACTTTGGTAGTAGAGATGGAATGCATGGTCAATGTTGGCGATTGGATAATCTAGACGGTAGTCCTAGTGACAGTGGTGGTAGCAAAATGGCTAGCAATCTAAGAGTCATCCTACCTACTATGTTTTTGGCGTGAGAGGATTGAACTAGCAGAGCACAATGAGACTTAAAGTCCAGCTTGCCTTTGTCAGAGCTAGAGGATTCTACTATAGAGGTGGGCTATAGGGTATCTTGAGGAGCATCCATGGTTATAGATTTATCTTTGTAGGTTTCTTTTTGGGATGTCTTGCAAAAGTAGTCATCTCCTCCTCCTGCATAGAGTGTTGGGTTTTCCTTGTCTTTTGACTTGAACAATAGCCTACGGGATTGAAGGAGAGGGATGGGTGTCATCAGTGGTGGGAATGGGGCAGAACAAATTCACTATGGTAGGGAAGAAAGAGAAATGTGAAGCTCTGGCCACACATGACTTTCAAGGACTTCACATTTGAGAAACAAGCTGCCATATGTTTGTAGTCCACATCAAGAAAAACACTTGCCCAGGGCATTATTAAGGGAGATTTGGATTCAAGTTTAGGCCTTCTAAGAAATTCCACCTAAGCATAGAGAGAGGTAATTCAAAAATAAAAAAATGTTTAAATTTCAAAATTTTCAAGATTTTTTATTTTTTCCAAACTACACAAATTATCTTGTAGCCTTTAAGTTTTCAATTAGCCTTAATTAAGAGTTTAGAGGTCGATTCTTAGACTTAAGTGCCCAATGCTCGAAACCTAACAGCTCATATCTGAATCAATTAGAATTAATGGCATGGTCTCTTTTTATCAAAGGACAAGCCAAAAGACTACATGAAGCCCTAAGTTGTACCCACCACATTATGTTTGGAAGATTTCCATGCATTCTCCCTCATTTTTTTCAAAGTAACTTCACAAACATCACAAACAAGGATGGATGAAGTTGAATCAACATCACAAATAGAGATGGCTAGGGTGGAATCAATAGTGATGGTTGGGACAAAATCAACACCACGAATGGAGATGGCTAGGGTGGAATCCACATCACAAAGGGAGACGGTGGTGTCCAAATCATCATCAATGAGATATAGGAGAGAGGCATGTCACCTCCAATGTCAAGCTTGATTGTGAGTATAAGCCATTAAGTAAGAAAAACAAACCATGTCTCATGTTTTCTACATCAAAGAACTTTGTAGGTTGCAACGAAAGAGGAATATAGATCTATGAACTAATGAAAAATGTATCTAAAATATCATTTGCATAACTTGGTGCCTCCGTGATGACAAGAGGGCATATTCCACGATGGATTCCGTGAGACCACGATGGATTCCGTGAGTTTTTGATTCCACGATGGATTCCGTGAGGTTTTGCGGTTGCAACGTGCTCGCTCCTCAAATCCCGCGTCACGACTTAGCAGTCCATCAAGAGATGTATCTAGAAGACGCCGCCCGACACTCCCAAGGAATGACACGGGGTTTGCCAACTAGGGTCTCTCGAGTCTGCCCCGCAATGGAACTTATCCGGCCATTCCCACTAGGATCGACGTGAAGTTCGGGTTCCTTGTAATTGGGTCTTCCTAACATTCCTCGTTAACACTTCCTTTGAGGAAAGCTATCACCTGACCGAGACCACCCTTCCGTTGGATAGACCCATTGGTCACATCCACCACGCTTCCCTCCGGGTTTGTTTTAGTTTTCTAATTACCTACCACATTATGTTTGACACATAAAAGTAGCTTCCTTAATTAACCCATTAATCACAGGTTTCTTTACGTAATTCAAGGCACTGACACAAAAGCAAGATAAAACAAGATCAAACACTTCCTTAACTTATCTTCAGATTAATGTTTGTCTCCCACCCATACAAGAGAATTAAGTGTTCCTTTCTACCTCAGCAGAAAAATCTTTCCATCTCCTAGCAACAAAACCCGAAGGTTTATCCTACCAAGATTCCACCTTGTAACTAGTATCAAGGCCTAGAGATCCCATATGTAATTAATTATAAAGCTTAAAGAATCTGGGTTTGATTCATGATCGTATAAGGGGCATTCGTTGAGTTGGTCGCTTCGCTTGCCTCTCCCGCATTACTGGTACCAATGGTAGCTTTGGCACCTACGCTTCCCGTGACTTTCTTCTTGCGGACCATTTGCCATGCGGAGGTTGGAGAGTCTGGACCTCAATAGCTTTCAGGACGATAGGCTTGGGTAGGAAGGATCGTTAGATGGGGGTCCTTCGCTGAGGGGGTGGTTTGAGGGTGGCTCCTCGAACCCTCACCAACTCTCTCCCTCTCCCTCCCCCTCTCTCTCTCTCCTTCTTCTCTTCTCCTTCTTTCTCTCTCCCTCTTCTTCTTCTTTTCTTCTTTCCTTCTCCTACTCTCTCTCTTCCTATTCTTTTTCTTCTTCTCTTCCTCTTCTCCTACTCTCTCTCTTCCTATTCTTCTTCTTCTTCTCTTCCTCTTCTCCTACTCTCTCTCCCTCTCCTTCTCTTCTTCTCTCCCCTTCTCTCTCTCTCTCCTCTTCTTTCTCTCCTGCTCTTCTTCTCTCCCTCTCCTCTTTCTCTTCTCTCTCTCCTCTTCTTCTCTCCCTCTCCTCTTCCTCTTCTTCTCTCCCTCTCCTCTTCCTCTTCTCTTTCTCCTTCTCTTCTTCTCTCCTTCTCCTCTTTCCCTTCTACCTCTTCTCCTTCTCTCCCTCTTCTCTTCCTTCTTCTCTTTCTCCTTCTCCTTCTCCCTCTCTCCTTCTCCCTCTTCTACCTCTTCTTCTACCCTTCTTCTCTCTTCTGTGTGTGTGTGTGTGTGTGTGTGTGTTCATGGGAAAGGGGGGAGCCGTACTGCTGGGTTGCTAGGCAGATTGACAAGGTAGGGGGTGGCACCTACCCACGACGGCGAGGACGGTGCGTTGCTACAAGCGGTGGGGGAGAGCTCACTGCCTCCCTGCGGACCACCAGGGGGCCTCCTTTTAAGGCGAGGAGGGGAGGGAGATGGTTATGGGGGAGGACGACGGCGCTCGCCATCTGGAGGGCTGCATGCCCCCCATCACATGGCTCACTCCCTCTCTCTCTCTCCCCGCCATGCTCACGGCAGGGGGAGAGAGGGGGGGGGAAAATATCAGAAAAATTAATTTTAAAAAATCTAAAGGGGGGGAGTTCCTATGGGGGGAGGCACGGGGGTCACTGGGGGAGGGGGGGATGTTACAGCGGTGGATTCCGTAAAACTATATTTATTTGCCACAAGGCTCGTATACAAGGTGGATTCCTTGTGCAAAAAGTTGACGGGGACATCTGTCCTTTTCAGGCCTCATGTTAATTTAATGTACACGTGGGTGATTCCATGGCGGGAGACTTCGCAAAATACATATTTAAATTAATGGACGTTTATGAGTTCAGAGTGCACTCGTACTAAATTAACGTTAGGACAGAGTTCCAACCTATTTATTTATTTTGTAGCTAAAGACCGTTAGGTATTCACTTTTTTCGATTTAATTTTATTATTTTTTAACAATTGTGAATGCTTCAATTGATGTGTAGAGCAGGCGGTGGTGGCATTGGAAAGCACTGGGCAATAGCATGTATTCAAACTACCTAGAAGAAATTATCATTTTTTATGGGAGTGTGCCTTATCATTAAAGGCTTGGCACTAATACTTATTTAGAAGAACTTATTTATTGAAGTGCTTAACAAATATTTATTATTTTGCATGCATATGGGCGCATGGTTTAAATATTTCATTATGGGACATTGTATTTGGGCATAGTCTGACTTTAGTGCTGTCCAATTGCTTTATTCTTTATTTGGACAAAAGAAAACACAAAAGCTAAAGCATGCTAATTGTAAAATTGGGCTATTTTTTAGCTTTGAGATGAATAAATTTATAAATACATGCCTTGTGAAACGCTCACACAAGGCATGGGGGAATATTGTACCCAATCTGTCTCTTTTCTTCATGTCATGAAAATCTTCCTTATTATTTTATGAGCTTTACTAGAGTTCTTTTGTTCTTGGGAACCTTTCGGTGCTCGGTACATAGGCATCCAACATCTGATTCGTGCACTAGTGGTATCAACATAACTGAGATCAAGGGCTTCCAATCGCTTACCATCTCGCGCGAAGGCGGAGCTCCTGGAACGAACGGACTCTACAGTCAATCTCACAACGATCAGTCAATACCAACGTGTTCCTAGTGGTGAAGAACCCCCTGATGTGCTATTGGATCACGAAGGACTACTCTCTGTTGACGGAGGACCACTCATAAAGTTCCTTTGCAAGATGTTTTCTTCTCAAAGAAACTGATAAGTGAATTTTCATTAGTTTGAGTTTATAAGCTTTAAATCTTAACAAAAATATTAAGCACTTCAAATTTTAGCGTCGATGGCGGCAGGATCTACTCACGGGCGCTGAATCCGTTGTCCATGTCCTCTAGTCCTGTCGATTTTAAAAGAAAATACATTAAGATTTTTACAAAGCTTAAAGATTCTAAGATTACTAAGGCTCAAAATTCCAATTTTCAATCTTTTCCATAGTGGCTATTCACACTGAGCCAACGCCGAAACGGTTCTGCAACTCCAACAAGCCCATGTTTGTACCTGCACTCTAACAGAGACAGTTTTCAACAAGCAAATTGACACGCATAGTCTATTTCGCACTTGAAAAATATATTCATCAATCACCGTACCTGCAAAAGAAGAAAGATTGCAAAAAGCCTTTTTTTAATGAAAAAAATCAACCCTTATAAACCCAACCTTGAGCAATGCTCATCCCGCTAACAATCAAGTTTGTGAGGTTGTTTGAAATTTTGCAGGATGTTTGATCAAAATATAGAAGATTTTATAGTCGAAGGTGATTTACCATAACCAACGATGGAGTAGAAATTGGACCTAATTATGATGCAACTTCAAGAGGAACGAAGAGCACGTCAAACTTTGCAAGCTCAATTGGCTACTCTTCAATGATCCATTGTTGATCAAGATGGACCACAACCCGAAGAAGTATATGACATACGATTGATGCGACACTCGAAGCATAGTCTGTCATGAAAGAAGCCAAGATAAGTAAAAGTTTCAAATTTCGTACTTTTAATGGGCTACGTGATGGAAAAACTATTCTCACTTTTATCAATCAGTTTGATGATTATTTCCATGAAGAACAGTATGCCGAAAAAGACAAACTCAAGTGTTTCACTCATTTAGTGGACAGAGCATCGTTATGATGGACTGTTGTCTGCAAAAGTATTGATTGTCCTACTACTTGGGAGACTTTTCAAAATAAATTTTTGCAAAATTCTCTTCCACCTCAATTCCATGAAAAAACAATCAAACAGTGGGATCTTCTACAACAAAGAGATCGTGAGCCTATTTCGCAATACACTGAGCATTTTTGGAATGCCTTATTGCAACTTCGAATGCTTAAAGACATACCTAAGGTGATCCACAAGCACAAGTTTATGTTTCGTTTGCTTGGTCACTTCTATGCTTGCAGAGGTGAACATGTTCAAGCTAACAACTCTTGAGGATGCGATTTCTTTGGCCCATGATGCTGGAAGACAAAATTCGAGGACGAGAGAAGCGACCACAATAATTTCCAACTAACGATAACTTCAGTATAAAGCAATCCAATTCTAACTTTTGAAGATTCAATCAAAATCTCTTTGTTCCTTCTTCTTTCCATAAATCCTGGACACGGTCCCTTGCTTTACCATTAAACACAAATTCAAATCCCAAGTCATCTTTCCATCCAAATCTCAACATATCTAAATTCCCAAACATTACCAATATTGTTTCCAATTCCAAGTCTGTAGTTTGCTACAAGTGCCACTAACCTAGACATCTAGCAGTGAACTGTCAATCCAAAAAGCCAACTGTTCACATCAACTACTTGGGAGCGACTTAAGATGAAGACCATGAAGAAATGCCAAAATTTCACGAAAGATGATGACGATATCGGTACTACTTCAGATACTTTACCAGGTATGCCAAATCCTCATTCATTATTAACGATGAAATGTCTTGTGCATGGTAAAGAAAAGGACGTTTTGCATTATGATGGGAGCACACACGATTTTATTTCTTCAAAATTGGTCAAAGAATTGAATTTACATACTGTTCCAACTCATTATCGCATAAAAGTTGCATTCTTAGGCACTAGATATAATGGTACACAAGAAGTTCATGATTTAGAAATTAAAATTGGTGATTATGTTGAGCACAGAAATTTTTTGGCTATGCCTTTGCAATCTAGTGATATTATTTTAGGAATGCCTTGGCGTCATAAATAAAAACCTGATATAGATTATTCCACACATTCAATGACAATTCATTCTAACGGAAAACAAATCACATTACATGGTATACACACTTTTGATAATTTTCCATTTCTTAGTCACACACAGGCTAAATATACATTGAGAAAATGTAGCAAATTATACTTAGTATGGGTGAATGAAACTGAAACTAAGGAAAATCAAATGCATCCTAGGCACACACAATTTCTTTCACAATTTAAAGATTGTTTTGCTACTGATTTACCCCCTGGATTACAACCTACATGTCCTAAATATCATAAAATAGACTTAATTCCTGGTTCTCAACCACCATGTAAAGCACCTTATAAACACAATCAAATTGAATAGAAAGAAATCCAAGCCCAAGTTGAAGAATTGTTAACCCGAGGACTCATTAGGCCCAATAGTTCTCCTTTTGGTGTACATGTTCTGTTAGTCAAGAAGAAAAATAATACTTATAGGATGTGCATTGATTATTGTGCCCTGAACTATATCATTGTTAAGAATAAATATCCGATCCTTAGGGTAGATGACCTCATGGATAAACTACAAGGGGCCACAATATTTAGCAAGATAGATCTAAAATCTGGATATCATCAAGTATGATTGGATACACCTAATATTTTCAAAACTGCTTTTATAACTCAATTTGGTCATTATGAATTCCTCGTTATGCCTTTTGGTTTAACTAATGCACCAACCACATTCAGTCGTATGATGAATCACATATTTTTGAAGCATCAGCATTGTGTAATTGTTTTCTTTGATGACATATTGGTTTTCAGTAAAAATGAGAATGAGCATTATGAACATTTATCTTTGGTTTTCAAATTATTGAAAGAGAATCAATTATAGGCTAACCCTAAAAAGAGTGAATTTTTCCAAACCCACATTGGATACTTAGGACATAATATCCCACCCTAGGGTAATGATGCCAGGAGGGATATTCCACGGTGGATTCTGTGAGACCACAATGGATTTTGTAAAACTATATTTATTTTTCGGGGCTCGTACACAAGGTGGATTCCTTATGCGAGAAGTTGACAACGACGCTTGTCCTTTTCAAGCCTCATGTTAATTTAATGTGCACATGGGTGATTCCATGGCAGGTGACACTGCAAAATACATATTTAAATTAATGGATGTTTATGAGTTTGGAGTGCACTCGTACTAAATTAAGGTTAGGTCAGAGTTTCAATCTATTTATTTATTTTGTAGTTGAAGACTGCTAGGTATTCACTTTTTTTGGTTTAATTTTATTATTTTCTAGCAATTGTGAATGCTTCAGTTGATGTGTAGAGCAGGCAATGGTGGCATTGGGAAGCACTGGGTGATAGCGTATATTCAAATTACCTAGAAGAAATTATCATTTTTGATGGGCACACGCCTTATCATTAAAGGCATGGCACTAATATTTATTTAGGTGTGCTTATTTATTGAAGTGCTTGATAAATATTTATTATTGTGTATGCGCATGGGCGCACGGTTTAAATATTTCATTATGGGACATTGTATTTGGGCATAGTCTGACTTTAGGGCTGCCCAACCGCTTTATTCTTTATTTGGAAAAAAGCAAACACAAAAGCTAAAGCATGCTAATTGTAAAATTGGGCTATTTTTTAGCTTTGAGACGAATAAATTTATAAATGCATGCCTTGTGAAGCGCTCACACAAGCCATGGGGGGAGATTGTACCTAATTTGTCTCTTTTCTTCATGTTGTGCAAATCTTCATTCTTGTTTTATGAGCTTTACTAGAGTTCTTTTGTTCTTGGGGACCTTCCGACACTCACTACGTACTCATCCAGCATCCGATTTGTGCACCACTCCATTCATGGATATTACATCCTTGGTAAGGTTCATTGGAAATGGTTATAATGGCCTCTTAGGATACACTCAACATTTGGGTGCCATTAGCAATGTACACAAGTTAGAAAGTGATTTGTTAGAGAAGAAGAATGCCTCTTTGAGGCAAAGATTATAGCAATGTAATAACAAATTATTGCAAAACATGAAGGCTATTTTAGAGCTCGAGAAATAGAGAGATCAATCAAGGCTTAAAGAAATAATATTGGGGGTTTGCAAATGATGTAGAAAACTTCAAAATATTCAAGACATGAAGTTATGAGATGGTGGTATTAAGAAAATAATATATGTAGTGAAGTAAGTAAGCTCTTTGTTACTTTTTTCTCCATCTCATAAAGTATTTGTAAAATACTTTATGATAACTGAACATTTTTTATTGTGAATACAAGGATATCCTACCAGCCAATCAAGAAATGACTTCAAGCATGGAGGCATCAATTGAACACTTTAAAATGCTTCTAAATAAGGAAGCCATCAACGCAATCCTGAAGGATCCAAAGTATCAAAATCTTGCAAAATAGGAGATTGAGATTTTCTTGAGAGAGAGCCAAATTAGCTCAAGTGAAATGCAAGCTTTATTGGATGAGGTAGGTATATCTAGCAGGGGATACATATCTATTTACAAATCTCTTTACAGGAAGTTGAAGGAATCTAAGCTATAAGGATCGATATTGCCAAACCCAATATCACTCAAAAGAATGCAAAAACAAGTAAATGATCAAGTTCTACAACTCTTGGGAGCTCCATTTCATATCAAATATACGTATCATTTGGTACCAACTAGGGGAGGTGATGGTTTACAACAAATACAACAATATATTTTACAACTTGGAGACCCTGCATTCATACTCTATTCAATTATTTGAGGTGACTCCAGATGAATGTGATGGTCTCTTGAAATTTGTACTCAAGCTCGATGAGTGCCAAAGCATAATCCAAAATGGTTTATTGTCTAGTCTAAGAATAATATATTCTCTCTGGGGTCCTTTGAGGTGAGCAATATCTTTTAATTGGAAGCTTACTTGTGCTAATATAATTTTTGTGTCCCATGCTTATAATATGTGTGTATTCCAAGTTATATCCGAGAATTTTGAAACCTTGCATTGGATTTTCCACAAGACAAATATACCCCAAATCATTTATGAGCAAAGGAAGAGGAGAATCTTGGATGTGAAAGGATTTGGAAGATGCAAAGTGGAGTAGCATCTAGCAAGTGATTTAAAGACTGTAAAAAGTACATTTACAATATCTCAAAAGGGGCCAATTTGAAGAGTCCATGCATATATTACATGCATGTTGCAAAGGAACTTGACAAAAGGAATTGGAAAAAGGTGCCCAATAGGCACCTCAAAGATTCAAGTTTGAGAGTACTTTTAGATATTCCCTTGTCTTGTGTCCATATCTACACAATGCATGGTCTATGCAAGATCATTGAGAAATTACTATTTTTGTATATATGTTTTGCTTGGACAATGCGGCCTAGGTCTACATAGTTAAAGCAATTGCAGCACTTGAGAATGTATTATTAGACATTGGTTTGCATGGTGAAAATGTGAAGATTGAAAGGGACGAGAAAAGGTCAAAGGATGGTCGAGACATGCCAAAGAAACTCTGAGGTTGGGAGTGTGAAAGTACAAATATTTTTATCTCCACCACCTTAGATAATCCTAGTCAAGTAAAACATTCCACTCAAAGAATTCAATTCAATAGGTGGAATTGCATCCACAATGCAATTATGGACCATGTTGATAGTGGTGAACATGATCGCATAAGACCAATGTTTGGAAATCTTTAGATACAATCTTTAAGTTTGATGACATGCATCCATGGAACTTAGATGACTACCAGGCCTTTGAAACAACATTTGGTGAATTTAAAAAGTCAATGGTTAGTGCATGGACACATCAACACATTACTCATCACATGATACGTTATCTTCATAATATCTAATAAAGTATAATTGCTTAATCCCAGGTGCATGAAGCACTAATCTAGAATCCATTCGTATGATTTGATAGCACCTTATACACAACCACACTCCTTGGTTTGCCAATGAATATGGTGGTTTATGAGTGCTATCAACTCAAGGTATGAAGAAAACCCATTATCAAGCATGTACCAACTATTTCAACCATACAAGACATGGTGGAAGAGTGGGGAAAGCCAACAATTTAGAATAATTACACCAATGGACATACTACAAATTGTCCATAGAGAAAATAGAAAAGAAGCACTAAGAACATGTGAAATCAAAAAAGCAATGTAACATTTGGAGAGACAAAGAAGAAAATAATTGTGGGAGAATTCTGATGCATCAATCGAACATACTATGTGGCAAAAAACTAGACAAAGGAAATGAAAAACTTGGATAACCATAACCAATAGTTCCTCTTAAATACTTGAGGTGTTTTGACACAGAGGAATACTTATCAATTATCTAATTTTGGAAGAAACATTTAACATAACAAATATACAACTCACCTTTTCCAAAAAACCACTATTCTTGAGTATACAATAATGAAGCTCATGGCATCTTTGAAGATGGCCCAACTTCTTCTTGTAGTCATTGCTCTAGTTTATTTAAAGATTGTTGATCAATTTTTGGAATTGATCTACTTCTAAGAAAGCACCTTTTTCCATATTCTATAAGCATATTGGGATCCTTGATCCCGCTCTCATTAGTCCCCCGAACGATGCATATGCTAAGTGGTATTTGGCACATAGTTTTTGGAAAGTAGGGCCTTGACCAAAAATTCTCATAGCTTCCTATTTCTCCATTAACATTACCTTGTTCGTGTTCCACCTAATAGGATACCCTTCAAGATATGGTGACAAGGTCTTCAATGCAAAAAGAGGAAACTTTGCATTGTCTCTTGAGAACTTGTGGATGAAATGCAAACAATGAATTTTGAAAAGGTAAGTTCTTTGATGTAATGGCCCAATGCAGAGTCATTGCCTAAACGTCCCTTCCATTTGCCACTTGCACGGTCAATGAAACCATCTTCATACATGATAAGCTAAAAAATAGCAAACATACCTAGTGAGTCTTAAGAATTTTTTTATGAAAAGCAACATGGTATCCAAATGAATATAGTTTGTGAAACAAACCTTTTTATTTTCATCTAAAACACGCAACTGCTCACTCCATATTTGAATGGATGTTTGGCTGATTTGCAAGGACTTAGGATTCAATTCCTTGTTTGATCTATCCAAGTGAGAAACATTCAAAATTTTTTGTGTTGCCTTGAACTCTTCCTCTAAAGGAATGGATGACTCATATTGGAGTGCATCCTTGTATATCATAGTCAAAGTCTCTATTGCAGAGAGGTATTCCATTTTCTTGACATTTGAATCCACAAGAAAATACTTATCCCAATTTGGTACAATAACATTAGAATCTATTTCTAGATTATGTGTAACAATGGCTAGGCATAGTCCTCCCCGATGTTAAACAGTGCCTATCAAATAGGAGAACATACTACCTTTTAGGAGGGGAGCAAAGTTGTGGGAACTTCACCAATATCCTCCTCAACCTCTTTCTCAATGATAGAACCCACAACCTCTGTACTCTCCCTTCTTAAAGCTTCAACATTGAGTTGAGCACTTTGCTCCTTCTCACTCACCACATCTACTACCTCAAACATCTTGTACTCTCTTTGTCTCCACTTCACATGACTGTTGTGTATTTTCAAGGTCTTGGACGGGTTCTTTCCCTTCATCCCCTAGCAACACATGCATGTAATAAAGTAAAAGTATACATTAGCCAATATTTAGCCTTAGGTCTAGGGTTAGATATAAAAGGCTAACATGTAATTTGCCAAGTATCTTTTTACCTATTCTAACATTTCATGTTTGAGGTCTCAACCTCCCACCATCTAAGAGGGTCCATATTCTTGGCCACCATGGCATTGGAGTGCATACCATGCTATAGCCACTCATCAATTGATTCTCAATTATTAATGGTAACATGATTTTAGCCTAGCCATCTTGGCTATGGTTTCTTAGCAATTTAGTCTATTTTCTTGTATTTCCATTTTTATAGTTTGTTGTGGGAAGAATTAACTTCTTTACATTGGTATCAGAGCAAATCTTTGATCCAATGGAAAGGTCATTTTCATGGTGGATTTTTTTACAAGACTAGGCACAGGATAACTGGAGGACAAGAATTAGTCTCAGGACTTGACACAGTTAAAACCGTGACTAGTTAAGGTTCTGTGCAACAAGTCAAGACTAAATTTGAGGATCTTGAAGAAGGTCTGAAGGAATAATGGCACATTCAGGGTCATTTTAGTGGCCCGTGGTCAATTTGGGGACATTTTGAAGGTTCTTGGACTTAACTTAAGTCTAAACAAGGTTTGGAAGAGTTAAACTGTGGTTACCTTTTGAAGCACGCTTCTCTTTCCTCTTTCCAAGCTTCCTTGTGATAGCTTTCATGCAGATCTCTTCTCCTATCTCTTTTCCATGGCCATTACTCTTCATGTAACCTACATAGGATGATTGTTAAGATCCTGAGCAACCTAAAGAATACCTATATGCTACCATGTGATGTAAGAGGAGTTTCCACGAGAGTTTGCACTAGTTTTTAGCATGATCTTACCCTCTTGAATCAGTCCACATCTTCATCTTCAAGCTAGGCCCTCATTTACTTGATCAAATGCAACCCTGGCATGGAGTATTAAGCATAACTTACTTGATCTTTCACTCACATTGAACCTTTGAGCTCTTGTCATAACCCTAGCTATGGTAGAACTTGGAGAACATGAAAATTTTAGATATTTCTTGAAGATTTGAGTCAATCTTGGTGCCTTTTAGCTTTCATAAGTGAAAGGAAAGCATATACAATCGACATTGGGCATACATTGGAGCTTTGAAGCAAGATTGGAAGCATTTTCTCCATTTCAAATCGGAGCAAAACAAGGTAGCCACATCAATTTTCATCAAATTTTTCTTAATTGAACTTCAAACCATGGGGCTTTTGATGTCTATAACCCGAGGAAGGTTAGATTGAAGTATTTTATTAAGCATTGGCTTATATTGAAGCATTCCCACAAGATTGATGGCATTTCCATCCTCTTGAACATGGAAATGTATGAAAGTTCTTGACATTCTTGATTTTATCTAGAATTTGGATTCTTCAAGTCTCAAAGGACCTTCTCCAACAAATCATTGTGGATTCTACTCAACTATGGGATTCTCTTAATTCATTGGAGTAATCTTCAAGTCTCAAAGGACCTTCTCCAACAAATCATTGTGGATTCTACTCAACTATGGGATTCTCTTAATTCATTGGAGTAATCTTCAAGTCTCAAAGGACCTTCTCCAACAAATCATTGGGATTCTCTTGACATTCTTGATTTTATCTAGAATTTGGATTCTTCAAGTCTCAAAGGGCCTTCTCCAACAAATCATGGTGGATTCTACTCAACTATGGGATTCTCTTAATTCATTGGAGTAATCTTTATGATTTGGAGCTGAAGTTACATGGAAGAAATCATCATGGGATAAACTCTTTCTTGAAGCTTGCTTATGTTCTTCAATCTTGATCCATTTGATAATGGATTGTGTTGAGAATTGATCAATTGTGGTTCATCTACTACTCTTCATCAACATTAAGAGTAATCCCTTTGCTTTTAGCTGAACCTCTCTTTTCATCCTATTGATGAACCAATCCTACTGTTGATAAAGAGAGATTGATTGTAATAGATCCTCTAAAATTACCATTGAAGAGCATGTAGAATTAAACCTAGGATTGATTGTGATTGCTTTATGATTTCCC
Source organism: Lygodium microphyllum (assembly GCF_053477565.2). Taxonomy (NCBI): domain Eukaryota; kingdom Viridiplantae; phylum Streptophyta; class Polypodiopsida; order Schizaeales; family Lygodiaceae; genus Lygodium; species Lygodium microphyllum. The sequence goes on from NC_141141.1 coordinate 70,020,350, forward strand.
TTTTCTGTCCATTCATAAATTGATGCCAAATTGATTACATAGTGCTATTCACTGCCTAACTAACTTGATTGGATGATTGAACATTGATGCTATAAGGCTGAAATAATGATGAATATGGTAAGTGAGATGTTTGTAAAAGTAGTAACTCATTGCAAAAGGGTAATGCCCTACCCTTAGACATTTCAAATTAGTCATTTCCTAATACCCACTTGCATTTCATTAAATAATCCAAAGACTTTTTAGTCAATTCATAGCATTCCTATTTGATTAGCCATTAGAATGTACTTGCCATGTTAATTCTCGCAAGGAAAAATCAGATGCTATGGGAGTCAGGAAGACAATAGTGAAGTGACTCTCCCTTCCTAATTATGATCATGAAGGGGTACACAACCCAGATTGAGGAGGAACTGTGCACACCCCTCAAGTCTCAGCGCCCATGCAATTTTCAAGTTTAGGTGCAGGTACATGCCCATTGATAGATCTTGATAGTAGTACAGTAGTGATCAACCCAATTTAGAGAGCTACAATTGATTGAAGCTCCATAGGAACAATATTGGAAGATGTGGAGGGCATCTCATGTTCTTTGGATACCTACATGTGATCACAGTTTTACAGGTTTATACAACAGGTACCCACCATTTCACAGGTCATTCTTGAGCCTTACATGTGTCTCATAACCCTCTCTAGGTTGCTATAGGGGTTATTCTTACATAAGGAACTCACACAAGGTCTACAAGGCTTTAGCAAGGGCTATTCATAATGAATCAATTTTTCATGACTTCTTGGCTCCAAGATATCTGGAAAAACATGACCATCACTCCTCCCTTAGGTTATGAGACAAATTCTACATTAGTGCCATTATATGCAGCAAATCAACAGGGTTGTAGTCTTATGGATTTAATGCTGAAATATCACAACCCCCAAAACAAGCATGTATGATCAAGATTTAATCAGACTTAACTAGACTTATAATGAGAAGCCAATTGTTCATGAACAAGGTGATATCTAGAACATTATGGTTCAAGGGGCACTAGGAGTAATTTTTAGAGAGTCAATTTCAGGCGTCCTTTTGCCAAAATGGAGTCACCTCTTATGGAGATTTGAGAGTTGTAAAGCTTCCAAAGGTGGTTTTGAATCGTGACTATGTATCATTAATCATTCAGGCTTAAACAAGAGCAAGAGCTAGCCTAAAGATTATGCAGTTTCAATTTTGTTGGTTCTATCTATTTGCAACATTTTCAGTACATCACTTTAGTTAGACATTGTTTTATGGATTAGAATGCTTATGGAATTTTGAGCAAGTCCTTGGAGAAAATGATTTATAGTTGTCTTGTCAGATGGTCAAAATAGGAGACCCCATTCTTTTGGTGGATTGATGTTTTGGCATTTCCAAATCTGTGTGGAACAATCACAATGGATGTATCAGGGATCTAATGCTACCTAGTTGACTCATTGTTTTTTTTTATAACAAAGAGATCAAAGAAAATCGACTATGTTTGAGGCAACCCTACTTTAGCTAGAACAAAGATAGTGCAAAAGCATACAATAGAATTAAATAGATTGATCTTTTGGTGATCAATAAGATTGATCTAGCAAATGCAAACATTCGGCTAGGTTAGGTATAGTAGTAGCTGCACAAAATACAAAGCTTGTTACACTTGAGAGAGCTGTGGGTTGGTTGTCAAATAGAGACTAGCCTAACTGATTTGAAGTTATGGGCTAGCTTTTAGATAGAGAGTGTTGTGATGATTAAATGTTGATGAAGAGAAATAGGTTACTACCACTCACTCAAAGGCACATTACAATTTTCTCATTTGTTGAAGTAGTGGAAAAATTAGCTAGCTAGCTAGATGGCCATTAGATTGAGATCTGCACTAACATTATTGAAATTTATAACATAAATCTATTGGCCTAGAAGCTAATATATCCTTCTCTTTTACAACCCTAATAATGCATTGATGTATTTGGGGCATAATCTCGCACACCATCCTTCATTATCAGATGCAGATTTGACCATTGCAAAATCCATATGAAATTTGAATTTTTAAAAATAGGAAAATTTGAGAGGTTGATTATTCAGATAAATCTATGATGGAGAATGCAAGGGCTTTCTAACCAATTGAATACACTATTTATTGAATATCTACTTTGGTCACAACTTGTTAATGAATTTGGAAGAGATTATTTTCCTTGCTTTGGCAACTTGAACTAAAAATGAACAGCAATGAGCCACCATCTCTCTATGTATTTGGAGCAGTTATGCAAGAAAAACAAGTGTACTATGCAAACAAACAACATGCTTATCATGAAGATTATGAAGAATATGCATGGCATGAACATCATGAAGAATATGCAAGGCATGGACATCAATCTCATGATCAAGCGTATTATGAACCACAATCTTCTTGTCATGGATATTATGGACAACAGTATGACTATGATCCACAATTGTATTATGACCATGAGTATAATGAGCATTGGTATGACCAACAACATGCATATGACAATGATGAAAACTCTATTGAGTTGCAGCATGCAAGTGATGGTCATAACATTTTTGGATAGCAATAACATATCAATCATTATACTTATGATCAACCTTGACAAAAGCAAGGACATCCTTGTAGTCATTTTGGACACTCTTCCATGTATTAAAATCATGTGGGACAGCCACAAGGACTTGGGAATGGTTCCAACTCTTTTGATATGCATACAAATGGACATTCATACATGAATGGGCAACAGCATGTATACGATCATGGTCATGGATATGAGCAGCATTATGCTAGTGAACATGGGAAGCATGTTGATTAGTACTTCTATGATGATCAACCATCCCATAATCAATATTATGATAATGATCAACCATTTCATCAACATTAGCATTATGTTAGTAGGAATAAATGTGGTCATGACTATGAAAAACCATTCTATTATGAGAAGTATGACAATCATAGTGGCCAGCATAGTGTTATTTGGGGAAAACTTTTAACCAATTATGACATTAGAGGACTACATGCACAAGGCTTATGTTATATACATGTGCTGAACCAATACCTTTTGATAATAAAGATATATGCAGGAAAAGGAATGCTAAAGTGATGCTGGTTATAGAGTTTCCGGATGATGAAGAGGAAGCTAAATAGACTGAAGAGGAAGTGGACCATAAAGTCCAAGATGGAGAGTCTTACAAATCCATTGAAGTTGATCATGATGCCTATCAGCTTTCTAACCTACATCATAACACCATATTAGAGAATTTGGGAATTTCCCAAGTCCCAATTTCAAATAAGTGATAAATATTTTACCACCTGTTGATCCATATTTGAAAGTGGGATTTGTGAATGTAGCTTATATAACATTTAGGGTAGACTCCACCTTTAAGTAAGACAACAACATTTGACCATGTGGTCAAATAATAAAGGTATTAGGGGTTCCCAAAGTGCATGGAAATTTCCAAATTCCCTAATATAGTGTTTCATGCTAAAGACCAAGTGAATGCAATAATTGAAGAGGGATATGTAAAGGAGTTTAATGAAGCTATATACCAATCTATGCACTCAAATGACATGTTTTCAATTGATGACCTTATCTTTCCATTTCATCTAGGGGGATCATGAGGATGCTTTTTTGTTTCCATTTGACACAAGAGGCAATGATGGGATATATTTTTCTGCAGTAGGAACTTATGATTGTGATGACTATTTTGATGGTTATCCATTTGACCCTAGAGGCATATTGGACTTATGTGACTTTCATTGTTGGTGGGTTGTAAATAATGATTGCAATACTGATTCCTCAGCATATTCAATCGTGCTCCCTAAGGCTTCATGATTCCTTCAAGACAGTGGGATTATTGCAGTTACAGAACAGTGGATAGCTTGTTGTGTAAATTTTTTTTCATGAATTACATGGTTCTTTTTGGTAATATTATTAAATCCTATGTGTTGGATAGGTTTCTTATGGTCTTTTCTATCCAACAAGACTTTACTCATGTCAGTTGGACTCCTCTATCATAAGTTATGGACAACTTTTGTGGGTTGCCATGTTTATAGCCTACAACAATCCACTCACCTCTCTTAGTTATTTCCATACTTTGAAGGACTCTTCTTTGTGACCTAAATACTTTTTATGGATTTCTCCTTCACCATGGGTTTACATGCCTAGCTATCCTCAACATATTCATTGTACATTCTATAAATTTTTCTCTCTTTGAGGACAAAGCTTCTTTAGGAGGGGATGGTTTGTAATAAGGAAAAAATATACCTTGGCCAATATTTAGCCTTAGGTCTAGGGTTAGATATAAAAGGATAAGATGTAATTTTCCAAGTATCTTTTTTCCTATTCTAACATTTCATGTTTGAGGTCTCAACCTCCCACCATCTAAGAGGGTGCATACTCTTGGCCACCATGGCACTGGGTGCATACCATGATGCAGCCTCTCATCAACTAATTCTCAACCATTAATGGTAACATGATTTCAACCTAGCCACCTTGGCCATGGTTTCTTGGAAATTTAGCCTATTTTCTTGTATTTCTAGTTTTATAGTTTGTTATGGGAATTAGCTTCTTTACGATGCAGAAAGCATACAAACCCATGAAAGTACTCGACAAGACAACACTCTGATTATGTACACCCCTTGCATTGTGCACGTCCTTAGTAGTTTGGGGCAGGGCAAACTAGCACAATGTGAGGGTGGGTTTCAAAATCTTGAGGCCCCCCCTCACATTGTGTAGGTCATTGGTGGTTTGGGGTAGGGACGTAGAAAAACAACACAACACAATGGGAAGGGGGGTTCAAATCTCAAGGCCCTTCCCTCGTGTTATGCTAGTCCTTGGTGGTTGTTTTGGGAGGGGGGATGGTAAAATACAAGGGGGGTTCAAGTCTCCAGACTCTCCTCTCATGTAGTGCAGGTCCTTGGTGGTTGTTTTGGGAGGGGGATCGTACAATGCAAGGGGGGGCCCTAGAGGTTTTGAGACCCCCCTTCTCATATTGTGTGGTTCTAATGCTTAGGGCAGGGGAATGGGGGGGTGCAAGCTACTATACCAAAACAATAGAAGTCAAAAAGAGAGTGCAATGAGGGAGCAAGAATGGACCTTTGATTAAGAAACATGAGCTAGGGGGAGGGTGGGGGAGAGAGAGTAGAGCAAGTGAGCATAAAAATAGGGGGTGAATCTACTCTTGGCTTGGTTCTTTATAGCCCTGAGTATTGCACATGTGGTAACTATGTGTGCATTCACTATAGCTTGTTTGAGGAGCCTTGGTGGTGGACATGTGGTGCCTCACTCATTTCTTTATATGCAAATGGACCATGGTGGTGGACATATGGCATACACTTTTAATTCTCACATGTGTGGGTGCATGTTCTTACTGATGTGGCATTGAGTAACATCAGCACATGTAAGTATCATATATAGCACAAACTTTGATAGTCAATTGATTTTTCAATTTGCACATTGCAAGCCTCTTGAACCTCCATAGCTCTCAGCGCTCATCCACGGTGGTGAGTCTTTCCCCCTGTGAAGCCCACACAATGTGATATGGCCGTAACACATTGAAAGAGCACCCTCCCCTCACATTGTGCCTGCCCAAATCTTACAATGCGAGGGGAGGGGTGTGGAAAAATCTTGACCTATCTCCCTCACATTGTGCTACCCCCCCAACGAGAGTTTGCACAACATAGGGGGCCTCCAATCTTGCGACACCCCTCCCTCGTATTGTGCGGTCCTCCACCACCCTGTCAAGAGTTGCACAGCACAAGGGGGAGGCCTCCTATGTTGTGACCCCGCCCTCGCAATGTGCAGTTTTCCCTTTTTTGAGATATTTGCAATCACACCTACTTTAGTCCCTTTGTATAGGACAACTAGACTAGGAAGATGCAGTTCATTCTAGGAAGAGAGACAAGTCCCATATGCACACTGGATGTTAAGTGCTACCAAAGAACTCTATATAATGATGTACTTGAACTATCACTTTCATATATGATAATGCAATAGTGCTTGTCTCTTTCTATCAAGTGCATGTTTCATTGTTGTCCATACACAAGATTGTGTTTATGAGTTCAAGTCTCAATCTTGAAACCTAATTCACTTGTGTAATAGTTGTCTACATTGTCATGTCAACATGAGTTGTGTCTTTTTCTTCCATCCTCCATAGCTTCCGCCTTTGCCATGCTCTAGATCCCGCATCTTTGACATGGTATTAGAGCCTAGTTGGGCATGGCATCCCTTCTTTGCTCTCTCAGTCCCTCTTAACCTCAGGTCAGCTCAAGTTCAACTCATGGTTCCATTTCTCACCTCCATCTCTACTTGACCTTCCTTGGCAGCCATAGCCAGCAACACCCTATTAATTTGAAGCTCATGGATCTCTCTCCACAAGTCATATCTGAACCTACTCTCTTCTTGACATTTGTTCCTTCACTCCCAAGGCTTCTCCATATCACTTAAGATCTTGACATTGGACACTCCATAACACAGCATTGCTCAAATTGTCAGTCACTGCCATAGCCTCAATTTGTGACCTGCAGGACATACCTTGATTGGAGTCCTTGGATCTCCCAACGTAGAGCATATCTCCTCTTGGTTCCTTCTAAGGAATCATTCCTTACATCAGGACGCTTCATTGTGGCACAACACAGCATGACATTGATCACCCTCTGCTCCAGCATTCATGAAATCGCGAGAATCTAGCTGAACTGTGCCTACTGACGTTTGAGTTGCTGTCGCCATCGCTACATGCCGCGATCTAGATGAGGATCATAGGGCTTTGATAGGCCTTGAAAAGAGCTACATTTCCATTATTATTTTTTTGAAAATGATCAACCATAGCTCCTGCAATCAGCAAAAAACCAAGCCCCTGTCATGAAACCCTAAAATCCACCATAGCCAAATTTCCACTCAAGCTAAAAAATCTCATTAATTTCTCTCTCCTGCCACCTGGAGCAACACATTGCCACTCTGATCTATTGTCCCAGCATCAAATCAAGGAGGAGAAGAACCTGGAAATATTGAAGAAGGATTGAGGACCCCGAACAAAGAAGATTCAAGCTCAACATCAACATAGACATAGTCTTCGCATAGTGTGTTTTCACACTGTCATTACTTGTGTCTCTTGACACATTGTAATCTGCTCTTCCACTGATAAATCTCAAAATTCTGAAGTTGATTTGCTACTGTTCCCATAAGTCTAACATGGGCAAAGACTCTCCAACTGTTCATTTCAAAGGAGTCAGGTTTCACACCTAGCAGACCCACATCAAACTCATCCTGATGAAGAAGGGCCTCTGGGCCATTACCACTGGAAAAGAAAAGAAACCTCGTGATGCGGATCTTACTGTAACTTGGCAAAAGAACGATGATAATGGCCCAGGCCATTATCAAACTGGAGCTAGACGAGAGCTATTTCCACCATGTGGATAACTGTGAGACCTCATAGGATACATGGAAGAGACTTGACACCTTGTTCGGTGCATAGTCTAAATCATCAAAGTATGGTCTCTTGATTGAGTTTTTCAGGCTTGAATTGAAGTCCAACACATCACTTGCCACACATCTAAATTACATGGAAGGACTTCTAACCCAACTTGTAGGAATCAACATTAAAATGGAAGAAGATGTTTGCATCGATGTTCTACTTGACTCCTGAATATAATAATGTATCACTTTGATCAACATGCCAAATCCTGAACTTGTTGATTTCCAGGCATCACTATTAGAAGAGGAAAAGAAGCTTAAAACTAACGAAGAACCAAGTACCTTTAGAGATGAGCATGCATTATATGTTGGCAACAGGTACAAAGGCAAGAAGGATAAACTCTTCTATGACTTCTGCAAAAGGACTGGACACACCGAGAAGTTCTGCCATGCAAGAAAGAGGTCCCAAAAAGCCTATCTATTTGCAGTCAAAGAAGAAGAAGAAAATGGAGCAAAGGAAGAAGAAGAAGAAGAAGATCTCCAGGAGAAGGACAAACCTCATCAGTCCTTCTATTCAGATAGACTTTTTTAGTTTTGTATTTCCTAGCCCTAATGTCTCAAACATAAACTTGTAAAACTCCTCATTTATCCTTGTACTATAGCCTCTCTACACTTTGTAAGGCCCTTGCTACAGCCTCTGGATGTCCATCATGTTTGTGATACCCACACTTAGCCTTTTCTGTGACAGTCTCTGTTGTTTTGCCATGTTTATGGTGTGCCCACACTTTGCAGGTGTTGCTTTCACTAAAGCCTCTACACACTTTGTACTTTTGGTTGTGATTGAAGAGGGGTGTTGAGATATTTGCAATCACACCTACTTTAGTCCCTTTGTATAGGATAGCTAGGCTAGGAAGATGCAGTTTATTCTAGGAAGAGAGACAAATCCCATATGCACAGTGGATATTAAGTGCTACCAAAGAACTCTATATAATGATGTACTTGAACTTTCACTTTCATATATGATAATGCAATAGTACTTGTCTCTTTCTATCAAGTGTCCATGTCATTGTTGTCCATACACAAGATTGTGTTTATGAGTTCAAGTCTCAATCTTGAAACCTAATTCACTTGTGTAACAGTTGTCTACAATGTCAACATGAGTTGTGTCTTTATCTTCCCTCCTCCATAGCTTCCGCCTTTGCCATGCTCTAGATCCCACATCTTTGACACCCTTGCGGATTGGGAGCTGCACAACGTGAGGGCAAGGGTCTCCTAATGTTGCAGCACCCTGCCCTCGCATTGTGAAGTTTCTTCCAGCCATGCATAATGTGAGGGGGCGAGCTCCTAATTTTGAAAGCCCCTCCTCCCCCCAGTTGTTCTACGATCCCTGAGACCACATAATGCAAGGGGGGGCCTCCTAATTTTGGGACCCCCCCTACGCTATGTGGTTCCCCGCTCCCCACAGAATGCAAGGGGGGGCTCCTAATTTTGGGACCCCCTCCCTTGCATTATGCAGGTTCGATCTCTTTTATCCTATTTCTCTAGTTTTTTGCCCTTTTATCATTGGGAGTTCTAATACTATGTTTGTACCCTTTTATAGACATGGCTAGAATAAAGCAAACTGAGAGGGTAGTATCATCTAGAGATCCCATACATAACACATCAGAGAGCATCCTCTGGTGGGTAGAATGTGTAGGATGATGCATTGGCCCCTAGCCCAAGCTTGTAGAGCAAGGATCTAGTTTTGGAAAGAGGATGACTCCCTTGCAGACTACCAGAGCTTGTCGTAAGCGGTACCAGCACCATGCCCAATCCTTAAAGAGCTAAGAAGGATCATGAACTACCATGAGCCTACAATTGCAAAGATTCCATTTATCAGGATTATTATAGATATATGTGAAACAAATAACATGGACTTCTACTAGAATCCCTAAACACTGGCTTTCCTGCATGAAGGTGCCGAGGATTTTATGGTAGAAATTTTTCAGGAATCTTGCATTTTGGTAGCTCATGCCCATAGGGTGATAATGATACCTAGGGATTAGGCTACTCAATTTCAGATATAACAATTAGTTGTTGGTCCCACAAGGCAATACGAATAGGAAGATGAAGGGAATTTCAAATATCCCTCCCCTCAAAAAGAGCAAGGAGGTGAAGGTGACTGATGTCATACCCTCGCATTCCCATAACACAAGGCTAAATGGCTAGAAGGTTGCCCAATAAGAAAGGGAGGCTCATGAGACAAAGGCCAAGGAGATAGGGGCTAAGAGAGAGGCCACGTAGAAATGTTGTGTTGCCTTTAAGAAGGCCACACCAACAATAACTTATTTCCATTTGCTTTAGCAAGGAGGATATTTGAGTCCTCTCAGACCTTAAAAAGGAGGTCAATGATTGTGTAATGATTGCAATCTTAAGGTATTATGAAACTTTGAAAATTTTGCATCTTTTTCTTGTATGCATATGGCCTAAATCCTACTATTTTTTTGCTTTTGCAGCTTTATTCTTGTAACCCTTCCCTATGATGTTCAAGAGAAGTTTTTCATCATAGATCCTCTCCTATCAACAGTTTTGACTTAGGAGAAAACATTATATTTGGACTTGTGCCTATGCTACTAAGATTGCAATTTGGATCTCGTACAATATCTAGGTATGGCATACCATGAAAGATAAGGTATTTTTGGTATATTTCTTTAAGTTATCTCAAATCTTTTTTTAATTGCCAAATTTTATTGTCCTTCTTGCCTTGTAGATCTCATTGGAGCATGATTGTTTATGATATTCCCACAAGGAGATGCTTTCTAGCCAACTCAACTAAAAGATACCATGACAATGTGAAGCAGTAAGTTCCATGAGAGGGAGAGGGAGGGAGAGGGAGAGGGGAAGATAGAAAAGCAGTAACTGTGTTTTTCTTTACCAAAACTGTTCCTCGGAAAAGCTAGTAAAGGGCTTACAGGTAGTGGTTCAAGACCACGAAATGTTGGATAACACAAGAATTATTCTTTGCAGAGTGTGGAGAGACGTGATGGCCATAGCTATGGATGGAGAGTTTACTACAATGCAAAATTGCTAATGGAATATCTACGAAATTTTCATGCAAAATGAAACGGTGGTGGATCGATGAGTTGGACTTTTCCTAGATGGAGTTCGATGCCAAGAACCCAATGCAGGTCTCGGTTTGTCGATTAGAGTCCGTTTGACCGTCCAATTAATCTTTGGTAAGGTTTCGCATTATGAAGCAACTGTGTGATCATGGAGCCAAAAAGTACATAGCAGTGGCCATATTTATAGATTTTGACGCCATGAAGCCGGCCGTCTAGTTAGATCTTGAATCTAAGTTTGTTCGAGCCTCCATTTGACAAAAAAAAACCAATTTGCCAAGAGTGAACACAACTAGAACTAGTTTTTTTCAAAGTTAAAGCTTAAACTTGGTTTAAGCTTGAAAATGAAAAGGCACAACATTTCATGAAACGTGGGGGGGAGAGGGGGGCCATTTTTTTCAACACCCCCAAAAACACCCATTTTTATCACTTTCTGATCGGTGGATGCAAGAGGAATGCTTCGAATAGCAAGATCTTCAATTTCTTCAACATCCATCGCCACAAAAATGAGCAAAACTAATGCACTTAAACAAGGGATCTGATTTTAGTCTTTCTTTCTACTCTCTCCTCTTGTTGTACTGGATTAGTGTATGAGAGAAGGAGTGGGCTGAGATGGAAGATTTTGATCATGCGATGATGCAAGAGTGCAAAGGGACATAGAATGGGGTTGGACGGATCATTAATGGCTATTGAACAACGTCAACAAGCCTCCAATTATGAAACACATACGTAATAAAGCATGATTTCATGAGTAAGTTATAGATTTCATTGTTTTATGATAAATTTTGGTTGGAAATGATTGTATTTGGTTTCTCATGCTCTGATTTACCAACCATGTCAAAGTAATCAAGAAAAATTAGTCATATAATCATTTTATGCTAAACACACAAAACTCGAGACTATGTGATTTAAGGATAATTATATATATTTTTGGGTTTTGGTCATGCATATGATATTCTTATGGGTTAAAACATGATAAGAAAATCATTCTTAGTAAAATCAATCAATATAAACTGGTGAATCACTAAATATTAGCAATTATCTATAAATAAGTAGTAAAAAATAAGAAAAAATGGCAAATTTAGATTTTTTATACCTGAAAAAATAAAAAAAATATTTATATTTGTGAATGTATGGTAGAGCTAAAGCATGAGGTTTAGCCTTAGTCTAGTCCTATCTCTATATTAAAATGGGTTTTTATTGCTTTCGTAAAAGAAAAATACATGAAAAATGCCTTAAACCTATCACCAAACGCATAACTTTAAGTGGTAGGGAGAAGGGGGATGTTGAGTATTTAAAATATGCTAAATTATGATGTTTTATGATGCATGGCATGTAGGGTACGTTGTTGTCTAAAATTAAGAGGGTCTAATAGCACGAGAAGGCTCAGTACTAGCCCTAAGCAACACAGCAATCCACGGATTAGAAGAAAATCATGAAAAGAACTATCTCTGCACTTTCACGATGATGATTGTCAATGAATAAACTTGTTTGAGCATGGTAGTCATATACAATTGCATTGCACACATCATATGGTATCATCCTGGGTGCATAGTAACTATTTGTATGAGCGATGACCTACATTGAGAGTGTGAGGTATCCTAAGCTATAGGGTTAGAGATTCGGTTCCTTGGGGAATATTTAGTGAGGACTATCTATCATCTCCTAGATTGATTCAATCAAAAGAGTGGAGCTTGTTTGGAATGTGTTTTATGTGTTCATGGCACATTTTGGGGCCAATCCTTGAGGTGTAGGAGAGTTGTAGTGGAGCCGCGGTAATCAGCCAAGGGGTGCTCCCTTTGTGTATACTTATGTGGTATATAACACCAAGATGTTTAGGGACTCCCTCTGAAGAGTGAGGGAAATATGGACGGGCAAGCTTTCTAGCAAATTGAAGATGAGATGGAGCAACCCATTTTGTATTTTTCACACAATTGCATTTAATTCTTTCTACTTGATTGGTTTACATGGAAATCTTCTTTCTCGCCTACTCAATGGATTTCAATTGTAGCATGATTAGGTAGATAGAATAGTGTGCCCTTTCTAATCAAATTGGATAGCCCTTTTGAACTAGAGGTGGATCTTTTTAGCCAAGAATATCTCAATGATCACTAGAATCCAGATGAGATGTGATCCTAAATCCACTACTTGTGGTGTCATGGCCCTTATTAAATGCCCTTCATCATATTTTAGTCTAGTCTCTATTATCAGCAATGGTATGATGCATCATGAAATGGGTAGTACTCATTATTCTTTATGGCTACATTGGCTAGCATGGTAAACATGCATTGCCTACATTCAAAGACCTCACCCTTCATGCATCCAACCTCCTCAAAATAAAAATTTTCATCGTCATTTTCTTCGTTGTGTTTTATATTCTTATCATCTCCACTTTATGCTCTCAATGCACTATGAGCCTTGTATTCTCTTTGTCATTGCTTATCCCTCATCATTGATAGTCACACTCAACTCTATCCTTTGCCTTGACAAGGTTACCCTTGTGCTCTTAGACCACCAAGAGGTTGTCATCCTGTGGGTGCATCACCTACGCCTTGACGCCTTCCTTGTGTTGACATGGGAGAGCACCCTAGTCCACCTTGAGGCATAGTCAATTCTTCTACAGTTGTGCGAGGATCCTCATATCATAGTGTAAGGCCGTACCTATGGTCTTACCCCTAAGCATGTGTAGGAGCACCTCCACCTCCCTGTGGATGGTGCATCAATGGCCCCCTCTCATCTCAACATGGAAGCTATATTTGGCTCCACCACCAAGAATGAGTATTGCATCAACAGCCTTAGAGGCAGCATGACAAAGCCCAAGTACGATGTATTCAAATTCTCTTTAGAGCCTTTGTATTTGTAGGCCAAGGCCTTGAACATCTCATATAGGATGGCCTCCATGTTTTTCCTACTAGCATTAGAGAAGATTTGGACTCAAGTTTGGGCCTTTTAGTTTTAGAAAGAGAAAGCCTCTCAACCAATAGGGGGAGAGCTATTGTTAAGGTAAAATAGGGGTTTTCCAATTTTGAAGTCTTTTATCTTGTTTGTGTAGATTTTTTAAAAGAAGCATTTTTAGGTATTTTTGGAGCATAAATACGTGGAGGCACAAGGAACAAGAGGTACTGGCACAATTAAAAAAAGTAGATGGATACATTTCTTGTTAGTCTTGCACAACCTTGTAGTATCCCTATCATTTTCTTGAAATTTTTGAATAATACACCCAAACATTTTCCCTCCAATGTAGTATCCCTCCCTTTTTTCCAAAAACCTCAAACATTTCAATGAAGTGCATGTTATCCCTTCATTTTTGCACAAGTTTTTCTATTCTATTCTCTTTTTTAATTGACATCTTCGTTTGCTTCATTTTCTATGCCAATGGAAGCCACACATCCTTGGCGTCCCTCCTCTTTTATTAGAGCAATCACAATCTACAACAATATTGATTTTGACAATAATAGGTGGATTCCTACTACCATCTCTATTGGTAGTTGGGTTATGTTGCAGACAAGGAAGAGAAGACGTCGTGAAAATGAATTCATGGACTTCTACAAGGGGCGAGTCAAGGATTTCAAGGTCGAAGGATCATGGGAAAAAATCAAGGAGATCCTCATAGAACATGCATATATGCACTCAAAACTCTGTTTGTAGAACTAGCCCCAAGATGGGCCACTCTACACTATCCAAAGCTAGGAGTGAAAGAGAGCTGAGAGATCCAAATCCTATTATGCTTAATGATGCATTGTAAAATTTTTCATTTAAGAAGACCCCATTCTTAGCCAATGACCTATTAGAGATTGCTTTGTACAACTACTCACCCATAGAGTTGTGAATGGCATCAAAGATTCCAAGTATGATTTTGATAGGTTGCCAATCTTCAAGGTTTGATGGATATATATCTACAACCCTAAATAGACTTCATTAAATTCCTAAAACATAAAAACTTGATTTCAAGTCTATTGAAATTTTTTGAACTTATAGTTTGGTCTACGGCATGGCACATCAATAGGCTAGTTCTCAGGGGGGTCAGTCAACAATATGTACCTCTAGCACGTGAGTTCAAAATAAGGGTATTTAATATCCTTAGAATCTACATATTTACAAATACAAAAGGGTGAAAATTAAGGCCTAAAAGTTAACCTACAAAAGGGGTTTTTTAATTAATAAATTTTCAGAAGTTCCTATTGCAACTTGGGCATGTGGGTATCATGGTTTACTTGGAACAAGGGAGTTTTTGCATATTGTTAAAGGTTCATTTCCCAAAGATGGCATCCTATAATTTTTTAAGCATGTAAGAGTTCTAGTTTATTAGAATTGCTCGTTAGGGTATATGCTTATACAATGGTGCGGTGGCAAGGTAGTTCAAGCCCCAAAAAAATTTATCCAGGGTTAATTGGAGTTAAGTGTCCCATTTTTTTGAGTTAAGATTTGTGGATTTGGTAGTTGAAAATATGCTACTTTTTTTTATAGCACCTTCCCACGATCCCTTTCTGCAACTCACGCCAAGCAATTATGGCAAACGTCAGGCTCTTTGTGTGAGTTTCGTAACTTTTGCATATTTGCAAAAGTTATGAAACATCACTGATCATTTCAAACTTTAACATCTGATAGCTAGTTAACGAGCCATAGTAGTGTGTAACAGCTGCAACAAAATTAGATATGACCTTCAACACCCCATTAATTGATTGCATGAGAAAGTGAATTTGAAAATCATAACATTCATTATCATGTTCTGAGAAGGGGCAGTCGAAAGGTGCTCTTAGAGCCTCTTCCCACCCAATTTTAGTGGGGGTTTTGAGGCCCCACTATTATCATTATTCAAGTGTCCCACCATAGTGATAGTGGGGCCCTAAAAAATAGGGTCGCAAAAAAAAATCCAATGATGGAAAAAGTAAGTGAAAACACAATGGAGCTATTCAACTGGGGTTTTTTTTTAGGGGGGGTTTCAAAGTCGAGGGTTCCCCCTAGAAACACTCCCACACTGGTGACCCTCCCAAAAACCCTTTCCAAGTTTAGACTTGACCACGTGTAAAGGGTCTCCAATGCCAAGAATAGGGTTTGACACTCTTGTGGTCTTCCTCCTTGGCTCCCACCATCAACCACCATCTCTACTGCTCAGCGCCTACGCTGGTGGGGCTTGGCGCACCGCCTTCTTCATCACGTTCACCAGGCTTTCTACCCCCTTCCCTTCATTGCCTCCTTTGCTTGCATGCTTTCCTTGCACCGATCAAGAAGGATCATTGTTGTGTAGCCTCCATCGATTCGCTATCACATAGTTTTCTTGCTCGCATCCGAAGAATGCCTGCTACTATCCTGCCATTCTAGAACCTTCGAGTTTTGAGTGATTTGAGAGACATCAAGCTTTCTGGGTAACATGAGCGACGAGATAAGACGTGCAAGTTCCACATGTATTTACTCTACTCATTTGTTTGTTCTAAGTTCACACCTTTCTATTCGCTCTCTGTGTGTGTGTGCGTGTGTGCGTGCGTGCGTGCGTGCGTGCGTGTGTGTGTGTGTGTGTGTGTGTGTGTGTGTGTGTGTGTGTGTGTGTGTGTGTGTGTGTGTACCATTTGCTACCAAGCAAGTAGGTGTGAGGTTAGGTTCAAAGATTTGAGGCTTCAGAAGGAAAATGCTTATGTGCAAGGCCATCAAGATTGAGGAGTTGAGAGACAATGACGACTTTGTGGAGTAGGTGGTGAGCCTTAAGAAGCAAGTCTTCAACATTATGCTTCATTCTGTGAGTCGAGCTATTTTGACAGGTATGCTTTCTTCTAATTTCTCTACACTGTTTAATCCTAACATATGTCAATTTAATTTTTAAATTGGGTGTGCTTATGGCTGCAAGAAATTCTTGTAGAAGGAAAAAATTGTATGGTAAACTATTTCCTTGACGATTAGGTTTGTTCAAACAATAGTAAGCAACACAATTTTTCCATTGTGAAATTTGTATTGAGTAGTAGTAGAGCAGCACCATCATCAGTTTCCCTCTCATCTCTCTATGGAGCAATAGCAAGAGCACCATCATTAGTAAGCATGTCTTCAACTATATCTTCTTAGAAAATTTTGTAATTCCAAATGCACACACACACACACACACACACACACACACACACACACACACACACACACACACACACACACACACACACACACACACACACACACACACACACACACACACACACACACACACACACACACACACACACACACATCTGTCTCTCTCTATTATGAATTTAGCATTTCACTCTACCCAATTATGCAAGACCTTCATTTACAGGATGCATTGCTAAAACAAGGATCAATGATGAGCCCAACCAATGTCCTGGTTCAAGAGTATTATCAATGTCCATTTATTACTAGATTCTTGTTTGCATGTTGCTATATATACTTGTTTGTGATGCCTAAGGCATGGTATTTGGAAGCTATGTTGATATACATGTTTTAGATTATGTAATTTGTAGGCATGTCTATAGATCCTCCCACATATGTTCTTTACTTGAATCTTGTAGCACCTTAGCAGCTGTTGAAACATGCCATGACAGTAGAGGTCAGGGAAATTCTAGACAATGATTTTTTTGTGGATAATATGTTGATAGACATGTATCAAAAATATGGCTTGATAGGAAAATCTTATGGAGTGTTTGACAAGATGCCTTCCCAAGGTGTGTTTGCATGGACAACAATGATGAAGACCTATGGTGAAAACCAAGAGGATGAAATGTTCAGACATTACTTTGAGCACATGCCACAACAAAGTGTTAAGGTAGATTCCATTACATGCTTGTGTGTTTGTTGCATGTGTCCATGCTAGCTTAGTCCCCTTGGGTGAAGTACTTCAAGCTAATGCATAAAGACCACAGCATGACATCTACTCTAGATCAGTTTACTTGTATGGTTGGCCTTTTGGCAACATATATGTAACTTACTGAGGCATGGAAAGCTCTCGTAGCCATGGAGTAATTGTTTAGCCACTAATTTTAGGGTTTCTAGTAACCCATTGTTAAGACTCCTTAAACCAGCCCCAAAAGCACATCCATGTTATTTTATTATTATTAAATGGTTTGTTTTTTGTAGTAGATTACATCTCAAATACTCTATAAATAGGAGTCTATTTATAGAGTATTTATTTATTTTAGCTAGCTATCATTCATCCCTCTAATGCCCACTACTGGCCTCACTCCTTTGGGAGGACATTGCCAGTTTGTGGAGTTTTGTTGAAGTACTATCCTATTTTCCACAACTATTACAGTGCCAGGTGACCTGATTACCGGCCTTGTTACCAGCTATCCTACTGCTATTCCTAGTATACAATTGTTGCTTGGTTGGTTTGGGATGCTCTTGAGTTGTTGCATGCATATTTAATTGTTGCCTAGTTAATTCATGATCTACCTACTACCTCTAGCACTCTCAACATTTGCAATTAGTGCATCAGCTTGGAGCTATTGTATGTGTTTGCTGTTGAGACACACTACCCTAGTAGCCGCCTGCTTGTTGGAGGACATATGGCTATTGACGTCATCAAACACCCATTCAACAATTTGTAGGATGAATATATATATCATTCTCAATGCAACAAACACACTATGTGGGGTGAATATTAAACATTGAACTCTTGTGTCTCAAGGACCAGGGCAAAGAGTATGAATTGAAGAGTGTGTCATACTTTGACGAATCCCAAAACGCAGCAAAAAATCTCCATAGATGTCATGCAGCAGTAAACACAGCTCAAGAAGGTTCGATCAATGTCTGATGGAGCAGTTGAGGCTAAAAACAACAAACATAGCAGTGGCTAATGAGTTGATAGCCTGACAATGATGCAAAGGATTAAAATGTAGCAGATCAGGTGATGTGGCAGATAGGCATTGATGCAACTAGTTCGCGATCAATTATATGATAAAACTAGTATTTTGTATTTATTACATAAGGGTCTCTTAAATTATTGTATTAAAAAAATAAGCTTACAAAAAGGGATTTATAAATTATGGTAAAAAACACAGAAGGGTCAAACAATTATCACAAAAAAGGTCACATAGGGATATAAAAAACATGCCATGAACACACGTGATATATAGGATTTGTATAGAGTGACCCCCCCCCCCCCCCCCCCCCGGTGATAAACCTGCACTCGTTACGCACTCAACAGGGCACAGAAAGGTAACACAATCCAAAAAGCGGGACAACATAGACACATCCCAGGACTACACCCTCGTGACGCCGCACATAAGAGGGTTCACCACTGGGCATAGGGAATCACACGTAGAGTGGAAACAAGGCAGGGCTTTGAGTCACTACTACTCCCTATATAGGTGCAATCGGTAGCAATGGCATGGTATAGCTACAAAGCCCTTACACTCACCCCCGCTTATTGGATTGCTGACCTCAGCAATCTAAGGGTAGCGTTTGTTATTTGACTCATCCGGGGTCTTAACGCAGCTTTTCCTAGCAAGCTGGTCAGTGTCTGCCAGTCTAAGGGGACTGCGGGGTCTTAACACAGTCTATACTATCAGACTGGCCAGTGTCTGCCGCACTAAGACGTTGGGGCTTTTTCGTTTGATGGAGTTATTTGTGATGATTGCTACCATGCGAGTCCACCCTCGACTCGATTACATTTGAGGAGTGGAGGCACATTTGGGGTCTATGATTGAGAACCACATTATTTGTTTGAATGTTGGGGCGGCTCAAGGGTCGGTAGAAGGAGCAGGGGGGTTCTCCTCGAGCCAAAGGGCGAAGGCATCCTTTCCGCGTTCACGGGCCTCCGCTTCTGAGATCCAAGTGGCCTCCTTGACTGGACGCCCACGCCACTTGGTGAGGTATTCGGGGAAGCCTCTTTGTTCCCGACGTCGAAGGAATGCTTCTACTTCGAAGGGACCATTGGAATGGAGCATTGGTATGCGCCGTCCCCATTGGTTGTCGAGATAGAACCTGCGCAGAAGATGAGCATGAAATGCATTATGAACACAATCACTGTCTGGCAGGTCCAGCTTGTAGGTGACTTCGTTCAGCACTTGAGTGATTCGGTAGGGTCCATACTAGCGGTGATTGAACTTGGGGGTCATGTTTTTGGGAAGTGACATATTCTTAGAGCTCACTAGGACCATGTCTCCTTTGGCGAATAGTACAGCCTTTCTCTTCTTGTTTGCTTGCTCTGTCATGGTTATCTTGCTCTGCCTCGAGACTTTGCTTAGCTGCTGCATTACGATCTCTCCATTTCTTCAAGAATTCTTCTGCATCTTGATCCTCCGCTTTGGCCACTCTGGATGCTAAGGCCATTGGTGTAATGACTTCTTTTCCTGTGGCTAACTCAAAGGGAGTGTACCCCATTGTCGAGTGGATGGAGCTATTATAGTGGAATTCCAAGACATCAAGGTACAAGGCTCAATCTTTCTGGTCCACTCTAGCATAGCTGCGGAGGTAATCTTCAATGCCTTGGTTGACTCGTTCTGTCTGTCCATCTGTCTCCAGGTGGAAGGATGATGAGAATCTCAGTTGGGTTTCCAGAGTCTTGAAGAATTCCTTCCACATGTTGCTCATGAATCTTCCATCTCTATCTGATACAATGGCCAATGGTAAGCCATGCAGTTTGAATACATGTGTGAAGAAGAGGCGTGCTACCTCCTTGGCATTCAGTGGTGGTTTGGCCGGGATGAAGTGGGCCTGTTTGGAGAAGTAGTCCACCACTACAAAGATGATTGTGTACCCATGGGACTCCGGTAGTTCCACAATGAAGTCCATGTTGATGACATCCCATAGGCAGTTAGGTACTGGTAATGGTTGTAGTAGTCTGGCTGGTCTTGATCTTGGTGCTTTGACCATTTGGCAAGTGGGGCCAGTTTTGATGTAGTCTATCACTTCTTCCTTCATGTTCGGCCAAAAGAACTGCTTCCTAAGGGCCTCCAAGGTTTTGCTTTGCCCTTTGTGGCCTCCAATCTTGCCGTCGTGCATCTCATGCAGGATGAGTTTCTTTAATTCCACATTGTTGGGGATATACAATCTCTTGCCTAAAAATAGAGTACCCTCTTCTAAGGTGTACATTCCATGTGGTGTCTTCTCTGCTTCCACATCTTTGATTATTTTGTGCATTTCTTGATCTTGTTCTAGGGCCTCTTTGACAAGTTCTATGAAGTTGCTGCTGCTGCTGATCACACTGACAGCTTTCAGGTCAGCTTTCTGGCTCAAGGCATCTACTATATTGTTAGTAGAGCCGGGCTTGTGCTTAATCTCTAGGTCAAATTCGGCTAGGAAGTCTAGCCAGCGGGCTTGCTTTGCTGATAACTTGGGTTGGGATTAGAAGTATTTGACGAAGATATTGTCGGTGAAGACTATTGTATGCTTGTCTTGAACATAGTGCTTCCATTTTCTAAGGCAGTGAATGACTGCCAACATTTCCTTCTCATGTGTGCTCCACCTTGTTTTAGCATCGGTAAATTTCTTTGACTCATACGCAATGGGGTGACTCTCTTGGACCAGTACACCCCCTATGCCATAGTCAGATGCATCTGTAGAGATTTCAAAGGGTTTGGTGAAGTTCGGCACCCTTAGGACTGGAGTTTGGCTCATGCACTTCTTTATCTGCTCAAAGGCTTCCTGTTGTGCATTCCCCCATGTAAAAGAGTGATATTCTTTGGTGAGGTGGGAGAGGGGGGCAGTGATAAGGCTGTAATCTTTGATGAACCTTCGACAAAATACTGTGAAGCCGAGGAACTCCCACACTTCTCTTACAATTTTTAGTACCGGCCATCTTTGGACAGCTTCCACTTTCTTAGGGTCCACTTTGATTCCATTTGCTCCTACAATAAAGCCTAAGAACTCCAATTCTTTCACTGCGAACTCACATTTTTCCGGCTTGGCGTATAACTGATGCTGCCGCAGTTTCTCAAAAACTCAGCGTAAGTGTTGCTTGTGCTCTTCTAAGGTCTTGTTGTAGACTAGGAGGTCATCTATGTAGATAATGACAAAGATATCTATCTCCGGTCTAAAAATTCCATCCATGAGGCCACAAAATGTGCCTGGCCCATTGCTTAGGCCGAACCCTAAGACTAACCCCTCAAAACTACCATATCGAGTACAGAAGGCTCTTTTTGGGATATCTTCTTCGGCTATGCGGATTTGGTGGTATCCTGATCTAAGATCAATCCAACTGAAGTACTTGGCCCCATGCAGTCTATCTAAGAGGTCTTCCACTAGGGGCATAGGGTATTTGTTTTTTATGGTGATTTTGTTGAGAGCCCTATAATCTACACAGAGTCTAAGTCCCCTATCCTTCTTCTTTACAAACAACACTTGGGCACCAAAGGGGGATTTGCTAGGGCGGATGAATCCTTGTTCTTCTGGTTCATGTAGTTGCTTCTTCAATTCCATGAGCTCAGTGTGGTTCATGCGATAGAGAGCTCGGGCCGGTGGGGCAGACCCTAGAATCAGCTCAATCTTGTGATCCACATCTCGCCTGGGTGGTAGACCCTTGGGTAGCTCGGCTGGCATTACATCTTTGCATTCTTCAAATATTTCTGCCACTTCTGTGTTCCTATTCTATTGTTTGGGTTTCTTGCCATTTTCTTCTTCTTCAATTGGTCGGATCATACATAGATAGACCATATCTCCTTGCTTGACTGATTTTTCAACTTGCTTTGCATTGCATGTCATGATACGTGGCCTGATCACGGTCCCTTGGACCGGTGCTTTTTGGGTCTGGCCCTTTGGTTGGTTTGCAGTTGGTTTTACTGTTTGGCATGATACTCCTGGCTTATTCTCCTTCATTTGCACCTTGATTGCGGTCCTGCTAAGTAGCTGTATTCTTTCGCATGGCACTCTGACACCTTCTCCTTGCATATCTAGCATCATTTCATTCACACCCTTACCAAACATTGCAATGACATACTTGTCATAGAATTCTAAGCCCAATATCACTTCAAAATCATCCATGGGATTACTAAGAAGTTTAGTTTCTCTTTCCACTTGTCGGCTTCCACTTGGATTGCAAAGACTTGTTTTACTTCCTTGGCTTCTCCTTGTGCGAATGTTACTGTTAATCCTTCTGGGGCCTTTGATAGCTTCAATCCATGTTTTGCTGCACACTCTGGTGTCATGAAGTTGTGTGTTGCTCCTGTGTCCACCATGATAGGTTGGTTTCCTTCGCCCATTCGGCCTTTGATGTATAGATGGTGGACTGCTGCTACCCTGGCTGCCATGCCTTGGGGTCAGGCACTAACTGACCCTACCCTTGGGTGCCCCATGCTTTCTTCACTCCCGTTTGGAATTTCCTGGATACGCGGTGGTTGTAGTTCTTCTCCTCCATATGCACAACTTGCATTCACCCTTGATCCACTCGATGAAGCTGTATCTTCTATTGGGCATCTGTTTTGGTAGTGTGGACCCCCGCATTTGAAGCATCTGATGCCGGTGGAAGGGCCTGGGGGTCTCCACCATGATGTATTTGATCCTGCGGGCCCATATGATGTGCTAGGGATTGGCCTATAGTGATTGTTTCCCCATCTTCCTGCTACTCCTCTTGGTACTAATGCGGTTTGTGATACGGCCGTGGTGTTAGTGGTGTTTTGACTCCTTGTATCTGTGAATGCCCTTCTAGGAGCATTGGGCCTCTGGTTCCATGAGTTGTTGTTGTTGAAGGTGTTGTTGAAGTTGTTGTTGAACCTGTTTTGATTCCCTTGTGCTGTTCTTCTGCCTTCCAGGTCCACCAGTCGTTCGGCCATTCTCATGGCTTCTGCTAAGATTGTTGGCTCTCGTCTCTCCACATCTCTTCTAGCCCATTCTTGCATCCCAATCAAAAATCCATGTAGCTTAGTGTCTGTATCCATGTTTGGTAGCTGCAACATGATTTGCCTATATTTGCTGACATATTCTTTCATCTTTCCCTGTGTTTGCTTGAGGTTCCTCCATTCATCTCTCACTTTGAATTTCTCCAACTTTGGAATAAAGTAGTCCTTCAGTTCTTCCTGGAGTTCTTCCCACGAACATATTGTGTGGCCCTGCTCTTGTTCTAGCAGGTACCAACTGGCAGCTTCCTCCTCCAAGTAAATGGTTGCCACCTCCGCCTTCGTGTCTTCGGTAATTCGTGAATACTTTAAGTACCTGTCCACCTTTATGATCCATTTCTTCAGAACCAACCCATCTCTCTCCCCCTTGTACTTGGCGGGTTGGGGCATCTTGAATTTTCCATAATCATCTTCTAAAATACTGCTATCTTCCTCTTCTTTGCGATGGTGCTTCTTCTCCTTCTTCTTGTCTTTCTTTTTGCTTCCTAATTCTACTACTTTCTCCTTCTCCTTCCTTGTATCTTGCGCCCTCCTAGATGTCTCCTCTCTACCCATTCTATCCGTCTCCTCTTGCATTCGGTGTCTTTTCTCCTCTTCTTGTTGTTGAATCACCCATTCTCTATAGCCCTGCTCTACTTCTAGTTTTTTCCTCCTTTCTTCCTCCTCTTCTTTCATCTGCATGTTCCTCCATATTGATTCTAGCATGCCTGACATACCATCTAATTGTCTTTCTAGTCTGGCCACCTTCTCCTCTTGGGCCACTCTCCATTCTTGCCCCCTACTCTTCTTCCTCTCCTCCAATGTTGGGAGGGTGACATTCTCCCTTTTGTCCTCCATGTGGTTGGTGGTAGTGTCGATGCGGGGAAGCCGCGTTTCGCCTGTGGTGGTGTGGGTCGTGCCGCGGGGAAGCCACGTCACATCTTCAGACAGTGGGATGTCGAGGTTGGGGCGTCACGTCGGGGCAACGCGTTGGGGGGCGTCGCAACGTGGGGCGACGCGACGTGGGGCGACAAGACGCGGGGCGTCGCGCTGTGGGTCGTTACGACTTCGATCTCTTCGGGGCACTGGATCTTTCCTCCTACTTCCGTGAGCACTCCTTCACTTCGAGCAAGAGTTGCTCTGATACCAAGTGTGATAAACTTGCACTCGTTACGCACTCAACATGGCACAGAAAGGTAACACGATATGAGCTCAAGGTATACTCTTGTATTATTCAATCTAAAAAGCGGGACAACATAGAGACATCCCAGGAATACACCCTCGTGACGCCGCACATAAGAGGGTTCACCACTAGGCATAGGGAATCACATGTAGAGTGGAAACAAGGCAGGGCTTTGAGTCACTACTACTCCCTATATAGGTGCAATCGGTAGCAACGGCATGGTATAGCTACAAAGCCCTTACATCCCCCGCCCCCCCCCCCCCCCCCCCCCCCCCCCCGCCCCCCCAAACCCCTGAGTCCACCATATTCACTCTCTTAACCACCATTGGTCAATAGGCTATGATGGATATGGAATCCTATTAAAGTAAATTTTTCTTTTATTGTGACCTCAATGGATGGCTAACCATGGTCAAAATCTCAACTGTAATTGACCCATGCTTGCTACAACTAGGGCCATTCAAGAAAGAGATGATAATCTTTACCTACATGTTCCATATTTAGCTGTACCAATGAAATGAGTAATGGCACACTGGCTACCTCCATTAGGATTGAGGAAATAATTCCAAGTGGTTGACTCTGGTTGGCCATTCAAAAAAACAAGGGAGCTAGTTCCTAGTTCATCAGCCCAAAAATCATGTCAAGTGGCCACTGTGATAATATTGACTATGAAGCCATTGTCTAGCAAAAAATTGTTAATCACTTGATACACAAACCGAAGTGAGATTATTGAGATAGTAAGATCTGATAATGGTCCCGATAGAACTTGGTCCTATTGCATTTTGTGGACTTCCTCCTCGAGTACACATAGTCAAGGCCACCACTTCTAGCTATGGTAGAACATGACGATCTAGGTTGAAGCATCTCCAACAAGTGGTCCTTGAATGCTAGGACCAAATTTAGTTGATCTCCCTATGGAATAGTAATGGATACTAGGCCCCATGCCATCAATGTCTCTGGACTTATTAGAACCACCTATGTAGAGGATTATGCCTCACCTAACAATATTTGCTAGTTCCCTTACACTGTCGTAGATATTGCCATCAAAGTTAGCTATGGGTTCTACTTCATGTCAGGTATTCCTGTAGTTCCTTCTGCTCTCACAAGTGCTAAACTTAGACTAGGAATCAGTTATAGTTGTTGGTTTGTTGCAGATGTTTCTTTGGTCCCTTCCACTCTTGTGGGTCTTGACTCCAGAACAGGAATTGATTGTGGATTTCTCATCACTATCAGTTTCTTTGCCATCCACTCAGCCACCTAGTGAGTGACAGAATTTTTTGTATTTGATCCATGATATTATTATGGGATTCTCCACTATTCCTTTTAGCTTTTTACCTAATCCAGTAACTACATTGACTTCTAGTTTAGGGAGCTCTTTCATCTCCACCATATTTATAGATGACAAAGGGTTATGGTCCTAACTTTTAAGCTTTTAAGTATCATACTATTGGGCTTTCAGACACTTCAATTGCTAGTTTACGATAGTATCCTCCTCTACCTCCTCAATTCCTTCAGCATGCTTCATGGCTCATGCCAATAGACAAGTAATCTTGCTATACAAGCAACTATCGATACCATTGATGTTGATGGGATGGGGTTATTCCAATGGGTAGGTTATGCTTCTCCCACACCTTGCTAATTTTTGGTAGGTGTAGAGGGACTCAACCACTAAGACCCACAAAACACTTATTCTTTCAAGTGTTTCAAGCCGAGCACTAATGGCGGCCTCTCACATAGCTGATGTAATATCTCTCTCTACGAGTGTAGTGAGCTTACCTCCATGCTTGATTGAGTTGCCTCCTCTCCCAAGCACTCCGGTAGCTCCACGATCCAAGTGCAAGCATCAAGCGATCTCGATCCTCATGTATGATTATGTATATGCTTATGGGATATATGGCTTACTGATAATTTGAGTTTGTGACCATCTTTGGTACCGATGATCTATGCTTAGTCATTGGTGGCTTTACACCATGGTCCCTCACCCTCACATACTCGTTCCCTCACACTCTCACACTCCCTCTCTCAAGCATAAGCTCAAGAAAGCAAGAATAAGAAGAAGAAGAGGATATCTACTTTTGGCCACACACAAATATGAGCTCCTCACACTCTCACACTCCCTCTCTCAAGCATAAGCTCAAGCAAGCAAGAATAAGAAGAAGAACAAGAAGAAGAAGAGGAGGAGATCTACTTTTAGCCACACACAAGAATGAGCTCCTCATTCACTTTTCAACTTTATATACAAATCCCTAAATCCCTTTTGGGCGATCATCCCCTTATCCCCTTTTTTACATGGCCAATCGTGGCCTAGGCCCTTTTTCCCATTGTCCTCCTATCTTCCTAGCTTCCTTTTCCTCTCACCCATCTACCTTTACAATTTGCACGTGTGAGAGTCCAGCACTCTTTTACAAAATAAATCATGGTGCACCTTGCTCTATTTTACAAAATTATTGACTGGTGCTTTTTCTTGTGCACCTCTCTCCTTGATTTAGGACTTTTTTACACTTCTTGTGTTCCCAGATTTTTCTTGGTATGCCTTTGTCTTCAATTTCACTTTTTCCTTGGCCTTATCTTCTACTTTAGATTTTCTAGATTTTCAACCTTGTTCATCAGAGGGTTAACAGTAGGTTGTGCACCTTGCCATGCCCCAGGGTGTCCCATTTGACTCCTAGCATTGTACTAGCACACCTCGATATTGTGAGTGGCCATATGGCATGTATCCTACCACTAGTAATTAAGAGTCACCAGATGACCTCACTTATTGTACTTGGTATACTAGAGGGTTTTGACTGTAGGTTTTCAAGTGCCCTCTAAGATTTTGTGGTTCTTATACTTCCTCTTGGACTTTGTGGGCTTCTAGCAATCCTCATCCTCAGAGTCCTCCTCCTCACTATTACGCTCCTTCTCTAGGTCCAAATCTACATTGTAGTCATGGCTTCCATATGAGCAAGTTTATCATTGGATTTAGCCAATTTCATTTTTATAATTGACTTTTTTAAGCCAAAAATATCTCAATGTGTATGACACACTAATAGAAATACTCCACGATGTCATGTCGCTACGCGCACATCATGTGAAAAACTCTAGAGTGTAGTTTCCTTATAGATCTAGAGAGCCAATTCCACTTTAGGCATTAGTGTTAGTGTCCATGATTCAAAAATATTAGATTTTCGGACAAGTTTTAGTCAATTTTTGATATTTTAGATATGATCTCTTGTAAAAATCAATAAAAATGTAGACAACTTCTAGATTAGGATAACATCTAAAAGAAAGCATGTAGCTTTCAGCTATTTTGAAAGGATTTTATGTAAAAAGAAAGATTAGTGAAATTGCACGACGCGCGATCATTGTTTTTAGGCAGTGAACAGCACTCTGAAGTGGGAGATGAACAGGGAGTGATTTGGCAGAATTCTAGCTAGGTGTGCTGGTATTTTATCCCCTTTTGGAGCCAATGGAAGCATCAAATTGGCGATCTGAGCAGCATAGAGGAAGTTTCTATTTCTTTATGTGAGTATTCTTCTATGTCTTCTATTTCTTCGAACCCCTTCTCTTCTGCCTACTCCTCTATTTGAATCTCCCTTCACCCTAATGTCTCTTACCCCTGTGGTAGAGGTAGACTTTTGACACCAAATGCATCGACACTATGTTATGGGACATTTATGCTATCAACAGAGGTGAATTTTGGGCTGATTTGGGACTGATTAATCAACCATATTCAGAGAATTAGCTACACCAGTGTTCTTTTAATTCATTTCTTACTCTATAGAAGACATATTGTCAAAATATGCAAGTATTATGTGCCCTATGGTAGGACAATGTTTGTAAATCATTCATAGATTCTTTGAGTTGAATTAAGAGGAGATTTTTCTCTTATTTCTTGGCTGTGGTAACTTAACCTTATCAGGAACTCAATTTGAAGCTCTCTTGAAGCAAGTCTCTTTGCCCTACAAGCCTTGTAATTGACTCATAAGCTTTTGTCCCTAGCAATCTACATTGAATGTAATCATGCAAAGTTGATTTATGCTATGGCATCATGTATGAATGATGGGATGCAGAGTTGTTTACGATACATGTGGTAGCATACTGTACTTGATTTTATAATTTGTGATTGCTCTTACAATCAAGAAAGCAAGCTTGATTTGAGATAATACTCTTGTGATCTTTGCTAAGAACATGCAATTGGAAGCTCTATCAACATCTTTAAGAACTTGGCTTGAAACCTTCAACCCTTCTCTTATCTCTACCATCTCTGGAGTCTAAGCTCTTGAACCCCCATACACTCTTCTCTCTCAAACCCTTGTGATAGACTGTGATGTACCTCTTAAACCTTTAAACATTCACTGTAATCTACTTATCTCTTGAAGACACATCTCTATCTATCTTGTCCAGTTTTCTTGCCAAACCCCTGTGGTGACCTTCAACCCTACGCACTGCGACAATGTTGTAATGTCCCCATTACTTAGTTTATTTTAATAAAAAATATGTGTATACATTCCAAAGAAAATTGATTTATGTGTACGTTTTTAAAAACTAGCTCTAATTATGAAATTGGCTCTAATTATGAAGATAATTGCTATTATTAATGAGGTATTATATGCCAATTCATGGAAGAAAGACTTGGGAAACCCTCCCAAGACTAGCTTATTAAGACTATGTTTGTAGTATAGAACAACAAAAAGAACTAGCCTAGTGGATAGTCACTTGGCAATTAAGTGCACTTGGGGAATGACACTACCGGGATGATGACCTCCTGTGAAGATTTTCCTACAAGCTAGTGGAGCTTCTCACGCACATCCAATGGCACCAATGAAGCCTTCATAGCTTGTTACCAAGTATGCAAGGTCTATGCCTTGGTTGTCGCCTTAATCATACGCCTTGGAGTAACACCCACTCACCAATGACAGAGCTTACTTTCTTTGCTATTTTTCCACAGTTGGATTGACATATACAACTATCTTTATTTCAACATTTTTGCAGTTACAATTTTTAGCATTGTCTTAAAGAGCAAACATTGTACTTTGGTAATCTATTACTTGTAGTTGGTGGATAGATCTATACTTTTGTATTCCCTCCTATTTTGCCCTTGTTTTGGTTGAGTATTGGGGGCTGATTTTTGCAATCATTTATAGCATCCCATTCTCTTAGATTTTACATTGGTATACTATCATTATGGCTGGTTCTTCGAATGATAGTGCTATTTTTAATATTGAAAAGATTGATGCCACAAACTTCACCTATTGGAAGACATAGATATAGCAAGTACTCATTAAAAATAAGCAAGTTTGGCCTTTGAAAACTAAGAGTGCAAAGCTTGAAGGCATTGATCAAGATACTTGGGATGAGTTGAATGACCTATGTAAATATACTATTATATTGTAATTTTCAAAACATGTTTATTTCAATGTTGTGGCACCTGAGAATAATGCTTAGTAGTTTATGGGAGAAGATATGTAATCTTGATAACAAGCAAAGTCCTACTTCATAAATGTATTGATTGAAATAGCTCATGGACCTTCACATGAAAGAACAGACTAGTGTGACTACGTATTTGAATGAGTTTCACTCAATTTTCAACTAGTTGACTTTGCAAGGAATTAAGTTTAAGGATAATCTTCCACCCTTATTCTTGCTTTTGACACTTTCTAAGTCATGGGATACTTTCCATACTACCATGTGTGCTAACATGCTTAAGGATGATTTGAAACTCCAAGATGTTGAGGGTGAAAGATTACCCGTGGAAATCTTGTCTTTGCTTGAGGTACCAAGACTGGCAACCTCTATCCTTTACTTGTATCTGGCTCTATTAACCATGTTTTAGCTATGACTGACATACCACATGTATGTATCTTTATAATATTGTCACCTTGGGTATATCTCCTTAAAAGGAATGAAAATGCTTTATTGTTTGCAGTATCTTCTATCCCTTGACTACAAATATTTTGATTGATGTGATCATTGTCTTTATGGCAGGTAGATACATAATTCTTATAAGAAATATAGCATTACATGCATGAGTGAGCCTTTATCTTTTGTTCATTTTGATGTAAATGATTCCATGCCCTGTCAATGACTAGGTGGCATGAAAAGCTCTGTGACTTTCATCGATGATTATTTGCATAAGGTCTGGGCATATCCCATAAAGAAAAAATTGGATGTATTGGCTATCTTTCAATGTTGGTTTGCTCTTGTTGAGAACCAATCTAGGTATAGGTTGAAATACCTAAGGTTAGATAACAAGGGTGAATATGTCCCTAAAGCATTTGAGTAGATTTGCAAACAATCGATGAGATATTAAGTGTTAGTTAACTGCCTCTTGCACCCTTCTCCAAAATGGTGCTATAGAGTGCATGAACAAGATGATTTAGGAGAGAGTTCATAGCATGCTTAGCCATGTAGTCTTACCATAGTATTTTTGAGCTAAGGAAATTACTACTACCATACACTTGATCAATAGATCCCCATGCCCTACTATTCATGATCAAGATGAAGAGGAGGCATGGTCTAGAAAACCTTTGTTATATGCTCATTTTTGCATGTCTTTGGAAGCAAGGATTTTTTCCAAGGACAAACATAATAAGTTGGACTCTAAATCACTGAAATGCATCTTTCTTGGTTATGGGGATGCAGGTGAGGTGGGCTATCACCTATGGGATCCACATGCTAGAAAGCTCGTCCATAGCCATGATGTTTTTTTCCATAAGGAGAAGATGTGTAGCTAATCTTCTATTGGCCCATGATCATAATGTTGGATAGGATGTACAAGCCCCACAATTGATCTACTAGAGATAGACATCAGTTTTTGCGCCCTCCATGGACTGTGTTATGATAATAGATAATGCTGATTCTCTTACATATGAGTAGGCAATGCACCAAGTGATAGTCACTCTTAGGAGAGGGTCATGCAGTCAAAGTATGACTCATTGTAGAAAAATCATGTATGGGATTTGGCTCCTTTGCCTAGTGGAAAGCATGATTTGCCATCCAAGTGG
This sequence comes from Lygodium microphyllum, assembly GCF_053477565.2. NCBI lineage: Eukaryota > Viridiplantae > Streptophyta > Polypodiopsida > Schizaeales > Lygodiaceae > Lygodium > Lygodium microphyllum. The sequence goes on from NC_141141.1 coordinate 70,051,776, forward strand.
ATGTACAAATTGAAGAGTACCCCTAGACACCCCAAGCCAGGATATAAGGCTAGATTAGTTGTAAAGAGTCTTAGGTAGGAGCATGGTGTTGACTTTGATAAGAGCTTCTCTCCTGTGGTCAAGATGACTATCCTATGCTTGATATTGTTCTTATTTTCTCAATTAGATTTGGAACTTTATCATATGGATGTAAAGACAATTTTTTTACATGGGGACCTACATAATAAGAATTATATATAGTAGCCTAAGAGCTTAGAGAAAAAAGGCAAGGAACACCTAGTATGCATGTTGAGGAGAGACTTTATGGCCTTAAGCAAACACCTAGGGAATGGTATCATAAGTTTTATGCTTTTACACATTCATAGGGATATATATGTAGTGATATAGATCTGTGTCTCTACATGAACAAGACTCATGATGATAACCTTATTATCTTGGTACTTTATGTGGATGATATGTTGATTGCTTAGAGAGCTCATACTGAGCTGGATGCCTTGAAATTTTATCTCAAGAAGATCTTTGAAATGAAGGACATGGGACATGCCTCACATATTCTTGGCATGCACATCATGTGCGGTCTCTCTAAGGGGGCTTCTTTACTTGTCTAAAGGACTATATATGACCTCTCCTTGAGTGATTCCATATGTAGGATGTTAAGCCTATTAGATGTCCATTACCTTCCCATGTGAAGGTAAATCAATTAAATTGTCCCCAAATAGATAAGCAAAACACTAAGATGGGCAAGATCCCTTATGTATCCATAGTGGGTAGTTTGATGTATACCATGATAACCACTCATCCAAACATAGCATTTGCAGTGGGAGTTATGGTGCACTATATGGATACACCTAGCTAGCGATATTGGGATGTCATGAAGGTTATCATGAGGTACCCGAAGGAAAGGCACTACATGTATGAGTATTGGCTATGATAGTCATGATACTACGGTTGTGAGTTACACTAACTCTAACTATGTAGGACATGTAGATAGTAGGAAGTCCACCTCTGGATATGTCTTCACTTTTGCTAGAGGTTGTTGGAGGTACTATTTCTTGGATGTCCATGGTGCAGAAATGCACGGCCTTATCTACTAATAATGAGGTAGAGTATGCTACAACCCCACACTGAGGCTTGCAAGGAGGCTCTATCATTAGGCCATCTAGTGGACAACAGACCTCCATATTACTACTACTACTACACTATATTCAAATTATATGAGTGCTATTTGGTCTTCGATGCAAAGATAAAGCACATTGAGATGCACTGTTACTTCATTAGGAAGGTGCTAGAGGACAAGCCTATTAAGTGAGAATCCTATAGATCTACTCATTGAAAGTCTTTTAGCATAACGTTTTGCCTTCCTTAGGAAGATAATGGGTGTAGGATGAGATGACATCTATTCATCATCTTGTTGTACCTTATGTACATTTATACATTATCACTTTTTCTTTTCGTCTCCTCATTCGAGACACATTCATCTTTAAGTGGGCGGTTGTTGGGGGTAAATGCCCCTATGCCTACACTGCCTTGTATTTACTTCATACACCATGACCGTACACTTATACATTGCAAGTAGCGGCTGCAAGTAGCGGGTGCCCATTACTATCACTTTATTTGTTATTATTTTAGTGACTATCAAATAAGAGAAGGCATGTCATACATTGTGAATGTTGGAGTTTCCACATATGGTATCTCACTCTCTTACTCTCTTGCTCCATTTGCCATAGCTCTTGCTTTGCTTTTGCTTTCGCTTGTGTGCTTCCACTTGGGCTCTATTTTTCATTTCATAATGCATCTTTGATACTTCAAGGATGCTATTTTGATGCCCAAATTGTATGGTTATGCCTTGGGATGCTAGTTAGATTATTTAGAACTTGATTATCTCTGTTTTGTGAGATTTATTGCTATCATAACAATTTGGATAACAAGCATACAACAATCAACTTCATGCTTTGAAGACCTATTGTGCTTATATGGTATTTTACATATGTTACATGTCTATAGTGATGTGTCTAACATTGATGTATGAGTCCAAATATGCTTATAATATACTTTGACACTTGGATTTGAGCTACATTTGATGTACTTGGGCTTTGGTCAATTACTTTGAGCTTTTGTACTTACTCACTTCTACGTGTTGAAGCTTCATTAGACACTTATGCTTTCGCATATATTTGTGATATGCTTACACTTCTTGGATGCTTCAATGTGTATGTCTTGTACTTGCATTCTGGATTCACTTTTAGTGGGAGACATGTGTACTTACTTGGCAAAGCTTGGTTCTTTGAGACATTGGGATATCCTGATTGCTACTCGAATATCCTTAAATCAAGGGGAACTTTCTTTCTTAGCTATTTTCCCATAGTTGGATTGACATGTACTATTATCTTTATTTCAGCATAGCTGTAATTACAGTTTTTAGCATTGTCTTGGAGAGTAGACATTGCAATCTATTGCTTCCAATTGTTGGTGGACATCTCTTTACTTTGGTGCCCTTGTTTTGCTTGAGTTTTAGGGATTGATTTGCAAATCATTTAAAATAGCCCATTCTCTAGGATTTTGCATTGGTATACTATCATTATGGTGGCTAGTTCTTTAAATGATAGTGTTATTTTCAATATTAAAAATCTTGATGGCACAAATTTTACCTATTGAAAGATGCACATATGGCATGTACTAGTTCAAAAGAAGCAAGTTAGCCCCTTGAAAACCAAGAGTATAAAGCCCAAAGGCATGGATTAGGATGATTGGGAGTTGGATGAGCTATGTAAATACACCCTTACACTATCATTGTCTATAGAGGTTTACTTCAATGTTGTTGTATCTAACATTAATGCCTAGAAGCTATGGGAAAAGATATACAATTTTTATGCCAAGCAAAGTCATATATCATAGATATATTGTTTAAAACAGCTTATGGACTTTCACATGAAGAAAGGGACTAGTGTGTATGTGCATTTGAATGAATTTCACTTGATTTTTAGCCAGTTGACTTCATAGGGCATTGAGTTCAAGGATAATCTATCTCCCTTGTTCTTGCTTGTGACACTTCTCGAGTCATGGGACACTTTTTGTACTACCATATATACTAATATATCTAAGGATGGGTTGAAACTCGAAGGTGTTGAGGGTGCTTTACTCACAGAGAAGATAAACAAAAACGATGTGAATGCAACCGATACTTCGCATGCATTGAATGTTAGGGATAGACATGATGGTAAAAGCAGTAATGGTTGTTATGGTAGAGACTCACAAAGGTATCAGGCTCACGGAAAATCTTGCACTAAGTCACATGGTTATAAGTCCTCTCTAACATGTCATTACTGTGAGAAACTGGGTCATATTTGACTGTAGTACCATACGATGCAGATGATAAGAATAAAGAGAAAGACAAGGCAAAGTGTAGGAAAAGCGTGATGATCACAACATTATCCACAGTAATTCCAATTCAAAGATTGAAGAGATTGAATGATAAGTACATCTTAGCATCTTCACCTCTTGATACTTCTCAATTGATTGATGCTTCATCTACATATTCTTAGTATTGCTTGATTTTGGGGCTTCCTTTCATGTTACCCCACATAGGGATTGGTTTTAGTCCTATTGCAACATCACAGGTTATATGCAATTGAGAAATTACTTGGCATTAGATAGTATTAGTATTGGGAATATATGGTTTCAATTTCCCACACGTTGCTCTTTTACTATGCATAATATATGTCATCTATGGGCTTTGACCAAAATCCTTCTATCTAAAGTTGGATGATGCATGCTATTATGTATCTTTTGGTGATTCCACATGGAAGATTACCTATGGAAATCTTATATTTACTCGAGGTGCCAAGTTGGTAGCCTCTATCCTTTATTTGTATCTGGGTCTCTTAACCATGTTTTGGTTGTGGCTAACATACCATATGTATCTCTATGGCATCATAGCCTTGGGCACATATCCTTAAAGCGAATGAAAATGCTTACTCATTTGTAGTATCTTCCGCCTCTTGATTGCAAATATTTTGATTCTTGTGACCATTGTCTTTATGGTAGGCAAATATGCAGTTCTCATAAGAAGTATGGCATTACACATGGGTAAGCCTCTAGCTCTTGTGCATTCTAATGTATGTGGAACCATACCCTATCATTCATTAGTTGGCGTGAAGTACTCTGTTACATTCATTGATGATTATCCACATAAGATTTGGACATATCCTATTGCGCGGACATCGGATGTCTTATCTATCTTTAAGTGTTGGCTTACTCTTGTTGAGAATCAACAATCTAGTATGTTTCTAAAGCATTTGAGCAGTTTTGTGATGAGAGGGGTATTAAGCATCAGTTGACTGCCTCATATATGTCACTCCAAAATAGTATTGAAAAGTGTATAAACAATACTATTTAAGAAAGAGTCTGTAGTATACTTAGTCAAGTAGGCTTATAGTAGCCTTTTTGGGCTGAGGTAGTTACTATTGCCATACATTTGATAAAGAGATCGTCATGCACTACAATTGGTTGTTAGGCCCTCCCTCATATGTGCATCTTATATTCTTTGGATGTGAGGCTTTCTACTATGTATCCAAGGTCAAACCTAATAATTTAGATCCTAAGTCCATGAGATAAATCTTTCTTAGTTATGGGAATGCAAGTGAGATGGGCTATCACCTATGGGATCCGTAGGCTCAAAAGCGTATCTATAGCCATGATGTTATTCTTTAATGAGGAGAAGATGCATAAGAAACCTAAGCAGGTAGTCAAGTAGTTGAGGTATGCAGGGTGATCTTTCAGGAGGAGCCTTCTATTACCATATAGCTAGATAGATAGCCTACAACTGATGTTCTAGTGGCCCATGATCATGATGTTAAATAGTTGTGGCATGATATATGGCTACACCTAGCAGCAACATTGGGACTCCATGAAGGACATCATGAGATACCTGAAGAAAAGCAGTGCACATATATACATTTGCTATGGTGGCCATGATACTACAATCGTGGGTTACATTGACTCTGATTATACATGACATGTAGATAATAGAAAGTCCACCTTTGGGCATGTCTTTAGCTTTGCTAGAGGTGTTATTTCTTATATGTCTAGGATACAAAAATGCATGGCCTTATCTAGTACACAGAGGCAGAGTGTGTTGTAGCCATGGAGTCTTGCAAGGAGGCCACATGGTTAGGTGTCCTTGTGGCAAACCTTGGTATTACTGCTACTCCTATACTACATTCAAATTCTATAAGTGCTATTCAATTGGCCAAGAATCTAGTCTTCCATGTGAGGACAAAGCACATTGAGATGCATTATCACTTCATCAGGAAGGTGATAAAGGATAATTTGTTGAGCTTGTCAAGATCTCAAGTAGCGAGAATCCTATAGATCTTCTCACTAAAAATCTATGGCATAATGTTTTACCTTCCTTAGGAAGATGATGGGTGTAGGATGAGATGGCATCTATTCCTCATCCTATTGTACTTTATATACATTTGTACTTTGCTACTTTTTTCTTGTTCTCTCCTCACTAGAGATTCACCTTTAAGTGGGAGGTTGTTAGGGATAAAGGTGCATGTGCATATGCTGCTCTATTTACAACACATACAGTGATTGCACACATGTACATTGCAAGTGATGGGTGCCCATAATTGTCATTTTATTCTTTATTATTTTAGTGACTAGTAAATACGGGAAGGGTAGTCATAGATTGTGACTATTGGAGTTCCCACATATGGTATCTCTCTCTCTCTCTCTTGCTCCATCTATCATAACTCTTGCTTCTTCTTGTGTGCTTCCACTCATGCTCTATCTTTTAGGTTTCCTAATAACTGATGTCTCAAGGATGAAGATTGTGTGTTGTGTGGGAGGGTGAGGAGGGTGAGGAGGCTATGCCAATTTTTTTCTTAAGGGTCTTAAAGCTTACATGGGTTTTGTGTCCTTAAAGAATAAGCATATGCCCATAATAGAACGTAACATGAAGTTTGAGCTAACTAAATTTCATAGAAAGAAACATATCCATGAATTGAATACTCTATAAAATGAAAGCCACTATCCGATTATATTTTAAAAATGCACACAATATGTATCATAATTGGAAGAAGAAAAAGAGAATCCAAATAAAGAAACACATTTCTTTATATTTTCCAAATAACCTAGTACAAGGTTATTGTGCTCTCAATATTTTGAGAATCAATTAAAAACGCTAACAAATCTCCAAGTTTGACACTTGTACATGGCATTATATTACAATTTAAAGGTTGATATACAAAATTACTTAGTTATAATCCAATACTACAAAGTTTCTAGTTCCAAACCATTGGTAGAGAGACTACATCCCCCTCAACAATAATCAAATATGTAAATTTATATTTCCTCACCATAAGTTTGCCACAAACTTATGGTAAGAGAATCTCCAATTTGCATCCAATTGAAATATCAATCAAATATATGCTATAATTTAAAGGGTTCAAGAAAGCAAGTGTCATGCACATTTGAAATATAAGTTGAATATACGATACAAGATGAATGAGATTCAAGAGATCAATTGTTTGGTCACATGTACAAGAGCAAATCACCAATGTGAATATCAACCATATTACCCCGCTTATTTGGTAAATGTGTCTCTTCCCATGAATGTTATACTTCTATCCTTACTCAGGAATGAAAAACACCTTAAATTGTGCTGCATCCAAATATGAAGCAAAGAGGGTCAAATGATGCTAGGTCAAAAACACATATGGAACCATGGAGAGACACCTAACTAGCAACAACTTATAAAATGATAAACAGAATTATACACCCTAGTATACATTGAGAAAATGGTTCTGCATGGAGGAATTAAGTAGGTATAAGCAAGTGGAAATGTATTAGAAGCAGCATAGTAAATTAGAGATGGTAGATCTATAATCATTATTAACGTATTTGCAATATTCAATAATTTAGGAAACATTGTTGAGTCATTGAAGAAACATGCTCAATCTAAGCAATGTGAAGCAAATATTGGGTATGGTTATCTTTAGTAAAATCCAACATGACATGCATTACCTTGAGAAAGACTATATGCAAGTTTCTTAATCATATAACCATGAGAATATGTGCACATATTATCTTTTTAGAAACAACGATCATGTTGACTAGAAAATGACCAATGTTGATTGATATCATGAAATGAACAAATTTCCCTTTAGAACGAAGCATCTAAGAGGTCAAACTATGATTTTCTTAGAAGCACTATAGATAAATGCTGGATAAATGCTTCATCTCCATTAACTCCCTTACTCACATTACACCTTATATTTGTCCTAGGTTCTATCAAGTATGTCATTTAGTTTCAACCAAATATGCAGTCAATCATCAACTAACACACATATGAACAAAGTAGCCAAAAGCTAGGCCATAATCCTTTGAATAAGAATAATTTATTGTAATGTCAATGATTGAGTTTAATCTTTACTTTATGGTTGCCATTATCTTAAAAGTTGAGTGGAACATAGTAATACAAAAAAATTTGCATCATGTTATGTTTAATATAGTGTGTATACCTACAAACGATTAAGCATATATGGTGTAATATTGTGTATATAGCCTTATGTTGGCTATACTTATAGTAAGCAAATAGAAGATTTGGTATTTATATGTGCATACCTTGAAATCAAAGAAGTTGAGGTCTATAACAAAATAGAGAGCAGCATCCCAAGCTCTTTGTTTTTTGGTTCATTCTATTATCTTGTGAGCTTTTCCGTCCCTAATGTCACCGTTTAAGCTATTGGAGCCAAAGTTTGATGGATTTTTTGTAATGCTTGTGAGATATATCATTAATGACTAGAAATTTAGAAATAGTAAATGACCCTTGCTATAACCTTAGAAAAAATATGCAACTGTGACTTAAAAAAGTGCTCACATGTTCTAGCTTCATAGTTAGATTGGCCCTTGATTTTGAAGGTCAAAATTTGAGCAATTTAGTTACAAAATCTTGTGAGCAACAGAAATTTCTATTTAACTCTTGGATATTTGACTTGATCCCCCGTGGAGAAAAGAAGGGGCTAAGGGTACTCAATGTAAATGTATATTTAGCCCTTAGATCACGCTCACAAAGAAGAATGTAAGAGAGAACGTTAGTTGCAACATTGTTTTTATATGTAAAGCTAAGGGTGGCTGGGAAGGTTGCGGGTTCCGTTACCGAAGATTTGAGCGATGCGTTCCTCGCAGGCGTCGAGGCGCTCGGAGAGGACCTTCTTGACGTCGAGGATGGTGGATTCGGTGCGGGCGAGGGCTTTGGTGGATGGCTTGAAGCTGAGGAGGCGGGAGTCGAGGAGGGTGGTGGTGATGGGGAGGGTCGGGGTGGGGATGAGCTCGTTGAGGACGGTGCGGCGGAGGCTCTGGACCTCCCTGGCCACCCCCCTCTCCAGCAGCGTCATGCCGTTGCCCTGCCATCGCTCCCTCTCCTTCAGCCGCCCCAGCTCCACCCACGGCCGCGCGAACTCTGGCACCCCCGCCATCCAGCTCTTCTGCTGCTTCACCACCTCCATCCTCTCAATACACAAGAATCTCTCTCTCTCTCTCTCTCTCTCTCTCTCTCGCCTCCTTGCTTGCCTCCCCCCCACCCAAGTGTCTCTCGCCAATTATTTTGCATATTCCCCTTCCCATACCCCATCTCTTCCTTCTTCCCCTTCCAACCTCGCCCTCTCCGACGCTTTTTGCTAGTATCACGCCACAACATATTGCTATTACCAGATGCCTTCCCAACAAGCGATGCTCCCAACAACTTTTCCTACGGAATTATGCAAAAGAGCTCTTCATATTTGGAAAAGAGAGATACACAAACTTTAAGCTTATGAAGTGCCTCCATGCAAGTGCATTATCAGTCGCGAGCCCTTGTGTAGATTGCCAACCAGATCCCAAGTTTCGTTCGGGCTAGAGGATAAATAATGGTACTACTATGGACTTCTTAATTCTTCTTAAACGTTATCATCCAATACCTAGTCTCTACAGCCTAGGTAGTACTTGCAAGAAGTCAAGTGCTATCATCTAATAACTAGCCTCACAAGATCCTTCACGACTGCCCACTTATATACGCTTGATTTATTCACTTTATTCTTTGGATCAACACAATATCAAAGGCTATCACCTAATAACTAACCTCACAAGATCTTCGCAACTACCCACTTATATACACTTGATTTATTCACTTTATTGTTTGGATCAACACATTCTAATGCCTATTGCTATAGCTCGTTGCTACCAGCCCCTAGGGAGAAGGGGCTTCAAACCTCTACATCTAAGAGCTTTCAATATGAAAAAGACAAAACTTAACAAACAAAAGTATTGCATAGATGAAGAAAAAGAGAAAACGCAACATCCACTTACAAGAGGAGTTCATCTAGTCTAGAGAATGACAACCATTTAAATAGTAATATAACAAAGAAAAATCAAACCAAAATGGTGAGAAGCACATAAAAAGACCCTTTTCTTTACTCAAATATTAGTTATGCTAATGTCGTAATCAACCAAATACTACCATAGACAAAAAGGTTACGGCCTTCATGGCTTCAACTAATTTGATAGTAAAGGTGGTATCATGACCACCCATTAGCAACAACTTCGCACTATGCAACAACATCTTGCTTTTTTGCAAGTAATGCTCCATTGCTAGTGAAACGAAGCTATCATGCTACCACTCAAGACATTTTCACTTCACTTACAACAAATCAACAAGATTCAATGGGCATAAATACAAAATTATGTTGATTTTCCATTGATTTAACATGTTAATGCCATAGATAGTAAAGCATGATTGACTTTACAACCACATATTCAAGAATTTGGGAATTTTCATAAAGTTTGGGGATTCCTAATGTGATTAATATTTGGACACATGGTCAAATCTTGTCCCCTTATTTGAAGGTAAAATTTTCATTAGATGTACTATATAAGCAATCCCCCGAAGTCCCACTATCAAATATGGGGTTAAGATTTACCCACTTGATCAAATCTTTACTCCTTATTTGAAAGTGAAACTTGAGAGATTCCCAAATTCTCTAATATAGTATTTTACACTAAATTCTAATTACGATAATATAATGAAGACTATCTCAAAGTAGTTTTGCATCCAAAATCATGAGCAAGATCATCTTCTTCTTTTTACATCTCTAATAACATATATATTGATTCCAAAATTGTGCACTCACTTGTGGTTATGTATGCATATACAAGTATGGATGTACATACATGCAAAGGTATGTATATTTGTACATATGTGTGCATCCACATCAAACATGGGCATGTGAAACAAGCTCACTCAAAGAAGCATTTCATTAAGTAGTTTTATTAAGAAGGTATCTATTTGATTATGCATTTATTAAAGGTATTTCATTTAAAAACAGAATGCAATCGAGAGAGAGAGAGAGAGAGAGAGGGAGAGGGAGAGATTAGTTGCTTTATAAGGGCATAAGTATAAGAGCTTACGATGCATCCAATTTTGAATTGACATATGTTCATATGTCCTTTAAGCATTAAGATAGCATAGTGCACCTTTCATTGTGTCTAAGGGTTATTTGCCACTAGCGTGGCAAACTTGCTTCACTTGCAAATAATTGATGTGCAAGCAAAGTGAAGCTACCATGTTATCATGTAGTAGCTTTGCTTCACTAGAAATCATTGCAAAGCACTACAACTTCACATTACACCTGAATTCACTTAACAAATCCCATATACATTATGTTCTTTGTGTATATATCCATAAGTATCACATTGCCAAGAAAACTAAGGTAATGTATAAAGAGTGCTTCTCCAACAACCAAGATCGGATATAGCTGGTTTTCTATGATACTATATTCTTTCAAATAAACAAATCTAGAACCTTACACCAAACTAGTAAGTGAGTAAATATTGCACAATATCATTAGCACATAATGAAAGAAGCAACATTTAGAATTTTTATCACAATGGTGAGTAACTACACATTTCTAAATCCATACATTCAAAAAGGTTTTGACTCTGAGTGTTTTGCATGATTATCTTGCAAGACATTGTAAAACTATATCCAAGCTTCTTCATTTGCCAAATGACCACTTGATGCTATTATTGCAAAGGCTATAACAAAGCATCATAAGATCATTGATAAAGGTATGGAGTTTGATCATGCTTCTACCTTTAAAATTGTCATTGGCATGCAAGAACTCAAAACAACCTTGCTTGAGGACCTTCAACTACTTATTAGAAAGAGGAAGGGGGCATTTTCTCAAGATGGTCATAGGGTGTTTAGATTATCAACTGCATTCTCTCTTTGTCATATCAAACAATTATATTCCTCTTTTGTTATCATTGGTCTTTACTTTAGTTAATGGCAAGATTTCTTGGTGGGTTGAGTTTGAAAGGTTGCAACGATTGTTGGAGTTATTCAAAAGGTTCTCTATGTTACTTTGAGCACCTCTAGTTTGCTTGGTGTAGATAAACATGCATGATCTTGTGAGATCATCATAATAAACCAACTAAGGTACTAGAGCTCTCTAATGCTAATGGTTTTGATATGGCCATAGAAGTGCACTTTTTGACCTTTCTAGATGCACGACATGTTCTGATAGGGAGACTATTTTCAAGGAATTTATCCAAGAAATCTTCAGCTTCCGAAGGAATAAGAGGAGAGTCAAATCCAAGCCATCCGGTCTAAACATTCCCTATAAAGCTTATGAATCTCCTCAAGCACCATCAACAAGGGTGACGCTAGCTCTAAGGGTAATGAGCCTATCCTAAGTAAGATCAGAAGCATGATGTAGATATGAGTAGTGATGGTCATAACAATACTATTAAATTTAAGGTAATATAGTAGAAAGGAAGGAAAACCATTAAATACATTAAGGATGGTATAGTTGAATGGAAGGAAAACCATTAGATGCATTAAGGATGGAAGAGAAATATCCATGCATAACAAAAAATGGACAATTTTTCTCAAGAAACTTGCTAGGAAAGCTACTTTGAAGAAAAATATTTATATACTTTTAAAGGATAATTTGGAGGACTTCCTTGATAGCGGAAATGAATAGTAGTCAAACTATATATATCATATGGTTGTGAAATAAAACAATTTGGGTTATTTTTATATTTTTATGAAGTAGGCTTTCTTACAAACAAATGGTTCAGAAAAGAGTGACAATGAGGGATGAGGAGCCAATAAAATGACACTCATGAATGCACTACTTTAAGGTTTTACAAATTTCACAATATAAAAAATATTACATAACTCAATTGTTTGGCTCACATTGAGCTTATGTATACTTGATAAGAATTTGTATCATAACTTTAAATAGCTAAAATAAATGCATCTTTTATGTGAAAGAGTCATTGAATTGGAGTGTAGTGTGTTTTGATTTTGGGGGGCATCACCTTATTGGTTCAAGTTAACCAAAAGAAGTTTAAGAACATTTCTTTGAATACTAGGGCCATGTGTGTTGAGAGTATAGGCATATGAACCCTCCTTATGCATGAGTGGATAAGGGTAGGTAGGTGTGAATCGTCCTAAGGGGAAGGGGAAATCCTAACCCTAGCCAGTTGGGGCTATATAAATAGCCCATGGGTCTACATCAATGTTTGAGTGAGAGTGACCCAAGTTGTGCTTTCATGAGCAATTGAATAAGCAAGACTTGTTCTTGTACTTGTGAGCTCTTCTCTCCCTCTTGTGCACACTTCAATCCTTGCTTCCACTCTAATTTTCCACATGGTATCAGAGCCATCTCTGATCCTTCAGCTTCCCTCAACCTCTTTACACACCTAAGTGTACAAGAAGAACTCTTGCCCTCTCATTTACCTTCATTTCCACCATAGCAAGCTTGGCCCACCTCTGTCGGAGGATCTGGGGGGAGCATTTCAGCTCCTGATTCCTTCTCGAGATCTCCCTAGCTCAAGGAGATCCAGCATGGCACATCAAAGGCAGGGATTAGGCGACATGGAGGGCAGCATTATGTTTTTCCCAAAACTGGCGCAAATTTGCAGGCGACACATCTCGAGCTTCTGTGCATCCTGATAAAGGCACAATGTTGAAAGATACCATAGGGCTTTGTTAGTCCCCCCTAGTGGGCCATCTCCCTCTAAGAGGGTTTGAACTAATTTCTCCTCTACTGGCTGTTGTAAGTGAAACCCTAACTGTGGGTTTCTAGTAGCCATAGCCAAGAAGCTTCAAGCTTCCTATTTTCCACTTTTCTTCAATCTGGGAATCATTAACATTGATTTTAATCACTGAAGCACATGCTATAAAGTGCATTCATGTTTTTTGAACACCTTCAAGCCTGCTGTCAACACCGGCAATCAGTCAAGTATCTCACTAAGCTTGACAAGGTAAATACCTAAACATCTCAATCTTGACATGAGAGCACTGAAAAGGTATTTAGTGACATTAGTGATATTGCCTTATGTTGAAACATGAATATTGATGTGATTGAAATCTCCTCAGACTCTTCACCAAGTGTCGAAGTCATTAATCGACCTTGCTCAACCAAATGTTCGTACACTAAACCACAAGGTGGGGAGGAGCAAGAAGTCAAATCAAAATTCACCTCATTGAAACCTAGGAAAACAGTAAAACTTAAATCAAGGGTTGTTTGAAGGACAGGACTGCCAAAATCTTACCTTGAGATATTACATATATATGATTTCCAACCTTTTTCATCCTTACAGCTTTAAAGTTGGCTATCATTTGTAGGGCTATCAATTCTGTAGTATTTGGTTCATACTTGGCAACCTATAAAGGACTAGACACTACCATTGCCTAAGGCAATAGGTAAGACCTTCCTATAAATGGCCATGGCCTATGCAAATTTAAGGCCTCAAATCTGCAAGTTTAATGGAAAAGATTTCCATCCCTGGCAAGTCCTGGTAAAATATAAAATGATAGAATGGGGCTACTAGCCCTTCATAAAAGGGACCAAAGTTATTGACCCATCAAATCCCCTTGATGTAGAAGATTATGAAAGAGGCCATCATCATGCTTCATTTGGATGAATCCTTAATTCATCATACTAACCAACTCTTCACTGCCAAGGAGAAGTGGGATGAGCTTGAAAGGCTCTATGGCACTACAGGGAAGAACTCCAAGATTTTTTTAAAGATTGAATTTTTTAGCTTGGAGTATAAAAAAGGAGAAGATCTAAGCAAGTTTATTTCGCATATGAAGGGGCTCATGGCACAACTGGCCTCCGTTCAAGCACCAATTCATGATGAAGATGCCATTGCCATCCTTTTGAAGTCTACAAAGAAGGTCTTTCCAACCCTTTTTACTACCCTTACTAATATCCCGAACCCAACTTTGGCAAGTACCATCTAGTCATGCCTAGATGAAGAGAAGAGGAACCATAATGAAGGCACTTCAACATTTACTTCCCGTGAGCAAGTGTTAGTCCATATAGCTTCTACAAAGTGCTCCTTCTGTCATTAAAAAAATCATATTATAAGTAATTGTTGGAAGAAGTATCCTGAAAAAATGAAGTGCAATAAATGCAAAAAAACTAGGCATATCACCAATAAGTGTCCTAGTGTTCCAAAAGTACCTAAGGAATTGGAGGCCGATTTTGCCTCCCAATCCACAGATGATCGACTCTTCTGAGTCTTGTATCCCTTCTACCTATAACCATCCTTGTAAGCCTGTTCTATAAAGGCATCCTATTTTGGGTTAAGGGGGGGCATTCTCTTACGCTTTGTATTCCAATGCCACTTGGCATTGAGGGGGGGTGTTGAGAGTATAGGCATATGAACCCTCCTTATGCAAGAGAGTGGATAAGGGTAGGCAGGTGTGAATGGTCCTAAGGGGAAGGAGAAACCCTAACCCTAGCCTATTGGGGCTATATAAACAGTCCAAGGGTCTACATAAACCTTTGAGTGAGAGTAAACCAAGTTGTACTTTCATGAGCAATTGAATAAGCAAGACTTGTTCTTGTACTTGTGAGCTCTTTTCTCCCTCTTGTGCACACTTCAATCCTTGCTTCCACTCTGATTTTCCACAATGTGCACTGCAAGTAAACTTGTTGCATTCAAATCTTTTCTTGAAAGAGCTAAGCCTAATGTGTTTGCCCTACAAGAGGTGATTGCTAAGTGGTTATGAATTTTATGATAACCCCTTTCTACATATGAGTGCTTTTTGGAGACTTGTAGGAGAGATAAGGAGATACAATATATGATGAAATTTTTTTAAGGCCTTCATACATTTAATCTCATGGCAAGGTTCACTATGTTCATTTCATGATTATCTAAGACATGGTTGAAATGTATTATGTTTGTGCTCCCAATATTTTGGTCATGAGAGTGTGTTGTTGGACAACCTTAAGAATACCACTTTTAATTGAGCTACCCTACTAATGGGTGACTAGGATTTGATGATCAATGATAATGATAGGTCATTGTGCATGATTTGGGATGAAAAAAGAAACTAAAATAGTCTAGGACAAAAGCATGTCCTTGTGATCTAACCTCTCTCATCATTCTATTGCTCCCTTTTCTTGGCACAACAAGCATATAGAATCAACTTGAGGAGGATCAAGTTTGGATATTAAACTCAAGTGGCTAGTGGTCTACTCCTAAACCAAATCTTACATATCTTTTTTGAGATTCGGACTTCTTCTCCCTCCCCTATTATCATGCTTTAAGATTGTAAGTATTGTAAAGGCTTACAATGACCCTCCCCCTTTAATTTTAATACTTCCTTCCTCTTACATAAAGCTTTTGTGACAAAACTAAGTAAGTTATGGGAGGAAATCATTGATGTTAATCACAATCCCCTAAATTGGGAAAGGTGTATCGACATATTTTTTTTGAGAGACATTGATAGATGATTTTTGACGCTAAGAAGTGCTTAAAAATAGACAAAAATTTTGAATTTCAAGGGAAAAATAGACTTTGTCGAAGGCGGCAGTTGCCATCAGTATGATTTTAAGTGGCAATGCCCAAAAGTGCTTTAAAAACCCACCACGGAGTGGTGGTTGGGGAATTTTCATAAATTTTCAGCAAGTCAGACGGGACTTTTGGAGATGCCTGACAGTGGGGGACTTTGAGACGGATGCCTAAGAATTTTCAAACCTTGATTCGGATGCTCGACACGGGAGATAGGCCGAATGGGAGGCCAAGGCCAAAGTGGCCAAGTGGAAATAGACTTGAGAGGTCCCAAAGGATGTGACCTTTGAGGGCTCCCTTTGGGGGCCCCAACCAAACTTGATTTTCGAGGGGGGGGTTTTCAGCTCTGCTGATCAGGAAGAAGGCGCCATGAAGACCACACCGATTTTTGTGGGGAAGGGGCTATTGTGGCTGCAAACAACCCCCCCAACTGATCTAATGCATGATCTACATTCTTCCTACGCTTCCTATCAGTCTCCACTCCTCCATTGGCTGCCCGGTTGCTAAGATACAAATTCAGTATTTCTCTCTCCGCATGAGAGAGCCAAAAAACTTATGTACTGGCTGTCTATCAGTATTTCAGACTCTATGATTGTGCATATTCAGGATGCAAGTACGCCAAAGGAGGCATGGGATACTTTGTCAAAAATGTATAGCACAAATACGCAAGCCAGGAAAATGCAGCTCAAGCAAGAGTTGCACAATGTGCAAAGAGAAAGTATGAGCATCAATGACTACCACATGAAGGTGAAGAAGATTGTAGATGCAATTGCTTCCATTGGGTCGCTAGTGGAAGATGATGATTTAGTTTCTGTGACCTTGAATGGTCTAGGAAAGGATTATGCACAGTTCCGAACATCCATTTCCGTCCGTGAAAGATTTTCTGATTTTGAGGAGTTGATTGCTCTTCTAATTTCTGAGGAGCAGAGAAATGGTGGTGCATCTTCTTCAGGAGGAACTTCAAAAGAAACTGTCTTCTACTCAAATGCTGGAAGAGGCAGAGGCAGAGGTAGAGGAGGCCGATCTGGAGGCCGTGGTAGAAATCAGAATATGCAGCAAACTCAAGAAAACCAGTCCTATGGAGGAGGACGTGGTAACTCTAGAGGCAGGGGGAGCCAAAGAGGTCGTGGTGGATGGCAAAGAGGCCAAAATGCAAACAACAATGTTGAATGCTACTACTGTGGTAAAATGGGTCATATGGCTAAAGACTGCTATAAAAAGCAGAATGACATCATGAATGGAAAATTATAACAAGGGAATTATGCATCTTCTAGTAGACGGGGTGATGACAGAAATGAGCATTTGTTTATGGTGCAGCACATGAACAATTCTGTGACAAGTGCAGAAGAAAGCAACGGTGTGGTATGTTGACTCAAGTGCGTCAAACCACATGACAGGTCATGCAGAATGGATGCAGGATGCAAGGAAAATGGAAAAACCAGGATTTGTGGAGATGGTGATGATACTACACATCCTATTGTGCAGATTGAAAAATTTCCTTTGTCTATGCAGGATGGGAAAAAGAAATATATGTCGGATGTATTTCATGTCCCGAATATCACCAAGAACCTGGTTTCTGTTGGTCAAATGGTTGAGCAGGGCTTGCAGGTCAGATTTAATCCTCATGGATGCTTTGTTGAAGATATGAAAAATAAAGGTCGCTTGATAGCAAAATGAAAGAAGAAGGGCAGAATGTTTACATTGGATGCAGACATGCCTGAATTGAGTGCAGTAATGTTTGCACATGGGACCGGTGTAGTTGGAGATATTGATATCTAGCATAAACGCATTGGTCATATTAATGTACAGCGACTTAAATCAATGCAGGCCCAAAATATTGTTGGAGGATTTCCTAAATTCAAGGTTGTAGAAATGCATAAGGTATGTGAAGCCTGTCAGTTTGGAAAACAGGCAAGGAAACCATTTCCTAGACATGTACAAGAGAGTAAGAAGCCATTGGAATTAATCCACTCTGATGTGTGGACTACTAAAGTTGCATCTCTTGGAGGCTGTCATTATTTTGTCACTTTTATTGATGACTATAGCAGAAAAGTTTGGGTGTATTTTATGATAAAGAAAAGTGAAGTTTTTGGGCATTTCAAAACTCTTAAAGCTATGGTTGAAAAAGAAACAGCCTGCAAATAAAATGCCTAAGGTCAGATGGAGGGGGAGAGTACCTCTCAAATAAGTTTGCAAGGTTCCTGCAGGAGCATGGCATAAAGCAGCAATATTCATGCAGTCATACCCCACAACAAAATGGAATTGCCAAAAGAAAAAACAGGCATATTGGAGAGGTATCTCGTGCCATGCTCAACGAAAAAGACTTGCCAGATTTTTACTGGGCTGAAGCAGTTGCTACAGTAGTCTACATAATGAACAGGACTCCCACTGCAGCAATACATGGGATGACTCCAGAGGAGAGGTATACTGGTAGGAAATCAGATATTTCTCATTTGGAAATTTTTGGTTGCATTGCCTATATTCATGTGCCAGATGAGTTGAGATCCAAGTTGGATCCAAAAGCTAAGAAGTGCATCTTTATTGGTTACTCTCTGCAGGCAGAAAGGGTATAGATGCTATAACCCTTCTACTCATAAGTTTACAGTGAGTAGAGATGTTTTTGATGAGATGAGTAGATGGTATAAACCAGTAAATGTGATTTATAATGTAGATGCACAAAATGGTAATGTTGCACAGAATTCACAGCAGTAGTCACAAGATATTAGTGGACCTGCAGTGTCCTCTAGTAGTGGTTCACATTCTTCGCCATGGACAGGCAGATTGAGATCAGGAGAATCTTCTCAAAGCAATGCAAATAGTGGTATGCAAGTATCATGAAAAGGAAAAGAGAAGGTAGATCAGCCCATGTTTGATGTGAATGCAGGTCACTCTTATGTGGATGGTGAATCCAGTGGCTCAAAACAGAGCATTGATGATGAGTTGGGTATTCCTTCTGTTGTTACACCTGGAGTAAGGAAGATCAGGGATGTTTTGAGAGCATCTGGAAGTGAGCTTACTTTGCGCAGGTCTACCAGAGCTAGATATCCTGTGGATAGGTTGAAATATGATGGATTTACAGCCATTCACTATGCCTATATAGTCAAAGTGATACAGGAACCAGAACCCACTTCTTTCGAGCAAGCCATGGGAAAAGAAAAATGGGAGAAAGCCATGGATGAAGAAATGGATGCTTTGGAAGCAAATGCTACATGGGAATTGGTACCTTTGCCTAAAGATAAGAATGCAATTGGTTGTAAGTGGGTTTATAAGGTGAAGCACAATGCAGATGGTTCTGTGAACAGATACAGGGCAAGATTAGTAGTCAAGGGGTATGCACAAACATATGGCAGTGATTATGAAGAAACATTCAGTCTGGTTGCAAGGATGGCAACCGTAAGAGCAGTCATTGCTATGGCTGCATCAAAGGAATGGTCTTTACATTACATGGATGTAAAGAATGCCTTCTTGCATGGTGATTTGCAAGAAGAGATCTATATGGAGCAGCCACCAGGTTATGTGCATGCTGTTCATCCTGAGTTTGTTTGCAGGTTGAAGAAAGCCTTGTATGGCTTGAAGCAAGCACCTAGAGCATGGTCTGACAAGATAGGACAGTATCTTGTCACTATTGGCTTTTCAGATTTCCAAGGCAGATTTCTCACTTTATGTGAGAAAAACATAGAAAGATATTATGCTGCTTGTCATTTATGTTGATGATTTGATTATCACAGGTGATAGTGATGAAGATATCCTTCATGTGAAAATGCTATTGAAGTAGAAGTTTCAGATAAAGGATTTGGGAGAGCTGCATTATTTCCTGGGCATTGAGGTGATTAGATCACCAAGTGGGATATGGCTCTTGCACAGGCAGTATGGATTGGACATGCTGTCCAAATATGGGATGACAGGTTGCAAGCCTATTTCAGTTCCTTTGGAGCAGAATGTGAAGTTGAGCGCAGATGCAGGTGAACTTCTCGAAGACCCTACTATGTACAGACGCATAGTAGGAAGTTTGATTTATATGACTATTACCAGGCCAGATTTGAGCTATGCTGTTGGATTGGTAAGTCACTTTATGTAGGCTCCAAGGAAACCACATTTGGATGCGGCTAGACGCATACTCAGGTATGTGAAGTCCACATTGCAGTATGGACTATTTTATGGGACTGAGGTTCAGATACAATTGCATGAATACACTGATGCTGATTGGGCTGGTAGTATTTCTGATAGATGATCTACCAGTGGATATGTGTTCTCTTTTGGGAGTGCTGCAGTCACTTGGAGCAGCAAGAAACAACCTACAGTTGCCTTGTCGAGCATAGAGGCTGAGTACAGGGGTGCAGCAATGGCTGCATGTGAGGTAGCTTGGTTGCATAAGCTACTTTACGATATGCATCAGCCTACAGATGGGCCAGTTGTCATTTATTGTGACAACATGAGTAGTATACACTTGGCAAATAACCCAGTATATCATGCTAGAACAAAGCACATTGAGGTGCATTATCACTATGTGCGGGAGAGGGTTTTACTAGGTCTTATTGATCTAGTTTATGTCAGCACAGAGGATCAGGTAGCTGACATATTCACGAAGGCAGTGGACGTAGAGAAGCTGCACAAGTTTAGAGACCTACTTGGTGTGCAGGAATTGGGATTGAGCTCGAGGGGGGAGTGTTGAGATATCGAGCTCCACTTGTGATATGCCAGGGTGACCGTTGTGCATTTATGTCACCGACTTGTTAGTTGCAGATACGGTTGGTACACCGCCAATGAATAATAGCTAGATGATAGCTATCCTTATCTACTCTAGTTCGTGGTTCGGTTAGTATGCCACCTTAGTTAGTTGAGTTTGGTTTGAGACCCATATATAGGGTTCTTCTATTTCTTTGTATGTGAGTTCTTTTTGGCTTACACAACTAAGAAGAGGAAAACTGTTTTCAGCCTCCACTTTTGTGTGTATTCCCCCATTGTGCAAGCAAGAAAGCTACAAGTGAGACTCCTTCCTTCTCTCCCACAATCTTGACAGTCCTTTGCCCTTTTATATGCCCCTAATTTAGTTCTTTACATTCCATCCTCATTCATATGTTTTGTCCTCCAAAACAAAATAGGAATTATTACAAATTGCCAAGTGGTGGAAAGGGGCAGGGTACTCTGCATGGACTACAATAAAATGGCCTAATCTTCAAGGATTTACAAAATAAGTACAATTAGAGGGCTAAGAATCAAGTACAAAGCATTAACAACCATTGGTAAATATGAAATTGGAATCTTGGACCAAAATGTTGCCATTAAGAGCTCTCCCAGATGGAGACTCTGTGTTATCCATTGCAGACCTTGCTGTACTAAATGAGTAATAACTTTGGACTGGCTTATCCGAATTAGACATGTTATAGCTCCAAACAAATCCCTCTTTAATTACTTTCAGCCCATATGACTTACACATCTCTGACATTACTTCAGCATTAAATCTGGTCCAAAACAAAGATCTGTTTTGTAGTGAAACCAAACCCACTAGTTAGCATGATAGTTATCTCAAAATTCTTGAATATAAGGACATCATTCCCAAAGTAATGCTAGTCCACGTAGAGACTTAAGTCCAGTCCTTAACATCTCAAGTCAAAAGGAAAGGTAATATCCCATCCATGCATCATGATCACCAAATCAGAGATATCATCACTCATCAAATAATATGCATGTACGAATGAATCCACAAAAGTATAAGCAACCGAATCAAATAGAATTCCATGGTCATGGTCTTCATTAAATCAAAGAGAAGCCCATGGTCATGGTTTTCACCAACAACTGAATCTTTATAGGCTGCAAACTGTAAACCCTTTATTTTCCTCTGGATCATCATCAAAATTGTCTTTATCATCTTCATCTAAATATTCAAGTACCACAAATATCCTTGCATTCTTTGCTTTGCAGATGTCTTGATGATTAGAATGCATCAGTTCAGCACATCTATAGCATAACCCTTGAGCATGCAACTGTATGATCTGATCATTGGTTAATTGTCGAGCTTTACAGGTTTCAAACCCAATATTTCCCACATCATCACTATATAGATCAGCAATAGAATAATCATATTATTGTCCATGGTACCCTTGAGAAGCATATGGCTGAGAAGTACATGAATGCTGCTCATAGTCATGTTGATGTCCATATTGGTATTGGTATCCAGGAGAGAATGATTGGCTATACTCATTACTGTATATATTTAGCAATGATTGCAATAAGTCTTGTTTAACTACTGCATGAGCCATGACAATCAATACAACCACAG
This sequence comes from Lygodium microphyllum, assembly GCF_053477565.2. Taxonomy (NCBI): domain Eukaryota; kingdom Viridiplantae; phylum Streptophyta; class Polypodiopsida; order Schizaeales; family Lygodiaceae; genus Lygodium; species Lygodium microphyllum. Next base: position 70,073,914 of record NC_141141.1, read on the forward strand.
CATACACTTGTCATATACATGTGCTAAACCCTCTTGCAAAACAACATTACCACAAAGATTGATGAGAGCTTTCAAGATGCATGGATGTACCAACTAATCCACATGAGATGTCAAATGTTTGACAAGTGCTCATTCTATCCGAACAGCACTTATCACTTTAGCTGCCATCATGGTTGCATCAAAATGAATAAGTGTCATGTCAAGCATGTAAACATCTGATTGTTGAATTCCAATGCTCTTATGATGCTCATAATGTTGCTACTGGATACCACTTGCATCCTATAAGACACTTCAAAGTCAATATTTTCTTGTGGTACATGATAGGGATCAAAACCATGTGAGTAATACCCTTGCTGAAGTATCTCTTGCATCATAATCCACTAATGTTGATGAAGTTCTGTTGCCATTTTTTCTATACAAACAAGTTGAAATTACAACTACTTTAAAGGACTCTAAAAAGCAAGTATGCAACCAATCTAGTAGTGGTGAACTTGTCATAAGAACAACAGATCAGCTCTACCAATAGTTACATTCAATCCTTGCTCAATCCCTTAAGCTTGGTGGAAAAGTCAGATGGCTTGTTTAAGCATGTAATAGATAGTCCTTGAGGCATGCTGCTATGGAGGATGCAAAGATGAACATCAATTTAGACAAGGTAATTGCTTATGATGCCAATATCCAGCCAAGAAACTGTTGTTGCCCTACTTCCCATTAGCAAGAACTATAGCAAGAGTTGTGAACTCTAATAGAAGATTTTCCGTGTTGTCATGAATAGGTGGTGAAATCTGAAGTCATGGAACTGCATATCAAACCTGTTCCTACATATTTTTCCAAGTCCAAAACAATTCCCATTTACGAGAAAGTATGTCTAGTCAACTATGGATGTCTGAGCAAAAGTACTTGCTTTTTGTAATATCTATGCTTGGATATCAATTGTTGTATCATCCACAACTCAAAGAACTGCAGTATGCAACCTCCAAACTAAAGAGAGGTCCTTCTTTTCTTGCAAAACCATCTAGCAAATTCAATCCACAGATCCAAGCACCAGCCAAACTAATCAAGTTAAATCAGTAACCTTAAAAGGACCAAGCCTGAAAATGGAAGCAATCACGAAAACTCCAAGGGTGTGAAGAAAGACTCCTTAAAGGCCACTACTAAGAGCACGAATGGTGCAAGTTTCTCAGAACCCATGCATCCATGGATACATTAAAGCCAGCCAATCCTTTGGGTTGACTTAGAGTGGACATTTCAAGACTTTCTGAAGCAACCTTCCATTATTGATGTTGTAAACTCTAAGGATAAACCATCATCTTTTCTTGAGAGAGAGGCAAGTAAAGATCAAGCAATGAAGCCCATTGTGCCAAGTGAAAATGAATCTCAACTTTCAACCAATGAAATGGACAATCAGTAATCTACTACCCCTGAACAATCAAGGAAGGCATATCCATGCTACAACTCCACACAAAGCATTGGCACTTTCATAGCAGACAACTACAAAGACTTCATATCCATCACAAGCATACAATACTCCTCCATCTGCTTCATAGACATTTGCAAACAACACTGATCATCAGTGAACAAACATCTGACATCTGTCAGTCCCCCTGAATGCAGTTAGGGACACCAGAAACTGGCTACGAGCAGTCTATAAGAAATGTACCGGTCTATTGTGCACTTTTTTCCTTGCTGACGGAGGTTACTGAAGTTTCAAAGGACATTGTTCTCTAGAAACTGAAAATGGAATTCTATGATTGGGTTGTTAATCCACAAATTCTGGCATCCATGAGGTCTCAGGTGCCCAAAAGTTTATCACTGCTGTTGCTGATGACACTAATGTTGAACCTACTAGCCCTAATATTGACAAAGATCCTTTTGAAGATTCCTCACCCTTTTCAGATGGGGAAGATCACGTTTCTTTTTATGTAAGGTTTTCCACTCTAAAAAGAAGAAGATCAACCTCTAAAACAAATGAGAGTTTCTTGGGAGATGCATGTCTGCATGGCCAAGATGTTTTGGATCATTGTGATAGGGAACACAAATCCTGTGTTGATTACCAGGATTCCATGAGGCTTGTATCTATTTTTGTCAATAAGGAAAGATTTTCTACTAAACTATAGGCAGGGGCATAGAGTATTCATACTATCTCTCAAGCTAAACTAGCCCATGTTGTATCAACTCACATGGATTTCAAAATCAAGATTTAGAACATTATGGAGGCTGCCAATTATGATGTTTATGGTAACACTCTTTCTATCTCAGATATTAAAATGGCACAAATTTCTGACATTGATCTTGCAAAGCTTGGTGTAACTTCAAAACTTCAGAGCTGGCCAGGGTATAAGCTTTTGGCAGAGCAACAGCAAAATGGACCTGCATCTACACACTTTTGAATATGGGAATGGCAATAGCTCATCTGGCTATACACATAAGAATTTTGCCCAGTCTCACAGGACCAAACCTGCAAGTGGGGGGTCTTTTGATAAAGGAAGAACACCATCAGAAGATCTAACAGCATTTGCGGGTGATGTGTTCACATCCGACGATAGCAACAACATTGCTACACCTTCCATGGACGCCGACTATCCTGATGCAAAGAGCCAAAAGTCACAATCATCTCAACCATCATATCCAAGCTATTTGTCTCTCAAAGCACAATTAATGGAGATAGTTATATCCGACATGTTTAACACCATCTATGTCTTGAAGAATGCTTACATCCAACTTCAATCTGCACATGTCCCCTATGATCCAAATCAACATTATTGACAGTGCAAATCAAGGTCACGAACAAAATGGCACAACACAAGAAGCCAAACAAATACAGAATCGTTTCAACATCTCTATTATGTCGTCCATTGGGCTGCTTCTCACACCTACGAGCACTCTACCTTCAAATCAACCACTTCTCTGGATCCTCGAAAATATTCCTTCATCACTTGCAAACTAATGAGCTCTCTCTTGTTGCGCCTGTTGCGGTTGCTAACAATGCCAATGATGCTAGCCATTTTATACCTCACTTGCAAGCTTCTTTGCTTGGAAGCTCTCTAGAGAAAGGCACAATCACGAGACCAACTCCAACCATTTCTTCTCAATCCAAAAGCAGCTAAATTTCTACATCTCAGAACTGGAGCTTCTAGATTGAAGCTTCCATGACTGCCAAAAGAATCTCCTCTGAAGGTGTTGTTGCAGTCGATTGTTGTTCTGCTATTATGCTAAGGACTAAAACTTCTTCTCTTTGAAGCACAAAGAGGGAGAGAGGCCTTTCAATAGTAGCTCCTTGTGTTCTTCTTCTTCTTCTTCTATTGATGATGACGAAGATGAAGGTTGATCCTGTCTGCTATTGCAATAGATGGTGGCACACGAAGAGACAAAGTGTCTGATGGCACTATAGATTCAAAGTGTGTCTATTGGAGATGGTGGGACACGTAGGAAGAATGGGCTGATCTCCTCCATGGAAGCTTGAGAGAAGCTTGAAAAGAGAGAGAAAGACTCTCCCTGAAAAGTAACAGTAACTATAACCTCCACTCTCTTGTTACCCATTGTTTTCATAGAAATACCTTCAGAAAATGGCCTAAAATGACCAATGAGTTGCTAACTTCAGCCTTCCTACCACCAAACTTGGTCCAATATTCCATTAATTCTCCAAACTTGCAATCCTTGTGGTCCACAAATCCATGGTAACTCCACTCCTGCTCCATGTCATGTTTGTGCATGTGTACTTGTGGCTCTTAAATCTATGTGGTTGAAAAAGGATAACTGAATGGAATGTTGGCCAACTAGATCAAGAACCTATGGCTCTGATACCAATTTTCAAGAAGAGGATTGGGGAGAGAGAAAGAGGAGAGAGAATACTGCAGAAGAGAGAGAAAGAGAGTGATGAGGAGAGAGAAAGAAAGGAAAGAAGAAGAGAGATGGCTGGAAGCCATGAAAGGACAGGAGAAGCTAGAGAGAGATGAAGGAAAAATATGTATTATTATGTAAAAATTTATTTCATGTATATTCCTTTTCCCTTTTATATGCCCCTATTTCAGTTCTTTACACATTGTTTGGTTAGAATAATTGAGAAGCTAGTATATGAATATGTATGCCTTGCATACAAGATGTAGCATGTGTCAGAAGCTGATGCTACATGCAGAAAGGTAGAACAAGTCCTCTTTGAAGTTGGATTGCATGAGGGCCAAGTAGACATAAAAAAGAATGAGAAAAATGGGCAAGAGTGGAAACATCCCTTACAGACCATGCTTTGGCAAACCCAAGGCTAGGAATTTTGTATCTCTACCTCGAGATGAGGAAGGCAATATATTTGTAAAACAACCAGAGAAGTATGAAGCATGGAAAAGGTTGCATCTTGTTGTTTGAGATGGAGCAATGGGGGAAGAACAAGGATTGCAAAGGCAAAAGTGTGGATACACCTAGATAGATGACTTTAATTTCATTTGACTAGCTAACTTACAATCCTATTAAAGAGAGAAATCGATTCTGCCACCTTATAGGATGACCATATTGCAAGCGAGAGGTCAGATTACGAATCACTCAGTAACCCACATTGGTGTAACAAAAAAGATGGACCCACGACCCCCAATCCAAATTCCCATAAATTAGCAGCTCTCTTACAAAAGGCGAGGTTTCAGGATGGTGATGCCAATACATTTAAAGAAATAGTTACTAAATTTCACAACTCTATGGTGGAGGCATGGACTTCAAGCAGCATATAACACACTACATGGTCAATATTGTCACCATTACAAAAATATATCATCATTGCAAATTAGTTTGTGTTTCTAATCTCTCTTTCTTATGCAGCATATACTTGAGGCATATGGTCCATACTTGCAGATCAACGGAGTTTAGTAGTATGGTCAACTCAAGGCATGGAATGAAATTACTTACAAGCTCGTTGTGCTTTTCAAAAGGCAATTGATCATGGAGGTGGCATCAATGATTCCAATTCTATGAGGCAATTATTCCAATGGTGGTATAGGAGATTAGAGATACAATACAAGGGAAAAAAAAGAAGTCCAAAACCTCTCAAGCAACAGAATCTACAAGTAGGAAAATGTATGAAGTGAGGAAAGAAAGATATAAAAACAGAACAACTAGACAACACCATGCAAAATGATTGGCAACCCAAGAGAGAGATGGCAAGAAATGGAGACCTAGATAAATAGTACAATTTTGATGCATTCACAGTCAAAGAGAGAGTATAGCTACTAAGGATATGACTCATCAATACTCCTATCTTAAACATGATATGACTTTAACACTCCTATCTTAAGCTTTAGATTGTTTGTCTATTTGAATTTGGCTAAAGGAGCATCTTGTTAAATTTGTTTTAAATTTCAAAGGTTCAAACTATGTTTTTTAAAGTTTTGATATCGATTGCTCTATATTTTGGGTCTATTAATCTTAAACCACACTTCTTGGGAGAAGAGACAATGTAACAATGCCTATCTTAGAGAGTGAAGTTTAAGGTTTTCCCTACTTGAGTTTGAAGTTTAAGGTTTTCCCTACTTGAGTTCTTTATTTCATTTCAAGGAACCATTCAAGGACTATGGGGTGATGGTTAAGCCAAGCCTTGCTTGCTCTCCAAGAGGCAGGTGAAAGCTACTTCATTTATCTAATGAGTGATGGTCAACTTCTAGTCATTCATGTATCACTATTAAGCCCATAGATTTGATTCTTGTTTGTAGGATTTGCAATAACATGGATGCATTTAATCTTAATGTCAACAACATGCTTTCATAAGCTACCTTGTAAATGGATCTATGTTTAGCTCAAGTCTGGTTGTAGATTTTATGGAGCTTAGTTTATGGTTATCCTTCCAGTAGACCTTCATGTATTTTGTAGTTTCATAATACTATATTTGATATGTGATATTCTATTTTACCCATAACTTGCATTGTGTGAATTTTAAGTTTCCAATTTTGCAAGTAGTTTCATTGAGGATAAATTTTATATGCAATCATGCACATGTCAATGAACAGTTGTACTTGGGCTGATGCACTATATCTTTACTCTATTTTATAGTTTGGCAATACTATATCCGATATATGATATTTTATTTTGCCCATTATTTATATTTTGTGAATTTTTTAGTTTCCAATGTCACACATAGTTTGGTTGAGAATACATTTAATACACAAGTATGCACACTCAATGAATTTTTTTTATTCTCAGTGAAGTATAATCCAGTTAATGCATTTTTCAAAAAAATATTCAATCGTCAATTTTATCAATCAAAATTTGGTGAAACTTCACCCATGTGTCGGACATCATAAGAATTCATGAAAACTAAAAAATTAGCCCCATCAAAAGCCTCTGGGACACTTGGCCGGAGACTCGCATGTGGAGCCTTGATTTTTCAACCAGCCAGGTGTCCAAGATGCTTCTAATGGGGCCAAATTTTTTTCGATGTTGGTTGATGTGTCCCAGAAGAGTCCACATGTAAAATTTCAAGTCAATTTGATCACTGGTCATAGTTTTCCTAAAATCTAGATACATTAATTCAAGTTTATGGATTTTTAAAAAGTTTGGCTATAAGTTGAAAGTTTCACCTCATTTTACCCATTTGAGTTCTCTATTTCAAGTTCTCACTCCTAGAATACATGACATGCACCAAGCAAACGGCTCGGAGATTCCCCCAAGAACTCCTATGCAGAGGCAACCTCCACCTATTCTGCCATCACCACCACCATGCTACCATCGCAAGCGTTGATGGAAGCCATGCACAATGGCCCTCCGAGAGATCTGCCATTATCAGAAGACCATGTGCCTGTTGATACCAAAGGCTGCATTCCAAAAGGTGGTGTAGGAGACAATGCAAAACATACTGATTAGAACCTGATCGGTGGGTTGGCCATGACCTCCTTACACTACAAGAAGCTGCTAAAGCCTTCCTCGTTGACTTGTTTGGAGACTCAGTCTATGTAGCAGTGTCTGCAAGGAGGGTCACCATCTCACTGACAGGGATCTACAAATAGTAAGATTATTTCGGTGATGGAGGGACAGTCCTAGCGAAGAGTAGCAAGAATAGGGATCTACTAGTGAAATATCTATGGAATCTAGCTTTTGAAACGATTTTGCAAAACCCTGCTTATATTGGATCCTCTAAAAATTGTTATGAATATGAATATAAATTTTTTGGTGCATCTTATTTTTGTTTAGTTGCTTGTTATTTATCTATTTATTTATTTAAGTTAACCTTACGTGCCTTTCAATAAATAAATATTACACACAATTTTGATAAAGCATTGTGTATTAAATTTAAATAACGAATTATATTGTGCATAAATCTTACAAATAAGTATTGCATTCAAATACAAACAATAATAAATGACACGTATCACAAACTACATTGCACGTAAATCCAACGTATCACAAACTACATTGCACGTAAATCCAACAACATCGATTTTTATTAATATAAGAAAAGATTACAAACTACGTTACATTGCAAAAGACACATCATTAGGTAGCAAGTACATCTCATCTATCCTAGGCTTCTTGGAGCTAGGATCCCCATGGTTAGAGCTACTCTCTATCATAAGCAACAATACATTTTGCCCCAGAAGTTCTTACTTAATGATAGTGGGGTCTTCAACTCTAGCAACCATACCATGGGCCACCATGAAGAAAAGTGGGCCAAACCTGGTACTTAGGAAGTAGAGCAGCTTTGAATGTTGATGTAATGAGCGGGAATCACGAGAACATGGCATGGGAACATACCAGTCACACTGACGGTATATAAGGTGTAAGAGGGTATTTTGAGGTATCACAAAAATTATCAAGAAACTCTCTTTTCACCTTCTCAATCTTCCATGGCTTCTTCTTCCTCTTCTTCTTCTTCTTCCCTTTCCTCTCTTTCTCTCTCTTCTTCCTATCTTTCTCTCTCCTCTCCCTCTTCTCCTGCAGTCCTTCTCTCTCTTCTCTCCCTTAGTTAGGACAGTTAGGTCTCTTTCATTACAAGTGGTATTAGAGCTTTGTCCTTGATCCTTTTCTTTTCCCATAGATTTAGGGCTCTTACAGCTTTCCCACAGTTAGAAAACCCCAGTTACATCTCTTTCACAGGTACATAGGAGTACTCAGGCAGGCTGTCAGCCCTCTTGAAGACTATGGTAGCCTTTCTTGGAGCTTTCCCAAGAACCATGGACACATCTGGAGGCGGGCAGACAAATTTGACAGGTCGTTACTAATTTTCATGTAAGTTTCTTGAGGGTTTTGGGCAAAAAGGAGTGTAGCACAGTCAAAGAAGACCAAAAGCTTTGTTACTTCTCAAGAGGACCTTCTCTCTCCTCCTTCCTTCAAGTTGCCATGGAACCTTCAGCCCAAGAACCTCAAAGATCTTGCTCCCTCCTCTTCCTCAACAGGAATGGTTTGTCCCAGTGCTTCCCCTTCATCTTTCTCAGCATCTAGAGCAGCATTGAGCCCTGCTTGCCTTGTCTGGACCCTCCAGGGAGTAGCCCAAAAAATGCAGCGCATTTTGTGTTGGTCTTCCTGGCTTACTCCCACTGTTGCAGCTCAGTCCCAGTCCCCCCTTGCTTCATTTCTCAGCTTTGGCACACCCCTGGCCAAGCTTGAGCATGGGTATTGACCCCCCCATCAATTCTTGGCAACACCTCAAACCCTACTGTGGGCAGCAACCATGGAACCTTCAGCCCAACTCATGGCACACTAAATCCCCTTCAATTTTCTCACCCTGAGAGCCTTGGGAGCAGCCACAAGCTTCAACAAGTGAAGATATATGACATTGAAGACCCCCATACAACCATAGGCAGTAAGAAGATGGGCAATCATAAAGCTCTTGAAGGAGGCAGCCAATAACTCTTCCCTAGGCTTGAACAAGGTATGTCAATCAGTTCTTCCTCTCTCTTTTACATCCAATTGTTGAGCTCAACCACTTGATGAGAGAGATGGAAGAAATGCTTGGGTTGATATTGCCAATGGGATTCCCACCCTCAGACCACACCTTGGGAATGCATGCATAGTTGGATAATCTTCAATTTCTTTCCCATTGATCAAGATTTTACTCTAATCCTTAACCGTGCTCTTATTTGATTCCTATTGATAAAAAATTTGTAAGAAGGGCAAGTCATGCAATCAGTGAGTCACTGAATTGCAGAGGTAATCCCTTCCCCATCCCATTTCCTTATTGATCATGCATATCATGAAAGCCCCAATCCTCAATTTGTAAATGCATATCATGCTGGTTGCTTAATAATAAATGTATGCCATGTATATTATGGGTGAGGAAAAGCCTGATGCTAGGCGAGGTGGCAAGACAAAAGAGAGGTGACCCCCCTTTGCCATCAAAGACCGTGAAGGGGTGCACAACCCAGCCTGGGGGGAACTTTTCCCACCTCTCGGTGATCCAGAGCCCAAAGATTATTGTAGGTGCAGGTACATTTGATGGAATAGCCTAAGCCCTGATTGTTTGAGTCTACAACCCTCTACATGCATTGGCAATGTCATGTATCACTTGGAAATGTATGGTGGATGCATGCAGGAAGGGCAGGGTATGCAGTCATGGAAATGGTCTCAGCACAATAGAACTACGGATGCAAAGGATGTATGGCTCTATGTGGCATTGAAAACCACCATTGAGGCCCTGGATATCTTGGAATAAGCTCCTCACCATTGGGATAAGGTATGCTCCTTGAGGGAGTATTTGCAGGGTATTGCAGACAGTCAGTCCCACACAGTCAGCCCGCAAAAGTTGATTACAACAAAGCTGTCTTGTGATATTGAGCACGGGCCCTATAGCTTGATTTGAAGAGGGCATCCCCCCCTTTGATGTGAACTAAAAATCTCCCCATTCTGCCCTACGTTTTGGGAGATACACTCAGTTTTGTGCTCAGAGATACTGTGGGACAGGCAGCAGTCCTACACAGTCAGCCCACAAAAGTCTATTACAGCAAAGCCTTCTTGTGTGACCAAGTGCAGGCCCTATAGCTTGATTCGAAGAGAGCATCCCCCCTTTGATTTGAACCAAAAATCTCCCCATTCTGCCTTACGGTTTGGGAGATAAGCTCAATTTTGTGCTCATAGGTACTGTGAGACAGGCAGCAGTCCTACACAGTTAGTCCACAAAAAGTGATTACAAAAAAGCCCTGATCATTTACTGTCATAGATATTTTTACATAGCCTCATAGAGAGGATTGAGAGCTTTAATTTGAATCAAAAAGTTTAGCGATCGAAGATTCCTAGCTCAAGATATTGTCATTTCTGTAACAAGGGATTTGGTGGACTGCACTTGGGATGGCAGGCCACAAGGGTAAAGCAAAGGCCCAGGAGGATTTCCAACGTGAAGTAAGGGACTCCCGTGCCTCAATGAACAATCCTAGCTCAGCCCAAGAAGATCGTGAAGACATGTTTGAAGAGGGTGCCCTCGAGATGGACTGCTTATCTATGCTCAACCAAACCCTATGCCAACATGAGACCCGTCATGCTGAACGACATCGAGAGATGGAACAACGCCATAGGGAGATGGAAACCTGCCAAGATCACCGTCATTTCGAGATGATGGCCAAGATGGACTTACTCATAGAGTGCATGGGCGCCCTCATCCCCGCCATTGCACCCCCCTCGGATCGACCCAAGGAGTATGTCCCTCCCCATGAGGCTAACCGCCCTCCCCCCTTGGAGACCGGGCGTAGCCCACAAGATCTTGGTGGTACCCATGGTGTTCCCCATAGCACTTGAGACGGGTGAGCCTTCCACCTGACATGATGAACCCCTCCTTCCCTCCCCCATTACGAATCCTTCAAGCCCATCCTTGGCACCACAATTCCCTCGTAACGGAAGCTATATGCACACTCATGGGAAGGGCTCCAATGCAAATCTTGGGCAGCATGGAATGCAAGGAGTACATGGGCAGCATGCATTGGCAATGGGCAGCATGCATATGGCAATGGGCAGCACACATATGGCAATGGGCAGCATGAACATGGCAGTTTTGGGCAGCATGGCCATTTTGGACAGCAAGGTCCTAATGTGCAATTTGGTCCTCATGTAATGCATGGACAGCATGGCCCCCATGGAAATTTTGGACAGCCAGGGATTGGATAGCAAGGCATGTATGGGTAGCATGTAGCACATGGCATTCATGGACAGCAAGGCCCAAATGAGCTGTGTGACAAGATTGTGTTTACTAAATTTAATGGGCAGTCCTCATCCCTAGCTAAATTAGAGGAATGGACCTCTAAATTGGAAGCCTATTTTCTCATCTACCCCCGTACCGATGAGGTGAATATTATTTTTGTCTCCCTTCATTTAGAAGATTTTGCCCACACATGGCGGAGATTCATTCAAAGAGAAAATCAACAATTTCGTGATTGGGAAGAGTTCAAGATGCATATGATCCAAGTTTTTGTCTCCTCGGTAGAAAAAGAACGCTTGGCTAGGCAATGGTATCAGTTTGATCAGCGAAATCTCACTGTGAGGGAGTACACCAACTAGTTTATGAACCTATCCATGTATGTTGAGGCAGTTCAGTGATGAGGCCAAATTGCATAAATACATTTATGGGCTAGATGTGCATCTCTCAGCTGATGTAATGGATCAAAAGCCAGCCACCTTGTTTGCAGCCATATAATTGGCTGAACGATATGGTTGGAAATACCGTCGCAATGAGGGCATATAGCCCATTGCAGGACAGCAAAGGTACCCTATCATGTAACCCCCATATGCCGGTAATTATCACAGCAACAATGCAGGGAATGGCAGTCCCAAAATCCTCACTTACCCCACTTTTAATGCTGAAAGGAAATATGGCAGTTTTGGGACAGCACCCCCTCTAGAAGTAACCCAAAGTATGCTAAAAATAAGATATGGAATGGCTTCAGTCCTAACGGTCAAAAATTCATTCCTCCTGAAGTTGTCAAGGATCGCAAGGCTAAAGGCTTGTGCTTTAAATGCGGGGATAAGTACACGACTGATCATGCATCCAAATGCCCCTTTAAGAACGCCATTGTCAAGTTTAATAGCATGTGCTAGAAGATAGTGACAAGTTGGAAGAGGATTTGCATGACAACTCTCCCACGATGACACTTGCTGAAAATGCTAAATATGAAGAGGACCTTGACACCGATCAGTTTTATGACTCATCGAACGGGTTCTCTTTTGACCCCGATGTTGGGAATGACCCTTTGCACCCCTCATTCACCACTATATCAGCTTGCTCGATCTCCATGGATGCATGGACTGGCTCTAGAAGCCCAAACACCCTACAAGTACATGGTAGCATTGATGGCAAGAGTGTATACATTCTCATAGATAGTGGTAGCATGCACAGTTTTGTGAATAAATTGACTCTTGGCCGTTTGACATGTGTTCCTACTGAATTAGAGCAACCTCTTAGGGTTCAAGTGGCCAATGGAAATGAGGAAGTGAGCTCCCATGTATGCACACAAGTGTCTCTTATGCTGGCCAAAAATTATACAGCAAAGGTGGACTTAATTACCCTTGATATGGGCCCCGTGGATGTTGTTTTGGGATGTGATTGGCTTCAACAGTTGGGAAAAATCTCTATGGACATCTGTCAGGTGCATATGGAGTTTGTAATGCATGGGCAGCTTGTACATTTGGAGGGAATCAAAGAAATTGCAGATTTTCAGCTTATAACAGCAAGACAACTCAAAAAGGAATTCAAGAAACGCTCCCAGATCTTTGTCTTGCATTTGCATAAGGATAATGATGACCAGCACACCTTGGGGAAGCAAAATGCAGCACTAAAAGTGCTTTTTGCTGAATATGAGGACCTATTTCAGCCCCCCACCACCCTCCCTCCTCAGAGATCGGTGGATCACCCGATTGACTTGGAGCCCCATGCCAAGCCCATCAATAAACCCCCATATCGGCTCTCTAAATGTGAGAGAGAGGAAGTAGCTAAGCAAGTCAAGGAGCTCACTGAAATGGGATTCATAGAGCCTAGCTCTTCCCCTTATGCCTCCCCAGTTCTATTAGTTAAGAAAAAGGACGGATCCTTCCGGTTGTCCGTTAACTACCATGATCTCAATAAGATCAGCGTCAAAAATAGATACCCCATCCCTCGAATTGATGACTTGCTTGATGAACTCAAGGGAGCACGCTACTTCACCAAGATTGATTTGCGATCTAGTTACTACCAAATCAAAATGAGAGTGGGTGATGAAGTCAAAACAACTTTTCGGACTGACCGTGGCTTGTACCATTTCCTTGTCATGCCATTTGGGCTCACTAATGCACCCGCCACGTTTCAGAGCTTAATGAATAAAATATTACAGCCATGGCTTTTCCAGTTTGTGTTGGTATTCTTTGATGATATACTCATTTACAGCAAGTCACTGCATGAACATTTGAAGCATGTCAGACAAATTTTTGATGTACTAAGAGAGCACCGGTTATTTGCCAAGGAAAGCAAGTGTGTCTTCATGCAAACAGAGGTTGAGTACTTAGGACACATTGTTAGTGAAAAAGGCATCCAAGCTAATCCTAAGAAAGTGCAATGTGTCTGGGATTGGCCCATCCCCACTACCACTACCTCCTTGCGTGGTTTTTTTGACCTCTCCTCTCTTTATCGAAGATTTATTTGCCATTATGCCACAATTGTAGCCCCATTAACTGACAGGCTGAAAAAAGAGACTTTCCTATGGGATGATTTGGCTGATCGCAGTTTTCAGCAGCTGAAAGACTTGCTCACTTCAACCCTCATCCTCGTATGCCTCGACTTTTGAAAGGATTTTACCATCCAGTGTGATGCTAGTGGACGGGATATTGGTGCAGTCTTGCTACAAGAACACAGGGTAATAGCATTTGAGAGCCAAAAATTGGACGATAAAGAGACAGAGTTGCATGTATATGATCAGGAGATGTTGGCAGTCATTCATGCTATTAAAAAGTGGCATCACTACTTGTATGGCAATAGATTTTGGTGCACAGATCGGATGTTGTATGCTCGCGTAGTGAATGCCGGAAGGTCCCCAAGAACAAAAGAACTCTACTTTTTGCACAAAACTCAAGGTAAAAAGCATGCACGACATGAACAAGAGACCAATTGGGTGCAATCTCCCCCCATGCCTTGTGTGAGCGCTCCACAAAGCATGTATTTTATGTATTAATCATCTTCAAGCTCAAATAATAGCCCAAATTACAAAATAGCACGCTTTTGGCTTTTGAGTTTGCTTTAGCACAAAATAGAAATAAAGCTAATGGGCGGCGCCCAAAGAGTCAGGCGTACCCAATACAATGTCCAAATACAAATATCATAATCGTGCGCCCATGCGCATACAAAATAATAAACAAATATCCAACGCCTCAATAAATAGGTGCGACAAAATATAGGTGCCATGCCAAAGGTATGCGCCAATCAAAATATAAGTGATAACTCGAATACTCGCTATCCTCCAATGCTTTCCTCCGCCACTGCTACTATCTCTACACATCAACTGAAGCATTCACAATCGTTAGTAAAATAATATAATTAAACCGACAAAAGTGAATACCTAGCATTCTTCAGCTACATAAATAAATCAACTGGTTAGAAATCAATCCTAACCTTAATTTATTACGAGTGCGCACTCTAAACTCATAAACATTTATTAATTTAATATGTATTTTGCGGAATCACCCACTATGGAATCACCCATGTACACACTAAATTAATGAAACGCCCGAAAAGGATAGGCGTCCCCATCAACTTCTCGCACAAAGAATCCACTTTGTGTATGAGCCCCAGTCAACAAAGTTTACGGAATCCACCGTAAAACCTCATGGAATCCACCGTGGCACGGAATCCATCGTGAAATATGCCTCCTGGCATCATACCCCCGGGGTGGGATAGCAATTGACCTCAATTGCTATTAGCTCAATGTGGAGCTAGCAGAGTGGGGAAAGCATTTAAGTCTCTAGCGTGTATCCATTGGGCTTTCTCTACAGGATGGTTCTTACACTTGACTAAATATCTAGAATATCTTTGGCTAGTTCTAGTGGTCATAAAGTCAGTATCTATGATAGCTTCAGGTTCAAGTATTTCAGTCTCTTCATCTAACAAAGGTGGGTTTTCATAAACAGGGTGTACAGGTAATTGGCCTCTAAAGGGTCGTAATAAACTAATGTGAAATATGTTGTGAATTTTCCAATGAGGTGGTAATTCTAACTTGAATGCATTGTCATTGATTTTGTGAATGATCTTAAATGGTCCATAGAATCTAGGGGCTAATTTGACAACTGGGTGTCTATCTACACTTTGTAATCTATGTTTTTCTATTCTCAACCAAACATAGTCATCAACTTTGAAATTCATTGCTTGTCTTTTCTTATTGGCTTGTTTGGTATATGATTGCTGGGCTTTGGCAATCATGTCTTTAACCTCATAAAAAATAGTAGTGTGCATAGTAGCAATATCATCAACACTCTGAATCCTATTTGATAAAGATGCAACAGGTGTAGACAATCTATAACCATAAATCACTTCAAACGGTGCTTTCTTTGTAGATGTGTGTGGTGTATTGTTATATGCAAACTGCAATAAATGCAAATGTGTGTCCCATGTCTATGGTTTAGAAATAGTGTAAGCACATAAAAGATCTAGAATAGTACTATTAGTGGCTTCTGTTTGTCCATTAGTTTCAGGATGAAATGCAGATGAGAAATCAATCTTTGTTCCTAGGTTAGCAAACAAAGTAATCCAAAAGTTGTTACAAAATCTAGAATCACGATCAGAAATAATAACTTTTGGTAATCCATGGTTAGTGAAAACAGTTTTCAAAAACAATTGTGCTGCCTGTGATGCTGTTAAAGTTTTCTTACATGGAATGAAATATGCTTGTTTACTAAACCTGTCTACTACAGTCCAAATCATATCATGGTTAGCTTTAGTATTAGGTAAACCAGTAATAAAATCCATAGAAATTTGTTCCCATGGTCTTGATGGAATAGATAAAGGCATAAGTAATCCATACTATTTACCATGATGTCTCTTAACTCTTTGACAAATCAAACATTCAGAAACAAAGTTAGATACATCAGTGTCCATATGTGGCCAATAAAAATCTTCAGTTAATGTACGTAAAGTAGATATGATACCTCTATGACCTTGATATGGAGGACAATGAATCTCATTCAAAACAAAAGATCTAAATGGAACTGTAACACATAATCTCTTTTCATAAAACATGAATCCATCATTACAAGACAGTGAATCAATAGGAATCCAGTTATTTCCAACTAATTTATTCCAATCAGCATGAAAAGTAATGTTTTGATGATAAGTATCTTTCATAGGGGTTAGAGAATCAAATGATATAACAGAAATATTATGAATGGTGGGTCTTCTACTTAATGCATCAGCCACTACATTTTCTTTACCGGGTTGATATTGAATGATGGGATGAAAACTCTGAATAAAAGCTGTCCATTTGATATGTCGATCAGATATTTGGGGTTGTCTAAGTAAATGTCTAATACTTTGTTGATCAGTCTTAATCATAAACTCAGAACCCATTAAATAATATTTCCATTGTCTTAAAGCTTGTACTACAGCTAATAATTCTTTATCATATGTGGAATATTTAAGTTCGGAGGGTTTCAGTTTACAACTAGAATAGGCTATAGAATGATTATCTTGCATAAGTACGGCTCCTATTCCAGATCCGCTAGCATCAGTAACTACTAAAAAGAATGGTCTATTAAAATCAGGCAGTTGTAATACAGGAGCATGGGTTAATGCATGTTTCAATAAATCAAAGGATTTCTTGTTGATTATCAGACCAATGATAAACAATACCTTTCTTTAAAAGTTTAGTGAAAGGCAAAGCAAGTAATGAAAAATTTCGCACAAATTTCCTGTAAAAACTAGCAAGACCTAGGAAAGATCGTAACTCATGCACATTTTTAGGTATAGGCCAGTTCAATATTGCTTCTATTTTCTTAGGGTCAACTTTAATACCATCAGATGATACAATATGACCTAAATATTCAATTTCTGTTTTAAATAACTCACTCTTTTCCTGATTAGCATACAGTTGATTATCTTTCAACAACTTGAAAACCAAGGACAGATGTTCATAATGTTCTTTCTCATTTTGACTAAACACCAAAATATCATCAAAGAATACAATAACACAATGCTGATATTTCAAAAATATATGATTCATCATTCTACTAAATATAGCAGGTGCATTAGTCAATCCAAAAGGCATCACTAAAAATTCATAATGACCAAATTGTGTTCTAAATGCAATCTTGAATATGTCATACTTATCTAATCTCACCTGATGATAACCAGATTTAAGGTCTATTTTACTAAATATGGCAGAACCTTGCAGTTTATCCATAAGGTCATCGACTCTAGGAATTGGATATCTATTCTTTACAGTGATCTTATTTAAAGCTCGATAGTCAATGCACATACGATAAGTATTATTCTTCTTCTTTACCAACAAAACAGGTGCACCAAATGGAGAACTACTAGGTCTAATCAATCCTCTATTTAGTAATTCCTCAACTTGATTTTGAATTTCTTTTTGCTCTATCTGGTTATGCCTATATGGTGCTTTACAAGGTGGTTGTGTACCAGGAATCAAATCTATTTTGTGGTCTTCTGGACGTGAAGGAGGTAAACTAGGTGGTAGATCTTCTGTAAAACGGTCTTTAAAGTGTGCAAGAAATTCTTTAAGCCTAGGGTGCATATGTTTTTCTTTAACTTGCAGTTCATTCACCCAAATGAGATAAGATTTACTACTTTTGCGTAATGCACGTTTAGCTTGAGTATGCAAAAGCAATGGAAAAGCATTAGATGCATGCATACCATACAATGTAATATGTTTTCCTTGAAATTGAATATTAATTGAATGTGTGGAATAATCTATATCAGGGTTATGCTGATGACGCCAAGGCATACCTAAAATAATATCACTGGACTATAATGGTACAACTAGGAAATTCCTTCTTTCAGTGTATTCACCAATTTGAATTTCTAAGTCATGCACCTCGTGTTCCATTATACCTTGTGCCTAAGAATGCTGCTTTAATGTGATAATGCATAGGAACAGTCTGTAACTTCAATTCTTTCACTAACTTTGCAGAAATAAAATCATGAGTACTACCATCATCATGCAAAATAATCTTTTCTTTTCCATGCACTAAACATTTCATTCTCAATGGAATGTGGAGTTGGCATACCTGGTAAAGTATCCGAAGGAGTAGTAATGTCGTCTTCATCTTCTGTGAAATCAGGCATTTCTTCATGTTCTTCATCTTCCATTGCTCCAAGGTAGTTGATATGGACAGGTGGCTTCTTCGATTGGCAATTGGCTGCTAGATGTCCAGGTTGGTGGCATTTATAACACACTATAGGTTTGGCTTTAGATACATTATTTGCAATAGCAGGAAGTCTAGGAATATTAGGATTTGGCTGTGGAATTGGCTTAGGGTTTTGATTGGTATTGGATGGTAAAGCAGATGGTTTTGCCCAAGTTTTACGGAAAGATGATGAAGGAAAACAACCTTGATTAAATCTTCTAAAATTTGAATTTAATTGCTTAGATCCATAGTTACCATTGGTTTGAAATTGATGTGGACGCTTGTCTCTTCCTTGAAGTTTGTCTTTAGTGTCATGAGCTAAAGAAATTGCATCTTCAAGAGTTGCAGGCTTGAACATATTGACTTCAGCGTAGTAATGCCCAAGTAATCCAGACATATACTTGCGCTTGTGAGTCAGTTCAGGTACGTCTTCAAGCATGCGTAACTGGAGTAATGCATTCCAAAAGCGTTCGGTGTACTGAGGAATAGACTCACACGATCTCTTTGCTGAAGAAGGTCCCATTGCTTTATGGTTTTTTCATGGAATTGTGGAGGAAGGAAATTCTGCATAAACTTCTTCTTGAAATTCTCCCAGGTAGTGGGACAATCTATGCTTTTACGGACCACGGTCCACCAAAGAGATGCTCTATCCACTAAATGATTAGTGACACACTTGATTTTATCTTTTTTTGCGTATGTTTCCTCATAAAAGTAATCATCAAAATGACTGATGAATGCAAGAACAGTTTTTCCATCTCAGGTGCCGTTGAAAGTACGAAATTTGAAATTTCTTTTACTTATCTTTGTTTCTTTGCGGATGGATTGAGCTTCGAGAGTCGCGTCAATGGTACGTCGGATAAGATCTTCAGATTGTGGTTCCTCTTTGTCAGTAGTCGATCTTTGTAAATTAGCCAATTGAACTTGCAATGCTTGCCGGGCTCATCGTTCTTTATCCAACTGCATCATAATTAAATCCAGCTTTTGCTCCATCGTAGGTTCAGGAAGATCGCCTTCAGCCATTAAATCATCTGTATATGGTTCCGTCATCCTATAAAACTTCAAAAGACCTCACACTCTCAAAATCCAATTAGCGGGATGAGCGTAGCTCAAGATCGAGTGTACAAGGCTTATATATTTTTGTGTGTGGCTTTCACAGTCTTCGTCTTTGGCTATTACGGGATTTGTAATCTTTGAAAAATCTGAGTTTTGACCTTCTGCATGTGCTGAAACTGGTTCAGCAAGTCTGCATATGCGAACAATACCTTCCAAAGAACAACTTTGTAGTTCGGAGTTTCTGCGCAGGAACAGTCCTTCTAGGAGTTTTGAACAGAAGTCAGTTGTGACTTCAGGTGACTTGTCTAACTTGCAGAGTTGCAGACTTATGTGACTTGCAGAGTACCAGAACTTGCAGAACTTGAGTGACTTAAAAGACTTGCAGAATTTTGTAGACTTTGTAGACTTGTAGAACTTAGGAAACTTGATGAACTTTGAAGCCTTGTGTGATTTGAAGCTTAAGAGACTAAGCTTTAAGCTTAGTAAAACAAAAGCGTCAAATTGTAGAGGGAGGGGCCATTTTCTCACGCGAAATTTCTGCCAGGATGCCGCCCTGTTGCCGTTTGTTGACGAATTGAAAAATATAAGCTTTTTAAGCTTAAACTAAGCTTATTAAGCTTATTAAGCTTACTTAAGATTTTAAGCTTGTGGATTTTGAATACTTATCTCTCTGTTTGTTGACGACTTGTATAAGAGGATATAGGAGTGGTCCTCTGTCGTTGCAGGCCGGTCCTTCGCGATCAGATGATGGAAACAGAGGTTCTTGACCGCCAAGAATCCACCCATATCGACCGTTCGCGATGAGATTGACCGTAGAGCTCGATCGTTCTAGGAGCTCCGCCTTCGCTCAAGATGGGTAGCAATTGGAAGCTCTCGATCTCAGCTTCGCTCTGATACCACTGGTGCGCAGATTAGATGCTGTATGCTCGCGTAGTGAATGCCAGAAGGTCCCCAAGAACAAAAGAACTCTACTTTTTGCACAAAACTCAAGGTAAAAAGCATGCACAACATGAACAAGAGACCAATTGGGTGCAATCTCCCCCCATGCCTTGTGTGAGCGCTCCACAAAGCATGTATTTTATGTATTAATCATCTTCAAGCTCAAATAATAGCCCAAATTACAAAATAGCACGCTTTTGGCTTTTGAGTTTGCTTTAGCACAAAATAGAAATAAAGCTAATGGGCGGCGCCCAAAGAGTCAGGCGTACCCAATACAATGTCCAAATACAAATATCATAATCGTGCGCCCATGCGCATACAAAATAATAAACAGATATCCAACGCCTCAATAAATAGGCGCGATAAAATATAGGCGCCATGCCTAAGGTATGCGCCCATCAAAATATAAGTGATAACTCGAATACTCGCTATCCTCCAATGCTTTCCTCCGCCACTGCTGCTATCTCTACACATCAACTGAAGCATTCACAATCGTTAGTAAAATAATACAATTAAACCTACAAAAGTGAATACCTAGCAGTCTTCAGCTACACAAATAAATCAATTGGTTAGAAATCAATCCTAACCTTAATTTATTACGAGTGCGCACTCTAAACTCATAAACGTTTATTAATTTAATATGCATTTTGCGGAATCACCTGCTATGGAATCACCCATGTACACACTAAATTAATGAAACGCCCGAAAAGGATAGGCGTCCCCATCAACTTCTCGCACAAAGAATCCACTTTGTGTATGAGCCCCGGTCAACAAAGTTTACGGAATCACCGTAAAACCTCATGGAATCCACCGTGAAATATGCCTCCTGGCATCAAATTTAAGGTGAAAAGTGACCACCATGTGCTCAAATACTTCTTGACTCAGCCCAACCTCACTCCCAAACAACGTAGATGGGTGGCTACCCTACAAAACTATGACTTTGAGATTACCCACACCCGTGGCAAGAACAATGTAGTGGCTGATGCACTCTCTCACATGTGGGCATGCAAGGTTTCATCCATCACTAAACTCCACCATGATTGGATTGAAGAGCTCCAAGAGGCATACTTGCTTGATGCTAAATTCAACCCTCTTTTCCAAAAATTACAGCAAGGTGTCATGGATGAAAACTCTCAATATCAGCTCCACAACGGCCTCATTTGGATCCATGGCCATATTGTGATTCCCTATGCCTCTCCTTTCACCCAAAGGATCCTTGAAGAGATGCATTCTTCACTGATTGCTGGCCACTTAGGGGTCTTCAAAACATATGACTGAATTTCAAAAAGCTTCCATTGGAAAGGCCTATGGTGGGATGTTAAAGACTTTGTGTCCAGATGTGTGCCTTGTCAGCAAAATAAAGATAGCACTCTTAAACCGGGTGGATTGTTGCAGCCCTGACCTATCCCCGAAGGAAAATGGACCCACATTACCATGGATTTCATCTTCTGGTTTACCTACAACCAAGAAGGGTTGGGATAGCATCTATGTGGTAGTTGACCGACTCACTAAAGCAGCCCATTTCATCCCTACAAAATCTCAGTTTACAACATCTCAAGTTGCCACTCTGTTTGTGGAGCATGTTTTTAAGTTGCATGGCTTACCCCATGTCATAGTACATGATCGGGACACCAAATTTATGAGTCAGTTTTGGCAGACAATTTTCAGCTCCATGGGGACCAAATTGGCTCCGTCTACAACCTATCATCCCCAAACAGATGGGCAGACCGAGCGAGTCAATAAGCGGCTTGAAACTTATTTGTGACATATTTGTCATGATGTGCAGAATTCTTGGGATGTATAACTGCACAGGGCTGAATTTTCTTACAACAACTCCACTCATTCGAGCATTGGAGTCTCTCCCTTCGAAGCATTGTATGGTTATTGGGTGCCCCTTCCTACCGTGATCTTCAATGAAAAGCTAAACCCCTTTGGAAAAGAAGAGTTGGACCGCATGCAAGCTTTACTTGAAGAATACAAGGTAAACCTCAAAAGGGCTCAAGAGCACATGAAGCTCCATGCTGATGCAAAAAGAAGACCCCTTGACTTTCAAGAGGGTGAATTGGTACTCCTCAAGGTCCCCAAGTCCTGTTATGCTACACTAAAGGACGGTTCTTGCAACAAGTTAGCACACCGTTACTATGGTTCCTACACAATCATTAAGAAGGTCAGGGACTTGGCTTACCGTCTCCAACTCCCTCCCACTACTAAGATTCATAATGTCTTCCATGTGAGCCAATTGAAACCTTTCATTGGCACTCCCAAAGATCATGTAGAGGAGCTACCCCCCATGGATGAGGAGGGCCTTATCCAGTATATTCCTGAAGCGGTCATTGGGTAGCGTGAAAAGCAACTCTGCACCCGTTCCATCCATGAATACCTAATCAAATGGCAAGGCCTACCAACAGAGGAAGCTTCTTGGCACCCAGCATCTATCTTGGATGAATTTCCACACCTCAAGGAGGCCGTATTGGCTAGAACTTAACCATGACACCTGTTTTGGGCTGCAGCCTGCATCTGGACAGCCGCCTGTTTTGCACTAGTTTTGGTCCTGATCCATTTTCAGCCCCATCCCCTATACATGGATTGAAAGTACACCTCAAGGGCTCTGCGCCAACACCTCACTTGCCCCTATTGGAGTTTCCTAGAGGAAGTTATGGCTGTTTTTCTCCAGCCATACCATATGGGACAGCACACTAGTAACTCCTGGACAGCCCTCTATTTTGCAACAGTTTTGGTCCTGACCTAATTGCAGCCCCGCCCCACCCACATGGGCTGAAAGTACATCTCATGGGCTCTTTAATGACACCTCAATTGTCCCATTCAAAGTTTTTCACACAAAGTTATGGCTGATTTCCTACAGCGCACCCTTACAGGACAGGACAACATCCCTTGTTTTTTAGGACAAAAACTTTATGAGATGGGATGGTTTGTAATGAGCGGGGATCACGGGAACATGGTATGGGAACATACCAGTCACACTGATAGTATATAAGGTGTAAGAGGGTATTTTGAGGTATCACAGAAATTATCAAGAAACTCTCTTTTCACCTTCTCAAGCTTCCATGGCTTCTTCTTCCTCCTCTTCTTCTTCTTCCCTTTCCTCTCTTTCTCTCTCTTTTTCTTGTCCTTCTCTCTCCTCTCCCTCTTCTCCTACAGTCCTTCTCTCTCTTCTCTCCCTTAGTTAGGACAGTTAGGTCTCTTGCATTACAGTCGAAGCAACACTACTTTCTCCAAGCTGGAGTTGGTCGGGATGGTCTTGAAGGGGCTAGCATTCGTCAATGCCCTCAATTTTAGGAAGTTTTTAGCAAAAGCAAGAGAACGTGTCTTATGAAATACTACTATGTTGCTGACAAGCTAGCCAATGTACTCTACCCTTCCTTGGCCACTAGATCGACCACCTTGCCTAGATGAAAACTCATCTATATAGATAATATCCTGTGTCACATAAGTTCAATATCAGACTCACTATTTGTGGAGTATTAAAGATACATACTTCATTTTTTCATGCAACTTCACCAATAGGTTCGCAGATTCAAGCTCCCAGACGAGAGCCTACATACAAGGCTCGTGTAGAGGGATCCGACTCGATCAAATTTCATGATGTGGGCCCTTATGCCCTGGAGGCCCTATGGGTGAATTTGAACTAAAAATTAAAAACATTACCTTATACAGGTCATCTATCTGTCTTGCTGTAATGGAGCATCCAAGTCTATTCCTACAATCGAGCCACCCTTATCTCTCTCATGGGAAGGTATCATGTAGTCAATTTGAGGACTAAAAAGGCTTTCCTACAAGCACTCAAAATCATGGTTAGAGATGTCATACTCTAGCACCGCATCCTTAATTTTCTTTTGGATCCTCATAATGGCAAAGATGTCATTGACACTTGTGCCATCATATCGAGCTACCTCATCCACATATGGTGGGTTATCCTGTACATCAAAATCTATAAAATCATTCGATGCATCACACACTATGATATAGTATAGTTCTTTTTCTCTTATCTCTAAAATCTCTGACACATCTTGCATCATGACTAAGTATTCAACCCCCTCAATGGTGACAGCATGGAGAGAAGCAAGGGGTGGCTCATTGCTCAGCATCTCAGTAGGGCAGGGAGATGGGTGTACAATAGCTAAGCTCTGTGATGCCTCCTCACTTAGATCGAGAGAAATTTCCTCAGGATCCCTCACAAAATACTGTAGCTACGACTAAGAGGATGCATCGATATCTTCCTCATTGCCCTCTTGCACATCAGTGCGCAAAACATAGATAGAAAAGGCTACATCACACTTGATGAGATCCATTGTGATGTGGTCCTGGGATAAGGTGGGTACAGATTTAGCATGGAGTTGTTTCCCCACATGCACTAGAGCTCCATTTATTACCTTTGCATGACATGATCTGGCACATACACTTTACAAAAATCTATCAGAATCCACCTAAGAGCAGAGTTTAGGATGGAGCAAGTGAGAGGGTTCGCCTCATCACAAAATGATGCCAATATCCTAGAGCTAGGATCTACCATGGAAAGTGAGGTCTCTAGATTCAAGGTCATGCAAAACCTCAGGTAAATCTGATCTCCTGCAGGCACATAGTGTGTGGAGCTAATCCATGCAACGAAGGTGGGGGTAGTAGCCATGGCACAAAGAGAGAGAGAGAGAGAGAGAGAGAGAGAACTAAGAATAGCACAGGTAAGAACGATTGTCGCACATTGTCGCGACTGGGACGATCGACTTACAGAGGCCCTCTGGGCGTACAGAACCTCTTATAAGGCAGCAACAGGATAGACCCCTTTCCAGGTAGTGTATGGTACAGAAGCTGTCTTCCCTGTTGAGCTGGAATCGCCCTCTTTGCGAGTGGCAGTTAAAGAATGCTTGGGAGATAGTGAGTCACTGCAACGCCATCTCCTGCACTTGGAATGCTTGGATGAGATACGTTGGATGGCCCTACAGTGCATGGAAACCACTCAAGCGCGATGCAAGGCCTATCATGACAGTTTCATCAAGCACAAGGAGTTTAAAGAAGGTGATCTTATTCTAGCGTATGATTCAAGATTTGGCAAGTTTCCTGGTAAGCTTCAATAACGGTGGATGGGCCCGTACAAGGTACTGGCTGTCAATCCTAATGGCTATGTTCAGGTGCAGACCGTTGATGCCTCTGATGATCCTTTCCTCATCAATGGCTATCGCATGAAGAAGTACTTCCCTCCCTGGGGAACTTGACAATCACAGTGGACCTACCCCTTTCCTTTTGGGTGTCGCACTGTCCTTCTTGTCGTGCTTCTGATAGCCATTATGATTCTCCTCATGAGGCGGTCTCGTTCTGCTACCCCCTCCGCAGAAGCATCTCAATCCAACATTGTTCTCTTCTCGTCTGATCCAATAACGGTGGCGAGGTTGGTCCTGATATATGGTATTTCTACCATTCTCTTTCTTAATTTTTTTTTTAAAATTTAAAAACAACAAAAACTTAAAAAAAGAAAAAAAGAGAAGGGAAACTAAAAAAAAAAGAAAAAAAAATCAACAAAAAAATTGTTATGGGAGAAAAGGAAGAAATTCCTTGTCATAACAGGCCTCGTTCCAAGAAAAGGTGGAAACACCCTTGGACGAGAAGCTGACTGTGGAAAAGGTGGTAACACCCCGCAGTTCAGGAGAGCTGACTCACCAGCAGAACCTCGTTAGCAAGTAATTTGAAGCCACCTCCCTTGGTGCACTGTCTCTGCAATATCATTCCGTCTGCCCTTCTTAACAAACGACTCTTCTTACAAATTATTGAAGTATGAGATTTGTAAGCTGCCTCCCTGGGTACACCTCGTCCTCAAGATCCTGACGACAACAACAACCGACATGATCTTCATCACCAACCCCTTAAGTGATGTGAGATTTCATCCTAACAGGATAGGGACGTGAGTATGGACTGCCCTCTGTATCTATTCGAGTGTGAGACAGAGGGTGAGGTGAGTGACCAGTCTTTCCCTTCAAATCAAATGAGAGGTGAGTTGTGTGAATGGAGTGTTGCACACATGGGATGGGCCTCTCTATGCACAAAGCATGATTTGTTCCTGTGCACTGCACTACAAGGCTTCCTGGCCTTCCTTCTTGCACTGTATGCCTATATAGGGCGGGACGCACAGTTGCACCATCAAATGTGCACAAGGCATACAACCTTTGCACAAGTAACAGTGAGGATTACATCAATGGGTTTCAAGAAAGGGCTGCCCTCTATATCTATCAATAGAGCATGAGACAGAGGGTGAGCTGAGTGTGACTGGTGTTTCTTCAATCAATTATCGAGAGGTGAGGATTGAGGGACATTATGACCTTTAGAGTCAGGTACATTCCCGTTTTCCTATGCACCCACGAGCTGGGTTTCTGCCATTAGCATAGGACACATCACTCTGCTCTATACATTGCATTGCAAGGCTCCCTGGCCTTTCTCCTTGCACCTATGCCAGACGGGTTGGATGCACAGATGCACCATCAATTGTGCACCCTGGCATACTCCCTCTGCATCATTCCCTTGTCGATTTCTAAACTAAGTGTGAGCTCTGGGATTTCATCTTTATTTCTTCGGGTGATATTAGTCATGGGGCGAGTGCCTGCTCTTTCAATCCATTTGAGTGATCGTGAGTTGAGTATAATATCCCTCGCCATCGATGAACTTCCTGTGATTCCTTCAACCAGCTACCTCTCTGGGTGCTGCCGCATGGTCCCTACCACGAAGGATGAAGGATGTGTGCTGTGAAGACACTTTGTTACCTCTTGCAGCCGACGACGCCTCCAGACGCAATCTCGATAGTCGACATTCCTTCTTGGGAATATGGGCCAAGTTTTTCTAACCCTACGCCTTCTGTTTCTCAGTACTGGTTATGTCTTAAGTGTGGGGACGTTTGTAATTGGTCTGATGTGAGGGACCAAGTCCGTGAAGTTTGGTTTAACCTTCCTGCTAAGGTCTTAAGTATGGGGACGTGTCCGTGCGTGTCCATGATGCATATCCTCATGCATACACCCTGTCTTAATCATGCATCTATACTGTGACTTTATTTTACCCTATTGGGTCCGTTCCCCACCCTTACGTTCTATTTTACCCTATCCTCGGGGTTGTTCCTTGACCGTTTGCCCTTATTCTGGGTTTTGCGCTTCTTTCATACAAACAGATCTTACATTCATCGAAAGCTCAATCTAACCTTACAACCATGTTTGTCCCTTTGAACTACCTATTTTTCCTTTTTACGAACCCCTGTTCCGATAGACGATTCTCAAGTTATAAATTTTTGAAGTAATTCCTGTAAATTAGACAATTTTCCATGTGAATGCATCATTATTGCTTCAAAACCCTGATCTGATGCACCAGCCCTATCCTACCCATTCTCCCTGACATTTTTCATTTTTATTTCGTGTCATTCCGATGCACGGTTCATCCGTTATTAATTTTTGCGGGTTTTCGGACCTTTTTCGTGCCTATTTTTCACATTTTTCCATGTGAACCTGCCCTATTTTCACCGGAATTCCAATTTGATTTGACAACCGTGTCCTGTCAATCTCTCCCCACTTTTTCCTTTTTCCTCCTCTATCTTTCGACTGTCGGATTTTTAGTTATTAATTTTTCCAAGCATTTTAATGCATTTTTCGTATTTTTTCCGCATGAATGCATCCTAATTTTCCCTAAATTAAGCTTTTAGGCACCAGTCCTATGAATTCCTTTTTTTTGGACATTTTTTCTTTTTACTGTCCTCTATTCCGATGCACGGTTCTTCCCGTATTAATTTCCGAGTCCCTTTTCGAGCCCATTTTTGGGGTTTTTTCCATGTGAACACGTCCTATCTCGATCGGAACTGTGTTTTATCGTGATAGGATTGTTGGACACATTGTTCTACACACTTTTCCTTCTTTTTGTACTTCATTCCGATGCACGGATTTTTTGATATTAATGCCCGTATGTGTTTTCGAATTTTTTTTTACGTTTTTCCCATGTGAACACCCTGATTTCGCCTCGGAACCCATGTTGCATGTTTCCAACATTTTCCCCTCGTCTCCCGGCCCATTTTTCTTTTTTACGGATTTTTGATCTGACAAACGGTTTGGATTTTATTAATTTTTTTTCATTTTTCCTATTAACCACGTTTCTCGCCTCGCGCGTGAACGCGCCTGTTTTTGGTTTTAAACGCCTCGGGTCGCCCCGATGGTGTCCATGGCTTGCACGTCACCGTCCTTGCCCATCTGACCCCTTCATTGCAAACTTTTTTACCCCTGCCCGCGCATGCGCACGGGCCGAGGATGTGTTTTTCTATTTTATTATTTCTTTTTTTCATTATTTAAAAAAATACACACACAATTGAAAAAAAAACAACCCAAAAGAATAGAAAGAAAACCAAGCATTAAAATTTTTTAAAAAAAAACTAAGAAAGAAAAAGAAGAAACAAAAAGAAAGAAAAACAAAAGAGAAAAACAAAAAGGAACAAACAAAATAAAAAGAAGCAAAGAAAATGCATTCTTTTTTTATTTTTATTTTTATTTAACACAAGAAAAAAACAACAACTTCCTTACCTGCTCATTGGTCTCCTCTCCTCTCCTTCTCCTTCCTCTTCTTGCTTCTCCTCCTCCTCTTCCTTCCCCTTCCTCCTCCCCTTCTTCCTTCCTCTCTTGCTTCTTCTTCTCCTCCCCCTCCTTCTTCTTCTCCTTCCACTTCTTCTTCTCCCTCCTTCTCCTCTACCTCTTCTCCCTCCCTCGGCCGTCTCCACAACGCCTGCCGCCGCGCCACCATCGACTCCACCTCTTCTCCCTCCCTCGGCCGTCTCCACAGCGCCCGCAGCGCCGCCTCTCCCTCGGACGGCTTCCACCTCCAGCGCAGCCGCCTCCACCTATCCTCCACCCGCCTCCTCCACCTCTTCCTCCTCCTCCTCCTCCTCCTCCTCCTCCTCCTCCCACCACCTCCGTGCCAGGTTAACACTAACCTAATTTTGGTTAACACTAACCTCACTTGGGTTAAAACTAACCTAGCTTTAGTTAAACTAACCTAGCTTAAGTTCAACTAACCTGACTTTAGTTAGATTAACCCCCATTTAGTTAACTTAACCCCACTCCAATTAACCTACCTCACCTTAGTTAGCAACTCACCTAACTAGGGTTAGGTTTCAACTAACCTAACTGTAGTTAGTCTAACTAACCTAACTCAGGTTAGTTCCACCCCCCACTAACCTAACCTAGGGTTAGTTGACCCCAGTTAATTGACCCCTAGTTAGTTTCCACCCCTACTAACTGTACTATGGTTAGTTATCAACCTCACTATCTAACCCTAGGTTAGTTAGTCTAACCCTGGTTAGTTAGGACTAGACTAACTTAAATTGACTAACTAACCCTAGACTAACTTAATTGACCTCCCTAGCTTAGACTAACTCAGACTAACCTAATCACCCCTCACTAACCTAACTAGATCAGACTTGACTTACCTGACTTATCTAGACTAATTTGACTTAGTTGACTTGACTTGACCTTACTTACCCAACTAACCTGATTTATATCATTTAATTGATTTAGTTAATTTAAAATTTTCATTTAAAATCAAAAAAATTACCTAAATTTTTCTAAAAATTTCCCCATATTTTTGCCATTTTTTGGAATATTTTTCAGGTGTAAATTTAAACCAAAAAATTTACAAAAAATTAAAAATTTGAATATTCATTCAAAATTACCTGAAAAATAGATAAAATTCATTTAAAATTCGTAAAAATCCAGAAATTAATTCAGATAAATTCCAAAAAATTCCACCCATCCCGTGACCTTTTTCCACTAATTTTTCACTTCACAATATTTTCATACAAGGCACAAATATTCTTTGAAAAAAGAAACAAAAAAAATCCTAATTTTAATAACATAAATTGTGGACATTTCCTACATAGCTGAAATTTTATTTTTCACCTTCCTCACATATCCATGTGCTATATATCTTGCTTTAATTATTATTCCTTTTAAGAAAAAAACAAACACAAATATTTTTTTTTTAAAAACACATAAAACAAATAAACCAAATAAACCAAACCACACTATAAAAACCAAACAAACCCACCTACAATATAAAAAAAACCAAAGAAAAAATTAAAAAAATTCAAAATACATTAAATTCAACAAACACACTAAGGTGTTTTCTTTTGTTCACTCAGTGGTCTTTGATTTTGTTTGCCTGGATTCATTGCTTTTGGGAGACTCTTCCGTGCGCCTTCAGGCCATTGCATACACACCCCTACCAAGTATTTATTTTGTGAGCTTTCTTTATTTTTCTTACTCTCTTAATCACAATTAATTGCTAAAATGAACTATCTATTCACCCACATTTTCCACGCACATTCGCGCTCAACACACAATTTAATAATTTTAAAATCAACCAGTCGTTCACTTTGCACACGCTACGTGCACTTAAGAGGCACCTTAATTTGTAATAAAAATGAACCAACCATCACAAAAAGCATGCATTGGCAAAAAAATGCTCCACATCACTATCAACTTTTAATTAAGGAATTTGCATTTAGAGACCCAGTCTGGGAATCGTAGTCTAGGTTGCGCTAAAGCACCGTTTCACCATAATAAATTGTAATTAAAATTTTAAGAAAGAACCGTCGTTTTCTTATTAAGGTTTATAACCTAATAAAATATCACCCATTGTTAATAATTTCTTAAAATGAACCCTTCATTAAAATAATTCCCCCTCACTACACTTTTTCCCCCTTTTTAATAAACACGCTTCATGGGATGGGTAAAAGTCTTTTAGTTGACACTAATGGTCCAGGTTATGGTGAAGTCTTGATGTATATTTTTATGGTATTCTGATTTGTCTATGTGTTATGATTACATGTGCGGTGTGAAGTTCTTTCTTTCTTGCCTGATACGGGGATTTGGGTGCTTGTTTGTTGCATTGCATGAAGTTTTCGGTCGCATCTATGTAAAGGTCATGCCGAATTTTTTCTAGCCTATGTATTGTTTGGGGTGGTAAATGGGTTAGTTACGTCTAAGTATGAGTGTCCTTCTTTTTTTATTGATTTCTTTTTTATAGCCCTTTGGTTGTTTTGCAGGCATTCTTTGTGACTGTCTGTGTTGTGGTGTGTGTGTTTTCCATCTGAATAGCACCTCACGCTCCTCCTCCTATCCAGTATGTCGCGCTGGTTAGTAGGGATTACTCTTTCCTACTCACTTTTGATCCTATAGCGAAGGCCGGACTCGCGACTTTCATGGCTGCCTCCTTCCCCTTGATTCCAAAAGATCCATCCATGTGTGATGAGTTCCTTGCCTCATATAGCAAGAAGTCGGGACTGGTTCATGGTACTTCCATGACATTGACACCCCGCGGGTTATGGAAGGCTTTGTCTCTTCCCTACAAAGGAGAGCCCTTTGTTACAGCTAGACAACTATTCTCTAACGATAAGATTTTGAAGTTGTTACAGAAACAGACCAAGGAAATTCTGGATGTGAAGAAAGTGATCAACACTTCAGGAGTTTCCTTTTCCATGATCACTGATCCTGTGTGGAAGTTGGTCTGCCAGTTTCTCCAAGATAGGTTTATGCCTGCAAAAACACCATCCCATTACTTGTCCAAAGAGCTCTTTACAGCTTCTAGGATGGTGTTAAAAGGAGTAGCTATTGATTGGAGCACTTACCTACTCACCAAGATGGATCAACATTTCGTCAAAGTAACCAGGGGAAATGTCACAAATGTTACATATGGGTCCTACCTGTATGCTTTCTTGACATACTCAGGCCTAAAGAAGGGTGTGCCTCCACCTCCTCCATCTGATCCAGTACCTCCCCCTCCACCTTCAGAAGAGTCAGAACCTATTGATATAGAGGATCTTGATTCTCCTCCTCCCCTGGTCATTCAACAAAAACGCTTGAAGCGGGTGGCAGATAAAGCTCCTTCAACTCTTCCTTTAGTTACAATTCCTACTACATCTGGTAGTGACTCCCTGCTTATCTCACATGTAACAACCTATTCAGAGCACATAGAGAGGGTTTCTTGGACATATCAGTACCTTCACTGAACAGTTTAGTGTCGGGAGATGCCATTCCATTCCTGTAAAGATATTCAGAGTTCAATTGAACTTTCAGTGAGGCCTGTGTTCAACAGCTGTATGCTTCCTTTTATGAAGAACTGATGCAGTCCAAAGACCAATTGCATAAGGCAACATCAGAGTTAGCCTCTGCCAAAGACACACTAGCAGATCTGTTTAAGCAGATGGAGCAACAAACCCAAATGATTGAGACCTAAAGAGAAGAGATATCTTCTTTGAAGATTCAGTTAATAGAAGCTCAATCAGAGGTCACTAGAATCTCCGAGGAGAAAGAGAGGATGTCCACCGAAGCTCAAGATTTTCAGACTCTTTTAGATGCAAAACTCTCAGCCTTACAGACTGCTCATAACACAGTGGAATCACAAGCTTTCCAAATCAAGCAATTGCAAGACCAACTGGCACAGTCACGGTCTATTTCTTCGAGCCCTAATGTTCCATTGATCCCTTCTCTCTCACAGCAGGACTTGGTAATTCTCTAGAGATAGGCTACCTTGTGTCCTTTATTCCAAGATAAAGTGGAAAGATTATAGTCCAGGATGGATATGCTATGGTCTATATTTGCGCATTTCTAGGAATATGTTCCTCCAGACCATTCTTTCTTTGTCCACTATCAATTGCAAAAGTTGGCCTTTTACATAAAGTTTTCAATGATGGATCTTCCTCTTCCAGAGGATGGTTATACATGTATCTACGAGGAGATCTGTTGATTCCAGATGAAATAGATATGGCCTGGTATGTGGGAGATGTGGTTTTGCAAGCTGTCTTGTATGTCAACTATTTGGAGTTGCGAATAGATGACATGTTCCAGAGTTACTCCTCAAAAGTGGCTACTTGCCTTGATAATTCCTGGCACTCAATGATTGATTCTGTGGTTCTGAATCAACATCAGAACACAGCTTCTACCTATGTACAGAGCTCTAACCAATTCAGGGTGGATCTCTTAGCTCACCTTTCCAAAAACCATCCATTTGATTCAACCTTTTTTTATGCTTATCAGAGAAGATCTATTTTAGGTCCCTCTGTTCCTAGCCTACTGTACTACCAACAAATGGCTCACCGTTATGATACCTATCTTTCCCTTTATCAAACCAATTCAACCAGCAATCTTACCCCTTCTCTTCCAACCTCAATCTTTTCCTTAAATTCCAATATTTACCTATTGCTCTTTTATCGAAGATAGAGTATTTTCCCCTTCTCCCCCATGCCCTTCTCCATCTATCCATGTACCTTCTACCTTTTCTATTTATCAATTAACACCCTTTCTAACTGATTCCCTAAAATTTTCAGCCACTCCTTCTTTAACTTATTCCTCCTTTTATGATTTTGCCTACCCATCTCTTCATCCTCTTTTACTTATTCCACTTCCATCTCCTACCACTTCTATCTCTCAACCCCCTCAATTGGTTAGTGAATACGAAGGGTTTGATCAGCAGATTCCAAGAAGAAGAGGATGGAGCTCGACTGATTCTCTTACAGGACCTCAGATAAACTGGCCCCAATAATTCCAGGAGATTGGACAACTGCTAGTCAAGCATACCAGAACTACCTTCATTTTGCTCACTAATATTCACAATCTCTAGATCCTTCGATGAGATTGATAGCTTATTTTGCTTGGTATCTAGCATACATGCATATGCATTTCCATAATGATCAAAAGGCCATTCCAAAACTTTGTATGAATGTCAATGTGAACATTGACTCCCACCAGTTGGATGTCTTGTATTTTCATGCCCTATGTCTCCCTAGCAGATACCTTGTTTTGCTAGAAAGGATGTGTTGCTTGCAGTTCTTTCAAAATCCTCCAAAGACATTTGTAGATGAATCCTTCTCCATGGATCATTTTTGAAACCACCAAGCCTTGAAAAGGGATCATCTTCATTGATGCCTTTGCAATGTATTTTGGATGATTCTTAATTATATATATCTCTCTTTTTGGAGGTGTCATTCAGATGGTTGTGTTAGTATTTGTGTGTGTTGTAATAATTGTATGTGATGAGTTCGTGCTAATTGAGAATAACTTGTTCGAGAGCTCTTTTCAAAAGATTGATGCTGGATGAAAAGCCTATGGTGGAAAGCTAAAGAGAACCTCTTATATCCTTTAAAATTTTTTTGTGGCTTTTAAATGATTAATCAGATGAGTTAATGAATAATGGAAGTTTTCCTTTAGTAGTATTTTTCTCTCAAATACAGGTGATAAGTTGGGGCACATGGTTTGGAGAGATTATTGAAGATCCGATGGAAGATAAAATTGAGCTCTTTAGTGAACTTATATTCTTCTTTTCCTTAGGTCGTGAGGATGCTTCCTTTCTAAGTGTGGGGATATGTCGAGAGTGGAAAAAGACTGAATTTTTTGATTGATTTTTATCGTTTTTGAGGACTGAGTGATTGATTTTTGATGGATTTAGTGTGATGTATGGTTGTTAATGGAAGTATTTGAGAGTGTTTTGGATAATATTGATTATGTTTTGAAAGTTCATGATGATTTTTAGTGGAGATATGAAGCTTTGTGATGTTCTGATAGATTCTGTGGAGCTTCTGATTGGTTCTGTATACCTTCTGTATAGCTTCTGTTTTGTTCTGATTGTCTTCTGTATGAAGCATGGATTGATGATTGATGAAGATTGAGATCTTTTGAAAGCTTATTGAATAGTTTTTGATAGTTTGGAATGGTTTGAGTATGAGTTATGAGGTTCTGATGACCTTTTGTAGACCTTCTGTAGAGCCTCTATCTCTACTCTGTCTCTGTACTGTAACTGTACTACTGTAACTGTACTGTAGCTGTTCTGGTGTTGTACTATAACTATTCTGTAGACCGTTTGCAAGTGTTCTGTAGAATGTATGTGTGACTTTCAAAAATTTTTCTAACCTTTGGAAAGGATGAATCTAAGTTCAAAATAGCTAAAACAAGTGGAAGAAGTAGCTGCTGCTGCTGAAGACTGAAGAGAAGACTAAGTGATAGTGACAGTAGTGAGCTGTGAAAAGACACTGTAGTGGCTCTGGTGGTGACTCTTCATATCAGACATACCTCTTGAAAGGTGCATCCACGACCTAAGAAGGATTATTGAAGGTTATTATGAGAGCATTGTGGTGAGGAGATGATGTACTATTGATAGAGAGAGAGAGAGAGAGAGAGAGAGAGAGAGAGAGAGAGAGAGAGAGAGAGAGAGAGAGAGAGAGAGAGAGAGAGAGAGAGAGAGAGAGAGAGAAAGAGAGAGAGAGAGAGAGAGCCAGAGATAGCCAATTCTATCAAAACAGTGTAACTATATATGAGAGATTGAGAGAGAGAATTATGAAGACATTGAAGATGAATACTATGTGATTGATTTCCATTCAAAGATGGTGTATTCTTTTATGTTCTTTGTTATATTCTATGAAGATGTTGAAGATTATGGTTGATTCTATCAAATCCGTGGGAGAAATCTACTATGATGCTGCGTGAAGATTTGCTGTTTTTTTTGTTTTGATGATCAAAAGAATGAAATAAAAGCTTGTTGATGTTACAAGATAGATTTTCTTGCAAGAGAATTCCCTTTTCCTTGGTGTTCCTCTTGGGGCTCCAAGTATAGGTCATCAGAAGGGATAAATTTTACATCATGTATTCAAAAGATCGAGCTTGCAAAGTGCATGTATTAAGGAAAGTTAATTGCACCTAGTTGCATATGGCTTATTCGTTGATAGAGCAATTATAAGGAAGAATTGGTTAGGGGTTATGGATGGCATAATCATGACATTAAAAATTGTGCATACAAGAGTTAAGTAAATTTCACATAGAATCGCTCTTTGATTCCAAGGGGAAGAGTAGATATGTGATGGAAATATTATTGTGACTATTCTTGCATTGTTTGGGAAGAATACAATTGGTATTTTTGTTGGTTGATCAAACAACATCCTAAATGATTTTACATTCAACTGGTTGTTAGTTTGTTGTTTGGATGATTGTTCCAAGTGCTTGTGATTTATACTAAATGCATGGCAAGGGTCTATGATGACAAGTTGCCATGGGGATAAAGGAATGTTTTCCTAGAATTTGATATTAGGGTTGGATGCCTTGTTGTGCTAGATTCTTAAAGGATTTAATTAAGGAAGGATATATTGCATGGGTGGATCACCTCCATGATCGCACTGCAGATTAACCCGAGAGGGCACTGCTCGATTCATGGGCCGAAGGTTGAGTGGTGAAAAGGCCAACCACGGGAATGATGTTTCGCTCTTAGACAGCTTGCGGGTCAGGTGGAGCTCTGGACACCCCTTGCTAGGTCTAGAATGGAGTTGAAGACCTCCGTGGCCCCCAACGTATGGGCATGTTGGGAGATCCTATTCTAGATAAAGGATTGATTTTTGGTGCCATGTGATTTGGACCAATTACTTCTGCAGGGCAGAAGAGATACTTCAGTTGGACATAAGGGATATATAATTTCTCCTATATGGGTGGGAGACAAAGATTAACTTGAAGATAAGTTAAGAAACTTGTTTGAACTTGTTTGTCAATAGATTGCTTGCTCTGTTTTCGTGTATGTGCTGTAAGTTATGAGAACGAACCATGTTCTCTAAAAGGCTTAATTAATGAAGCTAACTTTAAGTGTCACACATAAATGTGGTAGGACCTAATTAGAAAACTAAATCTATTAAGGAAAGCGGGTGGGTGGAACCCCCGACGGGTCCGTCCTATGGCAGGGTGGTCCCAGAGAACTAGGAGGCTTCTCACAATGTTTACCGTCTTCGACCTTAGAAATTGTTAGGATAGAACCTCGATTCATGCCATTTTAGGGGACCAGAATGGGACTATGCCCTATGGGCAGAGAGATCAAGCAGCGCATCCCTCTCATTTACCATTCTCTTTGAACCAAGTGCGGCATGGGTCTGCTTTGGATTGGGTATCTTTACGTAAAGTAGGATGTCTAGGATCCGACGCTAAAATGCTGTTAGGAGACCTTGGCCACTAGGAGCCCAAATTTCAGGTCGATCTTAGTGGGTTCGGCTGTGAACGTTCCATTGCGAGGTGGATTCGAGAAACCCTAGGTGACAAAACTCGGAACATTCCATGGGAGTGCTGGGCAGCGATGCTTAGATTCATTTCTCGATAAACTGCTAAAAGCATGCCTAGCAGCCGATGGGCGGGCACCTTACAAAGTCTAACTAGAGACAATATTAGATTTTTTAAAGAAAAAATTCTAAAAAATGTTCAAACAAAATAACTAGAAATCTAAATACTTTCAACACTTATTTTTATTCATTCCAACAGCAGATCGAGTACTCAAAAAATGAGTAGAAGAGTCGATGAGCTACAACATATTGTTATGCAAAGACAATGTTCCAAAGGCTACAAAACACCATCTTGCAATTTAATCATGATTTTAACTAGTGTAATTGACTAATTACAATGCATATACTCACGTACTTGGATCACAATAAACCAAAATTATCAAAATTAAAAGTACACAGAAGTTTTAAAAAAGTTTGTATTCTCTCTTTATAATAATTTTTACAAGGATTCCACTATCTTAAGGATATGCGGAGAAGCACATTGCTTACATGTTAGGGATTGTTCACTATGAGTCATGACCTTTCTATTATCTAACTTGAAATAGAAGTTACATAAGGGCTCATTGGACGTTAATTGGACTTCTTGTCTCAGAAAAGAAATGGGCCAATGACTCTATATACTGGCTACAAAAGGATTATGACCATTCCACAAGATAACCACACCTATGAGAGTTGTATCTGTCTCATCTTGGGTCTACAACATCCTTACGCTTGACCTTGAAACTTCCTTGAGTACTTAGATGCACCAAAATCCAATCCAACTTATAGTATTTATCACAAATCCATTTACCGCTACTATCTTTCCTATTAAAGACCTCCATTGCAAGTATGTTATTGATGTTTTTCCTCCATGAAGACATCTATATTAACCAAATACAAAAGTTACCTATCATCAAGTTTTTATGTGTTTTTATTATTATATGTAAGTGAATTTATCCATATATAGAATTATTAGTATAATAATATTTTCATGCACAAGCATCCCTTTGTCATTTCACATCTACAATCTTATGCAATGCTATGAGACTACATCACTGATGCTATCTCATGCTATTCCATGGTTTTAGAATCTAAATGAAAGTATCATATCAAGATAAAAAACTAACACAATCTTTTCTTATCTATATCATTTTTGTGGAAAGCCAGAGTTGCAGCAAGAAAAGTGTGCACAAGAGGGAGATAGGAGCTCAAAGTACAAGAACAAAATCTTGTTTACTAAGTTGCTCAAGGTACAACTTGGGTACACTCTATCTCACACTTGATAGTGATCCATAGGCTGTTTATATAGCCTCTACCTAGCTAGGGTTAGGGTTTCCCTTGTCCTTCAAGCTATTCACACCTATCTGCCCTTATAAACCCTTGCTTACGGAGGGTTCCTATGCCTATCTTCTAACAATTTTAATTGTGGACTTCTAAATATAAAATTTATTAATGCTACAAACTTAATGTTCAAATCTATACTAGATATTTCTTCCAATTGATCCTAACTAGATGTCAACAACAATAATTCATTAAAAAATACTTACATGAGCTTTTTTAAAAAATTACATTTAATCATTGTAGAGAGCAATGTGCTTGAGAAACTTTGTAGCCCTCAATCCTAAGGATGTTAAAAAGCAAGTTGATTTCTAAACAATAGGTGCATCTCGCTGAGATGGAGGCCTACGATACAATAGCAAAAGATAGTTTAACTCAAAATATGTATAATTTGCAAATGTTTTCTCTAAATGCAATGATATTTAACCATGAAGCAGTTTTTAAAAAAGGACATTGTACTTGTAATTCTTTTCACAAGAAGCCCACCCACATATGTTGAACAAGAAGTTGAGTTATTTACAAGACCATTGTTCTTTCACTGTGAGATTCCTGGAGTACCAAAAAAAAAAAACTCAGGTCAAAGCATCCACATAACTTACATAGGCTTTGTTCAAATGAGTTGAAATTTAACCATGAAGCAATAGAAAAAAATGACAATATATCTATGTCTCTCTTTAAGTTTTTAGAAAATCATTATTCTTCACTGTCGGAGATTCTTGGAGTACAAAAGCAAAGAAAAGCTTTGTATGCATATAACTTGCATAGATTTTGTCCAAATGAGACAAAATTTAACTATGGAGCAACAAAAAAACAAAGACAACATACTTGTAACTTTGTTTATAGAGAAACCCAAAGATGTTGAAGAATAAGTTGAGTATTTAAAAGATCATTATTCTTGACTATGAGAGACTCCTAGAGTACCAAAACAAAAGAAAGTTCATGTTAGAGTGTGCACATAAATTACACATGTTTTTTCAAACAAGATAAGACTTTACCATAGAACATCCATGGAAGAGAACAATATACATGTAAATTTTTGTTAAGAAATCTCAAGGATTTTGTAGAATAAGCTCCGCTCTCATAAAATATGAAAAACTCACTCTGTGTTTGTGTAAAGGCAATGAAATTTCATAGGCTACAAATACAGCAAGCAACAATGAGGCTATAAAATTTCATCAAAAAAGAAGAAGGGGAGAAAGAGAAATGATAAATTTGAGTTTCTCCTAAGAAAGAGGGGGGAACTAAAAAGGGAAATATGAAAAGTCAAACATTAAAAAATGAGAAAAGAAAAATTTGAGTCACTAACTTTCAAGAAGTGACAGCCTTGTATTCTCCACATTTCCCCTTATTTTGTTGTTGAGGGAAGATTTGGGCCAAGATATGGCTAAGATTCATGCTACATGAATTTGGAATCCCATCTCTCTCATTGGTAAGGCATATTTTTGTTTATCCACTCCTTAAGGGGCAAAAAAGAGAGTCCATATTTCTCATAATGAGAGAGAGTACAACATACATAGTATACACATGGTTGATAATGTGAATGCTAACTAGAATGATGACTAGACATAAATCTCGTAACTCGGGTAGGTGCACTAATTGATGTCTAATTGTAAAGTGTCATTGGAAGTATATGCTAATGCAAGTACCAATTGTGCCAGTGATGTGAAATGGAAACAATCATGCATATATGTGAGTATTAGCTTAGGTTGAGCTTGAAATCTCAACAATGAATTGTTGTCATATCACTAACAATGTAATGACTAGTCAACAAGATTTTTTCCTAGTTAAGTTGGACTTGGACATAGGTATGATTAGATTAGTTGGCTATATATCTCAAATGCTCTCCATGCACTTGGGTTTAGTATGAGTACTTTTGCAAATTGGTTGGGTCTTACTTGGGAGGATACGCTCTTCTCATTTCCATCAAAGATTATGTTGAAGGACTCTATTGTAGAACGAAGCATGATAAGGGAGATTTTCTCCTTTTGCAATGGTTGAATGTACATGCCTTTGAGGGTGATTTTATGTCTTACTCCTCTAGGCCAACTTTATTGACTAAAATATGCAATAAGGTTCTTCAAAAGTGGAAAGATAGCTCAACTTTTTAGGTTGTGGATCTCAATTAAATTTCAACCTTAAAATTTAAATTTGGTCTTGCTATTTAAAATTTTCTAAGGAGATAATGAGATGGTACACTTCATTTAAAATTAGTAGAGACAATCTAAAAGCATTTTAATCATCTTCAACTAAGGCTATTGAGACTACTAGAAGAGGTATATTTCCCATTTTGGATTGCTAAGGCTACTTACTACTACTAGAACATGTATGATCTCTCAAGTTCAATGGATTTTTGAAAGAGAAGGGTCCCAAAGTTTGGAAAGCTATCTGTTTCGTTTCAAAAATTCTATTTTATTATGGTGTGCTATTTTTTCAACAAGTGGACACACTTATGATTTTTACAGTGTCAAGCATTTTCACATGATCTATAAACCCTTAATAAAACATCATGTAGGTAGGATTTCGTTTTCTTAGTTATTTGTGTGATTGGTTGTCTTGATGTGTTTTAGCTTAATTTTTTGTGTTTGCCTAGAGTAGGAATTCTTTTCAGTCAGTTTTTAAAGATTTGTTATGCTTGAAAACTTGATTTTATTGGCTAAGATTGGTATTTTTTGGACAGATTGGAGTTGGATTTTGATTGGGGCTATCAACATTCTGAAATAGGTAAACTTCCTTGTCGATATCTTTATACGTCACAAGGAATATGGATTCATGAGCACTTCACATTGCACTTGTTGGATACACTACACTCAGTAGTAATCTCCTAATATTTTTCAATTACTTTCATGCCATGGGTTGGGTTAATGCACTCTTTGCACCATCATTGATGCTCATCGTAGCTATATGCAATAAATCTTAGATGCAGACACACTTGAGAGAGAACCTTTTATTGTGCATGCACTATTCTTTGCATGCACAAGAGTTGGGATGTTCATCATTGAATTAGGAAACTCAGGATGAGCAGGAAATGTGGTTGGATGAGTTTGAGGGGTGAAGAACTCCTCCAGTTGTGAGAAGGGGGGTTTATTTGGTCAAATACCATGAGGACCACTATTTTTTGGAGTTTTTGTGAGATTTGGGTGGGTAATGCAGAGTGTGGGCCACTAATGTTGATGGTTCTTTGTACACCCATGTACTTGTATATTTTTGTGCTTCCTGTGAGGGATGTGTATGTCTATCTTGCGTAATGAGATGTCCTTGTCCAATGTAATAGGGATATGGATGGAATTCCAAGTATACTTGGAATATTGTCCCACACTTAAGGATCCAACTAGTGAAAGGTTCGGTGTAGTGCAATGCCTAGAGGGTGATAGGTCTATCGAGCATGCTCGAGCTGTCTTGCCCTTGATGTGATATGAGGTTGTGAGGTTGGGACATGGGCTAGGGGATGGAGCCCTAGGTGCAATGAGTGTGTATTGTGCTTTCTTTTGAATGGTCATTTACAATACTCATGGGGCAACATGAGTGCAGGTTAGATGCATTCCTTACTAAGCATATGTTGTTTCAATGGACTACATATTTGTAGGCATGATTTCAGAAAGAAGTAATGTGTACATAGTGTGAATTTGCAATCCACCATATCTTGTAATAGCTCTATGTAGTTAAGGAGGTAAAAGTGTTTCCCTAAGATGTAGTCATATCCTTGTTAGTTGGTCAATGCCTTCATTTACATCAAAGATACTGGTGATAGTCTTTCATCATATGGATGATGGACTATCGGAGTAATGCGCTGAGTGGACAAAGGTAGTTACATGTTGTGATAAAGAAAGGATCTAGGCAGTTAGTGAATTGCCTTACAAAACAAGTGAAAGATGGGATGAGGTCAAATTGCTAAAATAGCACATTCTTTTTTTATCAATGGCTTTCACATTTGGGATCTTTGGAATGTCATATCTACCATATTCTCCTTGTACTCCTTGCCATGCTTGTTGTGAGAGTAAGGGCATGTGAGGTGTCCGCTAGTCTCAATCCATGGTACACCTTTTAGTAGTCCATTTGTAGATTTTCGAAAAATGATGCCGCACGGAGCTCCATTGGAACGTCATGGGGTTTGTCACTTAGGCCCTACTAACTCTACTTCGTAACGAGAGAGTTTTGGCAACAAACCCACTGGATTGACCTAAATTTCGGGGTTCCTAAAATCAGACGAGTCTCCTAACAGCCAGCTAGCGTCAGTAATTTTGAGTTCCCACTTCTACAAGATTAGTCGATTTGAAGTGGACTTGCCATTGTACTTAGTTCAAAGAGAATGGGAGACGGAGTGGAGTGCGGTACATCAACCATCCTATCCATAAGGCAAAATCCCACTCCAGTCCCCTAAAACGATGCAAGTTGGTTTTACCTAATGACTAGTTTGTCAATTTATCGTCTTCATATTTCTATTGTTGATTTAGAAAAGCTCCTAGCTAATCAGGACCACCCTACCATCGGACGGACCCATCAAGGGTTACATCCACCCGCTTTCCTTTGATGACGAAATCATATTTAGTTTTTAATTACCTACAGCACATTTATTGAAACATATACAACTAGCTTCCTTAATTGGTCTATTAAATCACAAGTTCCTTCACGTAATTTATCTCACGGGCATGCATAAAATTCAAACAATCTTTGAATAAAACAAAATTCTTTATTATATTGGAAGCTTATTATAATTTCCATCTTTCCAACCCTATGGAAGTTACATAGAATTCCATGATGATATTCTGCCCACTAAGATTCCACCCTTGTAACTAGTATTTAGGGTTCCAGGATCCCATCCTGAGTCACAAAGGGACTCCTCAGATTCTAGAAACAATGCAAGATTTATAGCCAAATCCCCCCTTGGCACCCACATTTCCTACTGCCCGAGACTATCCCTACTGAGATAGACCTTCCGCTTACGAATCCAATCTAAACCTCACGAAGAGATAACCATGACCCCCTTGGAGTAGGGTCTCGCAACTAGCTTGGGGGTAGCCTAGCGCAATCCTTTCTTTTATCTTGTTTGTTAATATTTTCAATCAAAGATCTAGATTCTAGCAAACACAAACAGTCCTTTCAAATGTATATCAAATGATGCAATGACAATCACACCATCGTGCAATTCACAACTTTCATAGCCAAGGTAGACCTTATCCCAA
Source organism: Lygodium microphyllum (assembly GCF_053477565.2). Lineage (NCBI taxonomy): Eukaryota > Viridiplantae > Streptophyta > Polypodiopsida > Schizaeales > Lygodiaceae > Lygodium > Lygodium microphyllum. The sequence goes on from NC_141141.1 coordinate 70,117,786, forward strand.
GGTAACGTTACATTCTAATGAGGATTCTCCTCCCCATAAAGAAGTGTTGAGTACATCTCTCACAACATTTGGACTATCTTACCCAATAGAAGTGAAATTCCTTAAAGAAATATATTGTGCGAATTACTTAACGATATGACTTACAGATCCTTTAAATAGAGTTTCACCTTTTAAGCAACACTTAACCTTGTCACGTTTGCCAATAATCAAATCGAGTTATTTTACTAATCTCGAGTGCACATAAATTCATATGTACAGTAACCTATGGCAATTATCTCCAACATGATTCTATGATTTAGAATCTCAATTAATCTAGCTGCAATTCATAGCAAATAATTTTTTATGCATGTACTAGTATGCTTTCTAGATGAAGCTGTTAATTTATGTAAGTATAGAAGCTAATATTCATGTAATTACTTTATGTGGCAAAATAATAACCTAGTAATGAATAACCTAGTCTTGACATTGGGAATTTTGTTTTTGCCCGCGCTCGTGTTTGCCACACTCGATGTTTCATTGGTAGTGGCAACTTTAGCAACCTCAAGCACTCCCATATCTCTGGCAATACCCATTTCTTGATCGATTGCGGTGGTTCCCATGGTTCTTCCACCTTGTCATTTTGGAGCCATCCTTCGCAAGTGGATTCAAGAGATAAAGAAGGAGGAAGAAATTTGAGATGGGAGAGCATAAGAGAAGATGGCTTTGTCAAAGACCGAGATAGGGGAAAATTGAGCCAACTCTCTCCCTCGCAACCTCTCGAGGTAACTCCTCTCTGTCTCTCTCTCTAAAGGAATACATAGTCTCATTTTGAAATAAACAAGCCCTTTGTCTTCATCTGTAGAGAATTCTTGATACTTAGTCTTGAGTTTGGGATCTTGTTCTTTATTATGAACTTCCCAAAAAAATTATTGATAGTCTGGGTCCTTATTTGCTCCATCCTTGGTCAACTCAATGATAAGATTAGTTGGCATTGATACCATTTTAGCCATAGTTTTTGCCCTAGATGGTTCTTCAGTAATAAGAGCATTAAGGAAGGCTTTATGGCTAAGGGCATCTGCAACTACATTTTCTTTACCAGATCCGAACTTAATGTCAAAGTCATACTCCTATAGAATTTCAATCCACCATCATTGCCTCATATTAAGATCAAGGCTAAGTAAAAATCCACTTAAGACTTTTATGATCTGTGACTAAGGAAAACTTATTTCCAAGAAGTAATGTCTCCATAATTTGAGAGCGTGAATCACAGCTAACAACTCCAGGTTGTGAGTAGCATATCTCTTTTCTGGGCTTTCAATTTTCTTGAAGAGTAAGCTATAGGATGACCTTCCTGCATTAGTACGCATCCCAATGCAAGAGAGATGGCATCTGTGACAACTTCAAATTCCTTGCTTAAGTCCACGATAGCCTTAAAATAGGAGCACTTACCAAATTATGCTTTAGTTGCTCAAAGCTAGACTGTCCAATTGGCGTCTAGCTAATGGCAACTTGCTTTTTGAGTCGATCTGTAATATGTGCTGCAATTTGAGCATATTTTCTTATGAATGTCCTATACCGTCCTGTTAGACCTAGGAAACTTCTCACTTCCTTGATAGTGGTTGAGGATGGCCAATCTTGAACATCTTTGACCTTAGCAGGATCTATTGATATACTTTCAGCAAACACTATGAATCCCAAGTATTTAATCTTCCTTTTGAAGAAGGCACACTTCTTCTTCTAGGCTGTTAACCCTCAAATGAACAAGAGAACAAGGTGGAAAATCAGGAAAATATAAAGAAGAAGACAAAGCCAAGGCAAAAGCGGAATGGAGAACGAAGGCATGCTAAGAAAAATCAGGAAACACAAGAAGTGTGAAAAAGTCCTAAATCAAGGAGAGATGCTCAAGAAAAGGCACGTCAATACTTTTGTAAAAGAGTGCAAGGCGCATCGTGATTTATTTTAAGAGCGCTCGGGCTCTCACATGTGCAAATTGTAAAGGTAGATGGGCGGTAGGAAGGAAGTTAAGAAGATAGGAGGACAATGGAAAAAATGGCCTAGTAGCCCATGATCGGCCATGTAAAAAAGGGGATAAGGGGATGACCACCCAAAAGGGATTTAGAGCTTTGTATATAAAGTTTTAAAAATGAATGAGAGCTCATTCTTTGGTGTGTGGCAAAGTGGACTCTTCTTCTTCTCTCCTTCTCTTCTCTTGCTTGCTTGTGAGTGCTTGAGGGAGGGATTGTGAGGGATTGTGAGAGACTGAGCTTGTGAGAGTGAGGGATATTAGAGGTGAAGCTCTCCACCTTCTCCTCTCTTCTTCTTCTCTTCTTTTCTCTTCTCTTGTCTCTCGTGTGGCTATGGAGGATGGATCTTGGAGGAAGAGGCTTGAGGATGCTTGAGCTTGCATCACGAATCATGGAGCTATCGGAGTGCTTGAGAGAGAAAGCAACTCAATCGGGCATCAAGGTAAGCTCATTACACTCGTAGAGAGCGATAGTGCATCGGTTATATGAGAGGTAGCCATTACTGCTCGCTTGAAACGCTTGAACAATAAGCGGTCCATGGGTCTTGGCGGTCACCCCTACATTTTGGTTCTGTTGCGAGGACAAATGGATTCGAGCTTGAGCACTTGTGCACTTCAAATCAAGCATCGAAGTAAGGGTTTCATCCTCGAATTGGAGCTTGAGGTAGATAGGAGGTTTTGGATCCTTAATATGTGCTACAAGTATGTTTTTTTATCTTTGATGGTTAGTTTAGTAGGAGAAATTAGTTCAGTACCTTGCTTTCGATTCTTGTTGCATTTAGAGTAGGTTAAGGTTAGAAATTTGATTGGAAAAATGTAGGATTTACTATTGTAAAACATGCCAAATAGGGCATAGATATGTGAAATACAGGAGGAAGGAGAGCTGAAGGGGTTTGAGACCGACAAGCAAGGGAAGAGCAGTGGCAAGAATGTTGTGGAAGAGGGGTTTAACAGCCAGTAGACAAGGGCAAGCTCATTTGAAACCCTGGTTGCCTGAGAGAGAGAGAGAGAGAGAGTAAGAGAGAGCTTCATTGTGTGGACTTGCTTCAATCTCATTTCTGACGAGTTCATTGCCCACTACAGGTATTCCCACACCTTCTCCTACATGTGTAGTTAGGATCTAGAGGTGCTCCAGCAGTACGAAGGCTTCGATCGCTCAGCATGGCGAATTTTGTGTTAGCTCGATGAAAAGATGTTGCCTTCGGCCCGTCCAAGTGACGGTGATCCGAGGCCAAGTCCTAGAATCGGCCCTCTGCCATTCTGCCCACTTGACTCGCACACCCACCACTCAGCCTGTCCGAGTCAACCATTCGGACCAACTAGGCATTCAGCCCATCTTACTCCAACACACGAAAATTTGGCCCTCAACCCTACCAACTCGGCCCAATCCCACTCGGACAAAGCTCACCTGAATTCACCATTCAGACCTCGGCCCAGCCCTCGGTCATTCGGCCCTTGGACAATCGCATTTGAACTATCTAAATTCGATACTCGGACCAATTGTATTCAACCCTCGACCATTCAAATGGGGCGAATCAGACATTCAGCCCCTACAATTCGGAACTGTTGGGTAGAGTCTGAATCTTTAGATTCTTTTGAAAATTAGACCAGACCATCTAGACACCGGTTTTATGAACATGAGAAGACCATACAAACGCTAGAGAAGCCTTTCTAGCACAAAGAACAAAGGGATCAACGAGAAGCAAGCCTAGAGGTGACTCTAGTCGACCATTTAGTGATTTAGCCTGACAATGGCATCGAATGGAGTCTTAGAGCACTGTCAAATCATGACGGGGCACAGAGAGTAGCAGAGAATCCTACAAATCATTAGGGAAACTGGGCATACGAGCCTATTAGGCTAATTCCACAGCAAGAGTGATAGAGTTGTTTAGGCACTTGTCTTCTCACTCACTCTGAATTCCAACCCTCAAAGCACGATGGAGAAAAGCTAAAAGCCTGACTTCGTACAGTTCATAGAAAAGAGCACATACACGCACAGAGTGAGGGTAAGTTGAGGACTGGCTATAATTAATAAGGAACTCACCCAGATGTAAGAACTTGAAGGAACCCACTAGTAGGAGAAAACCCAAAGACATATGTGGGTGATTGAATCCCTGAAGGGAGGACCAAGCGAGGAATACAGTTGAAAACTAGACACGTACTATTGTGAAGGTGGATCTACTCGGCCTTACTGACCTGATCAACGACTTGGCAATACAAGAAGTCCTAGACATGAAAGAGGGCAGCGTAGGCCATAGAAGTGACGAGGAGCTTAACCTAGGAGACTTTCTTGAGGTTGTCCAACAGTTAGTGTACAAATACGACACTCAAACCCGACTAGAACACCACGACAGTCTAGTCGAGGAAATCTTAGCAGACCTGGAAGAGGAAAGAAAAATGGCCCATAGAGCTCTGCAAGGCCTAGCTACATACAACTAGGATTAGCAAACTAGGAACTTACGCCACAGTTTAGAAATGCGAAAGATCCAGAGGGTTCTAGCCCTAGCAGGTAGGAATTGGTTAGAGAGCAAGAGAGCACTAGAAGGAGATCTCACACTGAGCGAGCTCCTGACAAAGCAACTACTCGATAACATAGCCACAAAACAAAGCGCTACAGCATTGCTAACATCGCTACTGACAAGGTTAGGAGTCAACCAAGGCTCTAAGAGCCAATAAAAAATCCTTGTGGTAGCAAAATAGCTGGACAAATACAAAGCTACATACAGGTTCATGGAGTAGTTTGAGCAGGTTTACGAGGCCCACGGCCTCACCGATCCTACTCAACACACCCAAGCCTTCGGACTGTCCTTAGGCAACAAGGGTTGGGACGACCTAGTACACAAGTCCAGATGCTGCAGAGCGTGCTGATTTCAATGGCTTCAAAAATCTCTTTATTAAAAGATTTTTTGAAGCTGGACACTCCGATAACCTGTTGATGCGACTTATGAATGCCAAGCAGAAAGAGAGAGAGGAAATTCGAGATTATGTGACCCATGTGAGAAGCCTTTTTAAGAGAATCCCCATGGGTGAGAGACCAATTGAAAGGGTGGTATCCACGGTATTTGTCAATGGAATATGAAGTGAAGAGCTCTACAAAGGCTTGATTGGCAACTCAAGTTTGCAGTGAGATGCACTGGCAAGGGTCTTTGAAGAAGCTATTAGAGTGGATGAACAGCCTAAGGGAAGACGCTCCAAAGGCTCGAATTAGACGAGTCCTGTGTCAGGAGCTTCGAGAGAGCCTCAACACCGAGTGAGAGAGTAGACTCAAGCACTTAGGACAAAGGGAAGGGCACCGAGTCACAAGACCTAGCTGAAATTAGAATGGACATAGACAAACTATAGGAGATGATGAGACGAGCAACATGCCCACACGTCCAATGTGTGCATTGTGGTAGAAACCACTTGCAAACTAAGTGTCAGGACCCTAGGTCACGACCTTGTGCTAATTGTGGTAGGTTTGGCCATGACACCATGCATTTTTTATTACCTCAGAGGCTTCGATACCCACATCCTTATGGTCAACCCCACCTTGTGAGCAGGCCACCAAACTTCTTTGGAAGGGGAGCCCCATTCGCTCTTCTGGTACCAAATGATGCTAAACCGACCATCCCTAGGATGGAAATAAATCCTACGGGTATCCATAGACTGCATGGACCCTATGTGACCCATCCACTGATGAGTGACACCCCAGTCCACTATGTGGATGAGCCTAGCAACGATGAGCCTTATGTAAACCCGTACGTGTCATACGATGAGGAAGGAAACACTATCCTCATGGACTATCGACCAGTACTGGTGATGGCGTTGGGAAGAGGGAGAGGCAAGGGGCTAGGAGGGCAAGCCCAAGAGCCTCACCCAGGACATATTTCTTTGCACTGCCCCGAGAGAGAGCAAGTAAACAAAGATAAGGCTGACCTGAGATATGCTGAGTGTGGAATCACTCATCTCTTTGTTGACTGCCCTAGGCGGAGACCATCCTCTAGTTCAACAAATGAGCCATCAATTCCACTGGGGTTGTTTGGTGTAATACACTCAACAGGGAGGCCACACCTACCCCGTTGCATGTCATGGCCCATGCACAAACAAAGCAGGCTACCATATCATTGCCAAGGCCTAGCAACCTTGACGCAACCTCAATTGGAAAAAAGGGTCGAAGACAAAGGAAGAAGAAATAAGATGCTAAGGTCACCCTCAAAACCAAAGGTGCCACGACTCTACTGGTTGGAGGGGAAGTTATTGACATAGAAGAAGAGACGTCGGTGCCTCAGACGGCTGAAAAGGGAAGTGCTAAGGTTGGGGAGCACCCCAACCTAAATTGCCAAGTCGAAGCCATCAAGAAGGTGAAAGAATGGATGAGGGAGGCCCAAGAGCACCTAAAGGACGCTAGCCCATACTCAAAGACGAGATCGATGATCTCTCAAGCATAGGCACCCCAATCTCTCTCCCAAAAACAAAACCAAGAGAGATGAGGGAACCAGAAGTTGGGCCGCTTGTGGAAAAAGTCTAACTATCCCAAGCTGGTAAATTAATCAAGGTCATTGGCCAAGAACCATAGACCTATAAGAGTGGCGAGTGACTAGCAACCTCCTCAATACACTAGTGACCACTCCGGTAACTCTGAGCCTAGGTGACCTACTTAGGCAGCACCCAACCCTATGGCAGGAGCTTAAGCAGTGGGTTGAAGAACCAAATGAGCTTGTTGCCACAAATTTTCCTAAGCATGATGCAAAAGCTCAAATACCGAGTCTGACGCTGCACTCCATGCCCAAATCCCTACACATCAACGCCTTTTGGGAAGACGTGGAGATGCATGCAGTCCTACCAATCTTAGCACGAGGGGATGTCACCAGAAAGGGGATCTTGGGCACAAGGGTAGGAGTGAGTGTGCTAAGTCGTGTAGTACTCCAAACTTGGGGCAACCCACCGGTCGAGACTGCTAGATTTAACATCACATTGGCAAATGGAATGAAGGTGAAGCCATTCGGAGTGCTAAAAATTTGGCCAGTAAAGATCGCAGGGATCTAGTTCTCTGTAGACTTCATAGTCATGAATGGAGTAGACTACGATATCCTACTAGCCCGGCCCTAGATGTGCAACGTGAGAGTCATAGAAGACTGGGGCAATGGTCTTATCTTCTTAGCCAATCAAACAGAAGTTGTGAGAGTAGAGATGGACACTTGGAAAACTATGCCAGTCGACCTAGACGCCATCTATACCATATGAAGGGCGATGGACAGAGACTATGAGATCCTATGGAGCTCTTACCAAGTATATCCCATACCGTGAGGACGAGCGAGACTGGATGCATGCTCTTGTCACCATCAACCTACCGTTCTCAAATACTGAGGAGTATGAACAAACCATCAAGGCAACTAGTAAGTTCAAGGACACACCTTCAATGCCAGTCTGCATGACGACTAGGAGTCTACGTGGAAGACCCACTCAGGTTGCATTCCGAGTTCCAAGAAATAGACGCGAGCTCCAAGATATCCTATGATCTTTAACCAATCAGTTGGCTAGTAATCTAGTGATAAACCTTAAGCCACTATAAGATCTCTTGGATGAGCCTGAATGGCGATGGTCCAAGGTGCACGATTTAAACTTGAAGTACAATTGGAACTTACTTCTCGACCAAAAATAAGGGAATAGTTAAAACCAATAGAATCAAGAGCAGCCGGACAAAGATAGTTCCGACGATAAATATGAGGACTGTTGTTCCTTCAGTGATGGGAGCAAAAAGGGAATCGACACCCTAGAGTATGACGGTAGGGGACATGTAATCAAACAAATACAAGTAGGCCCCAAACCACTCAAGAAAAGTGCACTTAAAGGTGGAGTCAAACATAAGGACTATGATCAAACTTGGTTGGAGCACATGGGTGCGATTGACTACGAGCAAGCAGGCCTAGCTCTGCCAAAGGATAAACCACTGCTATTACGAACAAACTCACCTTCTAAGCTATGACTGCCAAGGGAGAGCCCCTCTTCTAGCAAAGATGGAGAGTTTGATTTTGAATCAGAAGTTAGCTCAAATAGTGACCCTGAAATACCTCGACCTCCCAAGACTAGACGCACCAAGCGGGACCTACCCATCCACCTAAGGTCCCAACGGTTGAGGGAGGAACAATGGAAGCTACCTAAAGAGACACAGATAGAAGAGCAACAAAAATCATAAGACCTACCGAAATGATTCACAAAGTTCAAAAGAGGAGATAGGGTGGTGATTTTGCTGGGAGCCAAAGGACAGGTGTAGGCAAGCAAACCAATCGAGGGACCTGTCAAGGTCAAGGAGGTCAATTTAGCCTGGGAAGGGGAGACCCCATGATCTGTCTTTATAGCAGATGACTTGGTTGAGCAAGATGAAGCAAGTCTTGTTACTCTCCTCTGCAAGAGTATATAGACGTCTTTGTTTGGTCCCTAGAAGAGCTCATTAAAGGAGTAGACTCGAGCCTGGTGACTCACAAAATACCCATGACGCGCTTGATGCAACACCTGCCAAGTAGCGATCGTATTCCATGAATCCAAAGCATGCTCACATTGTTAAGGACGAAATTGAAAAACTGATGAGAGCAAGATTCATCTACGAAATTTAACACACGAACAGGGTCTTGCCCATAGTCATCATACTAAAGAAGAATGGGAAGATTAGAGTGTGTGTCAATTACAAGAAGGTAAACGCAGCTACCAAGAGAGATAACTACCCACTGTTGTACACCGAGCATATGCTCAGAGAGAGTAGCTAGCAAGGAGGCCTACATTTTTCTGGATTGTTTCTCTGGATACAATCAGGTGCAAGTGCATCCTAACGATAGGCATAAGACTGCATCCGCCATTAAATGGGGAGTCTTTGCCTACATAGTCATGCCTTTTGGATTGAGTAACGCACCAGCCACTTTCCAACTATTGATGTGTACAATATTCAAAGACATGCTGAGGAAGGAGTTAGAAGTCTTCGTGGAAAACTTGTGTGTTCACTCCACTTGGCGAGAACACCTAGATAGACTCCAAGCAGTTTTTGAAAGGTGTCAACTATACCGTCTCTCATTGAACCCCTTCAATTGCCAGCTTTGGGTGAAACATGGATGTAACCTAGGACACATTGTGTCAAAGAATGGCATTGCCACAAATTTTTCAAAGATCAAGGTCATTGTCGATCTCCCACCCCCAATTGATTACAAGGGTGTTTAGTGCTTCTTAGGACATACGGGGTGCTATCGACGGTTTGTGTTAAACTACACATTGATTTCTAGGCCTCTATACAAGCTGTTGATTGTATTCGAATGGACCGCGGAATGCCAATGCATGTATGAAGAACTAAAAAAGGCTCTAACCACCACTCCGATACTACAAGCCCTAGATTGGACACTCACATTCCATGTGCACATCAATGCTTTGAAATTCATCGTAGGAGCTATGTTGTGCCAACCTAGTGAGCACAATCTTGATTATCCAGTGAGCTTTGCTAACAGACAACTCACTGAGACTAAAATGAATTACTCGACAATGGAGAGAGAGGGCTTGGCCATGGTGTTTGCTGTAAAGAAATTTTGGCACTATCTTTTGGCCACACATTTTATTTTATTTGTCGACCATCAAGCCTTGCTCTATCTGGTTAATAAACCATGCACTACAAGACACATTACTAGATGGATTCTTCTACTTTTGGAGTTTGATTTCTCCATGACGGTATGTAAGGGGAAACAACATTACATGGCTGACCATCTATCTCGCATCCCCATGGGAGAACTGGCTGGACAAGGCATTGTGGACGAACTGCTAGATCCACATCTATTCTGCTTGTCCAGTGAAAAAGATTTGTTTAGAGCTAACATGACACCTTATTGGGCAGATGACATAGTTCAAGTGCTTGAACATGGACTACCAGAACGACCGATAGAAAAGGCCCAACTTAGGTGGCTTATCCTGAAAATCCAACCATCTCAATTGATAAGTGGCTAACTTTACAGACTAGGACAAGACAGTTACTGCACACATGCATATGTGAGCATGAGATGCATGACGTGCTGACAGAAGCACATGGCGAAGTTGCAGGAGGACATTTCAACAAAGATATGATAGCTCACAAAGCGTTGTAGTCCCAGTTGTGGTGGCCTACCCTCTTTCGAGATGCAACGCGATTCATGAAGCATTGTGATGAGTGCCAATAAACTAAAGTACCTATCCGTAAAGATCGCATGGAGCTAACCACAATTATCGCACGACAACCTTTCAAGAAATGGGGAATTGACTTCATCGGCCCCATTAGTCCTGCGACACAATATTCACATGCTAAATACATCATTGTGGCCATCGACTATCTAACCAAATGGGCAGAAGCGTGAGCTACAAGAAAGAATGACGCTCGAACCACCACTAAGTTTCTATAGGAGCAGGTGATCTCACAATTCAGCTGCCCCATCGAACTATTTTAGCAACCAAGGCACCTATTTCATCAACAAATGGATAGCTCACCTTGTGTCCTCCTTCCTAATCATCCATTCGAAATCTTCACCATATTACCCACATGCAAATGGTCAAGCTGAATCAACAAATAAAATCCTAGTGTATGTCCGACCAAGGTCATCTCCACTTCATGCAGTGATTGGGATAACAAGTTGATGGCGGCCTTATGGGCCTACCACACGGCTTACAAGATAGTTGTAGGAGAGACCCCCTTTAGATGACATATGGCACAGAGGCAATCCTCCCCTTGGAATTCTTCGTACCAAGCCTCAGGATCGCCCTTCACAAGAAAGATGGGATGGGAAGGGGGCATGGACGGAATGCTTAATTGAACTTGAACGCTTAACGAAAACCTGTCTTCTAGTCACCCATGCGCTCATATGCGAGAAGGCAAGACACAAAGCTGGTTTGACAAGCATGTCAAGAAGTGCAACTTTGAATAGGGTGACTTAGTACTGTTGTGCTCAGTCAAAGAACATAAGCAAAAATTGAAATTTCGAGGGCATTTGTGCTCAGTCAAAGGACATAAGCAAAAATTGAAATTTTGAGGGCTAGGACCTTTCAAGGTTCGAACCATTAGCTGAACTAGCAACGTAGAACTTGAAACCCTAGAGGGCGAGGGCATAGGCTTCTTCCATGGCAACCGCATAAAGAAGTACTTTCCCCCCACACACCCATTGTATGAGCCCCCCATGCCAATGCTACTTGTCAACGTATGAGTAGCCACTATCACTGAGATGGACAGTGAGAATGAGGAAGCAGTACCACCAACTTACCTATGCATGACGGTCATTGCCAAACACACATGTACCATCAACGCATTGATTGACGAGGGAGCTAATTTTAATATCTTAACCCATGACCATTGGACCCAAATTGGCAAACCGCCCTTGCAACCTACTAATTCTAGTCTCACCCCTTATGGGTGCCAACCCTACAAACTTTTGGGAAAGTGAAAGGTTGCAATTTATATCGAGTCTGAGAGCATGCCAATAATTTTCTATGTGTTGCCCAACACTAAAGATGCATGCACAGAATCTCTATTAGGATGAACTATCAAGAAGCAAGCTCGTTGCAATGTTGACTATGAGTCACAGCGCATCCACCTAGCCGTGGGTAACGTTCGCATAGTTATAGCTTTCAGTAAGGGCAATGTGACTTTTTCTAAGTCCACGAAGCCAATGGTAGAGAAAACCACTGCGAAGTCTCAAGAGGTAGGTCATGACTTATCACAACCTATCTAGTCTCATGGCTAGCAACCCACTAGAACCGCCACTGAAACCCATGAACCCCAGTTCCAATGGTTACCTAAACAGGGAGCGCCACACCGGCCTCACAAGGCTAACAATCCGCGCACAAAACCTAGGAGGCCAAGGCGGAACCATAAACACTAACGTACGGTCAAGCCGCAATGGGTCCCTAAGACCTTATTGCACGTGCAAGGCTACTATGAGGGTAACACCTGGATTTGTCTACCTAAATCCAAAACAACCAAAGGCCCTCCTCAAATGCCACCCTCAAACTTGACCACACAAAACATCATACTAGAGACACTCACAACACAAGAGAATCAGGTTGCTAAGTCTGTAGAACCTCCAAAGTCAAGCTCAACAGGGCCTGAACCAATCTATCACCCAAAATCACAGCCTGCTACTAGCAAAATTCCCAGCTCTAGCGATAATGATACCTCTCACATCTTGAATGCATCTAGTGGCACGACAACCGCAACTCCCACTAAACCCATCGAATGTGAGGCCAAACTCCAACCTAAAGAACAACCCAAACTGTGACTATTCGCTCTACTGAACTCTCTAATCCTGTTAAGCCTCAAGCCCCCTTCGGTCTTCAACCCTCTTATGAGTGACGATCAATCTTAACCTTGGCCGTGGACTTAGCTGAAAATACAAGGGATGACTTGGTTGCTTGCCTCCGATGCTTGGTCTCTACTTTCATGACCTTGGCTAAAAGCTAGGAACAACTAGACTTAGGCCTCTTGGATGAACCTATAACAACGGAAGTACAAACGCTCCCTTGCTCTTGGGAAGAGTCAGAATTTGTATTTTTCAAGGATTTTGAAGCAGCTCAGGAATTAATTGCAACTGAGATATCCCACAAACAAGCCATCAAGCAACATCTCATTATGTCATATAACAAGACTACAACCCCGGCCACAAATCAAGAAATTGTGGAGTTGGAATAGATTATCGACCATGAATCCTCCTTCTTACGGAAATGGTACGCTCTATGATTGCAATGGGAGCAAGTGGGATACCAAATAATGACCAATGTTGAACAGCAACGCGTAATCAAGGCATCTGAATATGACCCAACCTATGTCTCTCCAACTTCCTCTAGGGTGTTGACTTCTATTCGTAATTTACCCCTAGAAAAACACATTGAGGGACATTTGTTTTTAGATCACATCATCACAGATGAGGAGTTGCATGTTGCTAGTTGAATGGACTCCGATGACTTCTTGCTTGATGTCCTCACTTATATTACGCACGTAGGCATTTGCCCTTTCGACATGGATAGCTATGCCAATCTCGAGTATAATCCAAATTTCTATGCATGGCTCATGCGAAGGTAAAGCTCTCACATTATGCGCTGAATGGCCGTGATCCTCTAACCCTTTAATCCTAGGAAGGATTCTTCTCAATTCGGAGAGGGGGAAGCATGGTGAAACAAACCAAACACATAACAAGAATCATAAAGGAAAATAACACATGCGGAACATGAGGAACCTCAATAGTAGGACAAAGCAACTTTTGACTGAGGAATTGACAATAAAACTTGGAAGCAATGTACTTAGACTGTTTGGAGGAAAAATTCTAATTATGTACTAAAAATGAGTTTATTTGCCAAGCATGAAGTCTTTTCTTCCAGTGAATACCTAGGTGGAAAGCACTAATGGCAAACCATGGCTTATCATAGGAGCTGAAGATGTCACAGTAAGACCGAGCCCATCGCCTACCCTTCGCGGAAGAGGAAAGAGTGAAGTACGGTCTAACCCTTGAAAGGCATACATGAGAGCGGAGTTTTGAGCTCGGAATGTGCCTAAAATTTGCCAAAAAAATCCGAAATTTAGGGGAAAAATATTCGACATCGAAGGCGGCAGCTGCAGCTAGGACGATTTTAAGCACTAAGTGAAAGACGACTTTTAAAAGGCGCTCGAGCAACACTTGTGGATTTTTGATAATTTTTCCGACTGTCGTGCGGGATGCCGAGAGCTTCCAGTCAGTGCGGGATGTAGAGACGGACGCGCAGGATTTTCCAAAGGTCAAATGAGAGCTCGGACGCGAAAGTTGCCAGAAATTGGCCAAATTTGAAAAGGTGGATAAAAATTAAGGCCAAGAGGGGGTGCCCTTTGGGAGGGGGCACCCCCCCCTCATTTTATTCACGCAGGCGGCAGCACGCCATCTCCATGAACGGCGCAAAAATTGCCCCTCCCCCCAAATCAAAATGGAGCATCAAAGCAACCTATCCAACAAATCATGGCCAGAAATTTCTTCTTCTTCCCTGATCCTATCGCTGCCCTTCGCGCGAGATATGACTGACTGAATGAAGAGATCAGAATCTAGTCTTTCTCTCTCCTCCCTCTCTCTTCTCTCTATGGGCTGTTCATGCGCACTATCTTGAAGGAGGAATCGGGAGGGAGATTGAAGGAAACGGTGATGGAGATTGATGGAGATGCTGAAGATTGATGTGCAGCATTGGATTGAGAGCAATGGAGGCTCCATCCGCTGGTCACACAGTATGACCATTTTTATGAAGAAAATGAAGGGTTTTTGGTATTTTATGATGGTAATGCTGTTCTTATTTGATGAAAATTTGTTTGAGTGCTCGTTGCATCATGATTAATCGCTGTGTATTAGAAAATTTTGATTTTGCAATGATTTACATGTGCTTTTTAATTCTTGTAAAACCTGAAATGTGGTTTTTAAGCGGTAAAATGATAGTTTTGTTATTTCAGGTGGGTGAAATGTGTTCCTAAGGGGGGAAAATGGAAAATAAATTGATTGTTAGTACGTTGAAGTGATTGGAACAAGAAAAATAAAAAAATAGCATATTTTATTGACAAATAAATCAAGAAAATGAAAAAAATAAGAAAAAAAATAGAAATGCACTTCACAAAAATAAGGAAAAATATAATGATTGTTTGTGGATGTATGGTAGTGGCAAAGCATGAAGTTTAGCCTCAGTTTGCCCTATCTCATTGTCAAAGTTGGTGATTTATCACTTTTCATACATCAAAACATGACAAAATGAACCTCTACACCTATGCAACGAAAGCAATACCTAAACGTAGGGGGTTGGGATGTTTGAATGGTGCGATTTGCGTGCTGATTGTTGCTGATTTTCTTATGCATATCATGATATAGAGTTTGTTGTATTTTAATTAAGAGGATAGTAGCACGAATGTTGTCTCGGTGCTATCGTTACATCGTCGCAACAGATTAGTGAATGAGCATTGGAAAGCCTGGTTATGCACAACACGTTTCTGATTGAAAATTATGTTTGAGCACTTTAGGATCATCCACTTTGCATGTGCATGTCAACCATGGTATCAAAATACAAAGAATTGGATACATAGCATGTGTTTTCGATTATGATGACCCATGATTGAGTGTGGAAGGGCAACCTAAGCCGTAGGATAGACATTCGTTTCTTGGGGGATTATTTGGTAAGGACACATGGTATCTCCTGGAATACTCTCAAAATGAAAGAGTGGAGTTTGTTCGTTTGTTCTATATGTTGAGCAGTGCATCAAGGGGCCAATCCCTGCGATGTAGGAGAGCTGCAGTGGGCCGCGGTGATTCCACCGAGAGGTTGCCTCCCATGTATGTGATTATCGTGGCATTTATTACCAATGTGTATGGGTTCTCCCTCTGTGGAGTTTATAGAAAGGGAAACGTTGGACTACAAAACTAAAAAATGCATAGCTTAGGCTTTAGGACAGTTCGTCCTTTAGCAGCAGATAGATGCTCCTGGCCTGCGAGGCCGTGTGGGGGTGTTTGTTTGTTATGAGCATGAGGTCTAGCTAGTGCCATAGCCAGTGCCGGCCCATTTGAGGTCCCATCAGTGGTGCATCTGCCGAGAGCTGCCAACAAGTGGTGGTTCTCGAATCTAGGGTTCTTAGGGACCAAACAAGTTGGTTTATGTCCTCTGACAAGGACTATCAAGCCAAAATACAAAAAGCAGAACGTGCTGAGAGGGCTAGACGGCGGTTGGAGATTGTAAGACGCTATTCTCCTCAAAGGAGCAGCCCGATACGCATAATAGGTAGTGGTCTTAGTAACCCAACTACTGCACATAGTCCTTCAGGTACAGAAGGAAGCGCAAGTTCTTCCTCTCTTCCACCAAGTCAACCCACTTCAAGTGGGGGTGTGATCCCATCATTCCAAAATCCTATTGTTAATCCGATTATCATCATGGCACAACCCATTGCAATTCCTGCAGGGACGCCAGATCTGCCAGCTTTAGGAGTGCCTTTGCCCATTTTTAATGGGTTAGCCGAAGAAGATGCAGAGTTTCACATTTGCGAATTCCAAATATTAATGTTTAATTACCGCATCCAAGATGAGGGATATCTTATGATGTTCTTTAACATGACATTGAAAGGAAGGACTGCAATATGGTATCATAGCATAGAGATTGGAACCATCTACAATCAACCAATTTTATGCATCTTTTCGAGGAGAATATGCCCCTGAAAGAGGTGGCCAATACTGGTTGCGTGTTTTGAATGTAACACGCCAAGACCCCCATGAGAATGTGAAAGCCTATGCCAAGAAGCTTAAGGAAGTGTTTCGTAAGTTACAAACTTACATTCCTATTCCGCCGCTGCCCAATTGCAATACTTCTTGCATGGATTGGATTTCAATATTCAAGTACAATTGAGTAGTGTGGCTTTGGCTGATATAGACACCGCCATCACGGTAGCAGAAGGAGTAGAGTCACGATTACAAACGGCCTACTCCTCTCGAATAAATCTTAATGCGGGTCTAGTACCTGGAGGCAATTTACCATTGATAAATGGAAGTCAAGGGATGCCTATGAATAACCCTAATGGGAGAGGAAGCATGGCTCAAAATGTACCTTTGCTGCCAGCTCCTCCCAGTGTGACTATGCCTATGGCTAGTTAGTTTGCTCCACCAAATGTTGGAGGCCAAGCTTCGAACCCTAATGTTTTTCTTGTGAGTCAACAACCAATGCCCAATCAAATTGTTAGGCCAATGGAACGACGGATAGACGATCAAGGCTATGAGTCAAGTGCCTCTAATGTCCTTGGCGAAGTTAAGGATATAATGAAGCACTACACCGACATGATTTCTGAACAATATCGGCAAATAGCTGTTGACATCAACTTCCTGAAGAAGCAACAGAATCTGATAGGGAGTCGACGCCCTGAAGAGGGTGGTCCCTCAAGATTCAGCTGTAAGTGGTGTGGCAGACAACATTTCCCTAGAAATTGTCCAAATGTTAAATGTGATATTTGTGGGAAGTCGGGCCACTTAGCCGCTACCTGTTGGAGTAAGATTAGTTCCCTCCAACAAGGGAGTAAACAGCCGGGTCCAATTAATCATAGAGCGCAAGGTAATAACCTCCAGCAAAATGATGGACCAAGACAAATACTGCAAAGGGGAAAGACAAGTATAGAGGATTTGCCACAAGGCAATGGAGTCAGCCTTATCGAGGCTGTACGCGTCAATGGCGCTGAAACCTCTAACCTACGAGCCGTGACAAGAGGCTAAAAGGCTAAAGAGGGTAATAAAGATAATGCAAAACCGGTCAAGGAAAACCCTAAGCAAGGGGATAAGGGGACGCAAGTCCTGAATCCTGGCGTGGAAGGTGGACCTCTAAGGCATGTTAACAAAAAATTCGATCCTAAGAAGGATGAGGAAGTGCCACGAAAGAAGGCAAGAGCTAAAAAAGAAGCACCAAAGCCGGTCCCAAGACCAAAAGAAAGAATGGTTTGGCGAGAAAAGAGAGCGTTGGCTACCTATCATGATTTTGATGTACTATAGATGATTAAATTATCTCCAGGAGTATGCAAGGAATTCAAGAAGATCCTGTGTATTGGGTATATTGTAGAACCTTTGGGCATAGCACGAGTAGATGAAGATTGGTTTGATCATGCTAAAAAGAATTGCCCTAGGGTTCGAGCATACGTGGATGGAATATTAGTGGAGCATGCTATCGTATACACTGGGTCCTCCGTCAATATCACGAGTTCAGAGTTGATGGAGAGGTTGGGTCTAGGAATCTAAAAAGGTGGCTTCACCCTTCTTAGAATGGTTGATGATAGTCTAAGGCAACCAGAAGGTTGTGTTACTAAAGTCCATGTTACAGTTGCAAGTGTAGAATGCTTCTTGGACTTTAGGGTGATAAGATTTGCAGGATGTCCTAGCTATCGAGTCTTGCTAGGTAGGCCTTGGATCTTACGAACAGACTGTCAAGTCAATATACCCACCGGTCGAGTGGTTCTAGGTAGAGGTGCTAATCGAGTAATAGTCAATGTTACCCTAAGTCTCCTCAAAGTGAGAGAGCTCCTTTATCCTCTACTGAATTAGAGACAGCAGATGATCCATCTGGTAGTGAGACATCATCCAGTGATGAATCTAAAGAGGGGTCCACTACAGAGGATATTTATCAGATAACTCTAAATGAGCCGATAGAGCCACAAGATAAGATAAGAGACACGGATGTGATTGAGTTGGACCTTGGCACGCCGGATGTGATTGAGTTGGACCTTGGCACGCCGAATGATTCGCGACCAATTAAATTAGGTTCCATGCTCAGTTCAGTAGAAAGGGAGGACTATGTGTCCTTGATTCAAGAATTCTGCGACATCTTTGCTTGGAGTTATGACGAGCTGAGAGGCATTCCTCCCAGCCTACTTGTTCATACTATTCCTGTAAAAGAAGGCAGTCGTCCTGTGCATCAGAAAGTAAGGCGTATGCCTTTTGAATTAAGGGACGGGCTATTTGAGAAGTTGCAGAAGTTACGGAAAGCTGGTTTAATCTTCCCTGTACAGCACACAGAATGGTATTCACTAGTTGTCATCAGGAAGAAGAAAAACAACCAGATCTGACTATGTGTAGATTTTAGAGAGCTGAATAAGCAAACGGTTAAGGATTACTACCCGTTGCCATTTATTGACCAGATTTTGGATCAACTAGCAGATAGGAAAATATATTCGTTTATGGATTGCTTTGCAGGATACAACCAGATGGCAATTGCAAAAGAGGACAAGTTGAAAACGACTTTCATTACTGTCATTGGTACTTTTGCATACCATGTGATGGCCTTTGGATTGTGCAATGCACCTGGATCATGGCAATGAACAACAGACAAGACCTTTGGTGACATCTCCCCAGATGAGTTGAAAGTATTTATCGATGACCTGGGGGCAGCCACTATAAGGGAAAGGATGTTGATTATCTTAAGAAAGTGCTTTGAGCGCTACAGACAATTTTGTATCGCTCTTAACCCACTGAAGTGTATAGTCGCTATGAGTCCACCACGCACTTCGAAAGAGGTACATAGCTTTCTATCATCGATAGGGTACTATCGGAGGTTTATAAATGCCTTGGCAAAAAGGACGTTGCCATTAACGAACTTATTATCCTTTAGCTATCTATTTGTATGGAGTGACCCTTGTAAGGTAGCTTTCGAGGATGTGAAACAGGAGCTAGTAAAAGCACCAGTTTTAAAAGCACCTAAAAGAGGCGAGGTATTTTACATATTTTTAGCAGCCACCATGCATAGCATCAGCTGCTGTTGTTTAGCCCAAATTTGGAAGGAAAAGTGGTATCATCCGATAGCTTTTGCTAGTCGAAAACTGGGCATATAAAAAATTAACTACACCTACATGGAGAAGTTGTGCCTTGCGATGGTCTTTGCGACTAAAAAATTCAGGCACTATATCCTCTATGAGAAGGTAGTTTTCTATACGAAGGCGGAAGGGCTTAGATTGCTTATGAACAAGCTACAACCACCTGATCGTCTGGCAAAGTGGTTAATCACGTTGCAGGAATTCGATTATGAGATTAAGAGTAAGCCACCGAGGTTGCAGGGGATCGTGGAATGCCTTGTGGATTTCGAGGAGCCGAAAGAGACTTTGGCTGAAGGAAGGGATATTGAAGAAATGTTTAAAATTAATACAGCTTCTATCCCATCTTGGTATGCTGCTATCACGCATTATCTATCAACGAGAGAGACTGGAGCTAGTTTACCAAAATCTAAAAAGAGGAAAATCAGACAACAGGCTTTGAAGTTTTCCTTGATCACAGGAACACTATATCGACAGGGTGTTGATGATATCTATCGCCGATGTGTGATGCCTGACGAGGTTCCTTTCATCTTGGAAGAGTGCCATGACTCTGCATGTGGAGACACTTCGCTGGATGATTGATGGCACAGAAAGATTTAAGAGTTGGATATTGGTGTCCGTCCATCTTCCAAGATTCCTTTGAGTACGTTAAGAGATGTGATACCTATCAAAGACATGACAATAGAGAAAATAGGAAACGCCCACTTATGCCTATCATGGCTATCCTTCCATTTGAGAAGTGGGGCATTGACTTTGTGGGTCCTATCACCCCGTCGTCTACTATCCAGAAGAGATACATTATAGTAGCAACCGATTATTTTACAAAATGGTCAAAAGCGCAGGCGACGAGACAGGACAATGCAAAAGAGACTGCAAGTTTCCTTTTAGAGCAGATTATCTGCCGCTTTAGACCACCGAAGGAACTAGTGTCGAACTGTGGAACCCACTTTTTGAATAAAGTGATCAAAAGCCTGCTTGGCAAATCAAGCACAACAAAACGACCCGTTATAATCTGCAAGCCAACGGGAAAGTCGAAAGTACTAATAAGCAGCTTGTGGGTATCTTGTCTAAAATAGTCTTGGAGAAGAAATGAGACTAGGACAGGAAGTTGTATGTGGCAGTATGGGCGTACAATACAATGTTCAAGCGAGCTACCGGCCATACTCCATTTAAATTAGTTTATGGGGAAGAGTGTGTGTTACCCCTCGAAATCAAGTTGCCAACCATACGGTTTGCAATTAACCACTCTTTGGGAGATGAGGATGCACTCTTTTTGAACGTTTCATGACCATAGCCCACCTGGATGAACTGAAATTGTAGAGCTTATTACACCAAGAGGTAGCTAAACGTCGGATGAAGCAGTTGCACGACCTTAAAGCAAAGAAGTATACCTTTAAGAAAGGGCAATTAGTTTTGTATTACGATGCGCGTAGGGAGCTGTTTCCAGAGAAGCTGGAACCTAGATGGGATGGCCCCTACAAGATTGTCAGGATAGGAAAAAATAGGTCTACGGCTCTACTAGCTGATTTGCAGGGAGTAGAATTTAAAAATAAGGTTAATCTTAATAAGATTAAACCTTATTATTTCTAAGTATGTTAACACAGAAAAATGCATTGCAGGTCCATGCCGGGGCTGATTTGAGACCTGCAAAAGAGCTTAAAGCTGGTTGATGGGGTGGTTAATTCCTTATTTGGAGCACCCATATCTGGAGTAGAGATACCATCAGGGAAAACTTATCTGGTGGAACAAAGGATACAATGTGATTGAGCAAGAAGACGGAACCTTTGTGTGGGAGATCAAATCTTCTGCCATCACTGCTTATGAATGTTGACAAGTATGCATGTTGAGTTTAATGAAGAAGGTGGGATGGAGCCGTCAGTTCATCCTCTAAACATGCTAAATTTGGCAGGCTGTGTAAACCCATTGTGGACGTACACATTATATTTTGATGGAGTGTCCAAGGGCCCTAATAAAAAAGGGAGTGTTGGAGTAGTAATCCGAGATCCCTGACGTAGAGTTACGATGAAGTTAGCTGCTTATCTCGAGGTAGGATTCACTAACAACATGGTGGAGTATAAAGCCTTGATTAGGGGACTACATATTGCCAAGCAAGGTGGTATTCGATGGTTGTTATTAAAAGGAGATTCCTAGTTGATCTTGAATCAGCTAGATGGGACATACACAGTGCGGAATCCCATCCTTTATATGTATCATCGAACTGCCATGACCCTACTTGAGGAGTTTGAGAGAGTGTCTCTTCAGTTGATTCCACGTTACTGGAATCAGTATGCGGATTCACTGGCAAACCTTGCTTATGAAGAAGACCTTTTCTTCAACTGTGGTCCTAGTTTGGATATTGCTATCAATAATGAGACAGGACCCGGTCGCTTGTGGGGAATGTTATCAGAGCATGCAATATATGGCAGGCGATGGTTAATATGGGTGATGCAAAGAGTAGTCGAGACCCATCTACCGTTGTTATCCTGGACCCATAGGCTAATTAGACAACATGTTATGCATACGCCTCTTGCTATATATGCAGGAGGGATGGGTCATAATCTTATGCATTTAGCTTAAGACTGCGAGCCCTATTTTTCCTCCATTGGAAAGGAGCATATTATTGTATATCTATACTATTTCGGGGAGGGATGTGTAGGTGCTATTCTGTTTGATCTTGTTAGGCTAAGAGGGCCGATCAGTTTTTGTAGTGAAATGCTTTATTTCATTAGGCCAAGAGGGCCAGTCGTCTGTTTAGTACGGGTGCGGTTAATGGTTTCTTGTTTTAGTCCTGTGCTAGACAGGTTTAAAGAAGAGCTTGGAAGGAGCCTATGTCATGCGAAGACTTCTCGTGGCCCTATCCAGGTGATATCTCTCCTTTACGAGTACCGTGTTTTTTATGCTATATGTGTCTGTGTACTTGTAGGGGATTTTCTTTTCTTGTTGGGGACCGGCGTCCAAGGCATGAAGTCCCAAGTTTAGGTTAGGTCTGTCTGAGGAAGGTTTGAGTAGTCGTCATTGCCTCCTCTAAATACATCTAACCCCTATAAAAATAGAAAAGAAATGAAATGAAAATTTATTAGCAGTTGCTCATCGCCTTGCGAAGGCCTGGTAGGTTCCTGGGGACGAGTCACAGACTCGGGGCCGATGCCTTATCTTCCTAGGGGCGGCGTCTCACTGGAAAAGAAGAAAGTAAGGAAGGTTGGAGCGAAAATAAAAGTGAGCGTCAGAAAAGGATTAAGTGTCGCCTCGCGAGGGCTTGGTAGGTTCTTGGGTACCGAGACAGGACCCGAGGCCGATGCCCTGTTCTCCTTGGGTCCCTATGCTCAGCTCCCTCCTTTTTACACGCCCGAGTATGGCGGAATAAAAACCTAAAAGAAGAAATGTGCTAAAAGAAAATACTTCTTGACTAGGCTATAGGAGTCCTTGCCTAGTAGGAGCTTTTGGGATGTGTTGTCCTTAGTTAGGTAGGTAGTTCAGACCACCACTTAGAACAACCTCTGTGATAGTTCTTTTTAGTTTGGCCGTGTTGGAGCAGTCGATTAGTGACTAGCTTCGGACCTTCTATCAGATTATTTCATGCCTTGGTTTTGTCAGAGGTAGGGTGAGCATTGTGATGTGTTTTAATATGTATCTATTTTGTATCAGCTTGATGCTTCCTTTGGTTGTTTTGTGTAGATCTATTGAGGGATTCGATGGGCTGAGTCGCCCTATCCCGTGGTCACCAATGAGAGCAGAGTTTTGAGCCCGGAATGTGCCTAAAATTTGCCAAAAAAATCTAAAATTTAGGGGAAAAATATTCGACATCGAAGGTGGCAGCTGCAGCTAGGACGATTTTAAGCACCAAGTGAAAGACAACTTTTAAAAGGCGCCCAAGCAACACTTGTGGATTTTTGATAATTTTTCCGACTGCCGTACAGGATGCCGGGAGCTGCTAGTCAGTGCAGGATGCCAAGACGGACGCGCAGGATTTTTCAGAGGTCAAATCAGAGCCCGGACGCGAAAGTTGCCAGAAATTGGCCAAATTTGAAAAGGTGGACAAAAATTAAGGCCAAGAGGGGGTGCCCTTTGGGAGGGGGCACCCCCCCCCCCCCCATTTTTTTCACGCAGGCGGCAACACGCCATCTCCATGAATGGTACAAATCGAAATGGAGCATCAAAGCAACCTATCCAACAGATCATGGCTGCCAAATTCTCCTTCTTCCCTGATCCTATTGCCGCCCTTCGCACGAGAAATGGCTGACTGAATAAAGAGATCAGAATCTAGTCTTTCTCTCTCCTCCCTCTCTCTCCTCTCTATGGGCTGTTCATGCGCACCATCTTGAAGGAGGAATCGGGAGGGAGATTGAAGGAAACGGTAATGGAGATTGATGGAGATGCTGAAGCTTGATGTGCAGCATTGGATTGAGAGCAATGGAGGCTCCGTCTGCTGGTCACACAGTCATTTAATGCGTCTCGGGTTTCGTAAAAATACGGTATGACCATTTTTATGAAAAAAATGAAGGGTTTTTTGTATTTTATGATGGTAATGCTATTCTTATTTGATGAAATTTTGTTTGAGTGCTGGTTGCATCATGATTAATTGCTGTGTATCAGAAAATTTTGATTTTGCAATGATTTACATGCGCTTTTTAATTCCCGTAAAACCCCAAATGTGATTTTTAAGCAGTAAAATGATAGTTTTGTCGTTTCGGGTGGGTGAAATGTGTTCCTATGGGGGGGAAAATGGACAATAAATTGATTGTTAGTACGCTGAAGTGATTGGAACAAGAAAAATAAAAAATAGCATATTTTATTGATAAATAAATCAAGAAAATGGGGAAAATAAGGGAAAAAATAGAAATACGCTTCACAAAAATAAGAAAAAATATAATGATTGTTTGTGGATGTATGGTAGTGGAAAAGCATGAGGTTTAGCCTCAGTTTGCCCTATCTCCTTGTCAAAGTTGGTGATTTATCGCTTTTCATACATCAAAACATGACAAAATGAACCTCTACACCTATGCAACGAAAGCAATACCTAAACGTAGGGGGTTGGGATGTTTGAATGGTGCGATTTGTGTGCTAATTGTTGCTCATTTACTGATGCATATCATGATATAGAGTTTGTTCTATTTTAATTAAGAGGATAGTAGCACGAGTGCTGTCTCGATGCTATCCTTACATCGCCGCAACGGGTTAGTGAATGAGCATTGGAAAGCCTAGTTATGCACAACACATTTCTGATTGAAAATTATGTTTGAGCACTTTAGGATCATCCACTTTGCATGTGCATGTCAACCATGGTATCAAAATACGAAGAACTAGATGCATAGCACCTGTTTTCGATTATGATGACCCATGCTTGAGTGTGGAAGGGCAACCTAAGCCGTAGGATAGATGTTCGTTTCTTGGGGGATTATTTGGTAAGGACACATGGTATCTCCTGGAATACTCTCAAAATGAAAGAGTGGAGTTTTTCGTTTGTTCTATATGTTGAGCAGCGCATCAAGGGGCCAATCCCTGCGATGTAGGAGAGTTACAGTGGGGCCACGGTGATTCCACCGAGAGGTTGCCTCCCATGTATGTGATTATCGTGGCATTTATTACCAATGTGTATGGGTTCTCCCTTTGTGGAGTTTATAAAAAGGGAAACGTTGGACTACAAAACTAAAATACGCATAGATTAGGCTTTAGGACAGTTCGTCATTTAGGAGCAGAAAGACGCTCCTAGCCCACGAGGCCGTGTGGGGGTGTTTGTCTGTTGTGAGCATGAGGTCCGGCTAGTGCCATAGCCAGTGCCGGCCCATTTGAGGTCCCATCAATACAACCAGCTCAGGTTTAGAAGCATTCACAACATTGAAGGGGTGGTGTCCAACAAGGAAGCCATTAGAAAGATTGTGGATCAGTGCAACCTCACAACATATATCCAAAAGTTCCCCGACCACACTAAGTGTGTGGAATACTTGAGGACATATGACCCTGATAAGGAGAGTGGGACAGTGTCCTTGGTAAGTAGGGAAGGAACCAAGCAGGTGCAGGTATTCAACAAGACCTTGGTGGAAAAGGCACTAGGATTGGAACCAAAGGTGGAGAAAAGGCACAAAAGAGAAGTTTATGCCATGCTGGAGATGAAGAAGAAAAGCATCTTAACAAACGATGGCATAAGTATCCAGGACATTCCTGATGCAAAAATCAGATTACAAGCAAAGGTGATCCACACCCTTTTCTCCACCCTAAGGTACAATTTTCTCATGCATAGGATCAGCATATCATGCTGGAGAGCATGGCAGCTCATTCATTGCATGAAGTAGATTAGAATGGCTATATTAGGAAACCCACAGACCAATCGGCCAAGACACTTGACCTTGGAAGTAGACCAGCGGGTCAAGAATCCCCAGCATCAAAAGGGAACTGACAGGAAGAAGCCCTCGACCAAGGCCACATTCATAGGGGATGGAGGAGTCTTGACTGCCCTTAAGGAAGAAAAAAGAGGAAGTGGACCTACTTAAAGCCAAGGCTAAGTCAAAAAGAGTTGTGGGACAAGAAGAGGAGCTGAGAAGGAAAGAAGATGAGGACCTGGCACAAGCTATGCACATGTCCATTGAACAAGAGTGCAAGTAGGAGGAACTAGCAACAATAAGCTCACCTAGGAAGGACATGCCAAGAACCAGTGCCCAAGTGGCAGAAGACTTGCCTCCACCCGTCCCTGAAGGAAAGGGAAAAGCCGCACTCTACCCGACCCCACCTACCCTCTTACCCACTACCCCAACAATCATAGCAATGCCAGGCAGCCTAGCCATAGTGGACGCCAACAACCTCATGGCATGGGTGCAGTTCTTAGTCAATAAGGCACATACCCGAATCCCACCTCTAGTGCAGGAACCCCAGCTACAGGAGTAAAAAGATCGGCTATTGCAGAAGCCGAATCTCAATAGGAACGACCCAAGCAACTAAAGGTAGATGCTATCACCACGGAGACACGCAGGCCACATACTAGGACAAGCATGTCGGGGAGCTCTACACTCAATTGGAAAGGGCAAAGGAGGAGAAGAGAGCGGCAGTAGCGACGCTAGAAATGGAAAGGGAAATGGCAAATGCCTCCCAGCTAGAAAAAACCTGCCAAGTAGCCTTGCAACACAAAGAAATCCATGTGTTGAAAGCAGAGCTAAGGGCCAAGGAAGACGACGAAGAACAATGGCAAAAAAGACTGGAGAAAGAGAACCAGGAGCTGGTCGCAATACAAAGGGAATACAAGCTCCTGGTTCTACAAAACAGGCGGAGCTCAAAGCACAGGTGAGAAAACTTCAAGAGGGCATGGAAGAGCTCATCGCGCTGGAAGCAGAGAGAGCACAAGAGCAGGAAGAATGGAAAATAGAGAGAGAAGAAGTAGAACATGGAACGCAATGACAAAAGGAAGAACAAGCAACACTAGAGGAGAAGATCGGGCGCCTAACAGAAGAAAAAGAGGACCTTGTACAAAAATGGAAAAGGCAGGAGCCGCTGATAGTGGCATTGTCACAAAGGTAAAGTGAGAGCTGGAAGAAATAAAAAAGAAGGTAAGGGAATGGGAAGCCAAGAGCGAGAAGCAAGTGAAGGATCTAGCGAGCCACTTGGCCCTTGCAGAGGGAGGCCAAAAATTAGCTGAAGGCAGGGCAGGTGCCATTCAAGCTAGCCTCGAAATCCAACAATGTGCCTTCCTCAGCAAAATCTTAGACGTCACACTCTCTAAGGAGGATGAGGCAATTGATGTGCTTAAAAGGAAACTAGAAATAGCCCGGAAGGCGATCAAAAAAGGGCTATGCTCCCAGGTCCAAGATATAAGCCTCGACCCAATCAGTGAAGATCAGCAAGAGAAATGGTTAGGAGCAGGCTTGACACCAAAGGAGATTGACGCCTTGGAACTTCAGGAACAACAACCCCAGGAGGCAGGGGTAGGGTCAAGCCATGAAGGAAAGCAACAAGATGAGGAGTGGATCCCACCACCCCCCTCACCACAACCAAAGCCCCCTCAAGAACAAGATGCCACAGCGGAAAGGAAGGCAAAAGAAAAAAAGAAGAGGCCTAAAATGTTAGATCAAGCATGCAAAAGAGCTCAAGCACAACCACTTGTAGTTCCACAGTCGCCCATCCCACTAGAAAGGGACTACTTACCCATGAACTAGAATATAGAGCTGTCAGTGTGGGAGCAGTGGGAAAATTGTCACCAACCCTTTGACTTCACCTTCCGATATCCAGTGGCTTTGAGCAAAGTACTATCCACCAAAGCAGTAACGGAGGTAATCACCATGGGAAAAATACTTGGTGAAAGATGGCTCACTGAAAGAAAGAAAAAACCAACAACTTGGGGGACATAGTCCCCAGATTACTAGGAAAACAAGGTTGAGGAGGTACCCCACATGGTGAAAGGCTACAAATCCCAACCTTAGTGGAGGAGAAGATTTTGGAACGGCAACATAGATGCATGGATGTCATTTCGTGGCTCCCTACCCTTCAAACGGAACGACCTAACCTATCTACCATATCCTTGAAGGGTGGGAGTAGATTTTGACCCGGACATCCATGGCCGATACGACTTCCCAAGGATCTACAATGTCAACACCACAAAATCGAAGGAGGCACTCGTCCTCTCAAAACAAGATCTATGGGACTCCACGGACCGTTTCCTAATGGAATTCTCCTCTTCCCCAAACCCCTCCTTTGTAACAACATGTAACTATATTAGATTACTTAGGACTCTCCTCAAGCAACCCCCCACACCGGTTGAGTACCATCTTTCGCCGCTCTTTTTGATATTAATGTGGGAATAGATGGGTGCGCCATGACTCGGCTAATGTTGCACATTGCTTTACTCCCATCGTTTTGCATGGCCCTTCTTGAGGACATGAACGACAGCCAATTTACCAAATGTAACCATCCATTATTATCCACCACACCTCTCCACGTTAGAATAGGCCAAAAAGGGTATATGCTAAGTAGGCACTTCCTTAACAAATCATTAAAGTCCCCAACTTTCCCATCCCATGCCCCACGAATCTAGAAAATGAATCTATCATCTTATTCTACTTCTCCAAATTCAAGAAACTGTTTATTTTTTTTAAAAAAAAAACAAAAAAAAAACACAAGGTGCACATCGATCACCGTCACTACACCTAGGGGTTCTCAAGTTAGGTGCGTCCTATGGCCCCAGTCAGCCGGCTCCTTTCCTAACCCGTAGCCTCATTTTGATCCCCCACTTCCCGCTTAGGGCACATCAAAGGCAGGACACACCCAAAGAGGTAACACTCGCATGTGGTTAGACATGTTGCCCTAAGCTCTATCCCACTAGTAGGCGCACAATGCACCTCCCAACAATGGCACACACCCATAGGTAATGCACCTTTCTTTTCTTTACAGGTACAATAGAAGGCCCCCCGCTAGTTTTAGTGACCCCATCATCCATACAATGTGCTCCCCATCTTATGAAACATCCTACCATGCCGACCCAACAAACCAAGGGGCAGACGCAACAACCCCAATTAAAAAGTGAACGAAGAAGCTCATTTTGAACAGTGCATAAGAAGGTCATAGCAGAGGGCCACGCGATGGATCCATCCAACATAATATTCAATTTCAACACCCGATCTGCCCACCAACCTCTCTCCACGACTAGGGCTTAGTCCAACCTCAAGGGCCTTTCAGGTCCATAAATGCCTCCAAGACAAGGGAACATCTCCAACTCAAGGGCCTCACAGTTCCATAAATCCCTCCAACACACCCTCCAACTCCACTTGTACACAAACTCAAAGAGCTACTTGACTACTCCAGCAACAGAGTCTGACTCATCCCTCAACAAGTGCTATGGGACTAGCACCCAACTAGGAGGGGGTAATGTTAACCCTCAAGCAAACAAGTGAACAAGATGGAAAATCGGAAAAATATAAAGCAAAAGATAGAGCCAAGACAAAAGCGGAAGGGAGAACGAAGGCACGCTAAGAAAAGTTGGGAAACACAAGAAGTGTGAAAAAGTCCTAAATCAAGGAGAGGTTCTCAAGAAAAGGCACAAGTCAACCTTTTGTAAAAGAGCGCAAGGCGCATTGTGATTTATTTTAAGAGCATCAAGCTCTCACCCGTGCAAATTGTAAAGGTAGATGGGCGGTAAGAAGGAAGTTAAGAAGATAGGAGGACAATGGGAAAAAGGGCCTAGACGGCGGGTCATGTAAAAAAGGGGATAAGGGGATGACCCCCCAAAAGGGATTTAGGGCTTTGTATATAAAGTTCAAAAAGTGAATGAGAGCTCATTCTTTGGTGTGTGGCAAAGTGGACTCTTCTTCTTCTCTCCTTCTCTTCTCTTGCTTGCTTGTGAGTGCTTGAGGGAGGGAGTATGAGGGAGTGAGGGAGTGAGCTTGTGAGAGTGAGGGATCTTGGAGGTGAAGCTCTCCACCTTCTCCTCTCTTCTTCTTCTCTTCTTTTCTCTTCTCTTCTCTCGCGCGTGGCTATAGAGGATGGAGCTTGGAGGAAGAGGATCGAGGATACTTGAGCTTACATCATGAATCGTGGAGCTATCGGAATGCTTGAGAGAGGAAGCAACTCAATCAGGCGTCAAGGTAATCTCATTACACTCGTAGAGAGAGATAGCGCATCGGCTATGTGAGAGGTGCCATTAGTGCTCACTTGAAACGTTTGAACAATAAGCGGTCCATGGGTCTTGGTGGTTGAGAGCTTGTGCTTGCCCCTACATTGGCATACAGCTTATGTGTTCTCATTGTCTCTAGGACAATGCGAAGATGTGGTTTATGATTTTCTTCCTCCTTAGAATAAGTTAGGACATCATCAAAGAATACAAGAACAAAATCATCGAGATGAGGTCTAAAAATGATTTGCATTAACATGTTGAAGGTAGCTAGAGCATTTGTCAACCCAAATGACATCACGATGAATTTGAAATGACCATATCTTGTGTTGAAGACAGTCTTTGGAATATCTTCATTCTTGACTATGATCTAATAATATCTTGACTGAAGATCGATCTTAGAAAATATCCTTGCTCCTTGTAGATGATCAAGAAACTCTTCTATCCTTGGGATTGGGTAATTATTCTTTTATGTTACATGGTTTAGCCCTCGGTAGTCAATACAAAGATGGAGAGTTCCATCTTTCTTCTTTTGGAATAATATTGGGGCTCCCCATTGTGGGAGCTTTCACTCAACCGCCAAGACCCACGGACCGCTTATTGTTCAAGCGTTCCAAGCGAGCTCTCATGGCTATCTCTCACCTAGCCGACACGCCGTCGATCCTATGAATGCAGTGAACTTACCTTGATGCTCGATCGAGTGCCCTCCTCTCTCTCACACTTAGGTAGCTCCACGATTCTTGTTGCTAGCTCAAGCATCCTCAAGCCTCCTCCTTCTCCAAGCCTCATCCTCCATAGCCGCGCGCGCAAGAGAAGAGAAGGAAGGAGAAGTGGAGAAGGGGGGAGGAGATGGTGGAGAGCTTCACCCTCTTGATTCCTCACTCTCTCACGTGCTCACTCCCTCACACTCTCACACTCCCTCTCTCAAGAGCACACACAAGCAAGAAGAAGGAGAGAAGAAGAGAGGAAGGAGAAGACTAGTTTTGCCACACCAAAGAATGAGCTCTTCATTCACTTTTCAACTCTTTATACAAAACCCTACTTCCCTTTTGGGCGGTCATTCCCTTTTTCCCTTTTTTACATGGCCGGTCATAGCCCAGGCCCTGTTTCCCATTGTTCTTTTCTCTTCCTTGCTTTCTTTTCACTACCCTTTTATCTTTACAAATAGCACGGGTGAGAGCCCGGAACTCTTTTACAAGATTTTAGAGTGCGCTTTTTATGCGCCTTTCCCTTTTTATGGTTGCCTTGGTCTTTGACGGTTGTCCTTGCGCTTTTTGGGCTTTTCTCCTTCTTTTCCTTCCGTCGGGCTACCTTCTTTTTGCCTTTGCCCTACGTCTTCTCTGCCTTCTTTCACTCTTGTCGTGTTTGAGGTTAACATTGCCCCCCCTCCTAGATGAGTGCCAGTCCCATGGCACTTACTGGCGGAGGGAGCAAGTGGTGGTAGGCACTGAGGACTTCGGGGGGACCGGGGCTTGGGGTTTGCAGTGGCGACTGGGTATGCGGGGGTTGGTTGGGGATGTCGCGTTGGTTGCGTTTGCCAGCTCGTTGGATGCCGGGTGGGCAATTAGCATGGGAGGTTGATGAAGAATGCATGCCACTTGGGTTGTGGTTGTTGATACCTGCAATTGAAAAACCTGTCAGGTGTTCGCTCCCTAGGGGGGGTGCTAGTCTCTGTATTGTGCACACGACTTAGTTTGGGAGACAGGTCGAACTCTGAGCAAGCTGAGAGTGTTGTCCTGCACTTGAGGACCCAAACTGTGAATTAGTTCTGTGTAGGTATTATATGAGTGTCGTGCGTGTGCATACTTAATTATTACGTAGTTAGGAGACTGGGCGACGGGGGCCGCGTGGAGCAGGAGGGTGGTAATGGGGAGATAAAGTACACCTTCTTTTTTTTTCTTTTTTTTTTTGCCATGGTTACATGGGAGCAGCAATACAAGGGATAATGGGAGTTCTACCCCTCATCATCCGAATTATGGGGGAGTGTGGGTGGAGGCCGGGGGGCCTTGTTGAGGAACTTCCGGCTTAGCAAGTAGCCTTTAGTATGGAGGCGGGTTTTAAGGGTGGTGGTGGAGAGAAAGGGGCGATTGCACTGTGTGAACTTGATGTCATTCATGTCCTCCAGTAGTGCGACACAAAAGGATGGCAAAAGGGCAGCGCGCATCATGAAACGAGTCATGGTGGTGCTATCTATGGTGTTGGGATCAAAATAAAGGGGTAGAAGATGGCGTTCTTGGGGTGCAGGTTCCTGGTGTACTAGTATTCTAATTAATCTGAGGTAGTTACAGGTGGTGATGAAGGCTAGGTCAGGACAAGAAGAGAATTCAGTAAGGAATTTATTTATGGAGCTGTACAAATCGGGTAGGGTGAAGAGAAGGGCGCTCCTATGGGAAGTGGAGTTGACATTGTAAATAATGGAAAAGTCAAACCTGCCGTGGATGGACGGGTTAAAATCCACTCCTACCCTTCGAGGAAACGGCATAAAGGTGGGGTCGTTCCTTTCCGAAGGGAGGGTGTTGCAAAACGCCATCCACGCCTCCAGGTTGACATCAAAAATGCGCTGCCTCCAGGTAGGTTGGGAACTATATCCTTCCACGGTGCGGGGTACCTGGAGGACTTTGTCCTGCCAAAATTCGCGGTCCTTGGTCCCCCAAGCAGTTGGGTGGGCCTCACGCTCTTCGAACCATCTAGCCTTGAGCCGGGCCCCCATGGCGATGACATCCTCCACCAATTGAATGGGCAGCACCCTATTCAGAGCGGTGGGCAACTCGAACCGTAGGTCGAAGGGGACCCGGCTATACTCCTGCTGCTCCCAGATGATCATCTCAGCACGGTACTCAGCGGGTGAGTCTTGGGTGCGCAGCGGAAACGGGACGGGGGCTGTTTCAGGGCAGGTCTGGCCTTGAGTTTTCTTCTTGCCTTTTCCACTAGTTCCTTCCTTCGAGTGGTGTGGGCCGCTCTTCGTTCGGCGGGTGCGTCACGGGGTGGCACTTCGGTTTGTTGGGGTTGAGGGGGTGGCGGGGCATATTCCTCGTCCTGAGGCCCTAATTCAAGCTCGTGCTCACCCCCTTCCGCTTGCTCCTCCTCCTGTGTTTTTTCTTCAGTGAACCCCAGATCATCCATTTCCTGTGTTGTGATTCCTGCTTGTGCCAGACATTTCCTTTGTTTCTCCAGGCTCTACGGAGAGCCTCCCAGTTGCAGTGGTACGTGCAGGCCTGCCGTAAGGGCCTTGCGCGAAGTGGTTAGCTTTCTCTACAACTGATCATTGGTCTCTCCTATTTCTGAGTGGGTGGTGTGGAGTAGCGTGTTGATGAAAGTGTGTTGCTGAGCCATCATAGCAAGTTGAGCTGACTCTGCTTGGTTTTCAGCCATCACTTTGTCGCCCTCAGCCTTGGCCAGCCGGCGCGCTAGGTCTCGCACTCTCTGCTCGTTGTGAATTGCCCACTCCTTTGCCCGCTTCTCCATGTCCTCCAGGCTCTCTCCTTGTCGGAGGGTCATTGCCCTGAGCTGCTGTTGTTGGGCTTCGAGCTCCTGGTGCAAACGGGACTGCTCTCGTTGTTGTTCTGCAATCTGCTCGTTGAGTTGGTCCCACGTCGCCTGTAACCGGCGCACCTGTTCTGCCCGCAATTGATCCAGCTCTGCAACGTCTTCTCTGATTTTTTCAAGTTGGCTCTGTGCTTCCAAGCTAGTTGCAGATAGCTGGTCATTTCTGCGCTGAAGGTGGGCATTTGTCTCCCTTTCCCTGGTGAGACGCTCCATCAGAATTTTCCTTCGTCCTTCCCAAGTAGCATCGCGCTCCTTCAGGGTTTTCAGCTCCTCCACCTCCTTGGTGCTGGCTTCCTCCTTAAGCGCAGCAATTTCTTTTTGATATTCTGTTATTTGTCTTACTCTGTCTAGTTGGAGGACAGCTTGCGATTCGCGCTCCGCTGCCAGCTCTTCCACCGCCACCCGCCTTTCCTGCCTGGCTGTTTGCAACTGCGCGAGCAACTCCTTTACATAGTCATCATAGTGGCCTGCTAGGGGTGGAGAGTGGGGCCTGATCGTAGTAGTGGCAGTCTCCTCCACCTTTTGTCTTTTCTTGTCTGGCCCCTGCTCTAGCTCGGTCGTCGCTGCCCTTTTGGCCCTTGAGACTGGGGTGGCCTTGGCTGCTTCCCTTGCCAATTCTCGTTCCACTAAGAATTGTAGCCAGGTAACTATATTGCTTTCATCTACCTTTGCGGTGTGCACTAGGGTGGCCGTGTCAGGGGGCGTCACCTTAAGGGGAGTGGCTTGTGCGGCTGGTGCGAGGGAAGGGGAGGCGGGTCTGATCGGTTCTTTTCCCTTCCCTTCTGTAGAAGGCGGCGGCACGGGTTCCGGTGCTCCAGTGCTGGGGCCGGGCGCTTCAGATTTGGATTGGTATGCCCTGCCCGCTCCCTCTATTTCTTTCCTACGCTGTTCCTCGATGGAGCGACGCGTTGCCAGCTCCAATTCTTCTTCTTCTCTCCTCCTCAGCTCTTCCTCAGCTCTTTTTCTTCTTTCCTCTTCTTCTCTCACCGACTCTCTTCGGGCCCATTCGAGCTCCTCCTGCTCTTTCCTCCTTCGCTCCTGCTCTCTCTTTCCATGCAGGGCTTTGGTTCGTTGCTCCGCTTCCCTTTCTGGTGCCGCCTGGCGCTCTTCCTCCTTGTCGGTGTCCGTCTCTGTTTCATTCGACTGTTCGTCCGGCCGGGGCTGAGACTGCGACGGCGATTCGCCTCCTTTTCCGCCGCCTCCCTGTTTGTCCTCTTCAGCACGTCCTTGCCCTATTGCCTCGTGGAGGATTGCAGTGAGGACACCTCCAAACCCTACGGTGGAGGCCTTGGAGGACGAGGCCTTGCGGGTCGATCGAGGCGAGAGGGATTCTCCTGCCCCGGCCCTTCTTGCTGTTGCCAGGGCCTTTGCTGAGGCCTCGATCGTCCTTCTCACGAAGCCATTGAGGTTTACCTCATCCAGTGCCTGAGCCGCGATGCTTTCGAGTAAAGGTACATTTATCTTGGACATGATGCTATTGTACCGTTGACTCGAAAATAGGGCATGCATCATTTTTGCCTACAGCTGGATCTCTGGATCAGGGATGTCTGCCAAGTTGACTCCGTCGTTGGTGTGGACTTTCACCTTGTCCATTCCCAACATGGCATAGACGTCCCTTTTCGGCTTCTTCTCCACCTTATTCGGAAGTTCCAGAGCTCGTTCTACCAGTTCCGGGGTTAGCTCAACCTGCACCTGTTTGGTGGCTCCTGCGTCCCGTACTGTGATGGTGCCTCTGTTTTTGTTGAAGGTGAGTAGGAACTCTGCGCACAGGGCATAGTCTATTCTCCGGCCTACTGCTTCCAGGTACCGTTGCAAGTGGCATTGCTCCATGATCCGTCGCACTACTAGCTCCTCAATAATTACATCCTCCAAATTGAATATATGGCGGAACTTCAGCTGATTGAATGCTCTGGTTTCCATCGTGAGGCCGTACCGCGCCTGTTCCTCCTCCGAAAAAGGGAGTTTGCCCACTTTGTCTTGGCCTGCCATAGTCACTACCTGTACATCCAGTCAACTCGCTCCTTAGTATTTTGGCAACCAATTTGTGGGACAACCATAACAGATTTCATCATTTATAATCATGATTTGATTTATTTTTATTTTTATTTTTAATTATTAATTATTATTATTATTATTATTTCAACTTCTATCACATGTTCCTGCATGGCATTTTAATTTGGAGCTTTTTCATGCGTGGTTCACTTTTTTAACTTTCATGCTTGGTTTGCTTTTTAGATTTACTGATTTACTGCCCCACTATTTCTTGCCCTTTCCCTGGAGGAAAAGAAAAATCCGTCCCAGGATTGGGTTGTGGGCTGCAGGTGGTCAGGATGTTTTAAGGAGGAGCCAATCGTAGAAGTTGGGGTTATATTCGAGGTGTGCAGTGTGTTCCAAGTCACAGGGTCGGATGCCTACGTGGGTGATGTATGTGAGGACATCGGTAAGGAAATCTCCGGAGTTGGTCCGACTTGCGATGTGGAGCTCTTCTTCGGTCAGGATACGATCGAGATAGGGGTGTCCTAAGATATGATCGTCCATGGTTCGACCTCGAAGAGTGGTTAACACTCGATACGAGGTGGGCGCGACGTATGTGGGATCATACTCGGCCGTCTTGATGGCTCGGCGTTGTTCGCCGTTGGTCATTGTGCGGCATCCTTCTGTTGCCCACTTTAATCGAAGAGTGTACCATTGCTTCAAGAAGGGAGATTCAGTGTCCGCGAGGTGGGACAACCTTGTTGTTTCTTGGTTGGTGAGGCTGGACACCGTGCGCGGGTCAAACGATGGGATGAGGCGTTGCCTAATGGCTTGCTCTTCGGAGACCTCGCGAGCGAGTAGCTCAGTGGCAGAGCGTGAAGCTTGTGCGAAGGCGAATTCGAAAGTCTCCCAAGAGCAAGGCATAGTGCGTACGTCCGTTGCAAGGGGTTCTGCTAACAGTCCCAAGTCTAGGCAGTCATAGCTAAGGGCCAGTGCCACAAAAGTGGCGTCAAGTTGTTTGATGCAGTCCACAACGTCAATCCCTGTGTCCTCGGCGAGGTCCGCGGCCAGCGTTAGGAATGACTTCCGTTCATAGGAAGGCTTAAGGCCGTCGGGTGGTTGAGGTTTGTTGGGGCTAGAGGTTCGGTCGGCACAGAGCTGCCAGTGGGGGCCTGTTTGAGTCAGCGGCTCGACCAACGGTTGAAGGGACGAGTCGAGGTTGGTCTGAGGGACCGTGCTAGGGCAGTCTGCAGGGCTGCTGGGTTGCGGGCCAGGGTGGTTGGGTGAGACCGCCGACAGTAGTGGCCGGTGCTTGGGCCGTTGGGCGTGTATGACGCCTGTGGAATGACTATCA
Organism: Lygodium microphyllum; assembly: GCF_053477565.2. NCBI lineage: Eukaryota > Viridiplantae > Streptophyta > Polypodiopsida > Schizaeales > Lygodiaceae > Lygodium > Lygodium microphyllum. Next base: position 70,154,549 of record NC_141141.1, read on the forward strand.
AGGGACTCGGATGATTGGGATGGATTGCGCGGTTCGTGGTCTTGAAGTGTCCGAGGACCGGACTTTGCGATTGACGTAGGAGCAGGACCTGTGTCAGTGGGGACCTTGGGGATCCACAGCAAGGCATTCCCTTCATAGTAGCCTTGTGCATGCAGCAGGGTTTTAGGGACCCATATTTTCTTGACCACGCGGCGCTTGTGATGATGGAATTTTGGTCTTCTAGGTTTAGGTTTGTAGGTGTTTCGCGGATCCGCACGTCTAGTTGTAGACTGATCCCGCGGCTTTTTCGGCACCCAGTGCAAGCGAGTCTGTTGGGGTTTTGCCTTAGGTTTGGCGGGTTGCGGTGCATGGGGATCTGGGGGTAGTAGATATGTACGGCCTTCTTTCTTGGTCCTTTGTGCAACTATTTCTAATGGTGGTTCGTTGAGCAAGGTTGGGGTTACGAGGCGCTGGTTGAAAGTCATGGTAATTGTCACATTTCCGATTGTTAGGTGGATGCGTTGTAACTCATAATCAACATTGCAGTGGGTCTGCTTTTTAAAAGTTCGCCCGAGCAGTGACTCTGCGCCTGCCTCCCTGGCATCGGGTAGGACATAGAACAACATGGGGATAGTTTCAGTCTCGATAGAAACTGCAACCCTGCACGTGCCAAGGAGAGGGTAGGATTGGACCCCATATGGGTTCAATCTGGCTGTTGTGGGGTGAAGTGTTGGAGCGCCCAGTTGTTAAATGCTCATGTGTTAAGATGTTAAAATCCACCCCCTCGTCGATCAGGGCGTTGATGGAGCACATTTGCTTGGCCGTGATCGTGATGCGGAGGTAGGCGGGTTCGACAAGCTCGTCCTCATCTTCTTCGATTTCTGTAAGTGTGGCTACTCGTATTTTAACGAGCAGTTCCACCATTGGTTGTTCATGCAGTGGGTGCGTGGGCGGATAATACTTTTTGATTCGACTGCCGTTAAAGAAGCCGATGCCCTCTCCATCCAGGGTTTCCAGCTCGACATTACCAGTACGACTGATTGCGCGGACCTTAAAGGGCCCAAGACCTCTGAATTTCATCTTCTATTTGTGTCCTTTAACTGAATAGAGGAGTACTAGGTCGCCCTGCTCAAACTCTCGTTGCTTGACGTGCTTGTCAAACCAGGTTTTGCGTCTAGCTTTCTCACAAATAAGCGCATGGGTGGCTAGCAGACGTACCTTCTATAGGCGTTCTAGCTCGACTAAGCATTGCGTCCATGCCTCCCTCCCTTCCCATCGTTCTTGTAGTGCTATCCGCAGGCTGGGGACAAAGAATTCTAGGGGGAGAATAGCTTCAGTCCCATAGGTTAGCCTGAAAGGCGTTTGTCCGACGGCCGTCTTATAAGTTGTTCGGTAGGCCCACAGGGCCGCCATCAACTTGTTATCCCAGTCACTTCGCGAGGTTGAGACAACTTTGGTCAGGACTGTGATGAGAATTTTGTTGGTTGACTCAGCCTGGCCGTTAGCCTGAGGGTAGTATGGTGAGGATTTGCGATGGATGATGAGGAATGTGGATAGAAGATGGGCTATCACTTCGTTGATGAAGTGCGTTCCCTGGTCGCTGACCAATTCGATGGGGCACCCAAAACGTGAGATCACTTGTTCCCATAAAAACTTGGCAGTTGTCCTAGCGTCGTTTTTCCGCGTGGCTCTCGCCTCCACCCATTTGGTGAGGTAGTCGGTGGCTACCACTATATATCTAGCCTGTGAATATTGTGCCGCAGGGCTGATGGGTCCTATGAAGTCAATACCCCACTTTTCGAAAGGTTGGCGAGCGATGACCGGGGTTAACTCCATCTGATCTTTACGGATTGGGACCCCGTTCGTTGGCACGCATCCCAGTGTTTGACAAATTGTGAGGCATCCCGGAAGAGCGTGGGCCACCATAGCTGGGACTGCAACGCCTTTCGAGCTGTCGTATCCCCGCTAAAGTGTCCTCCTGCAATGCCGCTGTGTGCCTCTGAGAGCACATCGTGCATCTCATACTCACATATGCATCTACGTAGCAGACCATCTTGCCCCAGCCTATAGAGCTGGCCTGCAATCAACTGATAAGGCTGGATTTTCAGGATTAATCGCCTAAGTCGTGCCCGTTCCACTGGTCGTTCGGGCAGCCCATGCTCGAGTACTTGGACTATGTCGTCCGCCCAATATGGTGTCAGATCGGCCCTGAATAGGTCTTTTTTGCTGGACATGCGGAATAAGTGGCTGTCTGGTAAATCGTCCACTATGCCTTGTCCAGCAGCTTCTCCTGTGGGTATTCGGGACAGATGGTCAGCCATATAGTATTGTTTTCCCTTCCGTACTACCACTGAGAAGTCGAACTCTAGGAGCAGGAGAAGCCATCGTGCTATACGCCCGGTAGCGCAAGGTTTGTTGACTAGGTAGAGCAGGGCTTGATGGTCGACAAAGAAGGTGAAGGGGGTGGCAAGCAGGTAATGGCGGAACTTCTTCACGGCAAACACCATAGCTAATCCTTCCCTTTCCATTGTTGAATAGTTCATCTCTGTTTCAGTGAGCTGCCTACTTGCAAAACTTACTAGGTAATCTAAGTTATGCTCACCTGGTTGGCACAGCACCGCCCCCACGGCGAACTTAGAAGCGTCATGTGTACGTGGAATGGCATGGTCCAATCTGGGGGTCATAGGATAAGTGCTGTCGTTAGGGCTTTTTTCAGTTCCTTGTAGGCTCGCTGGCAGGCCTCGGTCCACTCGAAGGCAACTAGCAGTTTGCACAATGGCCTAGCGATCAGCGCGTAGTTTAGTACAAACCGCCTGTAGTATCCTGTGTGACCTAAGAAGCATTGAACCCCCCTATAATTGCTTGGGGGTGGGAGGTCCACGATAACCTTGACCTTTGAGAAGTCCGTGGCAATGCCGTTCTTGGACACCACGTGTCCCAGGATGCAACCGTGCTTTACCCAAAATTGACATTTCAGGGGGTTGAGGGAGAGACGGTATAAACGGCACCGTTCAAAGACCGCGCGGAGTTTTTCGAGATGCTGGTTCCAAGCTGAATGGACACACAGGTCATCGACGAAGACCTCCAACTCCTTGCGAAGCATATCCTTGAATATGGTGCACATGAGGCGCTGAAAGGTGGCGGGGGCATTGGTTAGCCCGAATGGCATGACTACATAGGCAAAGACACCCCACTCAGTGGCGAAGGCGGTCTTGTGCCTATCTGCAGGGTGCACTTGCACCTGATTGTATCCCGAGAAGCCATCCAGGAAACTGTAGGCTTCCTCACCTGCCACCCTCTCCAGCATATGCTCAGTGTATGGTAAGAGGTAGTTGTCTCTCTTTGTCGCTGCGTTTACTTTCTTATAATTGACGCACACTCGAATCTTGCCATTTTTCTTCATCACAATGACTATGGGTGATACCCAGTCCGTGTGCTCAATTTCGTAAATGAACCCAGCTCGCATTAACTTGTCAATTTCCTCCTTGACAGCATGGGCGTGCTTGGGATTCATGGGGTATGGTCGCTGCTTGACCGGCATTGCATCCGTCGTCATGGGTATGTTGTGAGTCACAACACTCGGGTCCACCCCTCGTAGCTCATCTAGGGACCAAGCAAACACATCCCGGTACTCCCGCAAAAGAGTGATGAGGTTGGATTCCTCCTCCGTGGTCAGGTCCTCGGCAATGAACACCGGTCGGGGTGTTTCCCGTTCTAGGGCAAGGTTTATCTCCTTGACCTTGGCTGGCCCTTCGATGGGTTCACGGATTTGCCCTTGGCGTTTGGCGCTTAGCAGAACCACCACCCTATCCCCTTTTTTGAATTTCGAAAAGCGCTTAGGGAGGTCCCGCGACTTTCGTTGTTCTTCTGATCGCACGCCGTTGGAGCGCTCTGTTTTATTCTGTCGGAGTCGTCGGCGCCTTAGGTGGATGGGCAGATCTCCCCTGGTGCGTCTGGCCGTGGGTGGCCTGGGGATTTTCAGGTCATCCTCCGAAGTAACTTCAGATTCAGAGTCGAATTCCTCATTTTCACTAGGGGAGGTGGTCTCTCCTAGCGGCCTCAGTTCGAAGGGCGACTCGGTTCTAAGCAGGGCTGCCGCTCTTGGTTGGGTCAGGCCGGCCTGCTTAAAATCCACAGCCCCCATTTGTTCCAACCACGCACGATCGTATTTCGCACACATGACCCCTTGGTCCATCCAAATGGCCGGCCTCGGCTGTGGTTTTGCATCCGCTCGGATTTGTTCAATCTCTCGCCCTTCGGTATCATATTCTACCGTGCCCATCTCACCCTCACTTTCTTTATCGAAGGGTTGGCAATCTTTGTATTCGTCGCTGGAATCTGCCTCGCTGGACTGCGCATCGATCTCTAGGGCCTGTTTTGCCTCATTTTGTTGGTCGGAGACCAATGCCCAGTTGTATCTGAGATTTAGTTCGTGCACTCTAGTCCACTTCCATTCGGGTTGTTCCAAGAGGTCTTGGAGCGGCTTGAGATTGGCGGCTGCGTTGAGCTCCAGTCGGTTCGCTAGGTGTCCCAGTATCCCTTGAAGTTGTCTCCTATTGGTTGGCACTTGGAAGGCCACAGGTTTAGGTCCGTCATGGAGGCTTGCTGCCCTCATGTAGACAGGCGCGGGCTGTGTTTCTCTTGGCTTGCCAACTGTTTGGACAGCCTGCTCGTACGTTTCTGATCTGAGAATGGCAAATCAAGCGTAGCGAGAACGTGCATCCAATCCCGCTCGTCCTCCGGGCAAGGGATATACCTCGTCAAGGACCCGTGGGATTCCTTGTTCTGGTCGGTTCCTTTGAGTAGAGTGGAGATGGTATCTAGGTCGACTGGTGAGGTCTTCCAAGTGTCCATCTCTATTCTCACAGCGTCAGCTCGGTTGCCCAAGAAGATCAGGTTGTTACCCCAGTCTTCGATAACTCTGGCATTGCGCATCCAGGGTCGACCCAATAAGATGTCATAGTCTACTCCCTTCATGACGATGAAGTCGACAAAGAACTTGATTCCTGCAATCTTCACTGGCCAATTCTTCAAGACCCCGAATGGTCTCACTCGCATGCCATTTGCTAGTGTGACGTTAAATCGGGCAGTTTCGACGGGTGGGTTTCCCCACTTCTGTAGCACTGCATGGTTGAGCACACTGACCCCTGCGCCTGTGTCCACGATCCCCCTTCTCGTTGTGTCCCCTAGGGCTAGGACAGGCAGGACTGCATGCATTTCTGAGCCCTCCCAGAAGGCGTTGATGTGCAAGGACTTAGGGCTTGAGTGTAGCGTCAAGCTTGGCAAATGCGTTTCCGCATCCTGGTCTTGAGCATTTCCTGGCGCTTCCTCGTGCGGTCTGTCAATCCACCGCTTGAGATCCTGCCACAGGGTCGAGTGCTGCCTGATCAGCTCTCCCAGCTCAACCGTTACTGGGGTGGTTACTAATGTGGTTAGGAGATTGCTAAACCCCTGTCCTAGTCTATGTTCAGACTGTCCGGGCCAACGGCCAGGGCTGTCCTGTGGTTCTGTTACGTCTAGGCCTGGCCTTGCCCTTGTCGGTACTACTTGTGGCGTAGCTGCCTCGTCAGACTTAGGGTGGGGTAGCGATGATGGTGCACTCATGCTGGAGAGGTCCTCAATCTCATCCTCCGTGATAGGCTCGACGTCCTTGAGGTGCTGTTGAGCCTCCCTCACCCATTCCTTTACCTTTTCTATGGCTTCCAATTGCCGCCTGGGGTGTGGGTATTCCCCCACCTTAGCACTCTCCGGTTGCGCAGTTCTAGGGGCTGAAGTTTCTACCTCTGCGTCTGAGACCTTCTTGCCGGGGGGCAAGGTCGTGATGCTGTCGGTTTTTAGTGCGACCTTAGCCTCTGACCTCTTCTTTTTCTGCCTACGGCTTTTCTTTCCTACAGAGACAGCGTCGAGATTGCTAGGTCCTGGCAGAGAGACGCCAGCCTACCTCGTTTGTGCTCGGGTCATCACTCGTAGAGGGATAGGTGTGGCCTCCCCATCGGGGTTTTCAACCCCAAACAGTCCCAGCGGGACGGACGGCAAATTGGCCGTCCCAGAAGGCGGCTTCCGCTTTGGGCAATCTATAAAAAGATGAGTGATTCCGCACTCCGCACACCTTTGGTCGGCTTTGTCCCTATTTTGCTGCTCTCTTTCTGGGCACCTTGACGAGACGTGGCCGGGATGCCCACATGTCCAACAAGTGACTGGATCCGGTGCCTGCCCTCCCAGGCCTCTACCCCATCCTCGTCCTAGTGCCATCACCGGTACTGGTCGATAATCCATGAGGATTGCATTGCCCTCATCGTCGTGCGAGACATACGGGTACATGTAGGTTTCTTCGTCACTAGGCTCCTCTACGTAATGCACAGGAGCATCACTTGCCGGGTGGGTCACATAGGGACTAGGCGGCCTAGGGATACCGGTAGGGTTTATGTCCAGCCTAAGGACCGCTGGCTTCGCATCATTAGGTGCTGGTAGGGCAAGAGGAGCTCCCCTTCCGTAGAATGGTTGTGGCCTGTTAGCCGGATAGAGCTGGCCGTAGGGCTGCGTGTACGGCAGTCGTCGTGGTAATTTGCAGTGTGCGGCATCATGGCCGAACCTTCCGCAGTTGGTGCAGGGTCTCGACCTAGGGTCCTGACATTCTACTGGCAGGTGGTTTCCTCCGCAGTACACGCACTGGGTATGCTGACGCGCAGGTCGCCTTAACATGTCCTGTATTTTGGCCAGTTCTGTCTTCACCTCGGCCAAGCCATGGTCTGCCTCGACGGACTTCCCCTTATCGTGGGATGACGTGTTGGGTCGTTCGCTAGAGATTGGAGTTCGTTCTAAACTCCGTGGGTTGAGTTCTTCCGGGTTCGAGCTCCTGGAGCTCCGCTCCCTCAGCTGGTCATCGACCCTAATGGCCTCCTCGAAAACTCTAGCCACCACGTCCCTATGCAAGCTCGAGTTGCCCACTAGTGCTTTATACAATTCTTCATCCCGAATCCCGCTGATGAACACAGTTGACACCGCCCTGTCGGTCGGTCTTTCGCCCAAGGGGATTCTCTTAAGGAGACTTCTAACGTGGGTGACGTAGTCGCGGATGCCCTCCTTCTCCTTCTGCTTGACGTTCATCAGACGCACTAGCAGGTTGTCAGAGTATCCGGGTTCGGCAAATCTCTTAACGAAGAGATCCTTGAGGTTATTGAAATTGGCCCGTTCTACATTATCTAGACTTGTATACCACGTCCTACCCTTATCGCTTAAGCAAAGTCCTAACGCTTGCGAACGCTGGGTTTGGTCATTGAGGCCATTGGCTTCGCAGACCTGCTCGAACTGCTCGACAAAGCTGTACGGGTCGTCCGGTGGTTGGTACTTGTCGAGTTGCTTAGCGACAATAGGTATTTTGGCCTGGCTCTTTGAGCCCTGGGTTGCCCCTAGTCCTGCAAGTAGCGAGTTGCTAGCGCAGCAGCATTTTGCTCCGTCGCGGTGTTATCGAACAGCCGTTTCATGAGGAGCTCGCCTAGCGTCAGGTCTCCCTCGAGTGCTCTCTCCTGGTCTGTTCGGTTTCGGCCAGCCAAGTTCATTACTCGCTGCACCTCATGCAGCTCCATGCTTTGCCTTAGGCTCCTGGCTTGTTGGTCCCTATTATAGTCTGCTATGCCCTGCAATGCCTTGCGGGCTAGCCTCCTCTCCTCCTCTAGGTCTGCAATAATTGCCTCCGCTGTCCTGCCGTGGTGTTCGTACCGGGCGTGCGCATCGTAACTGCTCACCATTTGTTGTATGGCTTCCAGAAACGTGCTAACATCTAGCTCCCCTGCAAACCGATGATCTGGAACTCCCTCTGTCATGGTGAAATCCTCACTCCTGGTTGTCCGTCCACTCCTTGTCGTTGTTGCTCCTTGCTTGATCCTACCCTGCGCTCTGTGAGTCTGTCACGCTTGGGTTTTCTCCTAGTGGTGGGTTTTTTTTTTTCGGCAATTTATCTGAGTGAGTTCTTTTTTAATTTTTGAATGCAGCGCTCAACTTAGGGCCACTCGTAATTGTGTTATCCTTGTGCACTCGTGCTCAAACAGGCTTTCGACTTTCCTAAGTGTTCTTCAAGTGCGGAAATTCGATCAAGTGTTGTGAGTGCTCTCCCTGTGTCTTGCCCACTCCTGTTCGTTTTGGGCCTAACAGGCTTTACTACTCTCTTCCTGGCCACCTCATGGATCGCAGGGCCCCATGCTGCTTCCTGTTGCGCACGTGGGAGGTGGACCACCGGGGGAGTGCCCCAGTGTGCTCCTAAATGGGTCAGGTTTTGTTCTGGGTTGAATCTGGAAATCGGACGTTCGATTTACCAGTGGTCCGATTGTGAGGATCGGACCAGGTATGTCAGGGAGAAGTGGGGGTCTTAGGGTCCGCGTGTCCGATTCTCAAGAATCGGACGGGCGGGTGTGCGAGGAATCGGTCCGATTCTAGGAGGTCCGATTCTAGGAGGTCCGATTGGTGACGTGTATAACTCCGTCCGATCGGACCGGTGGGTCCGAGTCGGGGCGTCCGAGTGGTCCGAGCGGTTGAGTCGGACGAGTTGGTCCGAGCGTCCATTTTTAACAAAAGGGATTGGTCGGTCTGAGTACCACGTGGCACGTCCGATCGGACCAGTTAGTCCGAGTTAGTGATTGAGTGGGAGGTCCGATCGGACGATTGTCCGAGTGTCCGATTCTGGGAATCGGACACTGGGCCGGCCGTCCGATTCCGCCGGTCCGATGGGTCGCGCACACCGACTTGCTCGATTTTCACTAGGTGTATTATCCTATTGGTCGTGCGATTACCCCGCGACAGAGTTGGAGTGGGGTGGACAAGATCGATTACCTGAAGTCGCCGAATGCAATGTCCTCCTAGCTCCAGTCGATCGGACAGCTACCCAGCTCGCTCACTCTCTCCCTCTCTGTCTCTTTTGCTCTCTGTTGGTTGAAAATGGGGTCCTCCTGCCCCCCCCAGGGTTTTATACTCTGCTAGTTCTGCCCTACACCCTCCAGGTTCTGTCCCTTGTGTTCCTTATGCTGTTACCTTGCATCTACTCCATTTTTTCCCTTTGTTCCTGTGATCTCTCCCTTGTTTCACAGCAGCAGCCCTCTGCCTCTTCGTGTGTAATTTCCTACTGCTAATCTATCCTAAACACATCCTGAATCGAAAACAAAAAACTGAACCAATTTCTCCATGTTGTCCAGTCATTATTAACCAGATTGTTCAAAAACACTTACCTGTTCTGAAGATCAAAAACACCAGACTTCCTACCTATCTCAAGCTCCGTTTCAGGGTGAATGCCCTACTTCGGTGCTCGATATGGGGCACGCGAGTGCTCGAGCTTGAATCCGTCGGTCCCGGCAAACGGAACCAAAATGTGGGAGCTTTCACTCAACCGCCAAGACCCACGGACCGCTTATTGTTCAAGCGTTCCAAGCGAGCTCTCATGGCTATCTCTCACCTAGCCGACACGCCGTCGATCCTATGAATGCAGTGAACTTACCTTGATGCTCAATCGAGTGCCCTCCTCTCTCTCACACTTAGGTAGCTCCACGATTCTTGATGCTAGCTCAAGCATCCTCAAGCCTCCTCCTTCTCCAAGCCTCATCCTCCATAGCCGCGCGCGCAAGAGAAGAGAAGGAAGGAGAAGTGGAGAAGGGGGGAGGAGATGGTGGAGAGCTTTACCCTCTTGATTCCTCACTCTCTCACGTGCTCACACTCTCACACTCCCTCTCTCAAGAGCACACACAAGCAAGAAGAAGGAGAGAAGAAGAGAGGAAGGAGAAGACTAGTTTTGCCACACCAAAGAATGAGCTCTTCATTCACTTTTCAACTCTTTATACAAAACCCTACTTCCCTTTTGGGCGGTCATTCCCTTTTTTCCTTTTTTACATGGCCGGTCATAGCCCAGGCCCTGTTTCCCATTGTTCTTTTCTCTTCCTTGCTTTCTTTTCACTACCCTTTTATCTTTACAAATAGCACGGGTGAGAGCCCGGCACTCTTTTACAAGATTTTAGAGTGCGCTTTTTATGCGCCTTTCCCTTTTTATGGTTGCCTTGGTCTTTGACGGTTGTCCTTGCGCTTTTTGGGCTTTTCTCCTTCTTTTCCTTCCGTCGGGCTACCTTCTTTTCGCCTTTGCCCTGCGTCTTCTCTGCCTTCTTTCGCTCTTGTCGTGTTTGAGGTTAACACCCATGGTGAACTACTTGGCCAAATATACCCTTGTTCTACCAGTTTTTTGAGTTTCTCTTTTAGTTTGATGGCTTCAGGAATAGACATTTTGTAAGGTCTTTTTGCAAACTGGAGTGGCTCCTGGAACAAGTTTGATCTCATGATCAACTTCTCTTTCCGGAGGTAACTCAGTTACCTCTTCAAAAAATATGTTGGTGTACTCTTTTTCCCTATTTCACCTTGTGTAGTTGCTATTTCAATGTTCAAATCCTAAAATTTGACTTGATCTTTTTCACAATGGATATGAGAATCATTGGAAATCAACCAATCCATTCCCAGTAAACATTCATAAGCTCCTAAGTTCATTACTCCTGAACCTCATACTTGAAAGGTTTTCTCCTAGGTAAAACTCTACCTTGGCAGTTTGCTATGTAGAAAGTACTTCCTTTCCATTTGCTAATTCCACAAGCAGTTTTGATGCATTTACTGTATCTATTCCTAACTTCTTAGCACACTTGGGTGAAATAAATGAGTGTGTACTTCCACAATCAATCAAAACTTTGAATGGTTTACCTCGATGACTAGCTAGTGTCTATATTACCAACTATTGACAATTTGAACCTTTCCTGTGGAATGCAGCATGAACAGTTGCTCTTTCAATAACTTCTTCCATAGTAGGGTCTTCCTCCCTATTATTCTCTTTTAGGGTAATATTTGACGTTCTTCCTCTTGCCATAGCTACATAACCACGGCCTTGGGTAGCTCTGCCTTGACCTCAAAATCGGCCTTGGCAATGGTTTCCACCAAGCTTTGAAAAATCTCTTCTTAAATGTCCTAGCTCATTATAGTGAAAGAACCTAAGACTATCCCTATTTCCCTAGGTGTAGGAACAAAATTTCCAACTACATTGGATTTTTCCCTTTTTCTTCTAACCTTTGCTTGACCTTTGAATCCTCCTTTGTTCTAGTTATTGTAACTCCAAAACTTATTATTGTTAGGCTTTGATTGTACTTTCCGCACAATAGGAGTAGCTCAAATCAAAGTATCTTGGAGGTCTATTGCGCGCATTGATTTCAAACGAGTATTCAGATGATAATTTAGCCCATTGTAGAACTTGGACACTTAAACAGTATCCACGTGGGGTGCATACTTAAGAAGTGAAACAAACTTGGAGTAATATGCTTCCAAGGTCAGTCCCATTTGCTTCAAATTAAAGAACTCATTAATCTTTTGGGTGTGATAAGCTGGAGGAAAATATCTTCCTCTTATAGATTCTTTCAGCAAATCCCAAGTAATGGTATTTTTAGGGACACCTTGATCTCGGCACCACTGCTTCCACCAGAGTTGCAAGCTTCGCCAATTAATTTTAGCTTAGCTATCATGGCCTGGTTGGCTAGGACAATTCCAGCAGGCAGTAAAATAATCTTCCATGGATTCGATCCAAATTTTTGCATCGACTTTTACATTCTTATCTTTCCCATCAAATTCTAGAGGATCTCCAAGAAAAATGGCTTGGTAGGATCGGGGTGGACTAGGATTGGGACAATTGTGAAAGTGGTATTCAAGGTCTAGAAGGCCTTCTTGGCTTCTAGGGTCCATGAGAACTTTGAGTTCCCTATGAGTCTGGTGAGTGGTGTGACTATCTTTGAGTAATCCTTGATAAATATCCTATAGAAGTTCGCAAAGCCAAGGAAACATTGGACATCGCGCACACATGTGGGTGTCTGCCAAAATCAAGAATAGTCTCGATCTGCTTGGGGTCCATGAAGATTCCTCTCTAGGAGACATTGTATCTCAAGGATTACACTTCTATCTAATGGAAAAAACACTTCTCAAGCTTTATATATAGTCTTTTTTCTCTGAGCTTTCCAAAACTAATTGTACATGGTGCTCATGCTCCTTTGGATCTTTTGAGAATATCTAGATATCATCCAAGTATATGATTACAAAATCATCTAGATTCTCTCGGAAGATATCATTCATCATATGTTGAAACACTGCACGAGCATTAGTGAGACCAAATGGCATAACAACTTACTCGAAGTGACCATATCTCCCCCATATCTTGTGCGGAAGGCTATCTTCCATTCATCTCCTTTTCTGATCCGTACAAGATTGTAAGCCCCTCATAGATCAATCTTTGTGAAGATCTTGGCTTTTCCAAGGCATTCCAAGAGCTTTGGTATCAACAACAAAGGGTATCAATTCTTGAGTATTATCTTATTTTCTCCATAATCCACACATATTTGAATTGACCCTGTCTTTCTTCTTCACGAACAGAATTGGGGCTCCAACAGGAGTTCTATAGAACAATCATATGGTCTGTTTTCAAGCATAGTAGATATGCATTATTTTTTCCAAAGACATATTGGAGTTCTTAATACTAGATTGGTAGCTTGATTGACTCATTCTTACTAGATTCTTGAGCTGGTATATGATATATCATATAGGTTGGTTCCTACCTTACTATATACATAAAGGCTTTGGCTCCTAGATATACTAACTTTCCCTAACTTTCACAACATGTAATCTTTTGCTTAACTTGATCAATTGTTCGGTTGTGTTTCTTTAGCCAAGGCATCCCAAGGATGATTTGATTTGTGGGACTAGATATGAAACTAAAGCATACACGAGATTTATGATTGCCAAGAGTTACCATGAGTGGACAGGTCTCCTTGGTAATATCTCCAAATGCTAGAGCTCTTCCATCCACAACTTCATTTGTTGTAGGATTGGTCTTTTGGAGTACTAGAATCTGGAATCTATTCACAAACCATCATCAATGAAACATGCATAGGCCCCGAAGTCAACGAGGGCTTTGAGGGAAATAGTCTTTCTTGGAAAGATTGTTTGGGTTGTGACAAGGAAAGTTTCCATGGGTATGGCTAGGATCAAGAGGCCCTTTTTTTTATCAAGGTCCGCTTGTGCAGTCTCATTTATAACTTGTTGAGAAACACGAATCTAAAGCTATGCTAGCTATGGTGGATGGAGGTTATACACATAAAACATGATTGAGATAAAGGATTGTAACTCAAATGAATTAGGTTCCAAGATAGATTAACTTGGACTCATAAACACAATCTTGAGTGTCACAAAATGATGGCACCTTTTTTTTTTGAAAATAGAACCAAGTACATGCTTATATAGCTTTTGGATGGTTCCACTCTTCCTCAGTGTGCTTATGGGATTTAGGGCATCTCTCATACAAAGCCACTTATGGGCAAGTCTCTCTCAAGCCTCTATGGGCATACATTCATTTGATTTCTCAACACCCCCCCTCAAATGATGAGTCTCTACCCTTTGCTGGCTTTTGCCCCCCCTGCATGTGAACATGGACCAGAAGACTAGCTCTTTGGCTGCCTAGTCAAGTTAAGACTTGAAACTTTACATCTTGGTAAGAGTTTTTCTAGATCCACTAAGGGAAACACAATCCTTTATGGGAAAAAGGAGATCCACTAAGGGAGATATAAAATAAAGATCCACTAATGGAAAGTCCTTTGTCATCAATAGCAGCAACAAATTTTTCATCTTCTTTTTTATGGTTGTATTCTTCTTGATTTCTTGCTCTGATCTTTGATTTTTTTTTGTATTCTTTGTTGGTCTTCATGGTGTTCTTTTTGTTGTCCTTGGTATTCTTTGTCTTCATGTTTTTGTTCTTCATTCTCTTTGTGGATGCTTTTTCTTGTGCTCCAGTCTTCTTGATGTAATCCCTTGTTCAATGAGTTTAAGATAGATACAAATGGGTACATTTCCTTGGCTTGGCATACCCTTCCTAACATACATAAGTTGAGCATAGATCTTGGGATACCTAGGATTTTGGCCTTTGACTCATCACCATGTTTTGGGCATGCAAGGTGAATCCATTTTTCTTTAGATTGCTCTTGGGCTTGCTGGAATTCATGACTTGGTAGTACATCGAGTATAGGGCAAATAAGTCATCTCCCTTTTAAAGGCAAGGGAAATGCTTGTTAGGTATTTTAGGAGAGATGTGGTAGCTGCTTAGGAAGGTAGCTCAGTTCCTGCACGGTGAGTGGGGAGCAGTAGGGGACGACGGGGCTTCGTGGCCACCAATTCTATCCATGATGTTGCACGACACAAAGTCCTTGATGATGCACAAGCCTTCATGCAGCTTGTTGTGGAGCTTGGCCATGCAGTTTTCCCGTCTCACTCCACACCCCTCGCCCTCATTCACAAGCCTTGCTGGGCTCTTGCTTCTCATCTCTGCTTCCGCCATTGATCTCTGCTTTCTGCTGCAGGGCTACATAAAAAGGGCAAAGATGGCGTAATCCAAAAGATGCACCCTAGAATTTGCCATTCCCTTCTCTCGGACTTGCTTTCTTTGGAGGCTTCTAGACTCTCGCCACCTGTTCTAGGGATATGCGTTAATAAAAGGTCAATTGCTTAACACGTGCTCTGCGCTACTCCTCCCGCTTGCGCAGGTGATCATTGCACTTTGCGCTAGATTTTCCTGCCAAGACTTTTCTATCAGCGCTCACACAAGAAGAAGAGGCATATTCTGAGTAACAAGAACAGAACTTTCAAGTGCAGAATTGAAGCTGATCAAGACCTCCCCTCCACCTGTTCCAGGGATATGCTTTACTAAAAGGTCAATTGATTAACACTAGTGCTCTGCGCTACTCCTCCCACTTGCGCAGGTGATCATTGCACTTTGCGCTAGATTTTCCTGCCAAGACTTTGCTATCAGCGCTCACACAAGAAGAAGAGGCATATTCTGAGTAACAAGAATAGAACTTTCAAGTGCAGAATTGAAGCTAATCAAGACCTTCCCTTTTCTAACTCTAATGCAGAACCAAATCTTCTTCATTCACACCTCTTTGATATAGAGGTAGACTCCTTTCTTTTAAGCCAAGCAGACCTTGGGCTTTAGGCCAGTGGCCTTCAATTTCTCTCAATAGAAAGCCTCTCTCTTTCTCTCTCCTACATCACCAAGCTTATTCTACTCCTTCTAAGCTAAACCACTATCATTACTGTGAGGACAAAAAAAAAGAGGCAGTAGAAGTAGAAGAGAGAATGGGTGTGGCTAGACATAGCTCACCATGGCTTTGATACCATGTTGAGAAACACGGATCTAAAGCTATGCTAGCTATGGCAGACGGAGGTTATGATGCCAGGAGGCATAATCCGGTGGATTCCGTGACGTTTTACGGTGGATTTCGTAAACATGTCAGGAGGCATATTCCACGGTGGATTCCGTGCCACGATGGATTCCCTGAGGTTTTACGGTAGATTCCGTAAACTTAGATGACCGGGGCTCATATACAAAGTGGATTCTTTGTGCGAGGAGTTGATGGGGACGCCTGTCATTTTCGGGCGTTTCATTAATTTAGTGTGTACATGGGTGATTCCATAGCGGGTGATTCCGCAAAATGCATATTAAATTAATAAACCGCACTCGTAATAAATTAAGGTTAGGATTTATTTCTAACCAGTTGATTTATTTATGTAGCTGAAGACTGTTAGGTATTCACTTTTGTCGGTTTAATTATATTATTTTACTAACGATTGTGAACACTTCAGTCTAGCGAGTATTCGACCTTTGGATTATATTTTGATAGGCGCCACGCCTAGCACCACGCCTATATTTTGTTATGTCTATTGAGGCATTGATTATTGATTATTATTTTGTATGCGCCTATGCGCATGGATATGTTATTTCTATTTGGACATTGAGATTGGGCATGCCAGATTCCATGGACACCGTCCATTAGCTTTATTTCCTATTTTTGTAGAAAGCAAACCCAAAAGCTAAAAGCTTGTCATATTTTTGTAAATTGGGCTATTATTGAGCATGAAGATGGAAATATACATAAAATACATGCTTTGTGAAGCGCTCACACAAGGCATGGGGGGAGATTGAACCCAATTGGTCTCTTGCTTCTTGTCGTTCATGCTTTTACATTGTTTTTTGTGCAAAAAGGTAGAGTTCATTGTTCTTGGGGACCTTCCGGGATTCACTACGTGAGCATACAGCGACCGATCTGCGCACCAGCAAGAGGCATATTCCACGGTGGATTCCGTGAGGTTTTACGGTGGATTCCGTAAACATGCCAGGAGACATATTCCACGGTGGATTCCGTGCCACGGTGGATTCCGTGCCACGGTGGATTCCGTGAGGTTTTACGGTGGATTCCGTAAACTTAGATGACCGGGGCTCATACACAAAGTGGATTCTTTGTGCGAGGAGTTGATGGGGACGCTTGTCCTTTTCGGGCGTTTCATTAATTTAGTGTGTACATGGGTGATTCCATAGCGGGTGATTCCGCAAAATGCATATTAAATTAATAAACCGCACTCGTAATAAATTAAGGTTAGGATTTATTTCTAACCAGTTGATTTATTTATGTAGCTGAAGACTGTTAGGTATTCACTTTTGTCGGTTTAATTGTATTATTTTACTAACGATTGTGAATGCTTCAGTTGATGTGTAGAGATAGCAGCAGTGGCGAAGGAAAGCATTGGAGTCTAGCGAGTATTCGACCTTTGGATTATATTTTGATAGGCGACACGCCTAGCGTCACGCCTATATTTTGTTATGTCTATTGAGGCATTGATTATTGATTATTATTTTGTATGCGCCTATGCGCATGGATATGTTATTTCTATTTGGACATTGAGATTGGGCATGCCAGATTCCATGGGCACCGTCCATTAGCTTTATTTCCTATTTTTGTAGAAAGCAAACTCAAAAGCTAAAAGCTTGTCATATTTTTGTAAATTGGGCTATTATTGAGCATGAAGATGAAAATATACATAAAATACATGCTTTGTGAAGCGCTCACACAAGGCATGGGGGGAGATTGAACCCAATTGGTCTCTTGCTTCTTGTCGTTCATGCTTTTACATTGTTTTTTGTGCAAAAAGGTAGAGTTCATTGTTCTTGGGGACCTTCCGGGATTCACTACGTGAGCATACAGCGATCGATCTGCGCACCAGCAGGAGGCATATTCTACGGTGGATTCCGTGCCACGGTGGATTCCGTGAGGTTTTATGGTGGATTCCGTAAACATGCCAGGAGACATATTCCACGGTGGATTCCGTGCCACGGTGGATTCCGTGAGGTTTTACGGTAGATTCCGTAAACTTAGATGACCGGGGCTCATACACAAAGTGGATTCTTTGTGCGAGGAGTTGATGGGGACGCCTGTCCTTTTCGGGCGTTTCATTAATTTAGTGTGTACATGGATGATTCCATAGCGGGTGATTCTGCAAAATGCATATTAAATTAATAAACGTTTATGAGTTTAGAGTGCGCACTCGTAATAAATTAAGGTTAGGATTTATTTCTAACCAGTTGATTTATTTATGTAGCTGAAGACTGTTAGGTATTCACTGTTGTCGGTTTAATTGTATTATTTTACTAACGATTGTAAATGCTTCAGTTGATGTGTAGAGATAGCAGCAGTGGCGGAGGAAAGCATTGGAGTCTAGCGAGTATTCGACCTTTGGATTATATTTTGATAGGCGCCACACCTATATTTTGTTATGTCTATTGAGGCATTGATTATTGATTATTATTTTGTATGTGCCTATGCGCACGGATATGTTATTTCTATTTGGACATTGAGATTGGGCGTGCCAGATTCCATGGGCACCGTCCATTAGCTTTATTTCCTATTTTTGTAGAAAGCAAACTCAAAAGTTAAAAGCTTGTCATATTTTTGTAAATTGGGCTATTATTGAGCATGAAGATGGAAATATACATAAAATACATGCTTTGTGAAGCGCTCACACAAGGCATGGGGGGAGATTGAACCCAATTGGTCTCTTGCTTCTTGTCCTTCATGCTTTTACATTGTTTTTTGTGCAAAAAGGTAGAGTTCATTGTTCTTGGGAACCTTCCGGGATTCACTACGTGAGCATACAGCGACCGATCTGCGCACCAGGTTATACACTAAAACATGACTGAGATAAAGGATTGTAACTCAAGTGAATTAAGTTCCAAGATAGATTAACTTGGACTCATAAACACAATCTTGAGTGTCACAAAATGATGGTATCTTTTTTTTTTTAAATAGAGCCAAGTACATGCTTACATAGCTTTTGGATGGTTCCACTCTTCCTCACTGTGCTTATGGTATTTAGGACATCTCTTCCTAGCACATACATCATTGTTTATCTTTCATACAAAGCCACTTATGGGCAAGTCTCTCTCGAGCCTCTATGGACATGCATTCATTTGTTTTCTCAACATAACTGGACATCCTCGTTTTCCTGCCTGAGGAGGTTACAGTAACTCTTAAGGTTCTTGCCCTCTCATTGGAAAATTTAGGGTGATGTGTCTAGGGTTTTCACAATATAGCCATAGATTATTATCTCTTCATCTTTGCTTTTCTTGTGGTTTCGAATTTGATATTATCTATTTGCATCGGTTCAAACTTGGTTTCTTCTCTTATTAGGTCTTTGATTGGGGTTGGGTCCCATTAGCAAGGCCTCAATTCTTCTTGCTTTTCTTGCTTCCTCTCAAACAATCCATTATCACACTGGATGGCTTGCATGATATAATCATTGAGTATTTTTGCCTCAAGCATAGTGAGCATGAGATCCTTGATGTCATCTCGAAGGCCCCATCTGAATTGGCTGATAAAATACTCTTCATGCCAAGTGAGATCATAAATTAATTTCCTAAATTCAAATGCATAAGCAGATACAAGGTAGTTACCTTATCGTAGCTTTCAAAGTTTTGTTTCTACTACTCAAGCAGTGTCTACATCTCTAAATGTGGAAGTGAGCTCGCAAAGAAATGCCTCATAGTTATGAAGTACTGGCATTTTCTTTCCCAAGATTAGAACAAGCCATGATAAGCTTGACCACAAAGCAAAGTCCCAATGAATCCCACCTTGAAAGCATCATTTGGATATTTATTCAGTTACATGCGGATATAGAGCGTTTGTTGCAGGAATCCCCTGAACTTTGAATGGTTTCCATTAAACTTCTCTAGCATGCTAATCTTGAATTCTCTTGTTGGGGGTTGATAAACATGCAGAATCATCTGATCACTTTCGGTTTCCAAGTCTTGGATCTAGTCTTGCATCTCATAGGGCCTAGATGTATAGAGTGTTCTATTTGAAGTTGTGCTTGTCATTCATTCAAGTCTTGAATTTTTTGTTGGAGCTTCTGAAAGGGGGCTAGGACTCTTTCAAGGGTTGCCTCCATGGTGCTCAATAAGGCTAGAAAGTAGTCTTGCCAAACTATTATGGGAGAGCTAGACTATGCTCGAGAGACTAGACTAGATGCAAGATTTGTTACAAGAATTGTGACTACAAGATAATCCCACATAGGGGCACAAGGTACAATGATAACTTAACAAGATACAAAAAATCCCACAATTCGGGACCAAAGAATCCCACAACTCGGGACCATAGGTATGGATATAGGATATAAGAATTACAAGATCTCCCTTGATGAGAATGAATAAGATACAAGAGAGTACTAGACAAGATCTCGTACTACAAGATTACAAGGTGACAAGGCAACTGGAGTATAATAAAAGACAAGACTAGACTAGATACCATGACTAGACAAGAACTAGAACTAGAACTCGATGTTACTTACTTGGAGGTTGACTCCTTGAGCTCCCAAGACTGGATTGGCAAGATTGAGGAGACTTATTGGCGAGCCCCTCCTTTTATAGATGTTGGAGGGCAACTAAAGATATTCTAGAATGTTCCATGATGACATCATTGATGATGCAAGCAATGACATGGCATATCTTTTAGAAGGTTCTATGATGATATGGAAAGGGTGGGTTCACATGGTTGGCTTGAGGATGTCCTATTAAGAGTGCATTTGCATGGGCTATTGATTCATATGGCATGAGCTAGAATTAATCTATATAACTTGATCATGGCATGTCCGTGACAATGAGATACTCGATGATTGAAGCTTAAGTAAAACCATCAGTGCTTCCATTGCTTGAGAAGAATCTTGAAGTAAAGGGAGTGAGTCATGAAGTGAAAGCATGGAGCGGAAGCAGGAGCTATGGTGGAAGGAGAAAGAGCAAAAGAGAGAGAGAGAGAGAGAGAGAGAGAGAGAGAGAGAGAGAGAGAGAGGGAAGATGTGAGAACTCCAATAGTCACAATGTGTGACTGCCCAACTTTCCTTTATTCAAATGTCACTGAAAGAATAAAGAATGAAGTGACAGTGATGGGCACCCACCACCTGCTGCAAGATACAAGTGTGCGGGTAACTAATAAATGGTGTGGGTATTGTCAATGTAACTAATATACGAGCGGCTAGGCACAAGCGCCTTTACCCCCAACAACCTCCCACTCAAAGGATAATGTGCCTCTATTGAGGAGAGAACAAGAAAAAAGTGATAAAGTATAAGTGTACATAGAGTACAATAGGATAAGAAAAGATATCATCTCATCAACGCCCGCCATCAACTTCCTAAGAAGGAAAATTGAGAGACTTTTCATGAGCAAATCTGCAAGATTTTGATTAATTGAGATCTTAACAAGCTCAATGGACTTGTTCTCAATTACCTATCTAATAAAGTGGTAACATACCTCAATGTGATTCATCTTTACATGGAAGACCATATTTTTGGCCAATTGAATAGCACTTATAGAATTCAAATGCAGTGTAGAGACCAAATCAGTAATGCCAAGATATGCCACTAGACGGCCTAAGCAGAGAGCCTCCTTGCAGGCCTTAGTGGCTGTAACATACTTTACCTCTATAATAGATAGGTTTGTACATTTTTACACCCTGGACATCCAAGAAATAACACCTCTAGAAAAGATGAAGACATAGACAGAGGTGGACTTCCTACTGTTTGCATGTCTTACATAATTGAAGTCAGTGTATCCCATGACTCATATATCCTAGCCACCATAGCAGATGCACATAGCTGATGTGCCCTTCAAGTACTCATGATACCTTTGATAACATCACAATTCCATCTGCGAGGTGTAGCTATATAGCATGCCATAACTCCCATTGCAAATGTTATATCATGATGAGTGGCTTTTATGGTATACATCAAATTGCCCACTATGGATGCATAAGCAGCCAATAGGCTTAGCATCCTATAGTTGAAACCGCTTAAGGATCTTCTAGATGTACTCCTTATATGAGACAAGTAAAGGAGCCCCTTAGAGAGATCACGTATAATGTGCATCCCAAGGATATGTGAGGCATATCCCATGGCCTTCATCTCAAAGCTTTGTTTGAGTTTATCTTTTAAGACATCTAGCTCTTCATGAGCACTCCCAGCAATCAACATATCATCCACATAGAGTACCAAAATCGTAAGGCTGCCATCATGAGCCTTCTTCATGTATAAACACAAATCCATATCAATATAGGAATATCCGTGTGAACGCATAAAAGTATCAAACTTGCAGTATCATTCCCTAGGTGCCTACTTAAGGCCATAAAGGCTCTTTCTCGATCTGCACACTAGGTGTTATCTGCCAAGATTTGCAAATCCCTTAGGTTGCTCCATGTAAATCTCATTATGCAAGTCCCCATGAAAAAAAGTCGTATTGACATCCATTTGATAAAGATCCAAGTTAAGCTAAGCAACCAAAGTGAGTACCAAGTGTAGGGTAGTAATCTTGACAACATGAGAAAAGAGTTCATCAAAGCCCACACCATGCTTCCACTTGAAATCCTTAGCAACCAATCTATTCTTGTATACCATCTTGGGGTGTCCAAGGGTACTTTTTAGCTTGTACACCCACATGTCAAAGCATGCTTTTGACTAGGAAAAGAAATCAAATCCCACGTATGATTTTTCTATAGTAAGTCACACTCTGATTGCATAGCCCTCTCCCAAGAGTGACTATCACCTCTGTGCATGGCCTTATCATAAGTAAGAGACTCACCAACATTTGTCACCATAACATAATCTATAGAGGGTGCAAACAACCTAGGCTATTGTCTATCTCTAGTAGTTCATCTCAAAACTGATTGTGGGGCATGTACATCTTGTGGAGCATCACAGGAGCTTGGGCCATTGGAGCATGAGTTGCTACTCACTCGCTATCTAGCTAGTTGTACATTAGTAGGAGGATCCACTTGAAATATCACCCTTCATACCTCAATGACATGCGCAAGCTACTTATGCATTTTCTCCTCATGGAAAACAACATCATGGCTACGGATAACCTTCCAAGCCTGTGGATCTAATAGGCGATAGCTCATCTCACTTGCATGGAAAACAACATCATGGCTATGGATAACCTTCCAATCCTGTGGATCTAATAGGAGATAGCTCATCTCACTTGCATTCCCATAACCAAGAAAGATGCATTTCATAGACTTAGGATCCAGCTTGTCGAGCTTGTCCCACAAGGCAAAAAGCCTCACAACCAAAGACATGCAAATGAGCATATGATGGAGATTTGTCATACCATAGCTCCTCTACAACTTGATAGTCGAGAGTAGTACATGGGGACCGATTAATCAAGTGTACGGTGGTAGTTATTGCCTCAACCCAAAAATATCATGATAAGCGTACTTGGCTAACCATACTACTGAATCACTCTTGAATTGTCCTATAAATACACTCAACCATGCCATTCTGGGATGGGGTGTAAAGAGCAATCAACTGACACTTAATACCTCTCTCGTCACAAAACTAGTCAAAGGCTTTATAGATATACTCACCCCCATTATCTGACCTTAGGCATTTTAGCCTCTTATACCTAGACTAGCTCTCAATGAGAGCAAGTAAAATGTAGCTAAGACTTATGATTTCTACTTAATAGGGTATGCCAAGTCCTTATGTGTATAGTCATCAATGAAGGTAACAAAATACTTCACACCACCAAATGACTTGCAGAGCGTGGGACTACATAGATCTAAATGAACAAGAGCCAAAGGCTTACCCATGTGTGTCATACCAAAATTTTTATCTGTATTACGTGTCTACGTGTCATATAAACAATGATCCCAAGACTCAAAACACTTATAGTCAAGGAACGAAAGATATTGCAAATGGGTAAGTATTTTCATTCCTTTCAAAGATATGTGCCCAAGCCGATGATGCCAAAGAGACACATGCGAAACTACATCCACTGCTAAAAAACATGGTCAGTTGACCCAGATACAAGCAACGGGTAGAGAGTATTGGACTTAGCACTACATGCAATGACAAGATTCCCAAAGGTAATCTTCATGAGTAATCACCAAAAGAGATCACATTACTTGCATCATCCAAAGGCTCCTTATGAGAGCCGATACATGGCGTATATCATAAAGAGTAAAATGTTTCTTGAACCAAACTGCAACTGAACATCACCAATACCAACTATCTCTAATCCTAGGTCATTACCCAAATGGATAGATCTAGTCATACTGCGATAGGAGTGAAACCACTCTCTATGAGGGGTCACATGAAAGGAAGCCCTTGAATCTATCAACCAACACTAAGTATATCCTAATGAAGCATCAATCAGCTGTGAAGTATCAAGTGAAGAAGCTGCAAGTATGAAAACATCATTAGAATCCATCCATACAATATTAATCTCTTTAATATTAATGCTAAACTTGCTAGGGACAATGCTACAAGCATCATTCTTGTCGTGCACTTTACTCTTTCCCTTTTCCTTGTGCTTATCCTCGCATATTTTATGGCATTGTGGTTGAATATAACCTACTTTCCCACAGTAATGACAAGTTAATAAGGACTTATGGCCATAGGAATTATTGTGAGATTGTCCTCATGATGACTGAGAATGAGATTGCTAAGAGTCTCTCCCATGATGGTCATTACCATTCCTACCATTATGGCCTCTGACAGTCAAAGCATGAGAGGTGTAGAAAGCATCGACGTTCTTTCTATCAACCTCTTCATTCAAGAGTGCACCCTCTATATCCTACAACTTAAACCCATCAGTAGGTATATTTACATACATAGCAGTATGAAATGTATCCCATGATTCAATCATGTAATCAAGAGGAATAAGGGAGGGATATTATCCTTGAATTCAATCCCTTGTGAAGATGAGAATAGAATGAAACTCAATTAAGCGGGCTAACATGGAAGTGCCCTCCTTCATGAAAGTTTCATGAGTTGCTTCAACCAATACATTTAGGAAGTAGGGCACTTCTTGTCATAGACATTGCGAATCTTATCCCATAATGCACATTGCCCATCAGAGACAACATTATAGAAAACTTGCTTAGAGAGTGACAAAATGATCGTGGACTTATGTAGCTCATCCAATTCAGCCCAATCATCTGCATCAATATTCTTAGGCTTGACACCCTCATGTTTCAAAGGCTTAATCTATATTTTTTGTACTAAAACTTGCCAAACTTGGGCCTTCCAATAGCTGTAGTTGGTGCCATCCAATCTATCAATATTAAATATAGCACTATTATGAGAAGCACCATCCATATTTTTTGCACTAAAACTTGCCAAACTTGGGCCTTCCAATAGCTGTAGTTGGTGCCATCCAACCTATCAATATTAAATATAGCACTATCATGAGAAGCACCATCCATAATGGGACCAAGAAACTACACAAAAGGGCAAATCAAGCTACTATAATAACCTGCAAAAATCAGCCCCAAAATCACAACCAAATCAAGCTGAAAAACAAGGGTTACTGTCAAAGTAATGAGCTATCCCCAAACTAGAGGCAAGAAACTATCATATCCAAGTGACTACCCTCAAATAGAATGCATAGAACTAAAATGGCAGGTTGTTGTAATAAATTGCAGCAATATTCAAACAATCAGCTGTGAGAAACCAAGAAAAGAAAAGCCAAGAACAACTAGCACCAAAGTTTGTCACAACTGTAATGTGTCAGTAACCATACATGCAAGGGGCATAGACGTCATGCACAAGGTAGGTCTCAAGGTAAATGAAGAGAACTACTAGATGCATAACCCACTGAGCAAGGCTCACAACATAACCCATAAGCATATAAGTACCATTGACAATACTCTGACAAACATAAGTGCCAAGTCCAAGACAAAATATCAAATCAACCCACAGTAGGGTAACTACATCCAATGAGTATTAAGAGAGCATGTACATGTCATAATGAGTCCCACGGTCTCACTGTAATAAGCTCAAGCTTAACTACATAGACCAAATGCTTTGAAGCACATCCAACTGTCTAGTAGCAACTCCCACACTAGAACAAAAGCCAAATACTAGATGAGCAAGCAAAGCTCAAAATCTCAAGTGAGTGGCATCCATACATCCAAGATTCATGTAGCAGGCATCAGGAGTAGCAAACCCAATATAGTTGGCAAAGCTCTTATGATAACATCCAAGGAGATAAATCATAGCTAATGTCAAGTGTCCAAGCTCCAAGATAGCCCAAGTGCACGTCAAATGCGAAGCTCAATGTGCGTCATAACACAACCAAGCATGTAGCATCCATATCAGAATACATCTAACAAATGACTCATGTATCTTCCAATGATGAGAGGCATGAAGTGTCTCAAATGAATGCTTACTATGAGAAATGACAATCAGAATCAATGAGACCAAGCTTCAATCTCGGCCCAAGAGCATTCTAGGAAGCATAGCCAAGTATGTGGCATCAACCATAGATATTAGTGTAGGTAGCATGTCAATTAGTCAGTAAGCATCAATGAGTGATAGGTATGAAGTTTCTCTGATAAAATAACATTTATCCTTGCTTATTAAAGTAATGAAAACCTCTATAAAACTAAGCAAACGAGTGCTCAAATCAGTTCAATAGCATTCCAAGACATTAACATAGCATCCACAAGTGATCTGGCATCATATAGACATCTCAAGAAGCATAAGTGACCTCCAAACAATGAGGGAAGTGCTATCCAAAATTGTATTATAGTAAACTGTCATAAATTGTGATCCAACGGTTGAACCCAATAGCTTCAATTAATGCTTGAACTCATACAAAGGTGTTGGGTATGATATCAATTGATTGCCCAAGGCTAGGAGCAATGTCAAAAGCTAGAGATGAGGTGGGATGAATCAAATCTTATTAGGAAGGGGTACCCTAGTCAGCCCAAATTGTACTTGCTATCCTAGGCCTACTGCTGGTTGTGCTGATGCCAATGGGACACAAGGGGAGCTCAATGAAGCTCTGGAAATGCCTAGACAAGCTTAGAAGCAAGTGAACCATAATTCATACCACTTCAAGCTAAGCCATGGCTGCCATGAAAACTATGAACTGTAGGTATTCTCCACAAACGAAAGCAAGGGTTCAAGATTTTGAGTTAGATGGCTCTAATACCAATTGAAGGGAGTGAGCTTTAAAGTGGAAGCACAGAGCAGAAGCAAGAGCTACGGTGGAAGGAGCAACAGCGAGAGAGAGAGAGAGAGAGAGAGAGAGAGAGAGAGAGAGAGAGAGAGAGAGAGAGAGAGAGAGAGAGAGAGAGAGAGAGAGAGAGAGAGAGAGAGAGAGAGAGAGAGAGAGAAGATGTGGGAATTCCAATAGTCACACCTTCCCTTTATTCAAATGTCACTGAAAGAATAAAGAACGAAGTAACCGTAATGGGTGCTTGCCACTGCAGGGTATAGATGTGTGGATAACTAATATGTGGTGTGGGTACTATCAATGTATTTAATACATGGGCAGCCAGACATAGGCACCTTTACCCCTAACACAAGGATGAGTCTTCAGACATAGGCGCCTTTACCCCTAACACAAGGATGAGTCTTCAAACTTGCAATGGGAACATAAAATTGTTTGATAGTGATTAGAATCACTAATAGAGTTGAAATGATGATTGATTTTAAGAAAACCCTAAAGTCTGCAAATGAAGCTTTCATGGGGCTACCATGACCCACATGGTTTTTCTTTGTGTGAGTAGCAAAAGAGAATTATGCCAAACCATTTTAGGGTTATGAGGCTCACTTAGGGAGCTACCAAAGCCTCATGAAAGCCACTAGCCTTGCACCTCCTACAGCACACAGCACCTCATTGAACATCATGATGTCCAAATTGTACCTTTTTTTGGAAAATGAGCAATGTTGGGCCATAGAACATGCAATGTGGAGGTTTCACATGCTAGGATGTTGTATCATGAGTTGGGGGAAGAGGTCTCCAAAAGAGCTTCATGTGCCCTCACCAGGTCCTATGGAGCTTGAGAGGTTAAGATGGAGAGTGAAGGTCACTTGTGCACTTAGGTCAAGATGTGATTGTGACAATCTTAATGGATTAGAGGTGGCTTTGATACCATGTTGAAATGTCAGAGTGGCAACATGGAAATGTGTGCACAAGAGAGAGAAGAGAGCTCAAGTATAAGAAAAAGATCTTGCTTAGTAAGTTGCTCAAGTGCAACTAGAATACACTCTCTCATCTACATTGAAAGTGACCTTTGGGTTGTTTATGTAGCCACTACAAGCTAAGGTTAGGTTTTTCCCTATCCTCTAGTCCATTCACACCTCACCTTCCCTCATGCACCCTTTCTTACATAGGGTTCTATGCTATACTTCTAACAAATAACACCTGCAATATGTATTACCAGTCTAGGTTCAAAACCTTCTTCTTTTATATGGATGCAAGTACAATTTCTAGCCTTGTGATACCAGGTGTGGCTGATTGTAGTTGCCCAAGATTCCAATTGAAGACATTCTATCTTCCTTTTGTGTGAGACATCATATTTTGATAAATATACTTGTCAAAGACAATTGGAAGTTAATATAAAGGCTTTTCCTTATCATACTTTTTTCTTAAATATGTATAATTTAATTGTTTGAAGGGAATTGGTATAACAAACACAAACACTCCCACTATCCTTCTTAACCTCTAGCTAGGTTAACACTATACATATTTAAGAATTAAGTATGCCCTCATATTCTAAATTATGTTCTATTTTTGAAGTACACATGGATTTCCTCACCGGTTAAACTGGGTCATAGTACTACTTTGAATGAGCTTGAGACCCCACCCATTGCCATGCAATCTATCTTGGCATATTATAAAGGCCCTAACTTTCATTAAAAACTACTTGATTTTGAGGCTCAAGCATTTCTTAACCATTCCCTTTCAACCCTAAAAGTAGCTTCTATTAATGACTAGATTGTCCTTTTGGTCAAACCTCGCAAAGAGCCAAACTCCCAAGTGAACTATCTCATGAGACACTTGGTCTCTCTTCCTAGCATAAATTGTGAAATGCCTATGATCTTTAGTTTTATGTATCCTCACTACCTGACATAGTAAATAAACTATACCAAGTCAATGGTCTACCCTTATTTCCTCTTCCTTGCATTGCAATAGAGAGTAAAGATATTCCCTTGATCAATCTAAATCTTTTAGACCCAAAAGAAGAAAAAACTATTTCATCCCTCATTGAGAAAGCAACTCAAAAAGAGTCAAATAGGATTGTGCCCACATTTGTTGGAGTGGTCCCACTTCTTCCTCCCAAACAACTTGAATTAGTTTCAATTCGACTTGAACATAACTTGTGGGATTTTGAGGTAGTCAACCAATGTAGCCCCTTCTCTATTCAATCCTTGGCACTTAATTGTAATCTATCCCAAGAAGCAATTAACCAATGTAAATCCTCTACTATACAATCCCAACAACTTTTGTCAGTCGATTTTCCATTTTACCTTTATCTTATTAGATGATCTAAACTTGACCACACAAAGTGTTCAAGCCAACATTTCATGGCACAAACCAAAGGTGCATTGAATGCAGATAAAACAACTAAACCCAAAAAAAATCATTAAAATTTGTTGGAATACCTTTTGACCATTTATCAAATGCTAATGTGGTGCTTCTAATAAACCTTTTTCTACTTCTATTATATGAGTTGACCAGTAACTTTGGTTTGTATTCTAAAGTCTTCCAAATTTTTCCCTTTCTCATCTAGGTTTGCAAAAATGTTTGCCTTTATCCATTGGGTTTCCACTACCTCGATGGAGATTAGGTCTACTCTCATAATCTATTATTACTTCCATTCTTGCATGCTTGAGGCTATCAAAAACCTCTATTCTTCTTCTTCTGGTACAATCCTCTTACTTAAATTAGCCAATACACCCATAGCAAATACCATTGAGCTTATATTACAACCACAATTTAAGGAAGAACTGAACAATAAGAGGACACTATCTTCAACTTCTTCTAGTCAAGGATCTTCAACTTCTAAGAAACCCAGACAATATAGAGGTACTATGGACATGCAAGAGATTACCAAGGCTCTCGAATTTTTAGATAATTTGAATCAATAAGATCACTCATTTCAATAAGTAGCATTTTAAATTTTGTAAGAGAAAAAGAAATAGGAAAAGGTTTATTATCATTCTATTTATTAACAAAGGATTTGATTTTCATAAACCTAGAGAAGAGTTTCTTGAAATAGCTAAAAACTTTGGTATTAAAGAGAAGTTACTCAACATTCATATAGCTTTTGATTGGAAATTTACTCGATATATTGGTAACTTTTGCATATAAACCCAAAGAGGTGTTTGAAGAACCTTTATATAAATGATAATTGTAAATTTATTGTCTCTAAAAGGTTCAAACCATTCTGTAGAAACATGGATGAGTATGGCATACATGCTATTATTGACCATGTACACATTTTTCATCATCCTCTTCTTATTGGACTTTTTAGAAAATGCCTTAATCATATTCCACTTGTACCTCTTAATCCATTCAACCTAGTTGATGAATTATGGAAAGGATGGCAAGATCTTTGCCCTAGCCTTAATATCCACTTATGCCAAGAACATAGAAATTGTCTTAAAATTATCGTACTAGAAAAGTTTCATAGAAAATTTCCATGGCACAATCAAAATCAATAACCATGGTGTATTGATGAAAGACCTCTGGATGAATTGGATTACATACCAAAACATATTTTTATATTTGGACTAGATAAAGCTACACAAACTCCCATATTCATGTGTAAAAAGCTTATTAGACTTGCAGTATTAAAAAGAATTGAAGGGCCTGAGCTTGTTAATAATGATCCCAAGGAAATAGACATTTTTACATGTTGGCTTCCTCTCCTAAAGGAACTTATTTTGGCCACCCCATAAAATATCTCAATTCCCATCATTATGGGTATATACAAAATTCATTAAAAATCCTTTAGATGGATTACTAATGCCCATGATTGTTTGTTCTCTTCAATCACATCTCTACTAGCAAATTTGCTAAATGCTTTGGATATTGTTATCCAAGATTTTAATGAAGGACTACATAAAGACATATCTACATTTTCAAAAATCTAGACTAATTCCTACTAGATAATCTAGAATCAATATAACTTCTTAAGCAATTTACCATAAGAAATTTACTCCATACATATGTTTGACATTACTTCCTGCTATGAAGCTATTCCACACCATGGCTCTAATAGTCTGATGGAGGCTACGATTGGCCTAACTAAATTTTCCAAGAAGTTGAGAAAGTATAGAAACTCGATCAAAATGACCAAAAGAGAAAAAGAAGTATTCTTGTCCCTTGAGAAATTCATTGAAGTAAATCAAGAAGTCCTAGAAAATTGCTTTGTTTGTGGTGGGCATACCATTAAAGAACAAGTATAAGGCATCCCTATGGGATATGCTTGTTCCCTATTACGGTGTAAGCTATATCTCTACTTCTTTGAAATTGAGTTTATTAAGAAACTTTCCAGGTATAAGAAGTTTGACAACCTTCAAATGATCATTTCAATTTATGGATGACCTATGCTTTATAAATAACATGTTCATTGTTGATTGTTTGAATATTAGTAGGTCCTTATCTCAAGATGACTATATGAGCATATACCCACTGTATATCATATCCATTAAAAACACATATAAGACATCTAGTACCACATTTCTAAACACAATAATTACACTGATCAAACCATGCATAGGTGACTTTTCATCATCTATAGCTTGGAAGAAAGATAAATTGCCATGTCAAAGTATTGGTTATATACATGCACAAAGTAATAGACCTAGATGCATGCCACAAAAGCTATGTATCTCTCAAGTGCTCCCCATTTTATACAATGCTTCATTCGCTTACCTAGCATTTCAAGATTTTTCATATTTGATTTTCCTCTTTCAAAAGAATGGTTTTTGTAAAAACATAATAACTAAACACATTATTGAATTTTTGAAAAAGAATTCATTTCGAGGTAGTAGGATAGACATCCACAAGGTTATTTTGCTACTTGGTGGGGAGTAAGGCCACTTGGTGACCCTTACTCCCCACCTTGTGGCCTTACCCTTAGAAATGGGATGGAATACACACACATCCTTGTAGTATAGGCTTGTGTTCACACACACACGTACTAAAACATACATTCAAACATGCACACTCACAAGCACTTATACTCACACATATGCACACTTGCTTATGGGAAGTTAGATTCATACTATAAAGCACTCAAGCATGCAAAAAGCCATGTATGGCTTAATCATTATGGTTTCCTTTCATTCAATGAGGGAGATTTCTTATGTAGCATCTAAGCGGTGGGGGGATGCCCTTGATGCTCTCCATAAATCTCTCCGTAAGTTCTTAATTTACTGTTGTGATCTACAAGACATCTGACTATTTAATGGAGAGGCTGCAATTCAAGCAACTACTTGCTTCAATCATTTCTTTATCTACTATTGTTTTGTGTACAGTCTTCATCAGCCTTCTTGGGCATTTTTCTCAATGGCTTTGGTGCCCTCGTCGTCCCTGAACCTTTAGGTTGGATTTCATATGTTCTCAGCAATTGAGAGTTCTATTTTCATTTATTTCAGTTAACCTAGGATACTTCAATGCTTTTTTTAATTGATGATCTTACTACTGGTTGTCAAAAATTACATTCTTTGGCAATCTTCATAGGGTGTAGTGTTATAGGAATTGTTGAGTATTGACATTCTAATAAGTACATGTCTAAAAATTTAATGTGCATATATACTAACAAATGCTAAAAATAATGTTTGGAAATTGCATCAGCATTTAGCATAAATTATGCCCCTAAATTCTGACACTGTGCATTATGGGACAGTCATTGAATGGCTCTGTAAATATGTGACACTACTAAAGTAATGATAAATCTTGCAAAATAGGAATTTTGTACAAAAGTAGGAGGTATTACTAGGATATGATGCTATCATCTAGAGTGCATGGAGTAGCATAATCATGCTATTAACAAATGGGTTTTATTATGAAAAATGCTATGGGGTATCCCTTAGATGTATCTAAATCCTTTAGTGGTTGTAAATAGTCTTGGTAAAAGCCTCCATTATGAACCACTACATATAAGGTACCTTGATTGGTGATCTATAAATACAATGACCAGATTAGCATCATGGTATGGGAGGATTTATGATAATACATCATTGTAGATGACTTTGAGTACTTACTAAAAGTTTTGACTAGTCCTCTAGGATTAGTCATTGAATATAATTAACCTAAATTTGTATTATTAGACCTTATATTATATCTTTAACTTAATTGAGTAATGGTTATGGATAGTATGCATTTGGAATAATTGCAACCTAGCCTAAAGTAGATAGTAGATTATTTCACTAAATAAATATCTCTGCATGGTATAGGTTCAGGTTTATATTGCTACAAATAAGTACTAATGCATGCATAAAGTTTCTTTGAGCTTAAACTTGTTGTTTTGGGGCTTCTAGTTGGTACTTTGGATAACAGTAAAGACTGTTGCATGCTCTAGTATACTACTACTTGCCTAATCAATTCAAATTTACTTAAACTAGAAATTGATATAAATTGTGACCTCATGTACAACATTCCATATTATGAGGATACTACATCAAGTAATAAGTTAATTGTGGCTATTGAGTTAAGTCATGAGTCTACCATTGATTACCAATAGGAAATTATAGTGTTGCATGTCAAACTGTGACCTCAAATATGCAGCAGTCCACATTATGAAGCTACTAAGTCAATTCATATTATGATATTACTAAGTTAGGTCATGAATTGTTGACCATGGACTTCTAGTAGGTAATTTAAAAAAACAAGATTTACTAAGGTGTTATTGCTATTGTATACAATCCATATTTTAATAATTGCAAATATAAACCTTCTAAATTTACCTAGATAGCTAAACCTTCAGCCATAAGGCAATTAGTAATATTTGGAGCTTGACTTATTGGAGTTGTGGCGGCCAATATGTTTCTTTACAAGACATAGGTTGGGGGATATATTTAATGATAGTAATTATTGCTATAGGTATAAACCATGTCCATTGCTACATGTATAAGCCATCTTTATTGCTTTCAGAGTTTGTCCAATTATGATTGCAGTAGCATATCTCAATAAGACCAAAGGAATGCCATGAATTGGTTGTGACTACTATACAGACTTGGGATTGGCACAAATTAAGTCTTTACACTTAGACCTATGCAGAAAGAAACTACATATCCGGTTATTTTTGGGGATGCAAAAAATATGGCTAATTTCTTAGATGATTTAGATTATTATATTATGAGAAATGCACACACTAGGATAGGTAATGATGTAGGCTATTAAGGCCTAAAATTTTGAAATCATTGAAAGTGTAGCACCCTTAATAGTTTATTATAGAAAAAAGCATAGCTACCTATTTTAGCCAGGCAAAACAATGAACACCAGTCTCACCTTGATCTCAATAATAGTCTTGAAATAAGCAAGGTTAACTATAGGACATATTGGTGCTAATGGTTTAAATCATAAATTGAGGTAACTATGTTAGGTATCGTATGACTAAGTAGCAGCAGTTACACTTGTTTTTGGATTACTTTAACTAGATGGTCTAAAGCTTTATGCATTATTGATTGGTGTTGTATATGCTCCCTTGATTGAAATGCTAAAATATTATTAGGCCTAATGTTATGGATAACAAAGTCAAGTTTAAATTGTGCATATACATGTTTGCACAGCCAGGTTGACATCACTAGCAGCATTATTGATAGGTTTTTATTGTCTTTAAAACTCTTTGATTAGTCTTCTCAATATTAATGTACTAAGCTACTAGTTACAATTTATGTCTAGAAAATTCTAACTATGGGACATATGAATATAAACACTACTGAATCTAATTATAGTAAATACTAGAACCAATTTATTTATTTTTTTGAAGCTACTATAGCATAAGGATGTAGATGCAGATACTTGACTAACACTATATTCTAGTCATATAAATACTACTCTTTGCAAGCATAGTATTGAAAAGAAACTCCTCATTCATTTTAGAGAACCACTAACTACATGTGAGAAATGCATATTCTTTCAATTATACATGCCTATAACCATACATATAATAACAAAAAACACATGAATACACATCTCATGAAAAGAGAGGGAGAGCGAGAGTATTTACTACATTAGCGTGATCAAAACTTGAGTCATACACCTAGGAATCACTCATACTTCTTTCAAACATGGCATGCTCGATAGCATGGGCCAAGCCTAATGCCATTTTACACATACACATACATATTAAGCTTTATGTGCATGTAAGTCTTCCTATATAGAACCTCCTTGTAGAATACATTTGGCCTCCATATTCTAAATGTAAATTAGCTAAGGTATAACATGAACTATAATGGTAATGTTTTAATAGATTTTGCTAGATCGGCAAGACAAGTAGTACACAAAAGTGGCACACATGGAAGAATCATATATCATGACTAGATAAACGTGTTCTCAAATGGAGGTGGTCTCAACAATCATAGATAAGAGAAATGCACAAAGTCAACCATGAGAGATAAAAATGTACATCAAACATGATTTAAAAATGCTTTGAGAATGTGCCAAATTCTTCAACTTGAACCAGCAAGAATCATTGTTTGGAGAGGCTATGCATCACCAAACCATTGATGTTGAATCATAAACTAAGGATCACCAAATTGTGAAGACTTTCCTCAACTTGTCCATACAAGCATTTTCAAACTTGAGCCTGCAAAAGTTAACTCATGTTTTAGTATGTACACTTTGAATTATGTGCCTTAAAGTATAGACTCAATCATCAAACTACACTTAGATCTATATAATGCTAATGTTTAGCTAAGAAGATTTTATAGGCCTACATATACCTCCTACCAATGTAGGTGTGGGTTAGAAGGGACTTTTGCTAAAGCATAGGATGTATGAAATATCCTTTCATACTATGGCTTTTAATTATGTTTCTATAACATCGTATATAGTAGTATTCCACATTAAGGTTGTCACCTATATTTTATGCAAAGATTTAGAAATGGATGTTCTAGAAATGTATGTTAGCTTATTTTGGTATCAAGTTTCTCACACAATTTAATATTGATCATGTCAAATTTGGAAGTGAAACACTAGGAGCAAGTCTAAATCTTGTTAATAAATATCCTTTTTTACCACAAAATAATAAAGAAAAATAGCAAAGATAAAGATTAATTGGGCATGTGAAATCTTAGAGTACATGTATCCAAGCCATGCATGCCAATCAATGAAACACATTATCCCTTATTTAGGGTTCCACTATAACTTTCATATAACAAGATTGGCACTTTTTAGTTTATCATTTTTTTGAATATTAACAAAGCTTAAAACATTTTATCTCATCTTATTGTTATGTAAGTAGGAAAAATTGATATTAGAACGCATCTTGATGTCCAAGAAAGGCATTTTTGCTTGGTTAAGCTAAGAACTTGGAGACAAAATGATTATGAATGTCATCTTAACTTATGAATTTCCCAATTTTACACACATAAAAGGAAACACTAATCATATATTTAATTTCTACAATAACATTGTTGTACCTGTAAAGTTTGAAGAGTGTGGTTCAAGATTGGGTTTATGAAGCCTTCGATTGCCCCTCCTTAGAAGGTAAACTTGAGTTTAGGAATAATGCTTCCAAACAAAAGGGTGCGCAAGAAACCATTCTACGTGTGAGAGAGATCAAGACACGATGAGTGATGTGCACCCATGTGACAATGTTCATTAATTGAGGAGAAGAGGATATAGGTTGCATTGAATTCGAAGGTATAGACCTCACAAGGTGTTTTCATTCGGGCTGGTAAGTTTTGGTTAGGCCCTTAAGTTGCATTGCTAGTTAGGTATGGCCCTCACAAGGTGTTTTCATTAGGGGTGGCAATTGGGCCCTTAAGTTGCATTGCTATTTAGATACTCCAATATTGAATTAGAGTATCTAAACGTGCTAAGCCCTATGTAAATTTGGACCTTTTTTTAGGCAAGGTTAACTGTGGCGAGTGAGGAGGGATGAGTGGATGATAGATGGTGCTTTCATGAAGGTGAATGGTGGGGCTATGGATTAGGGCCTTGGTCGAGTAAGGCGAAGTGTGAGAGACATGGCTTAGGCCCTAAGAGAGGAACAAGAAGAGGGGATGTCTTGCTTGGGTAGGGGCTTATGAAGACAAGGCTTAATGGAGGGAAGAGGCGGTGGGGGGGGAGGAGGAGGAAGTAATGGAGGAGGGGTGACAGAGAGCGTGGTATGGGGAGTGGGAGGAGGAGGGGTGGTGGAAGGTGGGGGAGGAGGGGTGTAGGGCGGCGGGGGCTTCTTTCCCCTCTTGGATTTGGAGAGGGCCTCCATGTGCAGCTTCAGGGACTCGACGCGCTGTATGTGGGCGGAGAGGGACTTGAGGGAGCTGAGGCTGCTGGCGGAGGAGGCCTTGGAGGAATTAGAAGAAGAGGAGGCGGTGGAGGCGGAGGAGGAGGCCCGGGAAGGCGGGCGGGAGGCCATGCCGGGGGGCTGCTGGTGGGCTAGTGCGCCTGGGAAGGGGAGGAAGCAGAGGGGGTCGTTCCAGAAGGCGTAGCACCACGCGCATCCGCACGCCACCAGCAGCAGAACGAACACGCACAGCAGCACCAGCAGCATCACCACCACCACCTCCAGAAACTCGCTCTGCGTGTTCCCAAACAACGCCATCTCTCCTCTCATATTCGACGTCGTAACCAACTCTCGCCCTCATTGTAGTAGTTTTCCTAGAGACCGTAGACGTCTCTCCTTTTTCGCGCGGACCCTTACCTAATACGACGTTTTCCTCATACCACCAAACGCTAAAAACTACTATACATTTTGCACTCGTTTGCAACTCTCCTTCTGCGGCCTTGCATCTCCGGACCCCAAGTATACATGCCTTTTGCCATGCGATGCAACATGGATATGTAGCACCTTGTCAAGTGATTCAACCAACGTTCCAATCTAACCATGGATCGTATCAACTAGCTTAGGAAAAGAAATCCATATTGGGCACTCATGTCCAAGAGTATTAGCATCAGAGAAACAAAGGGACCAATTGAATTACATAAACGAAGTCACCCTACATGTCTAAGGATCCAATCTATTTCTATGAACCAAAGTGTAGAAGAAGCTACACCCAACAAACCAGTGCTACTGGAGAATGCCTCACACAAAAAGTAGATAGAAACCATCTTTCAAAATCATCTTTTGAGGGTATTCTCCCCATGAAGAA
Source organism: Lygodium microphyllum (assembly GCF_053477565.2). Taxonomy (NCBI): domain Eukaryota; kingdom Viridiplantae; phylum Streptophyta; class Polypodiopsida; order Schizaeales; family Lygodiaceae; genus Lygodium; species Lygodium microphyllum. The sequence continues at coordinate 70,192,014 of NC_141141.1, forward strand.
GAAAGGAGACTTCATGAATGTGATGTCCACATATCTTTGCTTGAGCTTCCACAAAGAGAACACAATAGGAGCTTGGAATACTTTCTTCTAGTCTTGAATCTGAGACTTCCTCTTCTCAAAGAATAGCCTGAGCTCTCCCTATACTTTTTGCTCGTGACTTCCATGTTGACCCCTTGATTCTTTACTACTAAGAGATAGTTGGGTTCCATATAGAACCCCCATTCATTCCTATCTTATGTGCCTTTTCAGAAGGATTGCCACTGTGAAACCACACTTGCCATTACTAGGTGCTTGCATGGGAGGGTGTTGCCACATGGCAACATCCCTTAGTCATGGCCAATAAATGCCCTGATGACATGGAGATCACCATTAAAGTCTGATTTGCCTTCTTCCCCAATGCATGCTATCATTGTCACAAGATGAACCATTTTGAGAAGGATTGTCCGTAGAGAATGGTGAACCTAATTTATCAAAAAACCGACATGTATGGTAAACAAAAATAGGAAGAGAAGATGGGTGTGAAACTAACTAAAAAAGAAGCACTAAAAAAGAGGAAAGTGATGGCTAAAGAGGACCGTTTTGAGAAGGTGGCATCTCACAATTTGCATGTCGAAGATCAAAAGAAGGAATTCAATGACAACACTCAATAACCAGCCAAATCAAATCATAAAGGAAGGAAAGACAAGGAGAACATTCCACTAGCAAGTGGAAGAATGTGACTAAAGTGCAAGGTAAGAAGAAGCTGACCATTAAAGAGATTACAAGAATACCACTGGTCAAATAGAAACTTGCATGTAGCCTTGGACAATGATAGTGAGATGGAGGAAAGTATTGATATTTTCTATGAGCAATACATTAAATTATTTGTAATTATCTAGATCATAAGAAGAGCCTATTCTAATGCAAAGAAGACATAACGCAAGGGGCTTCTCAGAAGTTTAAAGTCAAATGTCTTAGCACTTGAAGAAATGAAGGTTCAAGAGGGAAACTGGAAAGCTAAAGATGCCCCTCATGACTTCATGCAAAAGGGGGTGAGAAGATATACTCAAGGCCTAAAGCTAGAATGCAATGCCATAAAGGCTTCATGCAATAGGCCACAAAAGTGAAAAGAGCTTGAGAGAAGTATGTCGGTGAAATCCACATTACTATTTGGAGACTTCAACATAATGAGATGGGAAGGGGACAATAGATCCCATGCTTCAAACATTATGACATGGGAAGAAAAATGGGCATGGGATTCTTTGTGTACCATGCATGATCTCATAGATATGTGCCACATATGTGCTTATGCATGATATGCATGGCATAATCATCAAAAAGATTGGATTCAGAGGCTACAAGATTGGACCATGCATGCATGAATTAGGGATCGTGGTGGATCGGCCCCGAACCCAAGGCCCAAATTGCTCTTAGAAGTTTGTATCTTAGATCACATCCTTCTGGAAGTGACTTTCAAGAGCATGTGGAGTGTAATAACCAAATTTCACAAACTATTGCTATTCAAGTTGAATGTATCCTTTCTCAAAGACATTGAATATTAAACGAAGATTAAGGGGTGCTAGGATGTGGCGTAGTCAACCATGCAACTAAGTAGAAAATTGCATTAATGCTGTGGTTCCATGCTTAAAAATCTATGGTAAGTCTAGAGCTAAAGCTAATAGGAATAACACGAAGGCTACTAATTGTCCTACTACTCTACTTAGTGTTACTACTCTTTAGCCTAATGATTTCATTCTTATTTGGTTCATACATAATGTTGAGGATAATATTAAAGCTTAAGAAGGGTACCAAATCGATGGTACTAAGACTCAACTAAAGCCAAGATTTGAGATGAAAGAGGAATCAAATAATCCAAGCTCCCAAGCCATGAGGAAGAAGGGTATTATAGTACCAATCCAAGATGGAAAAGGAGTAACCCATCAAGATGTGTTCTTTAGAGCCATTATTAAGCATTTATCAGCTATAATGGGGCAAATAGCATTTACACTTGAAGGCTATTTAGAAGTAGTTGATCGCATCCTCTTACCACCATGAGACAAGTAGCACTTATAGGCTATAGTGGGGCAAGTAGCAAAGACACTTAAAAGAAATTTGAAAGTAGTTGATCTCATCCTCTCACCATGCACATTGAAGCTAACTCTTAATATTATTGCTTTGATAGTCTATCCCCTTTCAGTGAAAGAACTTGATGATTGATAAGAAAAATAAAGGTGGAGAAGTCCCTAGGCTGAGACAACCTACACATGGAGTTTTATAGGGTCATCTGCAATCTATGTAGTTAAGACATTTGTGATTGTATTAATCATTTCAAAAGAGTTGGATTCCTTCCCAAATATATTAATCACAGATTGACTAAGCCGATTCCCAAGCCCACAAATCAATATTGATTATGGAATAGTGCCCTCTCACAATGCAAAATGTATATTACAAGATTGAAGCTTGTTGAGATATTTACAATCACACCTACTTCAGTTCCTTTGTAAGGAGCAGTGAGGGCTCAAGATCAGAATCCCATATGCACAATAGGAGAAAGTGCCACCACTCAATTCCTATAAAGCATTGTACTTGCACTCTTTTTCTAAGGCAATGATAGTACTCTTTTCTTTCCAGTAAAGTGTCTATGTCACTGTCCACACACAAGATTGTGTTTATGAGTCCAAGTCTCAATCTTGGAACCTAATTCACTTGTGTGACAATTTGTCTTTGTCATGGTCAATGTCTTCATGAATTTCTTCTTCCTCTTTCAACCTCCATAGCTTCCGCATGTGTCATGCTCTAGATCCCACATATTTTAACAAAGCTAAGGCCATCACTTTTCACATCAAGTTTTTGCTTTGTCGAAGATCCTTCACATGGATCAATATGGCTTCCTACATGGGAGACATATTCATGATGCCACATTAACGTTAGACTTATTAGTTGATTTGGTACTAGAAAGAGATGGGGGGATTTGTAATATGGATTTGGATAAATCTTAGAATAGGATCATATGGGATTTTTCCTTCTCTCTCAAAAAGTGGTATTTTCTATCTTTAAATGTGCCTAACCAAATTATATCTTTATCTAAGCATTTTTCATCCTCTGTTTGTCCTCTAACCCTTTTGATTTGATATTACAATGAAAAAATCAATCTGCACCATTACATTTTATACCTTACATTTCCTATTGGAACTGCTTAGGGACATAAGTAACCGCAAGGAAAGTGGATTTACATGTTGTGTGGATGAAGAATATGCTACTACAAAGACTACTTATAGCAAAGTATGGCCTAGATGCAATAACTACTTCCCAATATTGTTTAGAGGGAAAGAAAAATATTGATCTTTGGGTTGATGGTTTCTTGTATCAAAATGACCCTATCACTAGGCTAAACCATTTTTAATTCCATTTCTTTGTTACTTACTTATGTTGGGATGGTGAATAAAATCTATTACATTAATGCAAATGCTTAGGTGGCAAGACATGAAAGCGAAAATGGTAGCTTTGAACAAATCTATGATAATATAATAGATACTTAAAAAGAGATCAAAATCTAAAGAATGTTCCTATAAAAGTTAGGTATTCTTTAGATAGGTTGGTGATTAGAATGCTCAAACCCTACAACTAAAGGAAATTTTTATAAAGTTGATGATGAATTTACAACGTCATTATAGTGAATGCATGGGGAGAAATCAATGCCAACCACTAAATTTGGGTGAAAGCAAGTTAAGAAATTATACAAGTAGAGAAAGAGTATAGGATGCATGATCTCCAAGCACTCTTATCTCCTACTCGATTGTTATTATCAAAATTCCCCCCTAGCCATAGCCAATTCCATAGCCACAAAAGAGTCACAAGCACCCCCAACAATTTGGCACAAGCAGCATGGCCTCAACAAGCTTATTAAAAAGAACTTAACCAACATGTGCAAGCACAGGTACACAAGTCCCTCAACAAAAAGGCCCATCATTAGTGTATATGCCTAAGCAAAATATTCAAAAGGAAAAAATTTATCATTTTGTTCCTCTATGTGAGATGAAGAAGTATCAATGAGCATGGACTTATTGATTTAGTAGAAACTTCTCACTAGTACAATGAAGTTAATACTTGATACTTTGGATGTATAAAGGTGAAAACTCATACAATCTACCATATTAGAGGCCATCCAAGAAGCAACAAAAGTTTATCTAGTTTCTTTCTTTCAAGATGCATCTCTTTATGCAATCCTTGCCAATTGTGTAACCATTATGCATAAGGGGATACATATTGTACACCTCACTATGCAAATTAGGGGTGAGTGGAACTAAAGTCCCTTTTTTTGTAAATGCTCTTGTAATCGTGTATCAATTGTTGCTTATATAATACCAATATCAATTTTTAACACACTTCCTATGGTTTGATCATCTTTGTATGCTAGCTTAAACAATTTGTTACATTGATTATCAACTATGGATGGATGTTAGGACCATTTGGCTTAGTTGATCATTTAATCCCATGGTAGTTTTTATTGTATTGTTATTACTTACACACCAATGATTATAAAGCATAGGTAGTGGTATGGTGACTAGGGCTATTTTGTGTGTATGTGTGATTTTATTTATTTATCTATTTTTGGGGGGGAGGGGGGAGGGGGGAAGGTAAGGCAAAAGGAGCTACGAGAGCTAGCGGCTATATCATAGTAGTAATGCTTCCTTATTCTTCTTGAACAAATTTGTTGGTCTGGGGCTTAAGACTACCAAGGGGAGAGGTTGTAAGTGGTTATGGTGATAGTAAAAACTGGTACAATAGCCCTTGCACGACTTCACAATTTTTTTAGTCTCAAGTGTGCTTTCTATATGTGAGCTATATGTCCATTTAATAATACTTCAAAGTTGTTATTGGCATTTTTCTATTGCAACATCTCTCTTTCATTGACCATAGCAATGATGACCGATTTAGGAAAGAGTAAGTGGCACATTGTATATTTTGATGTGTGATATAATTATTTAATCTATAGTTCAAGTGAAGAAATAGGCAAAATGGATGGCATGATTATATTCAAAGTAGGCCAAAACCATCACCGTCCTACCCTTTCATGTGTCATGGTCAAGGCCAAACATCTGCAAACCCCTCTGGGGCCATAACTTGAGCTCTGAACCTCTAGTTTCAATGTTTCTCAACTTGCAATGGCTTGTTTGGGATGTTGTGCCAATGAGACACAGACTTGCCATCCATTCTGCCTAGTTCTTCATTTGGAAATATGGAACTTAGAAAAATGTGCTACCATATATGCATAAGTAATGATTTGTAATATATCTCAACTATGATGTTACCAAAGGCTATACTATGTGCTTGATGTGGTGCTAGAAATGGTTATTATGCTAATTAGGGGACAAAAGAAATTTACCCCTCCGTGGTGCATCAAACACGTACATATGGGGCTATTATCTACATGTTTGATGCAAGGTGAAGAGATCAAATTTTCTCCCTTGCCACACCATCTCCTCTCCCCTTTTGCTCCTTCCACCCCATAGCTACCATACCTTTAGTAATGATTTCCTAGCCATTCTTTGTAATGCAAGAACTAGCCTATTGGATGTATGCCAGTCCTGCCCATATTGGTACTCTAAGAGTAGCTAGTTCCTTCAAAAATGTACATGCATAAGTTGTGCATAGTGTCACAATTATCCTTAATGAGTAAGAGGCAATTCTACAAGCCTATCTTGTTTAAATGACCAATTTTCATGCATTATAAGCTATTGAAACAAATGAGTTTCACTATATTAACATGATTTCTAGGTCCATCATAAGCACATGAAACATCTTAATCCCACCTTAATGCTTAAAATGTGAGGAATGATCATCTTAAAAACTTAAAACTTATATTGTGGTGATTACAATGTGCACAAAAAGGTACTTTCTATTCCAAGATCACAAGTTGATATATAAGGTTGTTAACATCTCTACTATGCGCCAACATAGGTTTACAAATATTATGTGATGTCAAAGAAAATTGATACTTATGGCATCATTGCTTCTAGCTTCTTGATTGAAGCAATAGCTTGCTTTTGATAATGCATCTAAGTTGTTGACCGTTGGCTTACCATCACACTAGCCATTATCTCCTCATTGAGTGTGCTAAAGGGGGAAGGGGAGGGGAGATGTGGGAGAAGAGGTGCATCTTATGAGGTGACATGTTTGGCTCCCCGATGGCATCCCCCATAGCACGGATGGCCTCAAACTCATCAATGACAAACAAAATGTGCTATCTATCAAGTGAATACACCAAGGCACCAATAACATGTTCTAACTCTTGAAGCTAGGGAAGGTAGTTGCAAATATCAAGAGAGAGATGATATCTAATAGAACATGATAAGATAGGGTAAGCATTAAAAGCAATGCATCCTCTTGCAATCCAAATAATTTTTTCAAGAAAAAATTTAGTACTCCAAGCCTTCTAAACCAATATCAACTAACGCACCACTCTGCATGAAAAGATGTCACATTTGTACACTCCACCCACCTCATACTATTGTTCTTCAAAGTTGAAAATGAACTTAGTTATCATTTATATCATTATAAATGAACATAGAGGGACAACAATGTGTATAATTGGTTTGGAAGATATAAGTAAAAACATGAATTTGCACAAATCAAGAAAGTATCACAAACCTTGATCTTTTTCAAGTTTCAGTGAAATATAAATATCATTTATAATCTTCAAGTTTAATGTCTAGAATTATTACTCATCGAGAATGGGCCATTCCATAGAATTGAGAGATGGACAAGGAAACAATTCAAGTTCACCATACAAATTAGCTGATATAGGTACTGTATACATGTATTTATAGAAGAAAATCTTGTGAAGATATTGTGATGACTCTCCGATCATCATTAGGTCACCCATATCCACAAATAGTCTTTGTATATCCTAGTCAAACTTCTCAAAGATTGATTCTTGACAAGATTCAAAATGAGAATTTCAGATAGGAGAAAAAAATCCCAAAAAAAATTAAAGCATCAACTACAAATGGAAACCTAAGAACATCAAATCAATGACTTACAACTTGAGGGGAAGATGTGTCAAGTAGTCCTAAGAGGTAGTTCAAGTCCTTTGCACCATCTATATATCGAATTGATGCAACAAGACCATATAAAACCAAGAATTCTACCCTTCCAATGATTCTACAATGCACCCCATGGAGATGAACTCTATGAGGCCCAGTTTACTGAAGGTTGCATGCAAACACATCAATTCTTCTTTAAAAAAATTCCTTTCCATTTGCATTGCTCATCCTTTGAATTTTGTACATGGATTTAAATATGGAATCATGAGGTTACATTTGCTAATATTTAGAGCCATTTAAATAGACTTGAGGCTTGAGTACTACTTAGGATGAAAGGAATGCCACTTAGGAGCAAGTAAGAAGGCTTCAAAATAAATGTAAAAATGGAGATGGAAGAAACTTGGCAGAAGAGCTGGGGGTTGTGTAGAAGATATTGGCAAACTATGTGACTATGGCTATGTAAGCATTGAAGGAGGGACTACATGAGAAGATTTGTGGAGTGGAGATAAGAGAATGAACAAACATGAAGTATTTCTTGCAAAAAGACACCAAAAAATGCTTTTCTTGACTATACATGATAAAGAGTTTTGGGGGGGGGGGGGGGGGATACCCTTTCTAAATGGGGAAGATTCTCAACTTTTGGGCTCCCTTTTTGGATGCCCAATAGAACCCACTTGACATAAGGGTGATAAAAGTGGGGGGAGGAGGAGAGGGGGTAAAGGATACATAGGGGCATAAGCCTATAAGTGGTAGATCCAAGGGAAAAAAAAGTGGATAAAATATACACACCACCTCCTCTTCCATTGGTCCACCTCAAATCTCTTGTAATTAGGAAAGTCATTAACTCCTAAGCCAAAAGGGCCCTTTTTGACTCCATATCTCCCCTAATGGATCTCAAAGTCTAGTACGTGCCCTTAAGGGCATGCATCTCTAAATGGGTCTAGTTTCTACGCCAAGATATTTTTGTAGATGACAATTCCAACATTGTGGAGGTTAGCAAATAAAATAGACTTCTTGCTTTTAGCACTTATAATCTATTTTTATTTGTTTCAATTTTTCAAATAAGCACCAAGAAGACAAAAATAATTCTTTTCTCCACCAACAAGAGTAGGAGGAGTGGCTCAAGCATTATAGTTTCAAGTCCGTCAAGGCAAGCCAAATTTTCTGATATTTCAAGTATCCCATGGGGTTTTCCCTAATTGAGAAATAGAAGTCTAGATGGCTCTTATCCAAGATGTAGGCCAAAATAGGCAAATACCAAAAGCTCCCTATTGGGATGTGTAGAAGGATTATCATTCTTAATGTAGCTATAAACTAATATGTATTCTTTAACACCATATTGGGGAATATGGGAATTTTCCATAAGTTTGGGACACGTGGTCAAATCTTTGGATTTGTCATAACTTGAACACTACAGCTCCAAATCAAGTGCTCTATAGATCAATAGATTCCACTTTTCAAGCACTTTCCAATGATAGGTTACATCATGCGGTTTTGAAAAACTTATGGGCATGTTATACGCGTGCCACAGTTTTAGTATTCAAAAAATGGGAATTGGGAGATTCCCAAACTCACTAATATTGTGTTCTTTGTTGCTATAGTTTATGCCTTTTATAAAGCTAAATGGAATATCCTAGAGAAAGAAGACCAATACTCTATTTTGTGATATGCTAATGAAACCAACGAATATGTAATAACTTGAGGACTCCCTTGTGATTCTAGAGCCAACATAGGTTTAGGGGTTGAGGCTACTAAAGCTATAGTAGCTTTGTTGGTTTTCAAGCTAGTTGGTAGCCTTGACCAAAATTTACCTTGGGCTATCATTATCACTAGTTAAGTAGCCTCAACTAAACCTTCAAAGGAAAATGGGAAGATGTCCAATGGAAAGTTGCCTTACTAGCTAGCATGGACTTCAAAGTCACTTCATCACCCACAACAATTGCTTTTCTCAAGAGTTGCAAAACAATCATCAAGAATTTCAAGTGGGTAGAGACAAACAAAAGTGGTGGGGATATGTTATAGCACATTTGGCTTTCACCGGTTGCCTATGAGGATGGTGTAGCTCTAGTTAGCAAAGACTATAAAATATCCAAAGCAATGAAGAAAATAAGTCTGAAGGGATGGCTAGACATGTGAAACTCACAAAAAGTAGAACTCATGTAAGTTCTTAAATTGAAAAGGAGATTTAAAATTAAAAATCATGAGTCTAATTGGCTAGAAGAAAATTTGACAATAAGAAAGCACGGTTGGCCTTCCTAATGGTATACATTTGGAGGATTCCTCTCAAGTCATTGAGGATGAATAATGGGGGAAAATCGACCCAAGCCAAGAGCATGAAATATTTCAAGCCTAAAAAGAATGAAAATTTTCATAAATTGCAACTTAAGTGTTGGAAGTTAACTTTACCTAAGGAGCATTGGAAAGCTTGGCAACATAGAACTAGAAAGCATGGGCTAGTACCCCATCCAACAAAATTAATATTCTATTATGGGAGACTTATGTCGAGAAACTAAGAACCAAAGATAGATTCAAAAAGCTCATGGAGATGGGGCCATGGTGTGCAAAAGGAGTCCAACCCTCATGTATTATGGCATTGCTTTTAGCAATGCAAGTAGTATATGGAAGAAGATCAAGTCTTATGTTGACATTAGGATGAAGAATACTCCTTTGGTGATAGAGGAAGAGTTGATGAAGAAATCATGAAAGTAAGGAGTATAGTTATGACTATTAGGGCCTTATGTGCTAATAGGAATCCAATAGTAGCTGCTAAAGGAATTAGACTCAAAATTGAAATCATTTGCTATCCTAATATTAGGCAAGTTTTGGTGCTCCTTACGAGGTTAAGAAAGAGCATTTGTAAATATTTTACATTAGAATTATCAATTGTTTATGGCACTAAAAAATCCCTCTCACAAAGGTGAAGTGAATATCAAAAGCAACATTGTGCATTTTACAACCAGAAGTGACCACACAATTCCTATTTCATTATTGTTCCTTCTTTATGATTTTTCAAGTTCCTTAAAAGATAGAGATAACTGTTAGGAAATGGCAGCACCCAATGATAGCTTGAGTTTAATTTTTTTTAGTAAACTCATCCCTACCCAAGGTTGCAACACTCCATAGAACACATGTTTTGATGATGATTTTAAATATCAAGCAACAAAACCTTAGTCATTCCACTACTTGCCCCTTTACCTTATATGTTAAATTACTAAATGCCTAGTATTGTCAAATGTCTATTGATGTGGTAACAACATTAAAAAAGGAGGTTCCAAACAAACATCAATTGCATTAGGATAAAGGGACCAATAAAGTGACATCCCCCAAAACAAAACCTACCTCACCCCAATTACATGACATTTCCACGCAAAAAAAGCATCATTTAATCCATTTGAACCTATGATACAAGCTATATACATTTAACATATATTAAGTATTAGTCAACTACTTAAGTGATGTAACATTTTTATTTTAAAACTTCAAAAAAATGCATCCTTGGGTGTCATTGTATCAAATGCTCATTATCACTCTTTTGTGAACCAATCATTTGTAACCAAGTCTATGTGATAAAAATTGAAAATTCCCCACATTTTTTTACTTGAATATAATATATTTTAATCATTTAGAAAATATATTGTAACTCACTTGGATAGAAATTTTCAACTAGGAATTGTTAAGTGTCACTGTCATTTTATCGGCCCCTTTATCCTACTCATAGGGTAGTTGTTGGAGAGGGCTAGTGCCTATCAAAGGGCATAGTCTAGCATTGTAGAAGATAAATTATACTACAATAACAAAAGGATTTCTCTCTCTTTGTGTATGTTGTGTTATTCTATGTCTAAAAATTGCAAATGTGCCCCAATATTCTTCTTTTACAGGGAGGTGTAACTTTACGTATTGCCAAATACTTGTTTCTATAGTCCATCCAACATTGGCATAGTTATCGGTCACCAACTTCTATGCATTATTTCATTGGGACAAATTTTAATGAGCCCCTTACTTATATGGAAGTTATGCATAGAGGTGACAGTTCATCTTGGGAGAGGGCTATGCAATCCAAAGCATACTTGAGATTTGGTTTCCTTATTTAATGAAAAATACACATTGCCATGCAAGTGGGTGTATAAGCTAAAGAGCACTCTTAATCACCCTAAGCCAGCATATAATGCATGATTGGTTGCAAAGGATTTTAAATAGAAAAAGAGAGTTGACTTTGATGAGATCTCTCATGTGGTTAGGATGACTGTCCTTTCCTTAATTTTGGCCTTGTTTGCATAGTTGGATCTAGACATGTACTAGATGGATATTAAGATAGCTTTTCTGCATGGAGACTTGCACGAGGATATGTATATGTACTAGCCTAAGGGCTCCATGGGAAAGGGTAGGGAACTCTAGTGTGTGAGTTAAGAAAAAGTCTTTACAAACTTAAGCAAGCACCTAGGAAATGATATCATAAGTTTGATACCTTCATGCATTCACAGTCATATACCCTCAATGCTATGGATCTATGTCTTTACAAGAAGAAAGCCCATGACAATAGCCTTATCATTTTGGTATTTTATATTCATATTATTGTTTCTCAAAGTACCTATGATGAGCTAGATGCTTTGAAGATGCAACTCAAGAGGATCTTTGAGATGAAGAACATGGGGCATGCTTTTTACATACTTGGTATACGCATTACATGCACAACTGCTCTTGGGGACTCCTCTACTTGTCATAGCAAGAGTACATTCATATGGTACTTGAGAAGTTTCATATGCAAGGTGGCAAGCCCATTGGCACCCCTCTACCTTCCCATGTGAAGATCAATCTGGGAATATTGTCCCCAATTAGTCCCCAATTAGATGATAAGAGGGATGAGATGGCTAGGATTCCGTATGCATCTGCAATGGCAGTTTGATGTATGTTATGCTAGCCATTAGAACTGACAAAGCATTTGCATGGGAGTTGTGGCTCCTTATATGGTGGCACCTAGCAAGTGACATCAGGATGCCATGAAGGGTACTATGAGATACCTTAAGGGTATTGTAGACTTGTGCCTTTGCTATGGCAGCTAGGATTCCAGAGTCATGGGTTACACTAACTCAGATTATATAGAACATGCAAATTGTAGGAGACCACCTCTTGCTATATCTTCATCTTTATTGGGGGTGCTATTTCTTGGATATCTAGGGTGCAAAAATAGACTAGTGAGACTGAGTACATTGCAACCACCATTGAGGCTTGCAAGGATGCCCTTTTGTTAGTTCATTTAGCTGTAGACCTTAGTATAACTTTTGTGACTTCTACTCTGCAAGTAATCAATGAAGACAAAACACATTGAGGTCCATTATTAGTGGAATATTATACCTTCCTTAGGAAGATTTTGGATGTAGGATGAGATGACAACTTTCTTTATCTAGTTATACCCATGTGTATATTTTTTCTCCTCACTCCTAACACATTCATATTTAAGTGGGGGTTGTTAGGAGCTAAAGGATATATGTGCCTAGTCACCTATATTTATCTTGTACTTAGTGCCCACACACCAATACACTACTAGTAGCATCCACCATTACCATCATATACATTCTTTATTCTTTACTACGGAAGAATATAAGGAAGGCAAGTACACATTTTGACTATCGAAGTTCCCACATAGTGGTCTTGGTCTCTTGAGCCAAACCTCCATAGCCATAGCTCTCTTGCTTTTGCTTTTGCTTCTTTCTCACTCTCACTCATGCTCACCCTTTAGTACATTAGTGTATAACTAAGATATAAGCCTTCAAGATTTGCCTGGGTGAAAAGGGGAGAATGTGGTTTACATGCCTCAATGCCACTAAGAAGTCATCCTTTGTTGCTCTCAAAGACATCCTCATAAGAAATTTTCCAAAGATGGACATGGAGACAACCTCATTGCCCAATTGATGAACATAGAATAACAAGATGAGGTACATGTGCCATTAGAATATGAGAGTACCATGGACTTTGATGCCAAGTCCACTAAATACAAGAGTGCCAAGGATTTTGAATCTAAGGCCACAAACTTACGAGTGCAATACTCTTTGAAGAAGAATCTACATGTAAAATAACTATGAAACAACTCTTAGAGGACCTCAAACTACCACAATGGAGGCTTGATTTGCCAAGTTTCAACTAATAACAATGTTTTTGAACTTCTACAACATCTAGGTGCAGTTATTACTCATCCTCCTGGTGTTTCTCTTAGACATTCTATTAAAAACCCATTGAAATGGGGGGATTAAAAAAACATCCTATGACTCATGTTAGATATGCTCAATGCCCCACCCTCAAAAGGTGCCACCAATGATCCATGGTGCTCAAAGTTGTAAGGCTCCCATTATGAGGGGAAGCCAAATGTGAGCCCAGATATTGGTTGAGTCTTGACTTGTATATCAGATAAGGTCTATGTGACCGAATGGCAAAAAGGTGACCATTGTGGGTCCAAACTTTGGGTTGGACTGAGTAGTTAAGCTAGTAGCAACTCGAGGCACATTGCATCGAGTTGCAGGGTAAGGGAGTTAAAAGGGGCCCTTATTTTGGGGTTCGGGGGCTGCAGAAGTGGCCCCTGGCTGGGGGGTTCCCAAGGGGGCCAGCGCCCCCGGTACAACAGTAAAGGGAATATTCACTGGCCGACTAGTGGAGGCTCATATGGTAGGTTAGTCAAGCCAGCCTAACCACCTTCGCGGGCTATAAAAGCTAAACCCCTTCATAGTCATCGATCATCTATCTTTCACCCAATCAGAGTTGTTCCAAGCTCCTCACCTATCTTCTATCTAGATCGCCATCTAAGCTTCACAGTGGAAGTGCACGGGTGGACAGAGCCATCTTTGTATCAGTTGTTTGGAGCTAAAGAAATTTTCTAATTCTCCTCTTATCTGTTGTGTACTCTCTCTATCTCTATCTCTTTCTCAGATTCTGTTCACTGCGCCGTGTAATTTTTTACAATGCATACAATGAATTCCAACCTTGTGAGGCCATAACATGTTCAAACTACAATCAACCTAATCACATGGACCACTATTGTGCAAGAAGCAAGAATCTCCTCAAATCAAGTGTAGCATCACTTACATGTATCAAGTTTATCCTAAATATAAGGCATCCAATACATCCTATTGGGTCTATAGGGGCTAACATTTCAATTTGTAAGGTCAAAACCACAAACATTGGCCATGCTGACAAAAAATTTTATCACTCTTGCATTTCTTAGGGTCAAACTCCTTGCTTAATGTGAGAGCACATCATTTATTCTCTCATTGATGAAGGTATGGATCACAATATCTTGGCCTATGATGCATGGACTACAATTAATCAACTTGAGCTTGTGCCCACAAATGCACCAATCAACCCTTATGGAGGATCCCCATATTCTCTCCAGGGAAAATTCAAGATTCTTATAACCACTAGAATGAAATCCTACCAATTTTATGTTCTACGTGCTTCCAAACCAAAAATATGTGAGGAAGGAAGCCCCAATTGGAAGAAATTTCAAGCTTGTAACAAATGTGATGTGTTAAGCACGCTTAATCCAGTAATCTACTTGAGCTTACACATTGTTAAAATAATCATAGCTTGGTAGTAAGGTAAACTTGCCTTCTCTTAAGAGAAAAACAAGGGACTAACCTTAGTGTTACCATTCAACCCTAATGATGACAACATGGAAGTGCTTAAGAAATTGATTAAGGCCTGAGCAAGGAAAAGGGAACTAATCAATGAAAATCCTCCTAGTTCAAAATCAAAACTCAAATCCACCAAGAACCACACTATAACTTCCAATGCAATTAAGGCCAAACATCAAAGGATTCTATCCAAAAGGAACAAAAGACCAAGTACTTACAACCCATAGGCATCACCAAAGAGTTACTACACTACCACAATGTATTGCTAAGACCATATTGGATACCCAAGGTTAATATGTGAGAAAACCAATGGGTCTATTTACTTAAACCACTAGCACAATTACTACCATTAACAGTCCAAGATTTATCCCTCATGAGGAAAGCCAAAATTATACACAAAAAAACATCTAAACCTAGATCCAAGATGCCTAAGAAGGAAAAATTAAACAAGTTAGTTTCCAAAAATTCCATACATCCCTATAGGGAGAAGATACATAGGCCTATATATACTAAAGTGCAACAACATGACACAATTGCCAATGCATAAGAGAAATCAACGGTTTTTGAAAGAACATCCACTCATAATGAGGAACCAAAACAATAGCATCTACATGATATTGTTCAATCGAGAAGAGCTAGTCTAGAAAGGAATACAATAGAACTATCCAATGTAGATGAGCAACAAGAGAAGGCGTCATCCCAATGTTCAAAGTCTCCCAAAACTAAAAAATATTCACCACCCAAATAAGATGTTTACCGTGTTTACCGCAGCACAAAGGAGCGGGAAAATGGAGCAGAGGAGCGGAAAAATGGAAAAAAGGAAATAGCAAAAAAGGCGCAGGATAAAAGAAGGAAAAGGCGCCTTGACCGGTAACCAGACCCTGAAAAATTTAAATGTTCGGGCACGACCCCCAGAAAGTCTCAATGTCGCCCCAAGAAAGCAAAAGAGTAAAAAGCGCACCATTAAATGTGGAAGCGCTCCTGAATCCTTGTAAAAGAGTGCCAAGCTCACTCTTGTGCAAATTGTTTGCATTAGTTGGGAATATGATAAATTAGAATGGTGGGAAATGAGAAATGGGCTTAGGCCAATGGCCAATGGCCGGCCATGTAAAAAAGGGGATGACCGCCCAAACAAGGGAGGGCATGTATATAAAGTTCAAAAGTGAATGAGAAGCTCATTCTTGTGTGTGGCTAAAGCTTCTTCTTCTTCTTCTCTTGTTTCTTGCCTTCTTGCTTGTGCTTGAGAAAGGGAGTGAGGGAGTGTGAGAGGGTGAGGGAGTGAGTGTGTGAGAGTGAGGGATCGTGGAGAAAAAGCTCTCCATCTCCTCTCTCCATCTTCTTCTCTTCTCTTCTCTTCCCTTGTCTCGTGCGTGGCTATGGAGGATAGAGCTCATGGGAGAGGGATTGAGGTTGCTTGAGCTTGCCACAAGGATCATGGAGCTACCGGTGTGCAAGAGAGAGGAGGGTACTCGATCGAGCATCAAGGTAAGCTCACTACACTCATAAGGTAGGCATGGCACGTCGGCTATGTGAGAGGTAGCCATGGCCGCTCGGCTTGAAACGCTTGATCAATAAGAGGTCCGTAGGTCTCGGGGTAGAGCTTATAGCTCCCCTTCATTTTGGTTCCATTGTTGGGACCGACGGAATCGAGCCTTGAGTGCCGCGCGCATCAAATCAAGCAGCATAGGAGTAGGGCCTTTGTCCGAAACGGTGCTTGAGATAGATAGGAGATTTAGGAGGTTTAATCATTGGAACAAGTAAGTATTTTGAGTTTTTTGATGAGTGCTTGAGTAGATAAATACAACCCAAGCTTGGTTTTGCGATTTTTTGTTAGCATTAGGTAGGATAGGATTAAGATTCGAAACTGAAATGGTAGGGTTTTTGCTGCTGTAAATCTGGTTGCAATAAGAAAAAGAAGGCAAAAATCGTGTTTTTTAAGGGGGAAATCGCAACGGGGAAAGGCTCTAAGGTTAGAGAATGGTTGGGCAATGCTATGTAAGGCTGGGGTAAGGGGAGAAGAGCTCATTTGCATTCTGACTTAGTTGAGAGAGAGCAAGAGAGAGTGAGAGAGCTATAGGCACAAGAGAGGAATGGACGCCCTTCGATCACACTTCCACGGTGCTACAGGTATACAAATCTCTTCCACGGCATGTCCTTCTGTGTATTTAACAGCCTAGAATAGCTAATCATCAACATAACACTAGATTCGTCACCATTTTCATTGTCGGAAGTGCGCCGACCCCGACGCATTCGGACGTTCGAACCCCAGAATTGGGCAGTTGGCTGCCCCGAACCTAGGGTTCGGCGTTCGGCCTTTGGGCATTTGGCCACGTCCCGTTCGGGCTTTGGGCTTTGGGCTTCGGCCTTCGGGCCATCTAGCCATTCGAACCTTATCATTCGGGCTTCGGCGATTCAGCGGTTCGGCCCCCTCCAAATTTGGGATTCGGCCATTCGGTGTTTGGACGGCCGAATTGGCCCGCCCGAACTCAGCCATTTGGCCCAACTCGAGTTCGGCCCTCAGACTCAGCCATTCGGCCTTCAGCCCTCGGACTCAGCTATTCGGCCTTCGGCCGGCCGAATGAGACATTCGAACTTCAGCGGTTCGGACGCCGATTCTGGGATTCGCACCCTGCCATTCGGGCCAATTTTGGTCGAATGCATTTTTGACATTATTTTAATAATTTAAGCCTAGACCCACGTTGCTGACACTAGTGCAACCCTGTAGGTGCAAGAAAATCATAGAAAACTTGGCCGTGTGGCTAGGAAACCTAGCAGAGTGTGTTGTCGCAGCCTAATCGCAACAGCAGACCAAACATCAGACCCCCACATACCTGAGAAACGCAACAGAGACCCAGATTTTAACCAGGCAGCCGTGTGCTGACCTCATACCCAGTGGCCAAGAGCTGAAGGTAGCATTGACATTGCACTTGAGTGCCGTAATCCCGCACACATAGTAGGCCACATTGGTTGTGCACTGAAAGAGCAGAAAGCCTGATTTCATACCGAACGCACAAACACCACACTGAGTGTACATAATTTGAGGATTGGTTGTAATAACAAGGAATACACTTGAACATAATCATTTAAGGAACCCACCAATAGGAGTGAACCCCAAGACTTAGCAGACAAACAGGGTTAGGACCCAGGAGGACGTTAAGTGGACGCGAGGATCCAGAAGACGACAACATAGAGGATCGGGCGCTACCAAAACTACTCGAACTGATCGACGGCCTTGTGGAATTGGAGGCAGAAACAATGTCAGGATCAAGAGGCGACCGAGGAGAGGACCCGGCTAGACCTAGGAGAATTCCCAGTCTCAGTACAGGAACTAGTCCATGACTACGATTTACTTAATAGGACCGTGATCCAGGTCAGACCTATAGAAGAAGTGGTAGCAAGCCTCGAAGAAGAGAGAAGAGCAATCAGGAGAGCGCTAGAAGGCATAATTGCCTACAACCATGAGCAAAGGGCTAGAAAGCTACAGTAAGACGTAGATATGTACGAGGCTAGAAGGGTGCTAGACCTAGCTGGGGCAGCCAAATCTGGACCGAATGAAGAGAGGGAACGGGCAGAAGAGGCTGACATGACATTGAGCGAACTTGTAGCCAAGCGACTCATGGACAATACGTCCGTTGAGTAGAGTGCTATAGCCCTAGCCACCGCACTACTCTCGGGATTGGGAGTCACGCAAGGGGCTAAAGGGTAGGCTAGAATCCCTATCATAGCAAAATAGCTAGCGAAGTATGAGCCTAGCAGTGACCCATATAGCTTCATGGAGCACTTTGAGCAAGTATACGAAGCAAACGGTCTTACTGACCTTGCGCAACGCTCTCAAGCTTTTGGCCTATGCTTAGGCGATAAGGGGAGAATCTTGTATTCTAGCCTTGATGATGCAGAACGTACAAACTTTGCTCGCCTTAAGGGCCTCTTCATCAAGAGATTCTCGGAGGCAGGGTATTCTGACAACCTCATCGTCCGGTTGATGAATATCAGCCAAAGGGAGAAGGAAGACGTCAGGGGCTACGTCACTCATGTGCGTAGCCTCTTCAAAAGGATCCCTGCCAATGAACAACCTACTGAGAGGGCAGTTTCTACAGTATTCATGAACGAAATTTGGAGTGAGAAGCTCTACAAGGCTTTGGCTAGTAACTCTACCTTGCAACAAGATGTGCTAGCTAGAGTTTTCGAAGAGGCAATACGTGTAGATGATCAGCTTAGGAAACGAAGCATGAGGACTACCAGAGCCGAGAAAGTGCAAATCAGAGGGATCCAGAGAGATCAACTATTTCGAGAGAAAAAGCAACCGCTAGTGTGTAGGAAAAGGGAAAAAGTATGGACCAAGGCCAGGAGATGGCGGAGATGAGAATGGAGATTGCACGACTGCAGGAACTGATAAGGAAGCCTGCGCGATCGCATGTACAGTGTATATACTGTGGCGGCAATCACCTCCCAGCTGAATGCCAAGATCCTAGATCTAGGCCATGCTCAAATTGTGGTAGATTCGGGCATGATGCATTGCATTGCAAGATGCCAAGGAGATTCCATACGCACAGTAGTACAATCCTCCCTACTTAGGTAATAGACCACCCAATTTCTTTAGGAGGGGAGCCCAATTGGCACTCCCTGTACCAAATGACTCAAGACCTGTCGTACCTAGGCTGGAGATGAACCCAACAAGTATACCAAGATCACCAGGGCCTTTTGTAACCCACCCACCGAGCGATGCTCCAGTTCACCATGTGGAAGAGCCTAGTGAAGAGGAGACATATGTCAACCCGTACATATCCTATGACGAGGAGGGCAACCTAGTCCTGATGGACTATCGGCCGATGCCGGTGATGGCATTAGGTAGAGGAAGAGGTAGAGGCTTTGGAGGGCCAAGCCAAGATCCGATCACATGCTGGACCTGCGGCCATCCAGGCCATATTTCATCACGTTGCCCAGAGAAGGAACAGGCTAACAAGGACAAAGCGGATCTCCGATGCACAAAATGTGGGATCACTCACCTGTTTCCTGATTGTCCTAGGCGGAAACCATCAGCTAGCTCTGCCAACGTACCGTCAGTACCTCTGGGGCTGTTTGGAGTGGAAACCTTTGATAGTGAGGACACACCTATCCCACTACAGGTTATGATGCGAGCTCAAACAAGGCAGGCAGGTATCTCCTTGCCTGGACCAAGTAACCTTGACGCAGCCTCAATAGGAAAGAAAAGCCGAAGGAGAAGAAAAAAGAGAACAAATGCAAAGATAACCCTTAAAACCGAGGAAGCCACGATGTTAGTGACAGGAAAGAAAGTCACAGATGCAGAGGCAGAGACCTCAGCCCCGAAGACAGTTGAGCTAGGGAATGTCAAGGTAGGGGAATATCCCCATCCCAAACGGCAACTCGAAGCTATAGCCAAAGTCAAGGAGTGGGTCAAGGATGCCCAGGAGCACCTCAAGGATGCTGAACCCATACTAGAAGATCCAATGGACGATTTTTCCAACGTGAGCACACCAGTCTCACCCACAAAACCACAAACTAAAAGTGTATCCTTGCCACAGGGGGCAACTCAGCAGCAGCAAGGCCAAAGGGGGACTTACCAGGGCAGACAGAATGCATGGCCCAAGAGTGCTAGCCTTAGGGGAAGACCTGCTTGCAACCTTGCTGTCCACCCCAGTAACTCTAAGCGTAGAAGACCTGCTTAGGCAGAATCCTTCTTTATGGCAGGAGTTAAAAGATTTGGTGGAGGGACAGACAGGACTTACGGGTGCTGATCAGCAAGATCATGATGTAGTTACGCAAATCCCAAGTCTAACTCTACACTCAACTCCTAAGTCATTGCACATCAATGCTTTCTGGGAAGACACTGAAATGCATGCAGTCCTACCTATTCTAGCCTTAGGAGATATGACGCGGAAAGGAATTGTAGACACAGGCGCCGGTGTTAGCGTACTGAGCCATGCAGTTTTAGAGGCATGGGGAAACCCTCCTGTAGAGACTGCCAAGTTCAATGTCACGTTAGCAAATGGAATGAAGGTAAGGCCATTTGGAGTCTTAAAGAACTGGCCAGTAAATTGTCAGGA
The DNA here is from genome assembly GCF_053477565.2 of Lygodium microphyllum. Classification (NCBI taxonomy): domain Eukaryota; kingdom Viridiplantae; phylum Streptophyta; class Polypodiopsida; order Schizaeales; family Lygodiaceae; genus Lygodium; species Lygodium microphyllum. The sequence continues at coordinate 70,212,726 of NC_141141.1, forward strand.
CTCTGTTTTATTTCTGTCAATAAGAGTTTCAAGATTCAAGATGAAGAAATCCGAGCAGCCTCTCGAATGCATAGATCATATATACATTTCAAAGAAATTTTCCAAGAGTATGGTCTTCATTGATGAATAAGAAAGTGGAAGATCATAGATAATTTCCTGATTCAAGTTCCATCATGATGACTATTTACTGATATTGAGATGGCTTACGGTTCCTGGATTATCATCTGTTGCCTTTCAGTTCTTTCAGCCGTTAAAGGTCACAAACCATGTCCCAAAGCTTTTCAAATACTTGGAATTCGAGGTGCCCGACGCTCAGCATGACAACTTGCAAAGATGTCAAAAGCTCGCTCCTTTCTCTCAAAAAGCTTTTTATACACATGAACTACACCATTATCTTCTTCTGGAATTTGTCATGTTCATCTGATAAGCCGCTTAGTTTGTGAGAAGCCTTTCAACTCCAACAGATCCACATGCATGTATTATGGTGGATGTCAAACGGTCAATAGATCCAACTTGCAGTTTCAGTTGATCAGGTAAAGAGCTCCTTCCCGGCTTGTAATTCTTCTGGATTGCCTTTAAAGGTAAGGCGAGAAGCAGGTCACTCACAGTGTTACATAACTGCTGACGAATCAGATGAACTCCCGATCACCCCGGTCACGCAGCCCTATGATAAGTTGACGTCGAGTGTTCAACAATCTTCAAATATCCACTTCGATATCCGAAGATGACCTCCATCGCAGCAGCGTCTCGGCTACTTTCCCTCGATCGTCTTCATGTCGTCGTCCTCCTCTTCACTTGTCTTCCACTATCCTTCGCCACAGCTTTCGAGTTCACGGCATCTTCCTTCCGACATCTCGTCCTCTTTGTTCTCGCGCTTTGTTCCATCTCCAGCAGAAGCAACAGCAAAGCGTGAAGCAGCATCGAACAGGCATCCTTTCTCCTCACTTTGCTTTGAGATACGATCCGTCTTTCACATCCAACTCCTCGTTGCAGTCGTCCTCTCGTGCTGATAGCATGTTGTCTTCACTCCTGCTTTGTATGCATCTGCAGCTCGGTCCTTCTCTTCGTCTAACAGGTCTCTCCCCCCGTAGTTATCTCCTTTCGAGCCCTTCTCTCATTAGCCACAGAGTACCCTCTATGTTTCCTTCCTTTTTATCCAACAGTTTGTCTCTTGTAAGCTAACGCAGCCTTCTCACAGTCGCTGTGTCTCCCCGGCAACAATCAATGCTTCACGCATACCAAAAGCAAGTGCTCTCTCTGCTTGAGCCTGAATATCTTCAAGTATGGATGCCCCTATTTTCTGTGTTCCTTCCTCTTTTTCCAGATTAGCGTAATTCCCCCTTCTTTTTCTGTCCCATACGCCTCCTTTTCCCTCCCTCTTTAGCTCTTTTGAAAATCCCCTCTTTAGCCTCCTTCATTCGTGTTTTCTTTTCCTCTTTTGTTTCACCTCAAATTAGCTTCCCTCCAGAATCAAAAAAGCACCAAGGAAAAGTAGCCCCAAAGTAGCCACGGGCTGTAATGCCAAAGAACCTCAATCGAAAGTATTCCCACTCGGAAGAAAAGCACAATTTCAGCATCACATGTGTGTGTAAGCATATTGAATACATGCCAAAGGTTAGCTTTAAAAGTTTACAAACTTTTCTGTTATGTAAAGTCCACTCAGCTGAGTACACGAGCAATAGTGCTAATGGATTTTGGCAAGCTGTGGTTCCATGATCAAGGACAACACATGAGCCTCATGTTCATCTGAAAATTCACTGGTCTTCTTAAACTCCCTTGTTGATACCATTTGCATCTTCAGCATAAGCAAACAACTTGTGAAGCTTAAAACCATACTCATTGCAGATCTAAAACCCATTCTCCTTCTAATTTGTTTATTCCAAATATCAGATTCAATCCCAAACAGCGCTTGTCTCTTCTGTAAAATTGAACATGAACCAACTGAAAGAAAAATGTTCAAGCAAAGCAAAGCACAACGTCTACGTCAAAGTATGTACAAAGTAACAAATCTCATGCACAACTTTTGGGTGGTTTTCACACCTCGAATGCGCAGCAATACGACATCCACCCCCTCTAATCCTGCGCATCCTCCGGATGGGCCAACTACCCATGATCATTATCATCAAGATCCACAAACAGATCAATCTCTTCGTTATGCATTTCCGGTAGATCAACAAGATTATCTATCATATCATCTGTCTCTTCCATTAGAGTTTCTTGTCGTTGCTCTTCTCTTGAAAATTCTTCCAAAGCATAATCCTCATCATCTCTTTTCTTGAAAATCTTGATTCTTTTTCCAGCAATAGGCACTCTAAGCACTGTTCCATCCAATTTTGTCAGCTCATATGTTGCATTATCAAAAACATGTCTGACTATGTATGGCCCAAACCATCTTTTCACCATCTTCCAAAGTGCAGTATGCTGATTTTCAAGGCTACTATCAAAGACCAATACCCAATCTCCCTCTTCTATTGCTCTAGGCCGCAAGCGATGCCTGCTGTCAAACCTGTCCTTATTCCTTAGTCTAGCAACCTTCAACCTGTCAATAGCTAGCTGAATATCCTCAGGTCTCCTCTCCAACTGTCGAATCCGAAGAGCTAAGAGCTCTTCTCTCGTCAAATCCTCCTGCCAAGGTAAAACTGACCAAGTCAAAGCACAAGTCTCAATCGGCATAACAAGTTTCTGACCATACATCAACTCTGCAGGCATATATCCTGTGGTAACACTATGAGTCGTACGATCAGCCCACAAAGCAAATGGTAGAAGTCTTGGCCATTCTCCAATCCGTCCTCTGCATGCTTTGGCTAATGCTTTCACTATCGGCGGATGCCCTCTTTCACTCTTTCCGTTTCCCTCTGGATTGTATGCTGTGGTTAGAGCCAATTTGATTCCTAGCTGAGAGAAAAACTCCCTAGCTTCATCTGCATCCAATTCACCACGATCCGCAGTGATCTTACCCACACAACCATATCTGCAGAAAATTTCCTCCAATAAGAACTTACACACTGCACTAGTGGTCTTCGTTCTCAAAGATCTACCCTCAACATGATTAGTAAGATCCTCTCTAGCCAAAACAATGTATCTCATCTGCCATAGACCCATAGGCATGGTAACCAAATCAACTACCCACTTATAATGAATGCATAGCGGATAGGTCGGATGAAGCTCATCTCTATGACACACTACTGAATACATCTGGCAATCTCTGCAAGTCTCAACAAAGTGAGAAACATCTCTATACATGCCTTTCCACCAATATTTCTCCTTGATTTTCTCATAAGTAGCCCATACTCCTCTATGACCAGCCTAAGGACTCTCATGAAACTCCCTCATCACCTGTAACTGTGTTTCTCTATCGCAGACAACCCGCAAAGGTAATCCGCCTCTTTTCTTCGGATGCTTCCAAAGAAATCCGTCCTTGAGAAAATAACCATAAGCTTTCCTTCTAATCTTCTTGAACTCTTCATCCATCCATTCATCTCTTTTGTTTAGTGTACTAAGGTACCTGCCAATCTGCAACCAATCTCCAACATAAAGTTCTTCTATGAAAGCCACAATATCATAGACATGACAAACATGATCAACCATAGTAGCTGAAATTTCTGCATCATCCTCTTCTGTAAGTAGAGTCTCCTCATTATCATATCTGGCTCTAGACAACATATCTGCCACTGGATTATCCTTCCCTGCTATGTGTTTAAATTCCGGATTTAATGACTTGATGTATGCAATCCATCTCAACATAGCTATATCCGGAGTAGAGCAACTCGTAATCATACCAATCAATGGCAAGCAATCTGTCTCTACCACAACTAAAGCTCCAATAAAGTACTCCTTGTCACATTTGAGAGCTGTGACAATCCCCAATAACTCCCTCTTGATTTGCGGATATCTCCTCTATCTCTCGTTTAGGACTTTCGCCCCAAACCGAATAGCATACCTATTTCCATCTGCATCATCTTGACCCACAGCCCAACCTATGCCAATTGGACTAGTGTCAACTGTCAACACAATAGGCCTATCACAATTATAATCCGCTTTCCTGAGAGTAGGAGCATTCTGCAATAACTTCTTCAATTTCCGCATGGCTTTAGTGTGGCTCTCATCCCAATAGAATTTCTGCCCCTTTCGAAGCAGCTGATACAAACAATCTGCAATGTGTGCAAAATGAGGTATCCAAATCATATAAAACACACAAGCACCAATGAATCTCCGTACCTCTGAAGTGGTAGAACAATACTCCGCAATCTTGCCTATAGCATTCACCTTATCAGGTGAGGGTTTCCTGCCATAATATCCACACATATGCCCAACAATGACAACCTCATTCACTCCAAAAACAGATTTTTGCCCTGAAAGTGTCAAGTTCGCTTCTTCTAACCTGGCCAAAATCTTCTCACATGCTGAAATATGATCAGCCACAAAGTATCTGCATCCCTGCTCATTTAGGCTCTCATTCTTCTCTTCTTCTGCACACCCCTTAATGGGCACATCATCCAAGAAAGGCATAGTAAGCTGAGGTATGTAATCACGAAGGACCTTATGCATGGCATTCATCATATGCGCAACAGAATTAGTGGCACCTTGAGGCAAGGTACACATCCTGACAAGCCCAATAGGAGTTCTCATGGTGGTTATGTCCCTGCTTTCCAAAGCCAGCTGAAACTGATCATATCCTGAATACAAATCACCCAAAGAATAGATGGCACGTCCAGCAAATGCCTCTACAAACTCATCCACAACTGGACCTATACCAACATTCCTGATAGTAACTCTGTTCACTGGCTGCATATCCTGAATAAATCGAAGAGTACCATTCTTCTTTGGAACTGTAAACCACCTGTTTGAGTATGGTGCAGATGAAGGCTCAAGGATTCCCATCCTGATTTTCTCATTCAATAAATCAATCAGCTTTGGCAAGTGTGCCTTAGGCACTGGAATAGGTCGGAGATTCCATGGAATATGAGGAATAGTAAAAATGACCATAGGAGCAACAATATCAGGATTCACACATCCAATCTCATGTGGGAAAAAAGCAAATCCCCTTCCATGACGCTCAAGCATCTCCTGAAAGCATTGCTTCTCTATAGGTAACAAAAAATCACAATTTCCAATTTTCAATTCAGCAAGAGTCTCTGTTGAAAACTTATGACCAATATGCTCCGGATTCCTCAAAATTTGCTGTTTAGCAGCCCTCTCTATTTGCTGATCACTGTCAGATGGAAGCGGTACAGCAACCGGCTTCACCTTCTTATCCATAGTTTTGTATTTCGTGTCAACCCTGGCTTCATTATGCTCTTCTGCATTACATAAACCTTGCTGTAAATCAGCAATTCTGCACTCCAATGGCTGAATATTCTCAGCCCTCTACTCTATGGACTGCATAGAAACAGCCCCAAACTCTGAATGCTGAAATATTTCAGCAGTAAACTCTGTTGGCTGAAAATTTTCAGCCCTCTGTCTCTCTGAAAGCTGATCATAACCAGCTGGAAATTCTGTTTGCTGAATTTTTTCAGCACTCAACACTCTTTGCTGAGTTACCTCAGCCTCTGACTCAATCTGTGACATAAAATCTGCAATTTCATGAAACATGTCCAGGGATTGCACTAATACATTACCATGACAATTCAGCATATCAGTTTTCAGCATATCTCCCATCTCTGTCATCGTATCTGCACAAATCACACTGTCATACATCCCATCTATGTGCTCATCATCCTCCAAAATTCCTGCATTTTTCAAATTTTTCTCCTTCCTGCATATATACTGCCTGGCAGCTCTAGACAACCTAGAAGTCTTCTGATAACTCATCAAATTGTTTGCTGAAATCCCAACAAACCCGGGGGAGAAAACACCGCTGCCAGGAGGCGAGAACTCCAATCTCCTCTGCTCTGTACCATCGTCGTCTCGCGAAACGGCAGTACCTAATGAAAACCCGAATCCCTCACAGTGGGTAAGGGTGCATCTTTGAGAGTATCCATGTTTCTAACATGGTTCACACATACAGTCATAAACTGAACTGCTCTCATACCATCTTTACTGCGAATCCGTGCATAAGCAGATCCATCATCCATGACCTTTGTTTCCATGCGCATCTCTGTAATGAATGGCTGACCAAGAATTATGGGATAAGAGCATGAATCCTGCACAAAGAAATGAAAATCCTCCTCTACATCACCAATAGAAACCCTGACACTAGGACAGGCAGCATACAAATCACCTGCAGTGTTATTGGCGGCTCTCATACGCCACCCATGCTCTACATCCATAGGCCATCTGTTACTCTCATAAACTCCACGAACTATGAGATTAATCTCTGAACCATGATCAACCAATGCAACATAAGGCACCTGTTTCTCTCCAATCTTTACCATCGTCTCTGTAGTTGCCCTAGCCCAATGGCTCCGCGAAAAGTGACTACGCGGTATCATGACAGGCTCATCAATTTCAGCATAATGCATAGGCTGAACCCTCTTCTCTACCTGTGGAAAAACAGAAGCATTATCAACCATAACCTCATCCTCATCCTCATCCAACACCCCAATCAAAACTCCCTGTGTATCAGTGGTAGACAATGCATGTCTTTTCCTCTTCAAGACCTCCTGAAACTGATCTTAAAACTCTCTTTTTGAGATGCCCAAAATCTCAGAAATAGTGAAAGTCACCTCACTGCCAAGTATCTTATCATTAAAGATTTTCTTCATGTCTGTAGATGTCTCAATATCGGACATCAATCTGAATCCTGGCTGCTTTCTCTCTCTAGGCTCTTGCCTCTTTTCTCTCTTTTGAGCATCCTCCATCTGTCGATCTGGCACTGGTCTTGAAGACGGTCCTGCAGTAGGTGGAGTAACAAACTCACCCCCTCTAGTCTTCTTAGCTGCACTTGGATTTTCTTCATCCCTCTTACGCTTCTCCTCAACAAGTACATCTGCACCATGAGATTTAGCCAAATAAGCATAAATAGAATACCTGTCAACAGGCGAGTCCCAACCTGTCTCTGATCTGATGCTAGAGCCTGCACTAGTCAAAACAGTTTGCTGAATTTTCCCCTTGTTTGCAGTCTCCATAGCATAAGTCCATAGTGCGGACTGAGTCTCTGATCCCTTCTCAATCTGTACTCCATATGCAGAAGCATCACCTCTAGCTGTCACATAAGAAGTACGCGCAGCCATGTCCTCCACTAACTTCTTCATTCCACCTTTACCAAAGTTGGTAGCAAGTGGAGCTCCTGTCTCGGTCAACCAAATCTTACCATCTTGCCCCCAATATACCAAATTCTGCCTCCTTGCATCCTGGAAAGAGTCACAATCCCTGCAATGCTGATGCTCTGTACTATCACACCAAATACATCTCCGATCTCTCCTAGGTGCACTAGAAGCACTCCTAGGTGCAGTAGGAGCACTAGAAGAAGTAGCAGGCGCAGTCGAAGCAAACTGCTCCTTCAACTTACCCACCAACTCCGCTTTGACTGACTCCAGTGTCAAATCTGTGATGCCTTTAATTATGTCATCAAGAGAAGTAGGTACCGATGGAGCGAATGGTTTTGGAGCTGAAGGTGTAGGCATCGGTCGTGGAACAGGAGGAATAGGTGGAGTAGAAACAGTAGGCACTGGCATAGGCCAAGAAACTGGCTGAGGAGGAGAAGAAATAACAGGGATAGAGGTAGGCATAGGAGCAGATGATGGTGTAGGTGTCATGGAACCATTCTGTAGGTGAGTCTTCCATATCCTCCTCTTGGTCAAAGTCGAGACTCCATCCTGAGCATCCTGCCAATCCGTTTTAAGACCCATAGGCTTCGTGCGATCTTCAAGAAGCTCACCCAATTCTTCTTGAAGAGCAGGATCTGCAGCTTGCAAGAAAAGCTCAACTTTTTCAACATCCAATGCTCTTTGTTCAATGGCATCAAGCTGACTATACCTCTCTTCGAATTCTCGAATCAACTCCGAAGCAGCGAGACCTTTGTTTGGCATGTAGACCCACTCTCAGAATGACCACCGAGTAGCCATACCAAAGTCCTCAAGGAAGTATTCTTCTTTCAAGGCCTTCTTAAAATCTTGCCAATGTGTATTTTGAATAAAAAGATCAGTCACTTTTGTCCTCAAAGCAGGTGTGACAAGACGAAGGAAGTACTTACTCATAAGTCCAGCAGGAACTCCAAAAAACCCCATCTTGATCTCATATGTCTTCAAATATGCTGAAACATTACGCCCGTCAAATAGCTTCTTCTCACTCTCAACTGCTTCAATAGCCTTAGTCGCGCTGTTTGCATTCTCCTGCTCCGAATAGAGTTGCCTTTGCTGAGACAACTACTGTTGATACAATTGTTGTTGCTGCTGCATATACAATTATGTTTGCTGATTTTGGAGCTGCATATACATGGACATATTCTACAAAATCTGTTTTAGATCCTCCGTTGAAGTACTTGACGCAGTAGTCATTGATGGAGCTGAAGTAGATGCAGCTGGAGTTGTAGAAGAAGCTGAAATAGAGGCTGAAGTATCTCCCATCCTGAAATTTCTGCGACGCTTTCACGTCGGGTTCACCAAAGATGTCGAAGGGTTTGTGAAAGCAAAGTCGCGTCTTCAAAAGACCTTGATAAATTTCAGGATAAAAGATCGAACAGATGGATAAACAAGATGAGAAAATAATGTTAGGACTCTGTTTTATTTCTGTCAATAAGAGTTTCAAGATTCAAGATGAAGAAATCCGAGCAGACTCTCGAATGCATAGATCATATATACATTTCAAAGAAAATTTCCAAGAGTATGGTCTTCATTGATGAATAAGAAAGTGGAAGATCATAGATAATTTCCTGATTCTGCAGTTTCAGTTGATCAGGTAAAGAGCTCCTTCCCGGCTTGTAATTCTTCTGGATTGCCTTTAAAGGTAAGGCGAGAAGCAGGTCACTCACAGTGTTACATAACTGCTGACGAATCAGATGAACTCCCGATCACCCCGATCACGCAGCCCTATGATAAGTTGACGTCGAGTGTTCAACAATCTTCAAATATCCACTTCGATATCCGAAGATGACCTCCATCGCAGCAGCGTCTCGGCTACTTTCCCTCGATCGTCTTCATGTCGTCGTCCTCCTCTTCACTTGTCTTCCACTATCCTTCACCACAGCTTTCGAGTTCACGGCATCTTCCTTCCAACATCTCGTCCTCTTTGTTCTCGCGCTTTGTTCCATCTCCAGCAGAAGCAACAGCAAAGCGTGAAGCAGCATCGAACAGGCATCCTTTCTCCTCACTTTGCTTTGAGATACGATCCGTCTTTCACATCCAACTCCTCGTTGCAGTCGTCCTCTCGTGCTGATAGCATGCCGTCTTCACTCCTGCTTTGTATGCATCTGCAGCTCGGTCCTTCTCTTCGTCTAACAGGTCTCTCCCCCCGTAGTTATCTCCTTTCGAGCCCTTCTCTCATTAGCCACAGAGTACCCTCTATGTTTCCTTCCTTTTTATCCAACAGTTTGTCTCTTGTAAGCTGACGCAGCCTTCTCACAGTCGCTGTGTCTCCCCGACAACAATCAATGCTTCACGCATACCAAAAGCAAGTGCTCTCTCTGCTTGAGCCTGAATATCTTCAAGTATGGATGCCCCTGTTTTCTGTGTTCCTTCCTCTTTTTCCAGATTAGCGTAATTCCCCCTTCTTTTTCTGTCCCATACGCCTCCTTTTCCCTCCCTCTTTAGCTCTTTTGAAAATCCCCTCTTTAGCCTCCTTCATTCGTGTTTTCTTTTCCCCTTTTGTTTCACCTCAAATTAGCTTCCCTCCAGAATCAGAAAAGCACCAAGGAAAAGTAGCCCCAAAGTAGCCATGGGCTGTAATGCCAAAGAACCTCAATCGAAAGTATTCCCACTCAGAAGAAAAGCACAATTTCAGCATCACATGTGTGTGTAAGCATATTGAATACATGCCAAAGGTTAGCTTTAAAAGTTTACAAACTTTTCTGTTATGTAAAGTCCACTCAGCTGAGTACACGAGCAATAGTGCTAATGGATTTTGGAAAGCTGTGGTTCCATGATCAAGGACAACACATGAGCCTCATGTTCATCTGAAAATTCACTGGTCTTCTTAAACTCCCTTGTTGATACCATTTGCATCTTCAGCATAAGCAAACAACTTGTGAAGCTTAAAACCATACTCATTGCAGATCTAAAACCCATTCTCCTTCTAATTTGTTTATTCCAAATATCAAATTCAATCCCAAACAGCGCTTGTCTCTTCTGTAAAATTGAACATGAACCAACTGAAAGAAAAATGTTCAAGCAAAGCAAAGCACAACGTCTACGTCAAAGTATGTACAAAGTAACAAATCTCATGCACAACTTTTGGGTGGTTTTCACACCTCGAATGCGCAGCAATACGACAACGTTGCAAGCCACCTTAATACCGGAGATATTTTTCACGATGTCTTGACCTATATCTCCCAAGTTTCTGTACAACCCTGTGAACTCGATCGTCATGCTCAACTTGAGTACAACCCTGCATTTTATGAGTGGCTGTTGGCTGGAACACCCCATCACAATCACCTTTGATATCCTCACCACTTCGTTTAATCCTAGGAAGGATTTTCATCTTTCCGAGGGGGAGGAATAAGGCTAAGAAGGCATAAATAATTATTGAAAGGTTAAACACAGTGATCAAAATAATAATAATAATAATAATTAGTTAGCAAAAATTTTCAAGTTCTTTGCATTCCTGTTTTGCGTATTTTTCATGCTTAGCTTCTTTTAGCCATGTTTTCCTTTTCCACTTGTGATTAATGAAAAGTATTTTTGCTGGGCAGGAACCCAAGATGGCTCATCAAGATCGTGCTCATAAGCTTCCCTTCACAGAAGAAGAAAAGCAAAAATATATGCTGAGTCTGGAAATTCAAGCTTAGGACAGCTGAATTTCCAAACCGCCTCCAAAGCATCATTCATTGGATATGGAGGTGTAGTAACTGCCCTAATTGAATAAGCAATAAAGGAGGCAGGAGCAGCAGAGGAGGAGCAAGAGAGACCACCACCCTCACCACACAACGAAGAATCCTCTGGCTCTGATGAGGAAATAGAAATTGACATGAGTAGTGATGAAGAAGAAAAGCAAGAAGAACAGTGCCAACAGCAGCAAAGAGAGCAGCGCACTAAGCGCTTCCAACAGCAAAGGGAAGAAGAAAGGAGGAAGAAAGAGAAAGAAGAACTGCAAAAAGCGCAAAGAGTGTCAAGAGCCCAGGAAACAGAGAGGAAAAGGAAAGAAAAAGAGGATGCACAGAGAGTGGAAGAGGAGTCTAGAAAGACAGAAGAGGAGAGGAAAAGAAGGGCTGAGGAGGAGGAAGAAGCCTTGAGGAAGAAGGAACAAGAAGATATAGAACTTGCAATTCGCCTATCTGTGGAACAACATCAACGACAAAGAAAGCAAACCCCGCCCCAGGAGGATGAGAACCCGGACACGAGCATGAATGTGCCAGATCCCATCCCGCCGCCGCCGGTCGCATATCATGCCTGTCCCTACCAATTTTGTGCCAACTAGCCCTGTTGCTTCCGTAATAACCATCCCCACCCCGGGAACTTCGCTAAAGGTCGATGACAGCAATATGGTCACATGGCTGCAGTTACTGATGGAAAGGGATTTAGTAAGAGAAGTTGGCGTAGCCACCCCAGTGTCAAGAGTGAAGAGGGCAGCCACGGCTAATGTGGAGCCAAGCCCAGAGCTTAAAAGACAGAAAACAGAAGCTACTATCACTGCCGCCACCATGTCCCATTCCCCACCTCCAGCAGGCCAGTACGATGAGTACGTTAAAGAGTTGCTTTCGTAGCTAGAAAAGGCCAAGGAAGGAAAGAGAACTGCCATGGAAGAGTTGGCAACAAAGTGAGAATCAAGAGCCACTCTCCAGCTGGAGAAAACTAAACAGATAGCAGAGTACCAAATGGAGATTGCTGTGTTAAAGGAGGAAACCAGCAATAGAGATGCAGAAGAAGCAAAAACCCTAAAGGAACATGATGCTGCCTAGGAGGGAAGAAGAAAAATCCTAATGGATCGCCTCAACGGAGAGAGGGAGACCACTGCTCACTTGCGGCGCAAGAACGACCAGCTCACTGTAGTCAACCAGGAAGCACAAAACCATCTTGAGAAGATCAAAGAAAAGACTGTAGAGCTAGAAAAGCTAAGAGAAGAGCAGGTGCAAAGAATGCAGGTGCAACTGGATCAGCTCAGTACGCAAATCGCCAATGAAGACTAGGAGCAGTCCCGCCTACACCGCGAGCTCAAAGACCAAGAGGAACGACTCATGGCTATGACCCTCCATCAGGGGGAGAGCCTTGAATATATGGAGAAGCGAGCGAAGGAATGAGCTGACCACAATGAAAGGAGGGTACGAGACCTGGCACGCCGATTGGCCAAAGCAGAAGGAGATAGAGTGTTTGCTGAAAATCAGGCAGAGGCTACCCAGCTCTCTATGATGGCCCAGCAGCACACTTTCCTCAACACGTTGTTTCACTCCACCAAAACAGAAGAAAACGAGGCCAATGATCAGCTGGCAGAAGAAGCTAGCCATTGCACGCAGAGCCCCCTAACAGCAGGCCTACACGTACCACTGCAACTAGGAGGCCCGCCACAGAGCCTGGAGGAGCAAAGAAAATACCTTACACAGGTAGGCCTGATGGTGCAAGAAATTAATGAACTTGGTTTCACAGAAGAGAAGGTGGAAGAAGAAGTGCAAGCAGAAGGGGGTGGACCAGAGTTTGATCTGGGACCTCAGGAGGAGGACTACGTCCCACCACCCTCTCCTCCACGACAAGATGAAGTGCAACCCACTGACACATCTGCTAAGAGGAAAGTAGCCCTGGCTAAGCGTAGAAGAGAAATGGTGGAGAAGGCAAGGAAGAAACTGAACATTAGACCTGTCCCAAGGCAACCTGCTCCTCTCCCACCACGCCCTGAGGACCTCCCCGTTGGATTCCATGCAGAGCTAATCATCTAGGAACACTAAGAATGTGCCCACAACCCCTTCGACTTGAGCTTCAAGCTTCCCACTAAACTAAATAGAGTAATGCCCATTGAAGTTATAAATGATGTAATCGCTATGGGTGCAAGGCTCAAGGACAAGTGGCTAGCGGAGCGAGAGGCCAACCCAACTGCTTGGGGAACTGAGGACCGCAAATTTTGGCATGATAAAGTCTTCTAGGTGCCTAGATCGGTGGAGGGCTACAATTGCCAACCCACCTAGAGAACACGCGTTTTTTATGTCAACCTTGACGCTTGACCCCACATTCATGCCGTATCCTTGAAGGGTAGGCGTGGATTTTAATCTGTCCATCCACGGCAGGTTTGACTTCCCTATCATCTATAACGCCAATAGCACCTCCTATAAAGATGCCCTTGTATTTAACCCTCCCTAATTTGTACAGTTCCATAGATAGATTCCTTAGTGAGTTCACATCCTGTCCTGACCCCGCCTTCATAACAACCTGTAATTATCTTAGACTAATTAGGGTCCTAATCTACCAAGAGCCTGCACCTCAAGAACGCCACCTTCCACCCCTTTACTTCGACCCCAATGCCATAAATAGCAGCACCATGACTCGCCTCATGATGCGCGCTACTCTTTTGCCATCCTTCTATATTGCATCGCTTGAGGATATGAGCGATAGTAAATTCACACAGTGCAACCACTTTTTCCTTTCCCCCACCACTCTCAAGACCTGCCTCAATCTCAAGGGCTACCTGCTGAGCCCCAGATTCCTTAACAAAGCCCCTCACCCTCCACCATCCCCTACCCGCCATTCGGATGATGAGGATTAAACTCCCATCATGCCCTTGTATCACATGCATCTATGTATAACCTCTTCAAAAAAAAAAAAAAAGGCCACAAGGCAACAAAGAAAAGGTGAACTAGAAAGAAGAGACAACAGCAAAGAATAGCAAAGCCAAGGGATGAATCTACTACTAAGCAAAGATAAGAGAGAGAAGACTTCACATGATGAGCTTGCATTATCCCTTCGCCTTGTTGTGCACCACAGTCCACTGCATCTAGGGTTTTCCCTAGCCCCTTTTCCACTTCACACTTAGGGCACATCAAGGGCAGGACTTTCAGACTTGTCACCCTAAGATTTGCACCGCACCTCCAACAACACACGAACTGGGTCCTCAAGTGTGGGACATTACCAAGGGCTTGCCCAAGGTTAGACCCATCTCCCAGTTCCACTGCCACAGGCACCATGCACTACATGGTGAGGCAGACACACCCCTTAGGGAGTGCACAACTTTTCTTGTAGATTATGTTCGTGTTTCAAGAACTGGCTACCCAACTAAAGAAGATCATCCACGGCATCCTTTAATGACCAAAACTTTTTCCATGTGTCGGACATGACACCATTGCTGCTGTTTCAGGAGCTTTTCTGCATTGGATTGGACGGACCAACATGCTTCATGTCGCCAACCATCTGCCTGTTGATGGCTACCATGACTGAACCAAATCAAGCAAAAGGAGTACTCAGTAATAGATCTGCCATTGGCATAGATTTTGGAACCTCATCTTCCAAAGATGCATGCCTAACGCCTCAAGATCTACGGATCGGTTGTTGATTCCACAAGCCTGAAGATTTTCAATGCAAGGTTGAAGATCTTCAACGCAGCACTGAAGATCTTGAAATCACAGACAAAGACCTTCAAATAAAAGACAAAGATCTTCAAATCAAAGACACAGATCTTCAATGTGAAGACAAAGCATATCTTTGTCAAGGCAGAGTTCGGGGGGGCTTCTCCAGGATAAATCCCTCCAACACCATCCTCCTAAGAGATTGCTTATTGATCAAGCGTTTTTGATGCTCAAGGAATGACCGACTACATATTTTTCACCAGCCAACTGGAACCTCTATCAGCCGTCGCAAAATGGAAGCCACAACTATGTGAGAAATGCCGAGCATCTTCATGAAGCCTAAAGCACACCGGAATCTCTCCTGGTCATCGTCATTAAACTCCATCACCTCTCTTTCACACTTTCACCTTTGAATCAGTGTCATCTACCCACCAGTTCCGCTTAGCAGCAGACCCGACTATCCCACTACTTCCCACCGTCGTGCCATGGGACTGGCACTTGGCTCAGCACAGAGGAGCGGGAAATGGAGCAGAGCAACGGGAAAATGGAAAAAAGGAAATAGCAAAAAAGGCATAGGATAAAAGAAGGAAAAGGCGCCTTGACCAGTAACCAGACCCTGAAAAATTTAAATGTTCGGGCACGACCCCCAAAAAGTCTTAGTGTCACCTCGAGAAAGCAAAAGAGTAAAAAGTGCACCATTAAATGTGGAAGCGCTTCTGAATCCTTGTAAAAGAGTGCCAGGCTCACTCCTGTGCAAATTGTATACATTAGTTGGGAATAGGATAAATTAGAATGGTGGAAAATGAGAAATGGGCTTAGGCCAATGGCCAATGGCCGGCCATGTAAAAAAGGGGATGACCGCCCAAACAAGGGAGGGCATGTATATAAAGTTCAAAAGTGAATGAGAAGCTCATTCTTGTGTATGGCTAAAGCTTCTTCTTCTTCTTCTCTTGTTTCTTGCCTTCTTGCTTGTGCTTGAGAAAGGGAGCGAGGGAGTGTGAGAGGGTGAGGGAGTGAGTGTGTGAAAGTGAGGGATCGTGGAGAAGAAGCTCTCCATCTCCTCTCTCCATCTTCTTCTCTTCTCTTCTCTTCCCTTGTCTCGCGCATGGCTATGGAGGATGGAGCTCATGGGAGAGGGATTGAGGTTGCTTGAGCTTGCCACAAGGATTGTGGAGCTACCGGTGTGCAAGAGAGAGGAGGGTACTCAATCGAGCATCAAGGTAAGCTCACTACACTCGTAAGGTAGGCATGGTGCGTCGGCTATGTGAGAGGTAACCATGGCCGCTCGGCTTGAAACGCTTGATCAATAAGCAGTCCGTAGGTCTCGCGGTAGAGCTTGTAGCTCCCCTTCATAAGAATAGCAAACCTAATAGTAATAGATAGTGTCATTCCCCATTCTAAGAAAATAGATCCTTAAGGGATAGCCAAGGAAACACCAAAAGACCAATGATATCCCTTTAAGAGCATCATCATATACACATTTTAAACTTTTAAGCCCAATATTCCTTCCAATCAATCTAAGGATCCCACCAACCAATCATCTTGCCACTATTGCAAAGTCTACTAAGTTTGTTGCTACTAGTTTCAAATCAAAAGCAGAATCCCAACAATCACAAGGTTTGTGAAGAAACCTATCACCTCAACCATGGAACAAGCCCAGGGCTTCAATAATTGGTGATATGAGATCTAAAAAATTGAGCCCCATTGATCGAACAATTCAAAGACAAATTCTCCTTGATTGGAACCTTCAACAAACTTAAAGCCTAAGCTGATCAAGGAATTTACCATGAAGATGGTGGAGAAAAATGTAGGGAAATCCAATCAACTAGTAGCTGAGTGCCTCATTGAACTAGAAAATACATTGGCATAATCACATCTTTGCACATACATTCATGTTGACATCAAAATTTAGATTAAGGAGCACAAAAAGCTCCTTAAAAGGCCATTAATATGGGAATACCAAGAGCATATCTTCCTACATCATCTAGCAATGGTAGGTGAGTTCATGGAGCATATGTCTAGAGTTGAAACTAAGAAATGCCACTTGATTCCCTCTTTTCGTATTGAGCATTTCCAATAGAGCATGGAGGAAGTACAAGCATTATAGAAAAAGGACAAATTATGTTTGTAAAAAAAATGGAATTCTATTTGGGCTTCAACAAATAGAATTGGAAGTTAGCTATTAACCATTGCTAAGCAACAATATGAGCTCTATGGAGTTCCATGTGTAATATGTGGATTCCACTTCCTTATGAGTGTTGCGAACTATACAAGGCTTCTAGTTATGTGATTAAGTAGAGTCCATCCATTTGCTTGACAAAATCCTCAAAGAGGAAGAGTTGCATATTACCAGTCAAGTAGACCACAATAATGGGATCAAAGATGTGATTAATTACCTATGATTATTGTCCAAATCACCACATCTTCTTAACATTACTTTAACTCTTATGTACAATCCAGACTTATACTAATAGCTTGTCCCAAGGCCAAGGGACTAGTGCTTGTCTAAGGGAGGGACAATGTTGATCAAGGTGTGGGCACTTAAGTGTACTAATTTTAATAGCAATAAAAAATAGTAGTTGCTTTTTGAAAATCTCAAAAATAGCAAGTGAAGTCCTGAATGTAAAAGAAGTTTCTAGAAATATTATTTTCAAAAAATAGCACTATTAGAAGTAGCAATTGTTTATTTTAAAAACAAATAGAGTCTAGAATGCTAAAGATAGATAGAGAAGACCAAGGCAAGAGTTGAAGATTTACAAAATGAATTTTAGAATTATTTGAGACTTTTATGCAACTAGAAATAGAGTTATATAGTTACTTTTTGTGCTTCGTAAACTTTGGTGGTAATCTTACCTATCATATGGAGAATATTCAATGTAAAATCAGAATATCAAGCTCACTTGTATGAATGTTGTATATTTTTAAGTAAAATCTAGCATCTCACATGCAAACTAAAAGTTCCATATAATCTATACAAACTGTGGGTAAGTTTGTAAATGTTTGGATAACTATGCACTCTAAATCTAGATCTTAGGGGCAAGCTATGAAGGTGTATAGACATTGTAGTGGGCAAGGAAACAAAGAAAATGATTAGGGTGGTTGCCCAAACACTATGTTTAAAATTCAAAAAACAAAAAGGAACTTGTTCTTAGTTATGCAAACTTTATAGAGTCCTTCTCTTATGTTCTTCTCCTTCTTCCCAAGTTAGAGAGAGAGAGAGAGAGTGTGTGTGTGGGGGGGGGGGGGGGGGGGAGCACTTAAGAGAATGACAAAGTGAGAGTGAGTGAGAAAAAAATCCATCATTATCATTCTTGATTTCTTTATTCTCTCTTTTTTTAATTTTACTTATGGGAGCAAATAATAATAGATCGAGGAAGAGTAAAGACAAGAAGAGCTTCCATTATTTGTTCACCACGAGTCAAGCAAGCATTAACATTTCCCCTACCAAATCTACTACAATCAAGAAGGAGAGGCATCAATAAGATTTTTTTTCTTGGTTTCTTTGATTAATTATAGAATGAGTGAAGTAGGCCAAGATATACAAAGAGTACAGGAGATAAAGTCCATGTAAACAATGGCTAGGTGAGTGATGATCTTGAAAGAATAAGAGTATGTTGTCAATATCCCACTGTTGAGCTCCTATAAGACAACAAGACTTCCAAGTGTAAAGAAGGCATTATTATGTATACGGAGTTTACCCTTTAAGAAGACATTATTGAGTGAGATATATCCACATAGAAAAACCAAGGGAGTAATGTTTTGTAGTCACCTAGTTGTGTATTCTAAGCAACACTACCAGGATCCCCTCAAATGCATAGGTTTAGTCTATTAGATACCTTTTGGTTTTATCTCAAAGGACAAGCACCTAGCTTGACCCATAAGGATTGAGCTAAGGTTCTTAGATTTAGTTGAGGTCACCTAAATTCCATTCTAACATCGAGTTCAAAAGGCCACTTGTGTGATTGATCAAAACTCAAAAGAAGCAAGCACCACACATGGGTTCAATGAGAGTGAGAAATAAGAGGAAGTAGGATCTCAACCCCCTCTATCCATATAGCATAGTGTCACATCTCCCCCCTATAATGATGTTATGCTGGGATCTAAGACTTAGACCCTAAGAAAGTCAATATCTCAACTCTAGACCTAAAATTTTCGAGAAGCCACTCAACTGATTAAGTCACCCATCCATAGAACAATCCCATCAAGCTCCATCCACCTACTTTCCATGCACACACTTGAGGTATTCTTTAGTTATCTTATTAGGATCCTAGCACAATTAAAATGGATAAGTAAAAGCGTCTTCCTTAATTGATCCTTTAGCATATGTTTGTTTGCATAACTTAAGTCACAAACACAAAAATGGTGTCAAATAATCCTTTTTATTAAAATGTAGACATAAGTGTAAAATCATAGCTTCTCTAAGGTACTATGTCTTAGTTGCAACCCTCCCACACATGGGACCCATATCCAAAGAACTTGGATACCACAATCCACCCTTATCTAGAATTGGGTCTTATGATATCCACAAACATGAGGCTATTGAGGTTTCTATCTCCGTTCTAAGACCAAGTTGAGAGTGTCCAAAGCCTCCTTGACTCCCAAGTTATTGTTGGAGTGAATCTTGTCCCTAAAGGATCCTTTCCACCACTCGATGTTTGGCTAATGTGGATCACATACCTCATTGAGCCAATCACATACCTTAGAATGAGGATCACCCCCTCCTCAAGGAGTTTTTATTATCACAAGAGTCAATCAAAAGCAAGATAGATACACCCATCTTAGGAAATTTTCCCTTTTAAGTAGATTTAATACCCCATCGAGGTATTATTGAATAGTTATGACAAACAATACATTAGGCACCTCAAAAAAGCCATCGATAGCATGATATGAAGAAACACTATACCAAGCATTAGGTATGCTCAATTTGTCAAGTTTTTTGAAGAAAATGTATAGCTCAACTTCCAAACTACAACTTTCTAATAGAGACCAAAATAAAATTCCAAGTCCTTCTATCCCCAAAAGTTTTTATGTATGTTGTAATGTAGTAATGCAGTTCTTCTACATGTAGTCTCATCTAGGTCCTCACTTTTGAAGTGTGTCTCTCTCCCATACAAACTCAAATTGTAGCCACACTTGATAGGGGACTTTATTAGGTCCTAAAGTACCCTCAAGGAATGTTGTACACACTAATAGTGACCTCTCATTTACTACCAAATTTTTGTCTACTAAATTTCCCTACTCAAACCACATGTTCAATTCTAACTCCTACAATTGCCTATCATGTCTTAGCCCCTCATAGCTTCAAAATGATACCCAAGTGGGTACTTGGCATGCATGAATTGGGGCAAGTATTAGTGGATTGAAAGCCTATTTTGTTCTTGGAAAAATCATTTATATGTTTCCATCTACTATTGGAGCATGTATTATACTTGTGTATCATCTTCAATTCCAATATAAAAGTCTAGTTTATTCTTGGACAAATCATTTATATGTTTCCATCTATTGGAGCATGTATTTTACTTATGTATCATATTCAATTCCAATATAAAAGATTCAATATAAAAGAAAGCACCTATGAGGCTGAAGGAGGAGGTGGAGGGGGAGTTGCGCTTGTTGTAGCAATTATCTATTTTGTTCTAGGTGATTGGGACTTTTTTAGCTACATTCGCTCTTCTCTTGGGTGCCATTGCAAACAATGTCTAGCAATTCTCAATGATCCCATGAACAAAAATTGCCCCTTTTCACGTAGCCTAAAATCCATAGGGATTCAGGGATTTTTAAACAATTTGATTTAGTTTCAAATCACTCATGATCCTAATTATAACTCAATTCTCATCACTCAAGGATAGGCAATATAATGGGTCAAACTAAGGAATTTCAATGGGAATACGATGACTACGTGGGGATAACATAAATAGAGTGAATTTACAAGATTTGGAGTTTATGAGTGGAGGATTAGAAGCTTAATAGTTTGCTATAATGCCATGAACAATGAGTAAAGTCCAATTCTCAAAAAGAGAAATCTTGCCTTATGGATCATTAGACAAGAAGGGGGAGTATGATTGTCTTCATGTCTAAGACCATTCAAGGTCACTGCAACCAAATCATCATCCTCTAGTTCATTTCCAATAGTTGCCAACTGATCTACAAGGGTCTTTATCTCCGTTACATAATCTTGTATGGACCGTCCTTTGCTCTCCATGGTGTTGAACTTCTGCTTAAGATGAATTTTGTGTGCAGTAGTGGTAGTGCCATAGTACTTCATCAAGATTTCCCAAGCATCTTTAGGAGACTTGCATTTCATTATCTGCATGACCTTTGCATCTGTAATGCACAATGAGAGCTAGTACAAAACTCTACGAGCACATTCAAGCTAGGCATGCTGTGTCTTTTGCTATTCACGAGTTGGATGTCTATCTGGAAGCCTAGGTTCAGCATTATCTCCTATCGCAATATCCCAATAGCCTTTTTCGATGAGAAAGTTCTTCACACAAAATTTCGAGATAGCATAATTGTTATTATCTAGCTTTTCACCCACTATTTGAGTGATATTGTCAGTCTTTTCAGCATTTGCCATTATTACAACTCTATGTATTATTGCATTCCTTAACTATTAGTGCCTGACTCCCTGCAAACCCAAGTTGATCTTTCATTGATCACAATGCTCATATAACATCCAAGCAACACAGATGTATTTGTAGCTATTTCAGGTCAATCCTTCTCAATCCATACATGTAGCAGACATCCATTCTCAAATGATAATCCCAATACCTTTAGTAAAGTTGCATAGACAAGTCACTACTCAAAAAGGATAGTTTCAATCCTAATATTTACTATAGTAAATTTTCTATAATAACTAGGGATTTCTCATCTCAAAAGCATGTCAACCATCTCCAGACATATATCATAACAACTGTGTATAGTAGTATTCCAAGTAGAGTTTAGTTACTGCATATAGTTCATGTAGGTGTCTTCCAAAAGCTTATGACCAGACAACAATCTATGAATAACTAGTAGTAAATTCCGTATGCAAATTGAAGTATTCTCAACTTAAAAAAGCCCCATAACACCTCTGACATGTACCATAATCCTTGGGGTTCAATGCAAGTACATGCAAACATCAACATGGTTCATATGACCAATAGCAATGCAAAACAAGTTTCCCATAGGTTGTTTATAGCCAACCCACTATATAACCAACAATATATTTAGTCAAAAATTTTAGCATTCAATGCTCATTACAGGCCACAAAACATCTCCAACTCATGTGGCACAAGTCCAAGCATTTGCAAGTACTAATCAAGCTTCAACATGCTCCACATTTCCAAGTACAACCAATCCAAGTGAATAAGCCTTCCTTAAAAATTCTTGAATTCATATGCCTTGGAAACATTAGTAAATTGGAGCAAAAACTTAAAATTCCTAAGAAAGTTTGTGCTTGAGTTATTCTCACAAGAGAGCTTGTAAATGCTCTAGCTAATGTCCTCACTCCTATTGCCTTAGCAGAAGAAGTGGTGGGAATTATGTTCCACATTCGAGGATGTTTTATCAGCCCAAATACTTGATGAAGAAAATGTAAAGAGCTGAAGATTATGAGAGCATACCAAATGATTGGAGCTACTGTTAATGCCATCCCAGTTTTTGAACTAGAGGTGGAATTCAATAAGTTTGAGTAGTTAAGAGCAAGGGGAATGAACCTTCAAATTTAAAAGGCAGGTGTCAAGTCTATACCTACGAGTTCTTAAGTTCTAGATGGCTCATGAACCTCAGCACACTAGGCCACCATTTCTGGCAATAGTTCTTTGGTCCAAGCAGGGGATGATTCTTGCAACGATTGGAAGCCCAATAATACAAAATTTGGAATGCATATTCAAGGAATTGTGAGTAACTGAATGGACTTGTGCGAGGCATAACTTTGTTGCTCATAGATCAATACCTGAAGATAGAATGCATCAATCTGTAAAAACTTGAGAGGCTCTAGGAACAAGGTGATTTTGCTTGCACTCTCCCATGGCATACCAGAAAGGAACTCCAAGCATGAAGAGAACAATAGGCAATCCAAAAAAGATGACAGCCTCTTCCATTTGCGATCTGCAAATAATGAGCAAAGCAAAATAGGGCTTCCAAGCTGTTGATCTCATTCTCTCTATGAGAAGTTGATCCTTCAACAAATGGGGATGATTGTGGTGAGACTCCTACTTCTGCAAGGCACAAGCAAGGTTGTAACTGCAAGAGGTCTAAGTGTCTGAAGAAGTATTGTGAATGCTATCACCAGGCAGGTGTTGGCTATTCAGAGACGGTTGTTGCTATGAAGGGTGCAAGAATTTGCATGGAAAGAACTTTGGAAGAATTTGAAAATAGGGGTTCTCAAGTTGAGAGACCAGATGAGCAGTTAGTAGTGGATGAGATGACATGATAGATCTTATTGGCAAAGCATTTAGCCATATGATGGCAATGGTTTGGATCATATTGGCAGCAACTTCCATTCCACAATGATTTACGTGACAACTTTCAGCTCATAATAGGCTTATACATGTTGTTGTAGACTTCCATAGGTATTTACAAAGGTAACTGTGGGTTGGGGAAGTATTTCCAAGTCTCCCACAGTGCTCACATGTCTCCCAAAGGTCCTAATTTAGTTTGATAACTTGGTTAGACCCTACAAGGTATCGATTGTTCAAAACAGGCCTCTCACAATTGTAAATAGGGTGCTGGACTACACAGTTCAGCCACACATTTCTTATTACAAATTTTTATATATAAGACCTATTATTACATACCTATACTCTTGCGTAGAGGGGATCAATACCTTTGACTAGAGCTAGAAATCCCCCTGATCGGAGCTCCCATTGGAGAGTTACAACCACTTTTGTGTGCAGTGGTCCTATGGGACATAGGCTACATTCCCCTTCAATATAGCCATAGAAAGTTGTTCACAGCCAATTCTGAATATTTTTTGTCATAAAACCTTTTACATAGGCTCGTAGAGGCACTCTCCTCTCTGTTTTGAATCAGAGAATTCCCTGATCGGATCTCCCTAGCCAAAGTTATCTCAAATTTTGTGACTAGGTGTCTATGTGGATTGCACCTTCAATGGCATGCAAGGATAAAAGAAAGATTAGTGACCAAGAATGTAGAGCTTTGCTCCACACTTCACGGTGGCTTCATGCAAAGGATGAAGAAAGGCATAAGGACTTGATGGATAAAATGCACCAATAAAGAGATAATAGTATCTGCAAAAACAAATCAGTCCTGGCTCATAGTTCTAATTCATTTTCTCACTCTTGGCATCCCCAAATGAATGCATTGAATGCTACTCTATGGCGACAAGAAGCTCGGAGAGCTGCAAGCCACAACCGACTAATTGAGCAACACAATCAGTTCATGTCTAAGATGGACCGAGTGATCTCAACCATCTCAGTCACCAACATGCAAACCAAGGCAATCAATGACAAACTTCAACCCTTATCACTCAAGTTGCTCAAATGGCTACAATTAAAAGGACAGATTAGCATGATTATGAGCAGCAGCATGGGCATTCTCATGGAAATTATGACTAGCATGACCACTGGCATGGTTTGGATGTGCAAAGGCCGCAACATCATGTGCCTACTTATGGTCAACATGTATATGATGATTGTGCATATTTTGAGCAGCAACATGCTTCTGATGACTATGTATATTCTTATGAGCTACATTTGGGTCACATACATGGACAACCATCTAGATAGCCTTATGTACATGGGCAACATCATGCAAATGTATGCGATTATGTACATGGGGAGCAACATCATTATTAACAATGGAGTGATCAATATCATCAGCCACTTGATCATTACTATGAGCAGCATGCACATTCTTATGAGCAACATGATGATTCTCACGATTGATGCCATGATGAGAGTACCTCACTATAGCTTCATGAGTAGGTGTCCCATCAGCCCAAGGCCCTTAACTTTGAATGCCCAATAGTAGCCATGCATGTGGGACTCATGGACATAAAATGCCTAGGGGTTGATGCAATGAATGATGTAGTGATTGCAGCCTTATCTGCTCCAGCTCTACCTGGCACAGTGGTTCCTAATGAGTTTATGGACAAGTCAATGCATGCTACTATATGGGTCAGTGATGAGGATCTTGTGCTACCATTAGTACTTGAAGATGACACCATGAATTACTTCTATGATATAGTGGATAAATTGGATCACAATTATCCTTTTGACCCTGTGGTAGTACGGTGACCCATGCTTGTATGGATGACCCTTATGATCTTACTGCTTATTATGTAGGTCATCCATTTGATCCCGAGGAATGGAATGGTCTTGAAAAAGCCCTACCCCAATCAACATTTCACTAGTGCAGTTCTCCCCCCACTTCAAGGGTGCAATTTTAACTTAGAATTAGCCAATTTTTCCCTAGTCTTCATTGTAAACAACTTGTAGACATCACACTATTTTAGAACATTTTTTACCCTAATTTAATGACAGTCAAGTTTCATCTATATGGGCTCAAAGTACACTTCATAAGTTTCTTTTTGACATGTCATATGCCTCAATCAGAGCTACTCATAGAAAGTTATGACTAGTTTTCTCCAACAGGCCGATTCTAGACAGCGTGCTATCCACTATTTATTATCAACCCCTAATTGTTAAGAATAGGTGGCCAAACTCATACCCTATCAACTTGCACATGTCATATATATCATATACACATTTGTATGCCCCAATTCCACATAAGATTGTACTTCTCCATACCTATATTCTCCTTTGTAATGCTAAACACAGTAGTACTCTGCAACCCCCCTTCTGCTGTGAGCCACACCAATGAGTCCTCTCTTTTTTTTAAGGGAAAAAACCTTTAGGGTTAGGATGGAATGTAAAAGAGTGGGGATAGACAGGTAGGACATGGGTTAGCACACGAGAATACGTAGTTTTACTGATGGGGTATTTAAGGTGTTGGGAGATCCAATTAGGGCATCAATTATTATCAATAATTAAGTCTCTCTTTTACCCTTCCTTCCAGCTTTCATGGATTCCCTTCTCTTTCTCTCTCTTTTCCTGTCTTTCTCTCTTTTCTGCTAGTCTTTCTCTCTCTTGTTCTCTCATCTTCTTCCTCTTCCTCTCTCCTCTCTGTAGTCTCTCCCTTCTCTCCTTCTGTCTCCTAGGTCTCCTTCATTACAAAACCCCATTTAAATTGATGTATGGGATTGACACCACAATGCTAGGTAAGTTTTTTATTCCTAGCTTGAGAGTAGCAATATCAGAATGATGGGATGGTAGAGAAGCTTGGCCGATTAATCAATGAACTGGAATGTTTGTCAAAAAGAAGGCTATTGGTGACACATCCATTCATTTGTGAAAATGCTTGATAGAAAGCTTGGTTTGACAAGAACATCAAATAGTGAGACTTTGAGAAGGGCGACCTAGTGTTTCTCTACTCCATTAAGGACCACAAACAAAAGATAAGATTTAGAGCTCTTTGTCGTTTCTGTGTATGCCATATTAGTAAAACTAGTAATGTGGAGCTTGAGACTCTTGATGGGAAAGACATCAACTTTTTCAATGGCAGCCACATCAAAAAGTACTATTTGCTAGCCCATATTTTGCATGAGCCACCAATGCTATTGCTACCAATCAATGTTTAAGCTACGAAAATCATAAAGCTTGACCCCAAAGACAAGGAAACTATACTGCCTATCTACCTTGGAGTCAAAGTCATAGCTAAGAAAGAGTATACAATTGATGCTCTAATCAATAAGGGAGTCAATTACAATATCATGATGCATGATAATTGCACCAATATTGGGCAACCTCAATAGATGCTTACCACTATCAAAGTCAACATATGGGGGCACACCTTACACTCTACTAGGAAATTATAAAGTAATGTTAGCCATCAATATTAAAAGTATTCTCACTATTTTTAACATACTGCCTAATGTGGAAGGGGTTGGAAAGGAGACCTTGTTAGGTCCATCATTCAAAAGATAGGCTAAGTGCATGGTTAATTCAAGACACATAGCACATTCACCTTGTACTACCCAACATTGTCGTGATGCTACGAGGACACAGTGTGAAAAAGCATGGAATGCATCATCATCCAACTTTCTTATTGATCAAGAGAGTCAATATGATCTGAGTCATTAGTACTAGTGTGAGTGACATGAATGGTCCAAAAATACTAGATTTTTGGACAATTATTATCCTATTTTTTATATTATTTATTGTAAAATTTTAAAAAAGTTAGAAAAGCTTCTAGATTAGGATGGCATGCAAAAAGCAAGTTGCTTTTTCAGCCAGTTATGGGCTTTTTCATAAAAAAGTCAGATGGGCGAAATCGTGAGCGTCGCAATCGCTATTGATAAGCTGAAAACTGCACTTTGAACTGGAAGAAGAAGGAGTGAACTAGGAGATCCTGGATCATGTGTCTTGAGGTTTTACCCCCTTCTAAAGCCAAGGGGGCCAAGAGATTTGGGTTCTGAGTAGCAAAGAAGGAGCTGTTATTTTTTAATCCACGTTTTTGGTCTACGAGGGAGCTCCAGGAGATCTAATGCCTGGAGATTGCTTCTGAGTAGTGCCAAACAAAGGATTTCAGGTTTTGGCGATACATATTGATTCAATTCATTGTGCTTTGTACTTATTGTGTTTACCTCTTGTCTATTCTTTTTCTTCTCTTCCATCTCCTATCTCTACTTCCTTCTATCTCTGATCCCCGGTGGATACGACCTTTTGACAAAAACCCCTCTGATATTGGTGAACCCAATGTGAAAGGTCGTCTGAAGAAAGAAAGGCAAGATGGGAGAACCTTTGAACACAATCTTGAGTGATGTTTTGCAACAGTTGGTGCAAAATATGAATATGCTTATGTAGGTACAACAACAACAATAGGTGATGCAGGCTTCTGCTCAAACAGAAAGTGTTGTGATGAATGCTCTTCAAGCAGTTGAGCGTGAGATGAAGTTATTCAATGGCAAGAATGTATCTGCATATGTATATACCTATGCTTAGAAGATGGAATTCTTTGGGGTGGCTCAACTTGTATGGAGCCGGTATTTTGTACGTGTTATTGTACACGAATTGAAAGCGCAAATTACTAAATTATACATGCATGATACTGATTGGTGTTAACCCCAACACGAAGAAAGCAAAAGAAAGTGGAAAAGACGTAGGGCAAAGGCGGAAAAAAGGTAGCCCGACTGAAGAAAGAAAAGGAGAAAAGGCCAAAAGCGCAAGGGCAACCTTAAAAGTCCAAGGCAAAGGCAAAAGGGGAAAGGCGCATTTTAAAATAAAAAGGCGCACCCTGAAATCTTGTAAAAGAGCGCCGGGCTCTCACCCGTGCAATTTGTAAATGTAGACGGGCGGTGGAAAGAAAGCTAGGAAGATAGAAGGACAATGGGAAAAAGGACCTAGGCTATGGCCGGCCATGTAAAAAGGGGAAAAAGGGGATGACCGCCCAAAAGGGATTTAGGGTTTTGTATATAAAGTTGAAAAGTGAATGAGAAGCTCATTCTTGTGCGTGGCCAAAAGTAGCTCTCCTCTTCTTCTTCTTCTTCTTCTTGTTCTTGCTTGCTTGAGCTTGTGCTTGAGAGAGGGAGTGTGAGAGTGTGAGGGAGTGAGTGTGTGAGGGTGAGGGACCGAGGAGGAGAAGCTCTCCATCTTCTCCTCTCTTCTTCTCTTCTCTTCTCTTCTCTTCTCTTGCTCGCGGCAATGGAGCTTGGAGCTTGGAGCGGGAGGATCGAGGTTGCTTGAAGCTTGCACTTGGATTGTGGAGCTATCGGAGTGCGCGGGAGAGGAGGTAACTCGAACGGCATGGAGGTAAGCTCACTACACCTGTAGATATGGATGGCGCGTGTTCTGCAGTGCTGGGAAAGGACCTTAAGAGGCCTGGGAGGCCAGGACAGACCTCATTTCCTTGGTTTGCCTTGTGTGAGAGAGAGAGAGAGAGAGAACTTCTGGTTCACAGGATGAGGAAGCGCTGCCCCGATTTCTAGGCGTCGGTGAATCGAGCTGCTCCAGGTGAGTCTGGTGTTTTCCAACAAGTACCCTGATCAGATCTAGAAAAGTCTGTGGTGATTGTGTGCACCAGACAGTGAGGAGGGGTCAAACGCGTGGGAATCGCGCCCGCCCATCGACGCACTCGAACCAACTCGCTGTGGTCCGATTCCCAGAATCCGACCACCCGAGTTCGGGAGTCGGACGTCCGATTCCCAGAATCGAACCAGCCCGATCGGACTGCCACGTGGCACTTGGGCCAACCCGTCCGATTTTGAGAATCGGACGCTCGGACCAATCCATCCGACTCGGGCACTCGGACGAGTCCATAATCGGACCACTCACAATCGGACCAGGCCGTCCGAGTCCCAGACTCGGACAAGCCAAAATCGAACCAGCCAGAATCAGACCAGCCAGAATCGGACCACCCTGTCCGATCCGATTCCCAGAATCGGACCACTTTGAAAATCGGACCACTTTTTTTTATCCGACTCCCAGAATCGGACGTGACCAAAATCGGACCACTGGGCCGATCGGACCAACCCAAAATCGGACGTCCGATTCTGATAATCGGACTCCTGAAAATCGGACATCTTATAATCGGACCAAAAACTGTCAAAATTGGATAGGTATCTAGAACATGAATTCTGACGCATCTAAACCCCAAAATTGATCCCAAAGACCACGTAGAGCTAAATGCACATCACAGATCCATCACTGGGCTAAAATTTAGAGCAGGTAGTTCAAAATTTGGCTATAAACGGTCCTCCAAATTGCATATGGCGTCTACCATAATGGCCCTGCGGGCGGGGGGGACTGCCCCCCCGGACCCCCGCAGAGGGGTTCTGCCCCCTCCGCACCTCCCCCGAGTAGGTTGGAGAGAAAACCCGCGCCGTGACAGGTCTTCCAAATTGGACCCTAGCGTAGCAATGGCTCTACATGAGCATGGAGTCCCACTTGCAATAGAGCAACCAAAAGCCCGTACCCGAATAGAGACAAACAGAGACCCTAGAACAGCAGTGGGCCCATCTAGCCAACAAGGGCAAAAAGGCCACACCATGAGAACACAAAGACATTGTGTTCATACCATGTCTAGTCAGAGCGAAGTGCAACATCAGCAAGCTACAAATGCCAAGATGACTAGACATGACACTCTTGACGAGAGATGTACCTTGAGCAACACTGCACAGACAACCCAAGACGTCAGTGGGGAATCCACATCTGGTCGTGTAGTTGAGAACTCAAGGGCATCAGTCAGAAGGCTTAAATTTACAAGCAAAGACCCGGAAGATGAAGACATAATACCACCTGCTTATCTTAGGGTCAAACTCACCGCGAAAAGAGAGCATACTATCGATGCTCTGATTGATGAAGGAGCAAATTTTAACATCTTGACCTATGAATCATGGACCCTACTAGGCCAACCAAAGCTCACATCAACTAGTGCAACTCTTAGCCCTTATGGGGGACACCCACAAGCACTCATGGGGAAGTGCAAAATCCTTGCGACAATTGAAACAGAAAGCTTGCCTATCCTATTTCATGTTCCTCCAAAAAGTGCTAGCTGCAGGAAAGAAACCCTCCTAGGAAGACCCTTCAAAAGGGCAACCAAATGTGAGGCTGACTATGTGGCACAGAGGATACACTTGACACTACTGGGTGTGAGGATAGTCACCGCCTTTAGCAAGGGTGACCTCATCGAACCTCAAGGGAAAGGCAAGGAAGGTGATGACATAATAGTCAAGCCTACAAACGAGGGCAAGGACTTGTTGGAAGAGTTGATACAAGCACAGGTCGAACAACGAGAACCAGTGAGGGAGGCCATGCCGGAAACAAGAAGGTCAAGAGACAAGGCCAAGGACAGGGTTTGGACTCACAAAAACCGTAGAAGACCACGAAAGAAGCCCAAGCCTTATAGGCGAAGGCATCGATGGAGAGCTAGCACAACGCCGCGATGGATATCCAAAGCGTTGCTACGTGCTCAAGGATACTACGCAGATAACCAATAGATTTGGGTACCAAAATCCCCTGCTAAACCACCTCCATCAGCTGAAGGCCAGAGTGCCTCAAAAGCATGGCACAGGAGGAAATCTAAGAGAAACTCTAGGTCTCAAGGCGAGAAACCAGACATGACTGTTCGAAGGAAAGAGCCCTAGCCTAGCATGCTAAATAGACAGATGTCATACGTAGCCATTGAGCAGGCACAAAAATCGTTAGCGCCCAAGGAGCCTTTGATTCCCCAAGGGGAGAACAAGCATCATAGGCACAACATTGCTCAAGGCAAGGCTGATCGCTCAACAAAGCAAATGGCACAATCATCTAGTAACCTCGAGCAGATCATTCAGCGAGTGCCAAGTCCACCCAAGAGTCCTAGATCTCCTACGCCCTCTTCTCCCAAACAGACACAGGAAGCACCACAGCAGTTGTCAAGGGCGGCTGCTCAATTCCAATCTCTATCTCCATCTAAGCTTCCAATCGTCAAAGAGGTGGGACATGATGCCATTTGTAGCTTTCGACCCAAGGATATGCCTGAGCCAGCTAATGCGACTAGATCAGCTCATGTTCGATCTACACAAATGAGTGCTCAAAGGCCAACGAAAGACACAACCACTTCTGATCGCCCTAAGGGCTTGACACCACAATCCACCAAGGGTAGCCAGCCCACTGAACTAGTTGCTACTACTTCCAATCCGGGATCACAGCAGTCACAGCCCTTGGCCGTGACAATGTCCCTTGTGGAACGTGTCCTTAGTAGTTTACCTGTGGAGGAGGTGTCGCAACCAAATCCCTCAACAACTCCAACAAAGTGCCTAAAGCCTAGGACGGGGGAGTTAAACGTAGGGGAGTTGGTTGAAAAGCTAGACTCTCCGAAAAGGGCGGCAGTTGTGCCCTCACAACCGGGCAAGGCTATTCAGCAAACCACGGCTATGCCCCATAAGGACACACTAGAGAAGGGAAATGCTGAGGCCCGACCAAGCACATCAACGGTCGATATAGCCCAGGGTCCTGAGTTGTTGAAAGAGGCACCTTCATTGACCAAGAAAAAGAGGAGAAAGCAGAGAAAACAGCAACAGATGCAGGTGGTTGTGGACCCAAAGAACATTGAGACGAAGGGCGCTGGAGAGCTGATGAATAAAGCATCGAGTCCATCCACCAATGAACCCACTGATGCCTCTCCTAATAGCGGTGAAACCTCAGACACATCTGTGTGCTCTGACAAACCAAAGCAACAGTTGCCATCAATAGTTGCTTGCAACACTCTATCCACTGACAATAGAACTCATGTTGATCAATCAAGAGTGGATACAACGCTGTCACAACAGGGTGACAAATCTATACCAGTCACATCGGAGGAGAACCATGACGAAATAGCAGCAAAACCTCAGGAGAAACTTGAGAACCCCAAGAGCATAAGAAAACCTAGCGTTGACCAATCTTGCTCATCAAGGCCTGAGCCCCCAGCCATGCTAAAGCCTAAGGAAACTCTTAGAGCTTTGCATGAGATAGCAACCGAGCAAGCCCTCGTTGAACATAGAAGTGTCGCAGAATGCTTAACTGAGTTGGAGGCTAAGCTCAAAGTGGTCGCGCGTGTCTATGTCCTTGCGGACGTGGGCACGATCCCCAAGGAGCAGCTTGGAGATTACTTGACCTTTCCTCTATCATGGGAAGAAGAAGAACATCTTAACGGGCACTACGATAGGCTCCTGCATGAACAGATGCGACTCATCCCTGACGAGGAGGCTGACGAACTACGCTTAACCGTCACGTTCAATGAAGTGCTCTGCCGACCGAATCTCGTAGACATAGAGCTACTAAAGCGACTGTCAACAGGCCAGAGTCAATTTGAGCAGCATTGGTGCGAAAGCCACGTTGTAATGGCTGAACTAGGGGCTCAGATCATGACAGTCTCTAAGGAGCGATTGGCCAAATGGCGATCCCAAAGGGACCCAACCTATGTGGCACCAA
Source organism: Lygodium microphyllum (assembly GCF_053477565.2). Lineage (NCBI taxonomy): Eukaryota > Viridiplantae > Streptophyta > Polypodiopsida > Schizaeales > Lygodiaceae > Lygodium > Lygodium microphyllum. Next base: position 70,245,261 of record NC_141141.1, read on the forward strand.
CTTCCCTTCGAGTACTCACTGACATTCGGGGTACGGACTTAGCTGGGACTAGGCTTCAGGGCCCTTTGATTGATAAGGTTCTCACTGAGGAGGAGTTACATATTGCCAGTAGACTCGGTCAAGGTTCCATCCTACTCGACGTGGCAAAATATCTATCAGTATTAAGTCAGTTGCCACGAATACTAGATGCGTGTGCCACGCTCGGGTACAACCCCGAGTTCTACACTTGGTTCTTATCCTCGTGATGTGACATGGATTCATAGATATGTATATAAATAAACACTGATTTTTGTGTCACCATGTATAAACAATATCAACACACACAAGCAATGATAGTCAAGCGCAGGGAGAAGAGTTGGGTTTGACAGGCTAAACTCCTCAGGTCCTCCTCTCATCACACTTTTAAAGGTCGTGTGACCATTCCCACCTCCAAGTGAAGGGCATGCAACCCTCATTACTACCATAGGAAGCCTTGACCAATGACCCTGATGGTGTAGATGGGGTACCGTCCCTTTCTATACATCTTTTCCCCTTTCTGGTCTATCCTTTTGAGGAGGAGCCCTACCTAAATCCATGACCGCCAGCCGATGTAACTCGGCGTGAACCAAGATCGGCTAATTGTAGGAGACTAAATATACATCACGGGGGCCATCCCTCTACGACAAACACTGCATGCCTCACCCCTCCCCTTCTTATATGCGCTTGAACTAAAATCCCTTCCGTGCAAACAATTGTATCCTGTATCAAGGCCTAAACCCTTGGATTGCGTCTTGCAGGTTTCCTTTTGCAGCGGAACGCATGGAAAATCATGGGGATCTAGCATGCAAAGACGCTCTTCGCAGAAGGCGGGAGCATGTGGCACGCGCCCCTCCACCAGAGCGCTATGTGCCCACCATCAAGAGGTATGCCAAGAAGCAGGGCCCTAAGCGACATTGCCCAGGGCGAAGGCCGAAGAACCCTCGAGTCAAGAAAGTCGAGACTCGAAAACCGCAACAAGCCGCAGCACTAGTAGTACGCACTCCCAGCTCCCGCTTGGGCCCCAGACGCTCAAAGGCAAAAAGGGCAGCTCGGGAAAGAGAAGAATTTAATGAATTATTTAAAGAAATTCTGGAGACGGTAGCGAGCCGGGATTACACCATTCATATCCCGACCGACATGTTCCCTGCTCACCCCCACGGGAGTCCCACACCAGCAGAGCCCCAATCACCCGACCATCCAGACTCGCCCCGCCTTGTACAAATCGAGTAGCCCATAATGCATAAGGGGCTTATCAAATGATAACTAGCCAGGACTTTTTGTTTTTAAATGGTTGAGTGTTCCTGACTTGTTAAGTGTTGACATGTTCCTGACTTGTATGAACTTATCATATCTGCGTTTAATATATGCTACGCCTTTAGCAAAAGAAAAAGCTAATCAAGCGCAGGCGAGAAATGTCTAGTCAACACCATAGAATTCAAATAAGTGATGTCTCCTTGCATTGCACTGGTTTATTATAGTTGCGGCATACACAATGCATATGCTCTCATGAAGCAACAAGTGGATGCAGGATAATACAGGTCCCTGTGCGAAAATGCTCAATGCCCAATCACCGCAACACCCACAACCCCACAGCGAGCCACGGCAAAGCCACGCTGCCGAAAACACCCTTGCCAATCGCCCACATTGCATGGCCCACAAAACATTCCTGGGCCACGCCCCCTTTCTGGGTCAGGCTCTATAGTTGGCTCACAGCAGTTGTTACCTCAATTGTACCAGCATCGCATGTGCCGCAAGGAGGGTTGCAATATCTCAAGTGTATCTCCCCCTTTCGCCAACTGCTTCTCTAACAGCGAGGCTAGGGCACCATCATCATTGTACTACTCATTTTCTGAGCCTTCGAAGCTTGACATTTTCCAACCCATTGAAAGGCTGATAGCCTCAACATATTGTAATGGTTGTACTCAGGCCAAAAAAAAAAGAAGAAGAAGAAGAAGAAAAGAAAAGAAAAAGAAAAGAAAAGAAAAAGAAGTGAATGGAAAAATAAGAAGCACCCACGATCACAACACAGCACCTAGGGGTCCTCAAATTAGGAACGTCTGGTGACCTTGGTCGACCGGCGTCGTCCCTAGTCCCCTAGCCCCATACAATCACCCACAATTGTTCAGGGCACATCAAGGGCGGGACATATCTGAGGAGCTTGTCTCGCCTAGGGTTAGACCTGTCACCCTGACCCACTTGCACAATTTTCTTTTGCACTCTGCCTTAGTACCATTGCAATCAGTGGTGATAAGCACCGCACGATTGGCCATGAAAAGTACAATGTACTCATCAAGCAAGTCCAATAGTTTCCAGCTACTGAAAGTGCGGTGTCCTTGTATTCCATTATGCTCCATCGTGCAGTCACAGTGCAAAGGATGTCTCATATGCCTTCATGCGTACTCCTTCTCCACATGGACAACTTTGCTTCATCCACGAATTGTTATGAGAAACTAGCCCATGGTCTTCTAACTATGTAATATCTAAGTATGCACGAGCACTCACATAATATTTGCACCAAAGTATATCCACAGTTTGGGTCCTCAAGTGCAGGACAATACTCTAGGCTTGCTTAGTGTTCGACCTGTCTCCCAAACTAATCAAAATATGTCTTATGCACAATGAGAAGCCTAGCACTACCCCTTAAGGAGAGATCACAGGTGAGGTTTTCCAATTGCAGGTATAAGGTGTTGTTTGCTCTTCATCAACACTCAACTTTGATACTTGTCCCTTACCATCCAACAAGCCCGCAAAGAATCGTCATGTGCAGAATCCCCAACAAACCAACACTTGTGCTGGCCATCAATGCAATTCCCAACACAGCATAGCCCTACCACCAACTCCAACAACCTTCCACTAGCCACCTTGGCCACCAACAGGCCCCCAGGACCTTCTACCACACCACCACCAACACTCCTCCACGGAAACCACAGGCGTCCTTGTCACCCACGTCTTCGGTGCATGCTACAGCCTGCTACCTACGACGGTGAGTGCCATGGGACTGGCACTCGTCTAGGAGGGGGGTAATGTTAACCCCAACACGAAGAAAGCAAAAGGAAGTGAAAAAGACGCAGGGCAAAGGCGGAAAAAAGGTAGTCCGACTGAAGAAAGAAAATGAGAAAATGCCAAAAGCGCAAGGGCAACCTTAAAAGTCCAAGGCAAAGGCAAAAGGGGAAAGGCGCATTTTAAAATAAAAAGGCACACCCTGAAATCTTGTAAAAGAGCGCCGGGCTCTCACCCGTGCAATTTGTAAATGTAGACGGGCGGCGGAAAGGAAGCTAGGAAGATAGAAGGACAATGGGAAAAAGGGCCTAGGCTATGGCCGGCCATGTAAAAAGGGGAAAAAGGGGATGACCGCCCAAAAGGGATTTAGGGTTTTGTATATAAAGTTGAAAAGTGAATGAGAAGCTCATTCTTGTGTGTGGCCAAAAGTAGCTCTCCTCTTCTTCTTCTTCTTCTTGTTCTTGCTTACTTGAGCTTGTGCTTGAGAGAGGGAGTGTGAGAGTGTGAGGGAGTGAGTGTGTGAGGGTGAGGGACCGAGGAGGAGAAGCTCTCCATCTTCTCCTCTCTTCTTCTCTTCTCTTCTCTTCTCTTGTCTTGCTCGCGGCAATGGAGCTTGGAGCTTGGAGCGAGAGGATCGAGGTTGCTTGAAGCTTGCACTTGGATCGTGGAGCTATCGGAGTGCGCGGGAGAGGAGGTAACTCGAACGGCACGGAGGTAAGCTCACTACACCGGTAGATATGGATGGCGCGTCGGCTATGTGAGAGGTAGCCATTAGTGCTCGGCTTGGAACGCTTGAAACAATAAGCGGTCCGAGGGTCTTGGCGGTTGAGTGAAAGCTCCCACAACTGGGTAGCTTTCAAGAAGACACTCAGAGAAGAATTTTATATTGAAGATACCAGTTTGATTACATGCAAGACTTTTCAAGAGTGGGTTTTACAACCCAATAAGGGTCTTGTGGCTACAGAATTGTTAAGAGAATTTGAAACTCGATTTGAGCAATTGGATCTTGCAGAACAACAAGCTCTTGTAAGTCAAAAAATTGAATTATTTCTACAAGCAGCTGATCCTGAGCTTCAAGAGAAGCTTGATGATTTGCTGGAGGATCATACTACAGAGGCAGGTTTGAAAACAGAGTGGAGACATGTCAAGGAAGCCGTTACTGGACTTGTGAAAAAGCGTAGAAGAATAGAAAAATTGCATCTCTCTAGCTTGCCCACTGTTATGGGCAAAACAGTTGAAGTATCCAGTAAGCCACCCACTTCTTGGCTAACCCTATGGTTGTACCTACTATTGTTTCCTCTGTTAGGGAAGATATCTCGGATGAATTGGTTAAAGGCATGTGGGATCTTCAATTGAAGGTTGCAAAGTTGGATGAAAAAGGACAAGAGGAAAGGGGACGGGCAGCAGCCCCTAAGCTAGGAAAAAGATGTATGTGGTGTGATAGTTTGTAGCATGAGAGAAAGGATTGTGATGCCTATCAGGAGGCCTTGGTATGACAGCTCATCTTTTGGAAAGATGGCAATATCCATGCACAAGAAATGGGATTGCCTCTTGCTTTGAATTTTGGAAAGGGAGATATGCAGAAGTTGTTGAAAGACTTGGCTATTCGAAATGCTTATGCGGCGGTACATGCTTCTACTTTTGGTCTACAGTTGGATAGAATGCATGGCCAAAGTGAAGGTTGGTCCAAAGACTGAAATATGGACACATGCTTTAGATGTAACTGAAAAGAGAAAGGTTACTGATAGTGAAATGTCTCATGTAGGGCAAAGACATTCGTGGCAAAATTGGTTGGGAATCACTGGTAGATGCATATTCAGTATATGCATATTTAGCAAAGGTACAAAACATGGATGTACTTGTGGAAGAGAAATGAAAGAGAGATGAAGATAATGCAGGGACATCTAAAAGAGTGATAAGAAGAGGTGTGGATCAGCCTAAAGCTACAAATCAGCCACCTCCCGAGCATGTTATGGAAGGGGTCATCATGAGCAAAAACAGGATAGCAAACAAGAGGGCAAAAAGAAGGGTAAGTAGCTAGGATATAAGTTGCAGTCTGAGATAGCCACAGATCTTAAGAAGGGTCTTGAAGAATGGATCTTAAACAATCGGGTGGAATTCACCTTAGGAGAGGTGCTTGGCATTTCCAAGCGAGAATTCCATGATGAGATCATTGACATAATTAAGAGAAAGCGTTAGTTTCTTAGTGATACCACTAGTGCATTGCTGCAACTTGAAGAGGAAACTGGTTTCTTGGGTATTCGGGCTAAATATGAGCATGAAATAAGTACTGGATTATCTATGAAGGATACTACTGATCAGTGAGAACAGCATGTGAAAAAGAGAAGAAAGTGGTTGAAAATGCATTGTCTTGTAGCAATATGCATGGTGGAGTAAGGTAGATGCAACAATATGGGGAAGAGACTGTAGGATTTATTCCTCAAAGACATTATACAAGAAATCATTAAGCCAAAGCTACCACTGAAACGGTAGTGAAAATAGGGGAATGTGGAACTCCTTGTGTTGCTTTACTTGACCATGGGTCTAAGATAAATGTCATTGAGCGTGGATTGTATGAAAATGGTGCATGACATGTAGACACTGATCATGGTTGGCATATGAGGGCTACAAATAATTCTTTGGGAGAGCTTTATGCTGCATGTCCTAATGTGAAAGTGAAGATTGGTGATGTATAAGAAGAGCAACACTTCTTTGTATAAGATAATTCCTCATATGCAGTGATTTTGGGACAGCCCTATATTACAGGAGTGCATATGGAAACAAAGGGGCTTGATGATGGTTCTGCTTATGTACCAGTTAAAAGCAAGGATGGGAGGAAAGCAGTCCAATTTCTTACTATTTGTGTTAATCATCCTAGAAATCATGATACACTTCGAGGGTCTCCTTTGGCTTCAAATGCAAGGGAATTCAAAGACCAGGATTTTCATTAAGAACTATTGTAATGCGGGGCTATAGTAGTGTTGTTCAAAGGATGTACTCGCCTCTTGATGGAATGAAGCATGTATTAAATATTGATTGTTCTCAATTTACAGCAAACAGTTCATGTTGGTTTAAGCCTACGGAAGCTATGTGCAATGCTGAATGCATATCTATAAAATGGGCTACTAAGGAACTGAAAGCATTAGGACTATTAGCTGAAAATGAAGGCATTTCAGGTATCTTTTATGGGCTGAATATTAATGACACTATGGCTGAAATTTCAAGCAACTATACATGCAGAAAATGAGGCTAAAAACAGAGTGTTGTCAGTATGTTCTTTGGACATGTATGATGTGATAGCATTGTTTGCTCAGTAGGAAAGATTACAATGGGTTGAAGCACTTGTGGAGACAAAGTATAAAATAGTTGACAAAAAGGTGAAACCAATTGCTTTGCCACTTCCACCAGAAAGTGAGTGTTTGTATGAAGAAGTGTCAAGATAGTCAAGCGTACGGGATCTTAAAGATATAGGTCATTAGTTTACATCTGAAACATTACAGGAATTGAAAGTTGGTGCAGAAGGGTTTCTTTTGCCTGCTGAAATAGACTATTTTATGTGGAAGTTGGCTAGGCATGGAAAGGCATTTGCATTTCAGCCAACTGAAATAGGTTGTGTGGATCCAAATGTTGTCTCTCCTACGGTCATATTTACTATGCCACATGTACAATGGAACTTGAGGCCTATTCTAGTGCCTAAAGCTTACTTGCCAAAGCTGATGGATTTGCTAAATGAAAAGATTCACATGAAGATCTTGGAGCCCTCTTCAGCCCCATACTCAAATCATTGGTTTATTGTACCCAAAAACAATGGGGCTTTGAGATTTATTCAAGACATGCAACTGATCAATAAAGTGACCATAAGAAATGTGGGTGTAGGTCCTTTGGTGCTGAATTTGAAGAGGCTTTTGCAGGCAGAGCGATCTATGCTTTGGTTGATCTTTACTCAAGGTATGATCAGTTTCAGCTTGCAATTGAAAGCAGGGATATCACAACCATGAAGAATCCCTTGGGGTTAGTATGGATGTGTACTCTCCCGCAGGGTGCAACAAACTCAGTGGCACACATGACAAATGCTATGAATAGTGTGCTCATGGATTTTATACCACAATTGACAATTCCCTTCTTAGATGATGTTCCAATCAAAGGGTGTGTAGTGGATGAAAAGAATGAAGAGATGGATGCTCATGGGTGCAAACAATTTGTTGCAGAACATATTGTGGATTGTAAGAGGATTTTGACGCGTCTAGAAGAGGTGTAGTTAACTCTTTCTAGACAAAAGTATCTTTGGAGTTGAAGAGGTTTTGATTGTTGGGCATATGTGTGGGCCCTATGGGCGAAGTATGCACAAATGTATCAGAGGTGTGTAGATTCTTGGGTGCATGTGTGTTCTATGTGTGTTCTATTAAATATGGATTCCTCACTTTGCACAGGTAGCCGATGCTCTATATGAGCTTCTAAGGAAAGGTTAGAGATTTCATTGGGAAAGGAAGCATCAGAAAGCAATGAAGAAATTGAAGCAACTCTTAAAATCTACTCCTACATTGAGAAAGGCTGACTATTCACATGGAAACCCTGTCATTATTATTGTTTATACAAGCCCAATCGGGATTGGATGGGCAATTGAGCAAGATGATGAATAAGGAAAAAGATATGAAATATGCTTTGGTGCTAAAGTATTGACTAAACGATAGAGAAGGTATCCACAGGTTAAAAGAGAATTATGGGGAATTGTGACAGCCCTTAAATGTGATAAGGAGTATTTTATGGGTGCTCATGTAGTCATTGAGACCGATTGTTTGCCGATATTGGGTATGATTACTAGTTGTGCTACCGCGGGCATTGCTATGCTCCGGTGGATTGCATATATCAAATCTTTGAACCCTGAATTTCAGTATATTGTAGGAAGAGATAACCCAATGGCATACATGTTATCTCGGGCATGCTATGAGAATGAAGATGGGATGATGGATGAGGAGGAAGAAGATGACTTTCCTTGCGGTTTAAAATGATGTTGTAAGAGTGAATTTAGCAATGCAAAGTGTTGCTACAGCATTAACAGGAGCTAAGAGAAGACACTTTAGATGTTTTCCATCTTGTGTAGAAGTGTTTCTGGAAGACAAATATGCAGGAGAGTGGCTGAGAATTGGTCGATACCTTAGTACATTAACAAAGAAAGATGAATGGTCAGATGAGCAGGTTAAGAAGATCAAGAGGAAAGCCTATGGGTTTTTCTTAAAAGATGGATACTTATGGAAACATGCTAAAAAGAAACAGGGTATGCCATTGCGGGTTTTGGGTGACAGAGCTTCACAAGTAAATGTTATGCAAGAATTTCATGAAAGCTTGTGGGCTATCCATGGAGGTGTTTGAGGTACTTTTGCAAAGATCAAAGAAACATATTGGTGGCAGGGTATGTATAAGGATGTTTCTCACTTTGTGGAAACATGTACGACATGTCAAATGTATTCATCTGTGAGACATTGAGATGGATTGCAACCCACATATCCATTGTCTCTTCATTTTAAGTCGGTGATGGATTTAGTCACGATTCCTACAGGTCTTTGGCAAATGAGATATCTTGTACTTGCTCGTGAAGACTTGACTAATCAAGTAGAAGGGAGAACTCTACATACTCAAAATTACAGTGGATAGAGGTGAGTTGGATGCAGATGAAGCTCATGATTTCTTTACACGGTTGGGAATAAATCTTGCTTTAACTTCAGCTTATAACCCTGAAGGAAATGGAAAAAGTGAAAGAGCTCATCCACCTATTGTGAAGGCATTGGTAAAAGCATGTGGAGAGAAGGTAAAAGAGTGGCCACGATTGGTCCCTCATGCTTTGTGGGCTGACAGAACAACTCATAGTGCGATTACAGGATATATGCATGTTGAATTCATGTATGATCAAAAACCTATCATGCCAATAGAAGAGATGATAGTCACATGGAGTGTGCTAGCTTGGGATGAGGAGTTGAATCAAGAGGAGTTGTTGGCCTTGCGCATTAGAAAATTGGAAAGAAAGTCAAAAGACATAGAGGCAGCAGTTGCAAAGTTAACAGCAGCAAGGATACAAAACAAGAAATGGTTTGACAAAAGACATAGATTGAGGCCAAGAACCATACAAGATGGGCATTGGGTATTGGTTTATGATAGCAGCTTAGACAACCAACATAGTGCCATGCGTAAAGTTTCCAAAAGATGGTTTGGACCCTATGTGGTAAGATGGGTGTTTGATAATGCTATTTATGCATTAAATGAGCTGGATGGGACATCCATAAAACTTCTGATAGCAGGGAAAATAATCAAATTATTGAAGAGATAGGAATCTACTACCTATGAGTTGCCAGAATTGGAAGAAAATAGTGGCCATGCTACAGGGAAGATGAAGAAGCAAAGGATATGGCTGTAGAGGATGAGGAGGACTCAGAATCTAGTGACAACTAGGATTTTGGCACATACCAGAGGATATGCAGGTTCAGAGGGGGTGGATGTCGTGATACTATGCAGATACAATGTGAAAAGGCATTGAATGAATCATCATTTGACTTTCTTATTGATCAAGAGAGTCGATGTGATCTAAGTCATTAGTACTAGTGTGAGTGGCATGAATGGTCCAAAAATACTAGATTTTTAGACAATTATTACCCTATTTTTTATATTATTTATTGTTAAAATCTGAAAAAGTTAGAAAAGCTTCTAGATTAGGATGGCATGCAAAAAGCAAGTTGCTTTTTCAACCAGTTATGGGATTTTTCATAAAAAAGATAGATGGGTGAAATTGTGCACGTCGCGATCACTGTTGACAAGCTGAAAACTGCACTTTAAACTGGAAGAAGAAGAAGAAGGAGTGAATTGGGAGATCGTGGACTGGGGTTTTACCCCCCTTATGAAGCCAACGGAGCCAAGAGATTTGGGTTTCGAGCAACAGAGAAGGAGCTGTTATTTTTTTATCCACGTTTTTTGTCTACGAGGGAGCTCCAGGAGATCTAATGCCTGGAAATTGCTTCTGAGTAGTGCCAGACAAAGGATTTCAAGTTCTTTCAATACATATTGATTCAATTCATCGTGCTTTGTCTTTATCGTGTTTACCTCTTGTCTGTTCTTTTTCTTATCTTCCATCTCCTATCTCTACTTCCTTTTATCTTTGATCCCCGGTGGATACGACCTTTTAACAAAAACCCTCCGACACAATGAAGATCATCATGGCTTTTAGCAAAGGCATACCTATTTCCTCAAAGCAAGAAATGCCACTAGCATTGTCACCCTCACTAAAAACAACCATTAGGGAGAAGAGTAAAACATTACTCAAGGAGCTACTTCAAGTGCAAGTAGGTTGCCACATACTAGTTACTATTGTGATTAAACCAAATAAGACTTGCTAGAAGTGGATTCCCAAAGCTAAATGCCAATATACATGATTCTTCGAGTTGAAAGTGACAACATCACAACCAAACCCAAATGAGATGGGTCCCAAAGGCATTGTTATAAGCATAGGACTAATATGCAAGTGATTCATGGATATAACTGCCAAAATTATCATATATTTGACCCTCCCAAATGTTGTATTTATAGCATCATCTATAGATAACATGTTTCAATGAAATCACAATGCCAACTATTGCCAAAACCACAACAAATGTCAAAGATACAAGTGACACAATGTTAGACTTCTGCCACAAAATCTAAGTTGATATATAGGAATAAAATGCTTACCAAAACACCTAATAATATTACTAAAAATGCAATAGGCATTTTGCATGAATGCTTGTCCAAATGACAAACCATAGACCCAAGTTTAGAGCTTTAGCAAAAACTAATTGAGAAGTTGTGAGATGAGGGAAGAAACACAAGGCGATAAAGCTAGATCTGCCTTTTAACATAAAACCCTATTACAAGAGGTTGTCCATCCTGGAATTAGTTGCCAATATGGTCATCGATATAGGTGAGGATATCATCACATACATTAGATGCCTTGATAATACCTTCACCTTGTTTACTCGTAGCTCTACAAAAGGCTAGAACTAAGCCTCCTACACAAAACTATGATCGAGACTATGAGATCTCCATCTTGATCATGGGAGGAATTTGAATTCATATTCATCAAGGACCCCTTAATTTTTCAAAGAGCTAATTACTACTCAAATATCATGGGAATAAGCTATCATAGGATGCCTCATAACCTCCTTCGAACATAGTGTAGAAACAATAATTGAAGATCCTGCAAATCTAGATCATCTTGCAAAATACGAGTCCATTTTCTTATAGAGATGGTTCAATTCACATGCATGATGGGAAAGGGTTAGTTGTCAGATAATGATCAATATATGGAACAATAGCATGTGATGAAGACTTAATATAGCTCGATGTATATCACTCCTATATTGTTCTGGGTACCTACCTTAACTTGGAATAGGCCATTAGTGGAGAACATTCTACTCCATCTATATCTAGACTAGATTCTTAGTGAGGAAGAGCTTCATGTTGCTAGCAAAATAGGTGCATGAGATTTCCTAACTTATGTCTTGACCTACATCATGCATGTTGATACATGCCCACATAATATGGATCACTATATGACATTGAAATATAACTTGCACTTTTATGATTGGTTTTTGGTGTAGGTGTGTATCACATGACTATATTAAAAAATAAGTGCACACATACTTCATCACAAAAGAACCCTATACACCTTAGAATCAACTCATTTACAAATCATCTCTCGCAATCTTGAGAAGTATTGTATTGATTAAGTGAGGGGAGGGACTCTTTAAACTCAAGATAAAAACCAAAAATCAAGTAATTCATGAAATCTAAAAACTAGAATTTAGTATAAATCAAGAGTTAATTTTTTGTACATGAGTAAACTTTTTTATATTAATAAGAAGTTTCTTTCCATTGATCAAATCATCTCACCATCATATGCTACATTAGGTTCTTTGAAATGGTAGGAGAAGGAGAGGAAGTTATGCAAGATAAAATCAACAAGCTCGAGCTATCATTCACACAAAAAGACCATGTTAAATACAACTTGAAGATGGAAACTAGGCAATATTGCCACCTATAATACCATCAAATTCACAACCTTGCCAAAGTAGTAGTCATAGATCCAAAAGCAAAGTGAGCTGGTGGAAAGCTATGGATTGAAGGAATGCATAGAAAAGCTCAAAAGGGAGGTGGAATACGACAAGTGTATAGAGCTTCTCATCACAGCCCATGACCCTGACAAGCATAGCAGATGATCATGGTGGAGAGATTGAGTGGTTGACAACAAGTTGAAATACCATTATGACCAAAGGTGGTACACGAGACCTTGAACTTGCTAAAGAAAGAAGAAAAGTTACCAAGAAGAAAAAAAGATGTCTATATAAGGTTGGGTATGAATAAGAAAAGGATGTTCACTAATGATGTTATCAGTATAAAGGATATCCCAAAAACTATTGTAAGGAACATGCATTGTTTTTTAGCACCAAGTGTAATCTATAATGAGAAAAATCTAGATGCAAATGCTAGAAATCATAGCAACAAGAACTTTGGACAGAAACGTTAATACATATGCTAGGGAAACCATCCATGCAACAACTAAAGATCTTGGGTATAGGAACATGGGATCATGAAGAATTTGGACCCATATCAGTAGTTAATAAGAATTTAGAAAGGAAAAAGGCCACAACAAGGCTACATTGGTGGAATTTAAGGGCATCCTAACTACAATTATTGAGGAAGTTATCAAAGACTTTCAAGTAGAAAAGGCACCAACATCACAAAAATCTCCTACTGTATTAGTGTAGGAAATTCATCCATGCTAGAAAGTACATCAAAACAAAAACCTACGAAAGATTTGCGAGAGGAGGAGAAGGAAACTACAAAAGAATGTAGAAGAGGCTATAAGAAAATTTGTAAAATCTCAATAGAAGCTTAAAGCATGGTAGGAGTCTATCAAGAAAACATCAACAAGAAAACATCAAGCCAAGTTTCTAGGAGAAGCCCAACTAGGGAAGAGGAAATGAACTAACCAATATGCATAGCAATGAAAATCTATCATAAGCATAGGAATGACCATCATAAATTTGAAGAGGAAAAGGTTGTGGAAATAGGATAGGAGGAATCCCAAAGGGAGAAGGAGAAACATAAGCAAAGACAACAAGAGCAAGAGGAGGAGCTCAAGATAATAGAAGCAAAAATTTAAATTGCTCCTTCTAGGAAAAAAAAAATCTATAGGGCTCCTCTAAGTAAGTAAGAAAGTATAAAAAAAGTTTGGTATAGCTAGAGTTTTAATCAAAATATCAAATTAATGTAGCTTTGGATATGGCTACCACTATAATATAAGCTTTCATTTAGAGCTATACCTAAAATGAGACCTAGTAAGATTTGATGCTTGAGAGGAGGGGAGAGAATATAATAGGCTCCAATATCATATTCCAAGTACAAGTTTGCTAGTAGGATCTCTATGATTAGAGAGTGCTATGAGAGAATTGAGCCATTAGAGAAATTTAGTGATCTACTTAAACATAAAACCTTTAAACAGGCTTAATACATGAATTAGGGGTAGGTTGGACACACTCTTGTTTCTCTCCGCCTCTTAGTGGTTGCAAAATGTATGTTCATTTTAAAACTCTTAGTTGTTATACACCACTATTTGTGTCATTACTTAGCATGCAACCATGCTTTATACTAAGTTTTGGAACCATAATTAATCCTAGAAAACCCTAACTACCTTGTATATTCTCAATAGGGGCTCACATTGTTGAAATAAAGGTCAATGGCCAAAGGTCAAGCATGCACCCCTTGAAATAGTATACACTAAATAGTCATATATAAGTGAAGATAATGAAGAATAAGGGTAATTGAGTTCTCATAAAAACTTCTTGTGTATTTTGCTCACACACACACACATTTCATTGACTTTGCATTGTCTTGATTGGTATCAAAGTTGTATTTATGGGAGCTTGTGGTTGGAGTGAGGAGAGCAAGGATTCAAGATTTGTTGTCACAAGTCTAAGGAGTCAAGCTTCATCCTACAATAAATGCTTTGAAATATTCAATTGAAAAGAAACTTGCATCATTTTAGCTTCCCAAAGGTTAGGCTATAGCATTAGCTTTCCTAAGATAGATGCCAAACTTGATGGAGTGTCTATTGTTTCAAGCACTTTTCCTATTTCATCAATGGCTACCTCTCACATACCTAATACATATCTTGTGCTCACCACATATATCTGTCCTTCTCTCAAACCCATGAAAGTGAGAACGAGCAAATTAACAAGTGTGTAGCAAGCTCTCATTATTACCTTCTCCTTGACACCATGGCTCCATGATCCATGCGGTGGTCCTCAATCCACCTCCATTACTTTGTAGCTCCCAATTCAATCCACAAGTGATCAATCCACAAGAGAAAATGCGAAGAAGAAGAGAAGCAACCCAACCTCTTCTCTAATTTGTCTCTCACCCAAGAAGAAGAGGAAGAAGAGAAAATCACAATGCAAGAGAGAAGCTTCACTTCCTAAGTCCCTCACTCTCACACTCTCACTCTCACTCTCACTCACTCTCAAAGTTTATCCATTCACTTTCCTACTTTTATACATGGCCTTTGGGTAGGGCTTCCACTCAAGTTGGCTCCCATCTCTCTTTTTAGTTCTTGATTGGTATTTCTTGCTTTTTGCATCCATATTTAGCTTATGTCGACTTCTCCAAAAGTGAATGAAGCTAGTGCTTGCACCCTTGCGATACTACATGTCTCCCTTTCCATTAAAAAATATTACAACTCATATGGGTGTTATGCCCAACTCTCAAAATATTATTACATATAATTAAATGATCATGGACATTCACTAGAAATTATCATATGCATGTTAGAGTTAGTTTCCAAAATATTTTTGGCATGCTATGTCTTTGTCAAATTTGTGCATTTGTTTGCTCATTGATACCTTGCAATATCTACCTTTGCTAGTTCCACCACTTTTTCCATTATACAATCAACATTACCCCCCTCCTAGCATATTGCGGTGTCACTATCAGATTCGAAATGCATTGGCAAGATGCCATGAATAGGATTATTGGTGCATTATGAAAACTTTGAAAGGGTAGGTAGATTGTACCATACCACAACCAACATACTCAAAGTACATGTGGTAATAGTGAACAACATCAAGCAACACTATGATGGTGTAAGTAATCACATAAACATGGCATTCTCTATCAGGAACTTCTAAATATCCAATCTTGTGCTCTTATACTAATCCACTCCCAACTGCATCAGAAAATTTTGTGTATACTAGTTTTATTGTTGACCTTTCACACCCATCCTCAAAACTTCTCCCTTTCTACCACTCTTATCCTTTATTGTTATCAACCATCCACATTAGCACACACTAGGGTCAGATATTCATCTAGCCATACTAGGAGAGGCTTGAAGAATCGTAGATGAAAGGAAAATAGGCCCATGATGTAAGAAAGTTAGCGTTATGGTCATGTGGGGAAGTAGTTATGATGTAAAAACTAGTTTTCTACCCATTATGCACATTATGGTTTCTCACTTATTGTTTGAGACTATCATCAGATGCATGCAAAATACAGTAATTAGCCAACGATAATGCAAGTGCGGGTTGAGATACCTTTGTAGTGAGCATTGGCCTTAGTGGCTATGCATGGGGGCTACCAGATAGAAAACAACCAAGGTGGACAAGGAACTGATGTGACCCATATGGTGTGTTTGAGTGTTGTGAAGGCCTATGAGGGCATGGGGTGGCTTTGTGGATCATTGACTTGGGTGAGTAGTAGCTACGTTGGCCTAGTCAAAGTGGGGGTGGCCTAAGCAGTCGGTGGCATTTACCCAATGTTCGGACAAATAACGAAGTGCATGGGATAGGATCAAAATGAAATACAACCAAGATGGTGAGCATATAATCAAGATTGAATACCAAGGGTGTAAAGGATGGTGGAACAAGTAGTTGAAATGGAATGTTAAGCGTGGTGGGGGCTGAGTGGCCACGTTGGGTGGCATGATCACCAATGGTTGTCTATGAGGCTGTGGGATTGATTGGCACACAACTATTCTATGTTGATGGGGTAGGTGAATGTTGGTGGCTTGAGAGCCAAGAGGATGAGGCTGAGTGCAGTTGGCCACATAGATGGTTGAGTGTGAGGGGTTAGGGCCAAGCCTAAATAGATGTGCATGTCGAGAGAGTTGGTCAAATAGTCAGATGGCCAAGGACCAAGCCCTTGGCCGAGTCATTGACCTTGCATCCAAATTTGTGGGGTTATCTTATTGGCCAAGAGTGGAGACTCCATGGCTGAGGAGTCTCTATAGCTAAGGCCAAGTGGGATGATGATGCTGGCTAAGAGAGATGGAGGGTGGGGGGAGGGTTGAGTGGTAGAATGTTGATGAGTGGCCTCACTGGCTAAGTGCAAGATGAGGTCAACCATGTCTAAGGAAGCCATAATTATCATGGCCAAGAATTTTTCATATAAAAAAACCATGCAGTAGGCTTGCCATTTGGACAAGGAGGGTGGTGAAGGGAAAAGTGATGTTGGTAGGTTGGACCCCCTATTAATGATAGGCCTAGAGGCTTTTTTTAGCCAAGAGGCTTATTAAGGCTAAGGGGTAATCAGAGGATGAGAGGGAGGAGCTATGTTAGTGGACTCTAAGCTCTTCCCTTGGTGATGGGTGTAAGGAAAAGGAGATGTTGTGTGGGAGTGGTGTGAGGAGGTTTGTGAGTCATCAAGACCTGTGAGGATTGAAATGCAAAGGCTTGTGGTAGCCAAATAGGCTATCTGCCAATGGGAGAAGTTTGAGATGGTCTCACTCAACTGATGCTCCTCCTCCTTCCTCTTTTCTACAATCCCCCCACTTTCTCGTATTACAAATTTCAACAAGCATCCCCCCTTCATTTTTCATAAGGTGCAATAACAAAGACCAAAAAATTGATTTTTTTTTTTGCTTTTCTAAGGGTTACAAAACCACTCTAAGGTTCTTCTCTTTTACCTAATCTTTCTAGAGCTTGTTCTACAACCTAAAGTTAATCAAAATAACATCAATCAATTTTCCCATTCCAATCATCCTAATCTATCTCATACATATTTCAAAGGTCCACTTCCATTTTGTTTTGGAGTACATGCTCCTATTTTGTTTCAGAGTTTGTGCTTCTTTTTGTTACAAGATGCAGATCTAGAGCATGACACAAGCTATGGTGGATGAAAGATGAAGATCAAACTCATAATGACATGGACAAGTAGAGATAAACTATTACATAAGTGAATTAGAATCCAAGATAGATTAGCTTGGACTCATAAACACAATCTTGTGTAGGATTGACAATGACAAGACACTTAACTGAAAGTACAAAGCATCATGACATTATATTCATGTCATATTCAAGTGCAATGCTTTATAGAGTTTGGGTTGTTCCACCTTCCTCACTGTGCATATGGGATTCAGGATAGCTCTTCTTGAAGCATACATCATTTGTCTATTTCTCAACACCCCCCCTCAAATGATGAGTCTCTACCCTTGCTGGCTTTTGCCCCCCCTTCATGTGTACATGGACCAGGAGACTGTTCCACCTTCCTCACTGTGCATATGGGATTCAGGATAGCTCTTCTTGGAGCATACATCATTTGTCTATTTCTCAACACCCCCCCTCAAATGATGAGTCTCTACCCTTGCTGGCTTTTGCCCCCCTGCATGTGTACATGGACCACGAGACTAGCTCTTTGGCAGCCTAGTCAAGTTAAGGCTTGAAACTTTACATCTTGGTAGGGTTTTTTACATCCACTATGAGAACCAAATTCCTTAGAACAATCTGTCAGAGTTGTTGATGGTAGCGGAAGTATCTTTTTCTTTTTCTTCATTCATGAATTGACCTTGGTGGTGGTCGTTCTGCATATGTTGTGCTCTTTTTTTGTGAAAACACTCACTGGCAATATGGCCAGTCTTACCACAATAATGACATTGCATCCGACTTATGTTGTTGGTGTTGAATCCTCGACCTCTTCCTTTGGGTCCAGTAGCTCCTTTGGTGTATAAGAGATTTTCCCTTGAGCTGGTCTCTTTTACATCTTTGCTTTCTCCATCAAGTAGTGAGTGCTCTATATCTTTGAGTGAGAGACTGTGAACATAGAGTGGACACAAGGTTCTCATATGGATCCTTGTTTACACTTGCAAGCAGTACGGTATTGCTTTATCTTCATCAATACTCTTCTTAAGAGTTGCAACCTGGGTTTTCAGGCTCTTGAACTTGTTAATGTGTGTGGTCATAGAAGCACTATCTTTGATATCTAGTTTATAAAACTGCATGAGTAGTTTTATCTTTGAGTTCTTTGCTTGGGTACCAAACATTCTGTCAAGTTCCTCCCAAGCGGTTCTAGCATTTCTAATGCCAAATATATGATGTAGTACATCATCACTTAGTCCCCAAGCAATGATGCCTAGTGCCTTGTTATACATTTTCTTCCATTCTTTGGATTTGAGCTGCTCTTCTTCAACGAACCCATCTTCATCATCTTCCCCCTTGCTATCTGCATCATCTTCAAACAGGTCCCATAAGTCCTTTCACATCAGGTGATACATAGTCTTCTCCTTCCAAGCATGAAATCCTTCACCATTGAATTTAGCTATTTGCTCAAGCTCTGACATGTTGCTAAACTTCAGTTAACCAGCAAAAGTTTGTATTTTAATGTGTCAAGAGACACAAGAGAATCAGTGTCAAATTGACACTAGTTGAGTGTTAATGGATACTAGTCAGTACTTGATCTGCTTTCTCTCACAAACTTCGTGGATGGCTTCTAAGCTTCCTCGGGCACTTCTAGAATAGGAATGGACTTCAAAGAGTATTGCTCAGTGATTAAAATCACTATTGATGACTTAAATGAGAAGAAACTATGAAGAATGTCAAATTTTGAAGCTTTGGCTATGGCTTCCTAGATTAGGGTTTAGACTCATCCTTGTTTTTTTTACCGATTTCATGAGCTATAGTGGATCATTTCCAAAAGTTTTTTAATGGAAATGTAGCTCTCTTTAAGATCTACAGAAGCCCTATGATCTCGGTGGAAATTGTGCTATGTGAAGGAGAATAGACTAGGTGCAGATCAACCAACGTCGTTCAATTTTCACAATGCTGAGCAGTCGGGGGCCAATGTCTCACTGTCATGTGCCAGGTAGAAGTGCCTTGAGTTCACGAAGGTTTTCCTAGAAGAGACCTTGGAGAGATATAGCCTCTATGTGGAGATACAACTCCTCCAAGTCAAGTGGGTGTTGTTGTCCACAGATACAAATATGGCAGCAACTTCAAAAATAGGCAATAGTTTCCCAATGTCAATTATTGAGGTGCAAGGGAGGAGCTCTGGAAGCAGGGAAACACTTCTCTAGAAGGAAGTCTAGAGAAATTTGGCTTGTGGAGAGATATATAAAAGCTTCAAGCTGATAGGGTACTATTGGCTATGGCTGCCATGGAAGCTTTATTGAAGGTAGAATTGCAAAAGAAGTTGGAGATGAGATCCAGCACTCAACCTGAGCTAAGAAGAGATGGAGATGATCTAAGCCATGCCTGATTGGGCTCTGATACCATGTTACAAGATGCAGATTTAGAGCATGACACAAGCTATGGTGGATGAAAGATGAAGACCAAACTCATAATGACATGGACAAGTAGAGACAAACTATTACACAAGTGAATTAGGTTCCAAGATAGATTAGCTTGGACTCATAAACACAATCTTGTGTAGGATTGACAATGACAAGACACTTGATTGAAAGTACAAAGCATCATGACATTGTATTCATTTCATATTCAAGTACAATGCTTTATAGAGTTTGGGTTGTTCCACTTTTGTCACTGTGCATATGGGATTCAGGACAGCTCTTCCTGGATCATACATCATTTGTCTATTTCTCAATACTTTTCTAATGCATGGTAGAGCTATTCAAGACTGGGGCAAGAGCACAATCACCATTTATGATGGGAGAGAATCGCCAATAAATTTTGACATGTCTACAAAGGAGTCGTATTGAAGAGGATGATAATGAACCAAGTGAAAGTGGGCATCAGGATGCTGAAAGCTCAAAAATAGAGGAAGACGAGGACGAGGAATCTGAGACAATCAAGATTGATTCTAGCCAAGATGTCTCCTACTTGACAATGGCAATAGGAGGAGATAAGGAGAGAAGCCAAGAGGTATCTGGAAACCTACTAAGAGAAATTTTATGGAAGTTATTTTGACACAAGAATTAAAGATGGTGAGTTGCTTGTAGAACTTAGTAGATTGATTGAATAGGTTGATTCACATGTTTTTGAGGAGAAATCCTTAGAGTATAAGGATGAATTCTCTAGAGAGAAAGAGAAAGCAATATTTCTTCAAGAGATATGAGACTCAACCCATAAAAGTTACCCTAAGGAGTATTGTATTAGATAAAGCCTTTAACATCATCTATTGCACAAATACTCCAATTGTTATTGGGCTAACTTGGCTAGAATTACATAATCTTAATATCAATTGGAGGTCTAGAAAGGTTAAATCAAGGCCAGTGCAAAATAATAAGAGGAGGAATTCTTGACCAATATACATTGGGCCAAAGGTATTCATGTCTCGAGCAAAGAAGAATCCATCCTTTTTTATTTATGCAATTCCAATGGAGAAGCAAAAGAATGAAAGCCTAGACACACTCCTAGCTCAATATGTAGAGTTCAAGGATATGTTTGAAAAGAACAATCCAGATGTGTTATCATAAGACTGACCTTATGATGTCTTCATGGTTGGTTTCTTCGTGTCCCAAAAACCAAACCAAAAAATTTGGAGCTTTGCCATCTCGACGTCAGACTTGATTGAATACCTATTGTTTCAAGTGTTTCTCCTATTTCGGCAAAATGGCTACCTTTCACATAGCTAATACATCTCTTGTGCTGACCGATCTATCCATTCTTCTCTCAAATCCCATGAAAGAGAACTAACAAATAAACAAGGGCATAGAGAGCTCACCTTCTTACCTTCTCCTCGACGTCCCAATGTAAAAACTTGAAGGTGACTTTATGATCTGTCCAATGGTCCTTGATCTACCTCCACTACTCCATAGCTCCGGACACCTGATCCTATAGTGCTCGATCCCTAAGAGGAAACGTGAAGAAGAAGAGAAGCAACCTAACCTCTCCTCCAATCTATCTCTCACCCACGAAGAAGGGAAAGAAGAGAAAATCATGAAGCAAGAGAGAAGATTCACTTCCCAAGTTCCTCACTCTCACACTCATACTCTCCCTTGCTCTCAAGATGAAGCACAAGAATATAGAGTAGAAGCAAAAAGGAGAAAAATGCTCTCAAGTATGCACACGACAATAAGGATTTTACCCATTAACTTTCCTACTTTTATACATGGGCTTTAGGCTGGGCTTCCACTCAAGTTGGGTGCCCATTCCTTCTTTTTAGTTCTTCACTACTATTTTTTGCTTGATGTATCCATATCTAGATTAAATAAATTTCTCCAAAAGTGAACAGAAGCTACTGCATGTGCCCTTGCCACATTGTATGTCTCCCTTTCCATTAGAAAATATTATAGCTCCTATGAATATTGAGTCTGACTCTCAAAATATTATTACAAATAAATGTATGATCATGGATATTCACTAAAAATTATTGTATGCATGTCAGAATTAGTTTCCAAATTATAAATATTTTTGGCATGCTACGCCTTTGTCGAATTTGCATTTTTCTTTGTTTTTTGCTATCTTACAATATCCACCTTTCTTGGTTCCACCACTTTTCCTACTTTATGGTTAACATTATTTTTAAGTGTAAGGTATTCTTCAAATGAGACTAATAAGATGATGTGCATTCGACACAGAATACTTTACGTGAGCTTGCCGCTATGTGATGTTGTCACTTGAGGATTGGTGACTTGGACTAGATGTCTCAAGGGATGCATCTAGGGTTTGAGCTCATGCACTCATGTGTGCTCAAACCACTTTGGTTAGGATCTCAAGTAGGTGGGGCAGTGGGGGTACAAAAGGTTAATACATGGATGATGGCAAACCATTCCCCCCGGTAAGGGTATGGACTTTGTAGCTATACCATGGTGTGGGAGCCAGAAACACATATATAGGAAGTAGTAATGACTTTGAGCTCTCCTTGGTTTCCACTCTACATCTTATTCCCTATCCTTAGTGGAGGTGAACCCTTACATGTGTAGTGCCACAAGGGTATAATCCTAAGATGTGGCTCTGTTATAAGGTCCAAGAAACACGCTCGACTTTCTTATATACTTAAACTATATATGGTGAATATTATGCCGGCATAGAGAGAGAACGGATGAGAGAAAAGAAAGTTATAGAGAGAGAGATATATATATATATAGAAATTGACAACACACTAGAGACTAGAAGATGGGCCAGTCCCCCCTTGTGGAGTTATATTATTGACAAGGAGCAAGCTCCTCCGTTACACATAAACCAGATCTTACTTGTAGATCTTGGAAACAAGATCATGATTCCTTGCACGGTATACAACCGGCTAACACTTGCACAACTTGGAAGTTGGCACCTTTTGATACTTCTTGAGTCTTCTTCTCTCTTACACAATATGTATAGGGCTCTCCTCTTGGCGATTGATTTCAGCAGAGCTTCCGCAACACTTGCACCTTCTCTTCTCCTCTTGAAACTTGATTTCAGCAAAGCTTTCACAACACTTGCACCTTCTCTTCTCCTCTTGGATGCATGCAAAGTGATGCTTCCTTCCCCTCCCTCACACCCAAGGAGAGTCTCCTCTTTTATAGGCTTTCAAGAGTTTCTTTTCTTGGAGAGAGACTTGAGTTGATCTTCATGCAAGATGTGGCTGTTCCAAGACCTACTATGCAGCATCAATTTCGAGATATCTCTTTGTGTGTTGCTTGGATGAAAAAACGTCCAACCTGAAAGTTGTAGATCTCGTTGTTTTCGATAACCCCTTGTTGAGATATCGAGCTCCACTCGTGATATGCCAAGGTGACCGTTGTGCATTTATGTCACCGGCGTGTCAGTTGCAGATGCGGTTGGTACACCGCCCATGAATAATAGCTACATGATAGCTATCCTTATCTACTCTAGTTCGTGGCTCAGTTAGTATGCCACCTTAGTTAGTTGAGTTTGGTTTGAGACCCATATATAGGGTTCTTCTATTTCCTTGTACTAGAGTTCTTTTTGGCTTACACAACTAAGAAGAGGAAAACTGTTTTCAGCCTCCATCTTTGTGTGTATTCCCCCATTGTGCAAGCAAGAAAGCTACAAGTGAGACTCCTTCCTTCTCTCCCACAATCTTGACATGGTATCAGAGCCTTGTTCGTGGTAAGGAGCTCAAGAGAGCAAGCCAAGCTCACGGTGTTCTGGTAAGAGAAGCAATGTTGCTTTCATTTTCTGTTTTGGGAGCAGATCTCTGCAGGTAGCACAGCCGGAAATTGCAAGAGTGCATTGTCTCAGGTTGAGACGCCCTTCCCGGTGAAGCAAGAGGGCAGTATATGCTGCGGGCAAGGGCTTTAGCCCTTGGCGACCCTGTTTTTTTTATTTGAGGCCATTTCGGGGCCTGTTTTGGAGGCAGAAGTTTTCTGCACGCACTCAGGAAAAGGCCCAGTTTTATGCTGTGCGACCACTGTTCTACAGGTCGGTGAAAAGTTACTGTAGAAATTGCATCGTATGCTTGTGTGCAGAGACATTGGGAGTTTCAGAATCATCCTTGGTTCCTGTTTATGCAAAATCATCACTGGGAAGTGACTGTGTGGTCAAATACCACTTTTGCCAGTTTTGCAGATTTGCCCTTGTGAGGGTGAAGCTGAGTTTTTTGCAGTGACAGAATTTTTTGCAGTGTTCTGTAATGGCGTCTGATTCTCTTTCACAGATTGTAACTGAAAAGCTTGACAAGAACAACTTCCAGGCATGGAAGTTTAGAATGACGAATTTCCTTATGGGAAAAGGATATTGGGAATTTATTGCAGGAAATGAAGAAGAACCAGTTCTTCCTGATGTTCCCAATCAACAGCAAATGCAGGCATTTAAAGCATGGCATGAGAGAGCCAGGAAAGTTATGTACTGGCTGTCTATCAGTATTTCAGACTCTATGATTGTGCATATTCAGGATGCAAGTACGCCAAAGGAGGCATGGGATACTTTGTCAAAAATGTATAGCACAAATACACAAGCCAGGAAAATGCAGCTCAAGCAAGAGTTGCATAATGTGCAAAGAGAAAGTATGAGCATCAATGACTACCACATGAAGGTGAAGAAGATTGCAGATGCACTTGCTTCCATTGGGTCGCCAGTGAAAGATGATGATTTAGTTTCTGTGACCTTGAATGGTCTAGGAAAGGATTATGCACAGTTTCGGACATCCATTTCAGTTCGTGAAAGATTTTCTGATTTTGAGGAGTTGATTGCTCTTCTAATTTCTGAGGAGCAGAGAAATGGTGGTGCATCTTCTTCAGGAGGAACTTCAAAAGAAGCAGTCTTCTACTCAAATGCTGGAAGAGGTAGAGGCAGAGGTAGAGGAGGCCGATTTGGAGGCCATGGTAGAAATCAGAATATGCAGCAAACTCAAGAAAACCAGTCCTATGGAGGAGGACGTGGTAACTCTAGAAGCAGGGGGAGCCAAAGAGGTCGTGGTGGATGGCAAAGAGGCCAAAATGCAAACAGTAATGTTGAATGCTACTACTGTGGTAAAATGGGTCATATGGCTAAAGACTGCTATAAAAAGTAGAATGACATCATGAATGGAAAACTGCAACAAGGGAATTATGCATCTTCTAGTAGACAGGGTGATGACAGAAATGAGCATTTGTTTATGGTGCAGCACATGAACAATTCTGTGATAAGTGCAGAAGAAAGCAACGATGTATGGTATGTTGACTCAGGTGCATCAAACCACATGACAGGTCATGCAGAATGGATGGAGGATGCAAGGAAAATGGAAAAACCAAGATTTGTGGAGACTGGTGATGATACTGCACATCCTATTGTGCAGATTGGAAAAATTCATTTGTCTATGCAGGATGGGAAAAAGAAATACCTGTCTGATGTATTTCATGTCCCGAATATAACCAAGAATCTGGTTTCTGTTGATCAAATGGTTGAGCAGGGCTTGCAGGTTAGATTTAATCCTCATGGATGCTTTGTTGAGGATATGAAAAATAAAGGTCGCTTGATAGCAAAAGGAAAGAAGAAGGGCAGAATGTTTACGTTGGATGCAGACATGTCTGAATTGAGTGCAGCAATGTTTGCACATGGGACCGGTGTAGTTGCAGATATTGATATCTGGCATAAACACATTGGTCATGTTAATGTACAACGACTTAAATCAATGCAGGCCCAAAATATTGTTGCAGGATTGCCTAAATTCAAGGTTGCAGAAATGCATAAGGTATGTGAAGCCTGTCAATTTGGAAAATAGGCAAGGAAACCATTTCCTAGACATGTTCAAGAGAGTAAGAAGCCATTGGAATTAATCCACTCTGATGTGTGGACTACTAAAGCTGCATCTCTTGGAGGCTGTCATTACTTTGTCACTTTTATTGATGACTATAGCAGAAAAGTTTGGGTGTATTTTATGAAAAAGAAAAGTGAAGTTTTTGGGCATTTCAAAACTCTTAAAGCTATGGTTGAAAAAGAAACAGACCTGCAAATAAAATGCCTAAGGTCAGTTGGAGGGGGAGAGTACCTCTCAAATGAGTTTGCAAGGTTCCTACAGGAGCATGGCATAAAGTAGCAATATTCATGCAGTCATACCCCACAACAAAATGGAATTGCAGAAAGGAAAAACAGGCATATTGGAGAGGTATCTCGTGCCATGCTCAACGAAAAAGACTTGCCATATTTTTACTGGGCTGAAGTAGTTGCTACAACAGTCTATATAATGAACAGGATTCCCACTGCAGCAATACATGGGATGACTCCAGAGGAGAGGTATACTGGTAGGAAACCAGATATTTCTCATTTGAAAATTTTTTGTTGCATTGCCTATGTACATGTGCTAGATGAGTTGAGATCCAAGTTGGATCCAAAAGCTGAGAAGTGCATCTTTATTGGTTACTCTCTGCAGCAAAAAGGGTATAGATGCTATAACCCTTCTACTAGTAAGTTTACAGTGAGCAGAGATGTTGTTTTTGATGAGATGAGTAGCTGGTATAAACTAGTAAATGTGATTGATGATGTAGATGCACAAAATGGTAATGCTGCACAGAATTCACAGCAGCAGTCACAAAATATTAGTGGACCTGGAGCGTCCTCTAGCAGTGGTTCACATTCTTCGCCATGGACAGGCAGATTGAGATCAGGAGAATCTTCTCAAAGCAATGCAGATAGTGGTATGCAGGTATCACGAAAAGGAAAAGAGAAGGTTGATCAGCCCATGTTTGATATGAATACAGGTCACTCTTATGTGGATGGTGAATCCAGTGGCTCAAAACAGAGCATTGATGATGAGTTGGGTATTCCTTCTATTGTTACACCTGGAGTAAGGAAGACCAGGGATGTTTTGAGAGCACCTAGGAGTGAACCTACTTTGCGCAGGTCTACGAGAGCTAGGTATCCTGTGGATAGGCTGAAATATGATGGATTTACAACCATTCACTATGCATATATGGTCAAAGTGATACAGGAACCAGAACCCACTTCTTTTGAGCAAGCCATGGGAAAAGAAAAATGGGAGAAAGCCATGGATGAAGAAATGGATGCCTTGGAAGCAAATGCTACATGGGAGTTAGTACCTTTGCCTAAAGGTAAGAATGCAATTGGCTATAAGTGGGTTTATAAGGTGAAGCACAATGCAGATGGTTCTGTGAACAAATACAAGGCAAGATTAGTAGTCAAGGGGTATGCACAAACATATGGCATTGACTATGAAGAAACATTCAGTCCGGTTGCAAGGATGGCAACCGTAAGAGCAGTCATTGCTATGGCTGCATCAAAGGGATGGTCTTTACATCAGATGGATGTAAAGAATGCCTTCTTGCATGGTGATTTGCAAGAAGAGGTCTATATGGAGCAGCCACCAGGTTATGTGCATGCTGTTCATCCTGAGTTTGTTTGCAGGTTGAAGAAAGCCTTGTATGGCTTGAAGCAAGCACCTAGAGCATGGTCTGACAAGATAGGACAGTATCTTGTCACTATTGGCTTTCAGATTTCCAAGGCAGATTTCTCACTTTATGTGAAAAAAATAGAGAAAGATATTATACTACTTGTCATTTATGTTGATGATTTGATTATGACATGTGACAGTGATGAAGATATCCTTCATGTGAAAATGCTATTGAAGCAGAAGTTTGAGATGAAGGATTTGGGAGACCTGCATTATTTCTTGGGCATTGAGGTGATTAGATCACCAAGTGGGATACAGCTCTTGCAGAGGCAGTATGGATTGGACATGCTGTCCAAATATGGGATGACAAGCTATAAGCCTATTTCAGTTCCTTTGGAGCAGAATGTGAAGCTGAGCGCAGATGCAGGTGAGCTTCTGGAAGACCCTACTATGTACAGACGCATAGTAGGAAGTTTGATTTATATGACTATTACCAGGCCAGATTTGAGCTATGCTGTTGGATTGGTAAGTCAATTTATGCAGGCTCTAAGGAAATCACATTTGGATGCAGCTAGACACATACTCAGGTATGTGAAGTCCACATTGCAGTATGGACTATTTTATGAGACTGGGGTTCAGATACAGTTGCATGGATACACTGATGCTGATTGGGCTGGTAGCATTTCTGATAGACGATCTACCAGTGGATATGCGTTCTCTTTTGGGAGTGCTGCAGTCACTTGGAGCAGCAAGAAACAGCCTACAGTTGCCTTGTCCAGCACAGAGGCTGAGTACAGGGGTGTAACAATGGCTGCATGTGAGGTAGCTTGGTTGCATAAGCTACTTTATGACATGCATCAGCCTACAGATGGGCCAGTTGTCATTTATTGTGACAACATTAGTAGTATACACTTGGCAAATAACCCAGTCTATCATGCTAGAATAAAGCACATGCATTATCACTATGTGCGGGAGAGGGTTTTACTAGGTCTTATTGATCTAGTTTATGTCAGCACAGAGGATCAGGTAGCTGACATATTCACGAAGGCATTGGGCGCAGAGAAGCTACGCAAGTTCAGAGACCTGCTTGGTGTGCAGGAATTGGGATTGAGCTCGAGAGGGAGTGTTGAGATATCGAGCTCCACTCGTGATATGCCAGGGTGACCGTTGTGCATTTATGTCACCGACGTGTCAGTTGCAGATGCGGTTTGTACACCGCCTAAGAATAATAGCTACATGATAGCTATCCTTATCTACTCTAGTTCGTGGCTCAGTTAGTATGCCACCTTAGTTAGTTGAGTTTGGTTTGAGACCCATATATAGGGTTCTTTAATTTCCTTGTACTAGAGTTCTTTTTGGCTTACACAACTAAGAAGAGGAAAACTGTTTTCAGCCTCCACCTTTGTGTGTATTCCCCCATTGTGCAAGCAAGAAAGCTACAAGTGAGACTCCTTCCTTCTCTCCCACAATCTTGACACCCCTAGCGGCCCATTTTTAGAGATCGTCTTTCTATCACGAGATACTTTAAAAATGGATTCACCATGTCTTTTTTAAAAAGAACAGATTCTCAAACTGTACCCTTAACTTGTGGTCCATGCAACCACCTTAAGGAGAGTTCATTAAATTGCCTTGGGCCTCAACCTTAAGATTGACTTCCACACAAAAGCTTGTGTCTTTTTAGACCTTAGAAAGAGAAAATCACTTCTCTCCTCACTTCTAGAGGATCACATCTCTTGTCTTTCTTAGTGAGAGAATTACCTCACTTGTCTTTCTTAATGAAAGAAAAGACCTTAAACCTTGACTTGTAAGGGAGAGGATGACCCCAAATGAATGCAATACTCATTACACACAAGTAAACGTTCCCAGGCATCCTCGGATGCACACAGAAATACATATACACAATGCTAATGCACTCCCTCTTCTTAGAACTTAATCCATCTTCATCTATGTGTAACTCCTTGGTTCTTGTGTACACTCTTACACTTGGCAGACACTTCTTTCTCCCCTTCATAACTTTTACTGCATGTACCAGATATCCCCGTCATAGTGCTCTGATCACCCCATTAAGTGATGCACTAGGAATATTGGTCTCTAAATGGTCTCATGGCCATGCTAGATCATCATCAACACTTAAAGAAAAGTGAGTCATTAATTTATTGTCATAATTTTTTAAAAAAATAGAGAATGCGTAATAAGCAATCAATTTAGTGACATGCCTCTATTTTGTCTCATTCTATATCATGAATATAAATGATTCTTTATTGATATATTTTGTGTGCCTTTCCACTATGCCATTTCTATGCCTTATGACAAGTTATGACTTGAAGTCTTGTGAAAGTCCGTAACACTTGGTATCAGAGCAACTCTATCGCGAAGCATACTAGCTCAAGAGGGAAGTAGGCTTACAAACACAAAGGAGATCCTACCATATCATGTCATGTAATGCAACGCAATGACCTCGACATGACACTACATGATGTGACATGACACAATGCGATGCCCCACGTTGCGGCGTCCCCTCGAGCATGTTACCTCTACTAAAAATTGGGAGAGAACCTATTGTGCCAACAAAGTTGAGAGGGAGCCATGGCGTAATAGGGATGTGCGGCATACCATTTAAAAAATGACTTGGAGAGAGCTGAAGCTGTGGAAGAACACTTTCTTTGAAGAGGAAGATGAGCTATGTTACTGGCTCAAAATCACATTTAAGAAGAAAGAGCTGCAGCTCACAAACTGATCAAGTAGACAAGGAAGACCATCAAAGCATTGGAGGAGACCCACAAAGGAATAGATGTATCGTGAAATCTCGAAGAGAAGGTTGAAGAGCTAGATGAAGACCTAGAGGAGGTTGACTACCAATTGATCATGGTGAGAGAGAGAGCCAGGTTGTGGCAAGTGAAGATGGCCCAAGACCTTGACATGGAGCTACAAGAAGAAACCATGCTGAGGTGGAACTAGGAGACTATCTATGGATCTGACAAAGCCAAAGAGCGGGTTGAACCATACTTGAAGTATATGAGAGCCGAAAGAGTCCAAGAGCTGAAGAATGGAGTGAAGCCAACTAAAGAAGAACCAAAGAGACAAGAAAAGAAAAAAATGGTGAAAGAAGAAGAACCCCAACTACTATCCTGAAGACTACTACCAAGAAGGCTACCTTGAAGACCGATATCTCTACAATGAATACCCTCTTGAAGAAGATGGATATGATTACCCTGAAGATTTTCCCATTGATTACCACCTAGAAGAAGATTACCTTTACATTGACTACGCTTATCTTAAAGAATGCCAACCTAAAGGAGTTCAATAAGAGGAAGAAATGATAGAGTATTATGTGAAGGGAGAAGTATGGAGAATGGATGTGCATTCAAAGGTGTAAAATATTATAATTGAGTTAGGATACAAGAAAAAAGATGAAGATAAGTGGACATAGAAGAATGATGAACCATTGCACCCACAAGTTGTAGCACTCAAGGACCACTTCCATGTCCTTTTGTCCCTACGTAAGACTTGAAAAATCCATTTCCAAGCTCATTTCATGCTTTGGTGCCCTCCTTTGAGGCACAGGATGCCTTTGATGAAGATGAGGAGATAGACTTAGAGGATAAGAATGGAAGGGTGAAAGCACCTTGGGCAGGGCATCTGCTACATGGAGCTGGCACTTATACTGTAGATGATGTTATATGTGAAGGAGAAGAAAAAAATGAAGAGTTAGAAGATAAAGAAGAAGAGAAGGGAGAGGATGAGCTCAACCCAGATCTGGGAACACCTCTACCCCAACAACTTAAAGAAAAAGAGAAGGGCAAGGATGAGCTTAGCCTAGATCTTGAAACACCTTAACCTCGACAACCCCAACTCTGATAACTAGCCAAACCCACAAAGCTCAATGATGATAAGTTAAAAAGAGAGTTGAAGGGAAGAATAATAAAACTATGGGATAAGATAGAAGAGGATAATATGAAAGAAGAAGAAAAGTATTTATTAGAGAGAGCCATAGATAAGAACAAGGAAAGGATGAGACAAGAAAAGAGAAGCAAAGAGACCGAAGAACAAGTAGAGTTAGTTTGGAAGAAGTAATAAGAGAAATAGAAGCTAGAGCAAGATGTGCAGAAACCAGTAAAAGAAAACAAGAAGAAGAAAGTTCGAAACAAGATTGAGTAAGTAGAAAGAGGCAAAGGAACCAAGCTAGAAGAACAAGTGTGGAGAGCAAGGAAGCCAAAGGAAGAAGATAGGCTACAACAAGAAGAGCCAGAAAGGATAGACCAAGGTATGAAGGCCAAGGAAGAAGAGATAGAAGATGACTTAGACTTAGATAAGAATAAGAATGAAGAAAAGCAACAAAAGATAAACCTAGGCGAAGAAGACCAAAAAGAGGAAGGAAAGATAGAGAAAGAGGAGAATGTGAATGAGAAGAAGAAGAAGGCGAAACCAAACGCCAAGAAATGGAGGCAAGCCATTAGAGCCAAGATGATGAGAGATAAGAATGAAGATGTCTCAAAAACGCCCCAACTAAACTCGTGGCTAAGGATGAAGCAAATAAAGTTGTCGATCCAAGGCCACATTCTATCCCAGCCAACTCGGATCAAAGTAGGAACCAAGTGTACTTCAACAATAGAGTCATTGGCTATGCCTCTGAGCCCGAAGAGGAAAATCCTTATGAGTTTGAACAGAATGAATCAAAGAATAAAGCCTCAAAGAAGGAAGAGCATGAGGGAGTGCTCACAATATGGTCCAACCAATGTAACTTAGTGCTATGGAGGGAACCCTACTAGTCGAGCCTCACAAAACTCTCCAACTCACTCTTGGGGTGAATATATTTGGACTATGGAACCTATTGGGACCATATTCAATGTTGATAAAGATTGAGATCTCGATAGCTAGGATTCAAGCAGTGCAAGACGTTGCCATCCCTATCCTATGGATTCGTAATACACCAAGCACTCCAAATATGGGCATCACTCAAAAAATTTCAGTAATACCTTTACTTTTGCAACCCAAAATCTCGTCTAAGTGTGACGACTTAGTCCATTTCCCCCCAAGCATTTCAACTCCAAAGGAGGCTAAGAAGAGCCAAAGAGGTGCCATGCACCAAGACCGCACATTCCTTGTGAAAAGGCAAGCTGAACGGACCAGTTTGTCTAAGTTCAGTCTAAGTTCAAAGCAAGCAAGAAAGATCTGATAAAGATGCCAAGGAAAACAACCCAAGTTCTTGACTTGGAGATGAGGGCGAAGCATCTTGGTAAACGAACCAAGAGACCCAAGTCCCCAAGGCCCAAGGCGACGATAAGAAGAAAGGGAGGAATGGTGCCACAAGAAAGGAGCAACTCAATGAACTAGCTCCGTTAAGACGTGGCACAACATGGCTACAACCACACCACCATGCATTGACCCAAGTAGTGTGCCAACTTGGAATCGTACCTACAAAGCTTTTTGGCATGCAAAGCCATGAGTGCCAAGCAACATAAAGTTAGGACTATTATAAAGCCTCCACTCCTCAAATATAATTGAGTTGAGGGTGGATTGGAATTCACAAATGATAAAAAGAACTAACTCTAGATGGGTAGACAACTTGATAGAAAAAGCTGTGCTAAGACCCCCAAGTCATAGTGTGAAAGACACTGACCAGCTTGATAGAAAAGGTCATGTTAAGGCCTCGATAATGAGTCAAGTCTTAGACCATCAAATACTGACCAACTTGATAGAATGAGTTGTGTTAAGACCTTGGAACGAGTCAAGAAAAACACCCTTAAATTGGTAAGGATAACAATCCATTAAGTGAGGGTGAGTGTAAGGGTATGGGCTTTGTAGTTATACCATGGCATTGGAGCAAGAAACACATATATAGGGAGTAGTAGTGACTTTGGGCTCTGCTTGGTTTCCACTCTACATGTGATTCCCTATACTTAGTGATGAACCCTCACATATACGGCGTCACGAGGGTGTAGTCATGAGATGTATCTCAATGTTGTATCTTTCTATATCATGAATACAAAGGATTCTTTATTGATATATCTTGTGTGCATTTCTGCTGTTCCATTTTGTGTCTTACGACAGATTATGACTTGAAGTCCCGTGAAGGTCCGTAGGAGCCCCCGCCGGCGGTTGAGCACATCCAAAGGTTTTAAAGGGGCTATGGGAGGTTGACACGCGATACCCCTTGCAAAACTTGTGAGTAATATATAGAAAAGATTTGTTCTAAAAAAAGTCGAGCTAGGTATAAATTATAATAGTTGACGGATACGAAAATGACTCAGCTACAAAGAACAGGTTACAGAACTGCAAGCTAGCCTGCAAAGCCACTGAAAACGATACGCGTAAAGAAAAAATAATCTTTGATTGAGACGACATAGGTCCACTGTCCCGCGCCCGCGAGGTGCACCTCGGTCCTCAAGCTTGAAACAGGTAAATCGGAACGTGTGACCGCATGCCAATCGTCCAGGATGTTAGCATGTTTCTCCAGATTCTTGCTATGTCAATAACTGAGTACGTCGCATCGAGGCTGAAAGTTTATCCCCTTGAGACTGAATACGTCGCATCGAGACTGAAAATTTATCCCCTTGTTGGGCTAAGTCAGACCCAGCTTCTGGGCTGTACCAGTGGAAGTTACAGGGTTCTTTCTTGGCACGTGCATATTCGAGCGGCCCTTTGCACGCATGGCTCGACCTGCATGTAAGAATCAAGGAACTTT
The DNA here is from genome assembly GCF_053477565.2 of Lygodium microphyllum. Lineage (NCBI taxonomy): Eukaryota > Viridiplantae > Streptophyta > Polypodiopsida > Schizaeales > Lygodiaceae > Lygodium > Lygodium microphyllum. The sequence continues at coordinate 70,278,979 of NC_141141.1, forward strand.
TTCAGAGACTGTGTCAAGGGGACGTCTTAATGCCTTGAAAAGACAGAAGTAGATGCTGCAGGATTCTTAGTTATGCCACTTTGGTTCAAGAGATATCACATGCAATCTTCAGGAGATTGCAAAAGTAATCTAAAGAATGGCCTCTCAATGCTATCATCTCACACAATCAAGGAGGGGTTGTCAATGCTGTACATTAGAGTTTCTGGTGTTCTGATGGCTGTGAAAACTCGTTCTTCGATGTTGTTGAGTGAAGGAATGCAACAAGAAAAAAATAATGAATGAATCGTGAATGTTAGATCCACATGTCTAGAAAATAGGTGGCTAATGTAGCCAAATTCTTTTGTTAGTGAGCCTTCCCAAACAAGTGTGTAGCCGAAACACAATTGGTGTCCAATCTAGTGGAGAGCTCCGAATTTTCACCGACTCCATGGTATAGCTGACAAGTAAGAGATGACCCTGTTGCTAACAATACCTATAATGATTGAGGAAGATCATAAAGAGTTATGATATGGGGGGGGGGGCTAGGACCATTGTGGAGATGATTGTGGAGGGAGCACTTCTAGAGCGGGGGACAGCTACATACGTTTCTTAGACTTGGACTGGTCTCTTTAGTAGAGGAGACATTCTTCTTGCAATGGTCTCTATTAGTGGAGAGAGTCTCTTTACTTTATCAATGTAAGAGAATGGTAGGCTCGTAGGGGTTTGGATGAGTCATCGGGTGCTCTCACTAGAGGAGCAGAGTGGTGGCCCATTGTGACAAGGTATGATACTTAGACATAGGTTGGGTGATATGCATCATGGATGGTTGGAGGTATTGAGCTTCTTGGAGGAGGCCTCAGATACCCAAGAATGTTTCCTTTTTTGGATGTACCATGAGATTGACTAGAAAGATCTAGATGAGTAGGATGTTGCTGGAGTATGTGTTGTTTACTATAGGAATATGGGTCTGAATGTTCAGGAGCTATTTACTACAATTTGCCTGAAAACCTGAAAACTTGAAAACTTGTAAATCTGAATAGTTGAAAGTCTAAACAAAGATCCATCTGTAGAGCAGGTCATGCAGAAATGATTCTGATGTGTTAGTTACAGTGTCACCTTGTGTTGTTTGTTAGTAGGAAGATCCTTGACTTTCATCTTGTGGTGTTGAGTTTGTAACTATTAGAGGCCAGTCGCTGAATTCACCTACCAATGTACTAAATGATGATCAATGATATATAGTGCAAAGCAAAGAAATATAAAGTGTTGTACAATGTAGTGCCCGTACAGGGGTACAACAAGAAGGTGGGGTGGATATATGGAGCAATACATGGCTAGTTGTGTGATTGAATAATGATATATTGATGACTAGCTCCATCTGGTTGAGATTGATGGTTCATATAATATGTCATACATCCTTGATGAATGTGTGTGTGGGTAGCATTTGGATTGATCCCTTAGCTTTGTTAGGTATTACTCATGTGGTCGGTGAATCTCCCTCATCTTTCTTTGGTGTAGCCTTTGTGTTTAGTATCTGTGCACCCTTGGTTGGCATGCCGCTCTAATCACATCGGTGGACTATCACCCCCTCTTTGCGTAGGTGTGTTGTGTGGTCACAGTTTGGAAAACATCAGTGAGCTGTGATTGTCTGCCCCCTCTTTGCAGGGTGCTTGCCTAGAGTAATGATGTGTGGAGCCTTTGAATCTTAAGTAGGAATTGGCTTAAGGGTCGCTGGTCGGAGGACTCCATGACTAGTCTAAGGAGGGTGTCTAGCCCGGATTGTATTACAGGCCTTGCATTTGCTAATGTAGTGCTCCTTAGTCTCCACCTCCTCATGACATAATATGCAGACCCTCTTGGTTCTAGGGATGTAGGCTGCTTTCCCTGTGTCAATTGAGAGATAGAAAGAAATATTAATGTCTAGTGAGGCCAAAGTTAGCCTATGAGACAAGACCATGTATAGTGATGATCGCCACTAAACATCAAAGTGCAAGGTCTGGAATGTAAATAGTGATGGTGGTATATTGTGCAAAGAGACACTAATGTCATATGCAAGAGAGGATAATGTCCATCTGGGTATAAAATAGAGGGATGATGGGGGGTAGACATGTTAACAGTCATGTTTGTCATGCATTGTCATGTCTTGCATGTGAGCCTTAGTCTAAGATGTGGATATTAGGAGCTTTGACATTCATTCTGTCATGTGTTTTGATGGAGGAGGCAGCTTTGTTTAAAGCATGCATTTCTTTTTCAGCTGGGTTGTAGGTGCGCTCACATTGGCTGGTTAGTTTCTAGCTCAATGCATTTGTTTCCTATGGTTTTTGATTGCATTCACACCATACGGGATGAGGCAACCAGCATTATGATGATCAACATTTTTCCTGGTGTTTTCACTATTTTATTCACCAGATGCAGGTCGGCCAGCTTTTTCTCTCCTTGTTTGACCAGGTCAGCCAGATTTGGGAATTTTGTGCTATTTATAGCATTGTCCCTTAGTTAGCTGGTTATTATCACCTGTAGGTTTTGGGACACTCCGGTGTACAAATACTCTTCTCCGTCTTCTAGTGCTGCCATCCATCATCAATGTGATTTGGTGCCCTCATTGATGTCTTGGGCTGCATGCAGGAACTGATCAGTTCTCATTGTATTCAGCCTTCTTTCAGAGTTAAGCGCAAATTTTCTCCTTCCATTCTCTTCTTTCATTGTAGTCTTTCACTTCCCTTCTTTCTCTGTGTTTGTGTTTCCTCTTCCGTTGTGCATTCACATGGTATCAAAGCCAAAATGAGGACTCGGAGGTTCTACAAAGGGAAGGTCACACTCAGCTTGCTGTTTGGAGCAGATTTGTTGTGAAGAATACAGATTTTCTGCATTGTTTGGGCTTCTATGAAGTATGTAGGGCAACTACAACTCCTTTTTGCAAGGTGTAGCTGATTTTCCTCCGTACGGGAGTCTTGTCACCAAAATACAATTTTTCCTAGTGTATTTGCAAGTTTTCAAAGATGGACTACTACCAATTCGATACATTTGACAATTTCATAGAGGAGCTTCTCCCTTATTCTCTTGATAGGTAGTCACACTAGTTAGACTATCGCGAAGAGGATGTGAAGAATGACATTTAGAGCCTTATTCTCACTCTATTAGGTTGAGAAAATCAAAGCCTCCACCTCCCCCCTACTTCTCTCCGTATTTCCTACAAGGCCCATTCCTCTAGCCCTCACATAGCCGCGATGGCACCTCTTGTTCAAGCGCTAGAGCTTTCTTCCTTACCAAAAGAAGTTCCCTTGATGGGTTGAACTACTCCCTTTTGGTCATGTAAAGTGGTGCATCTTCGACACCTTTGATATTTGGGGTTTTGTTACCACCCCTATTTCCCATTCAGTGGAGGATCCCCTCATTGGTTCTATGATGGACCAAGCCGCTCTATGGGATCAACTCAACTCTAGAGTTTGGTCTTTTCTTTTCATGAGCTTACAAGATTATGTCCTTGTACATGTGCACAGACTTCAGACTGCAGTGGAAGTGTGGACAAAAGTTAGCCTCTTTCTACCATTAGAAGACCTTTGTCCATCGCATCACTCTAGGGAAGAATCTAGAATGAGCTTGCATCCCTAGGTTGGACAATATCTTCAGAGGATATGACAATGATCCTCCTTGCTCATCTACCATCTCCCAAGTATGATATTTTCTACACTAGCCTATTGACCTCGAGGGTACAAAAGACTTAAAACTCTAGGAGGGCTGAGTGCTGCTTGTTTTAGAGCATGAAGAGTGCCTTAAGGAGATTGGAGCCAGTGGATATGACTCTATGAAAGCTTTTACTATAGGTTTGGGAGGGGACATAGTACCTCGAGATGATGTTTCGGGGGCTTCGAAATAGAATGGTCATTTTGGATCGAAACAAGAACGGGAAAATGCTGTTTCGGCACCCTGTGAGGGACGGATAGACCGGTTTTCCGTTTTTCCTTCTTCTTCTTCTTTCCTCCTTTTTCTAGGTTCTTCTCCTTCCTTCATTTTTTCTAAGTTCTTCTTCTTCCACCCTTCTTCTTCTTTATTTTCCCTTCCCCCCCCTCCCCTCCCCCCCCCCTCCCCCCGTCAGAGTGCAGCGATGCGGAAGCATGGGACCAAGACTGAGAGAGAGAGAACGCAGAGAGGAGAGAGAAAGAGACAGTGGAAGATGAAGATCTGCTGTATAAAGTGTGCTGTATACAAAGATATGCAGATATGTACACGGGCGCAGTGCGCGGGACTGCGTGTCTCCACCTCGACGATGCAACCTGCTGTTCACCTCGAAGTCCGCTGCAGTCTGCACGATCTCCAGCTTGAAATCTGCAAACAGAGATGTAATCTGCACGAATCTCCAGCCTGAAACTTGCGATCAGAAGTGAGAGAGACTGTGTTGGACATCGGTTATAAATAGCCAGGAAATATGCGCTCAGAATAGACAGGTCGGCTGCATTAAATGCAGTCGACTGGTGCATTACAGTCAGACTGCCACGTGGCAGTCCGATTGGTCAGTCCGACCAGTCCGATTGGTACGGCCAGGATCTGACCGAAGTAGAGCCTGGGGAAGCGCCTTCGTAAACAAATCTGCAAGATTGTCCTCTGTCTTGCAGTACTCCACAGCGATGGTCTCATCCAGAAGCTTCTCTCTGATGAAGTGGTACTGGATCTCTATCTGCTTCGTCCGGGTATGGAAAACAGGATTCCGCGCCAAGTCAATGCAACTCTCATTGTCGCATTGCAGCAAAGTAGGACGAGTCTCGGGGCAGCCAAGCTCCTCCAACAATCTCCGAAGCCACACAGCCTCACATGTGGTGGAAGACGCGCCCCGATACTCTGTCTCAGTAGACGAAAGGGCTACCGTGGGCTGCTTCTTACTACTCCATGAGATAACACCTGCACCCAAGGTAAAACAGTAACTTATAGTAGACCGCCTGTGGTCCACATCACCAGCCCAATCCGAGTCGCTCCAACCTGCAAGTACAAGATCTGAACCACTTATGCCTGCTGGATAATGAATCCCTAAAGCAGATGTCCCCCTCAAATACTGAAGTATCCTCTGGGCAGCCTGCCAATGCACCGTCTGAGGTTCACTCATGAACCCCGCCAAGAGACCAACAGCAAAACAAAGATCAACACGAGTGTTGAGGAGCCAAATCAATGATCCAATCAACTGACGATAGTGGGAAGCATCCGCCATGGGAGAATCTGAATGTGAAGTGGCCTTCCAATTCGGATCCATAGGAGTAGAAATGGTCCGACAATCCTCCATCGCAAAAGAAACCAAGAGCTCCTGTACGTATCTCTGCTGAGAGATGAAAATCCCCCTCTGAGACTGATAAATCTCATGGCCCAAGAAGAAGTGGAGTAGACCCAAGTCCTCTCGAACGTCTGATGTAAAGCTGCCTTTGTCTCTTTGATCTTCTGTGCATGATCACTTGTGACAATCAAATCGTCAACATACAACACAAAAAGCACACAACCAGCCTCGGAAGTGTATACATAAAGCTGCGGATCGGCCTTGGAATACCGATATCCCAACTGTGACTGAAGGAACGAATCAATCTTCTCGTTCCATGCACGTGGAGCCTGCTTGAGGCCATACAAGGCCTTCTTTAACTTGTAGACTTGCCCATCTGAAGATCCAAAGCTAGGAGGCTGCTCGACATAGATCTCCTCCTTCAAATCACCATTGAGGAAGGCTGACTTCACATCCAACTGATAGACAGGCCATCTCCTATGGCCAGCCAAGGCAAGAACAGCTCGAATAGTCGCCATACGAGCAGTGGGGGCAAAAGTGTCATGACAATCAATCCCTGGGCGCTGTGCAAAACCCTTTAGCAACAAGGCGAGCCTTGTGCTTGTCCAAAGAACCATCACTAAGGTACTTGGTCTTGAAGATCCATTTGACGCCAATCACCTTTTTATTCGGGGGGCGAGGCCCGAGATACCAAGTGCCATTCCTCTCAATAGCCTCCAACTCTGTTTCCATAGCTTTCTTCCATGGTGTGGACTGTAAAGCCTCCTTCACGGAGGTGGGCTCTCGATCCTGCACAACACGGGTCATCAAACAATAGTTAGAGCAAACAAGCTCCGTAGAATGTGCCTGGTGCCTCCGTGACCGCCGCGGACCATCGTGCGGTCCCCACTCCTCAGGGACCCCCTCGATCCCTAAATCACGGAGTGTGTCACGGGCCCAGTGAGGAGGAGGCCGGACCTCTCCTCGTCTCTCTCCATCAGCTGAAGACTGTGGGATATCCATTGGTGGTAACTCCTCGGGGATGACCGGTGGAACAATAGACTCTGTATCGGAAACAGAATCGGAATCAAAATGCGCTGGCTCCAAAGGAACTGTCTCGGGAGCCCAACTCTCCCCTGGATCTCCAAGAACGGGATGCTCCTCACCCGCTACTATGGCCGGAACCTCCACGAACCGCACATCTCGACTGGTGTACACATCCCGCTCGACGGGATCATACAACGATAGCCTTGGGACTGAGAGCTGTAGCCAACAAATACCTGTCTTCGGGAAGCTGCTTCAAATTTATCGCGATGAGTCTTGGAAATGTGAACATAGGCATCATACCCAAAAACCCTAAAATAAGAAACATCGGGCTTAGTCCCAAAGTAAGCCTCAAAAGGTGTCATCCCATCAACGGCCGAAGTGGGGGATCGGTTAAGGATGTGGACTGCAGTAGCCACAGCCTCGGCCCTCAGAAATTGAGGTGCCTATCGGTGCTCCATCATGGTGCGCGCCATCTCGATCACACTTCGGTTCTTCCGTTCAAGGATGCCATTTTCTTGAGGAGTGTTGGTGTTAGCAAACTCCTGGTGAATACCTTTATCTGCACACAAACGAGCAAACTCATTAGAAACAAATTCACCATCCTTGTTGGATCGCAAGGTCTTCAATCACTGGCCTGATCGGTTCTCCTCTCTGGTTCTCCTCAAAGAGAAGCCAATCCTTGAAGTGGGAGAAAGCCTCCGACTTCAGCGCCAAGAAATAGGCCCAAGTCATCCTGCTGTAGTCATCTACGATCAACATGAAGTAGAGCTCCCTTTCAATGACTCGTTCCTCATAGGGCCACAAAGATCCGTAGATACAAGCTCCATTGGTGAAGTAGACCACCACGAAGCTTTGTTGGGAATCGCATCCCGATGCTGTTTTCCACGAATGCAGGAGACACATGGTGGCTAGCTCACCACTATGTTCGGCAACCCTCGAACAAGCTGTCCACGTGACGCCCTCCGAAGATAATCATAGTTGAGGTGACCAAACTGAGCATGCCATAGCTCTGACTGTGTCTGAGAGGTAAGAAGAAGAGTAGGGAGAGCGGTAGAAGACGTCAATTTGTAGATGCCGTTCTCCTCATATCCTGATGAGAGAACCTTCCTTGACCCACGATCAAGGACTCGCACTGAATCACTGTCAAACTCCACCAAAAGTCCAAGTGAACAAATCTTATGAACCGAAAGTAGATGATACCCCAAACCTGGCACATGCAAGACCTCTGAGGTATGGGTATCACCACGTCCATCTGGAATAAGCTGCATCTCACCCCGTCCTGCAATAGACACCGAAGAGCTATCTCCAATGAGAATCTGTCCACGTGAAGGTCGCAATTGGGCAACACCAATTGATGAAGGAGTCATGTGCCAGGAGGCACCACTGTCAACGATCCACTCTCGAGCCTGGGGAGCTGTCATCGCAGCATCAGAAGCCTTCAGAGTAGAGTCCTCAATGATTGCTAGATGAAGAAACGCAGCTGATGAGGGTGTAGCCACTGCTCCAGAATCCTTTGTGTCCTTCTTGTCTTTGTCGGGGCAATCCTTCTTCCAATGTCCGGTCTTTCCATAAATATGGCATGTGGATGCTTTTTCCTTGTCCTTCTTTGACTTGTTGTCCTCCTTCTTCTTCTTTTGGTCCTTCCTCTTCTTCTGAGAGGCTTGACCTGTCAAGTCTTCCGACTTGGAAGCATGTTGTCCCTTCAGTTGTTCCTCTTGGTCCAAGACCATAGGAACCAGCTCTTCCCACCGAAGAGTAGACTCTCGCCCCGAAGCAATAAGGGCAGAGTAAAAAGCACCGAATCGTGGCGGCAACTGGGACAAGAGTGTGATCGCCATATCTTCGGAGGAAATCGGCTTCCCTGCATTCTGAACCTGCATCTGAAGCTGTCTAAGCTTGTTGATGTGCTCCCGCAACGAAGAAGACTTGTTCACGGACAAGGTCCGCATCTGCACCTCCAAAGAAACCCGCTTCATAAGGGTCATCCGGTTATACATTTGATAAATCTCCAGCCATATCTCCCGAGCCACCGTCAAGTGCTCGATGTGGGCTATCACGGCTGTAGTACAAGACAGAAAAAGAAAAGAACGAATCCGGGCATTCAGTTTGTCCCAGTGAGAGTGTGCCTTGGCCAACTCCGCACGAGCATCGGAAGAGAGTTTGGACTCATCTCTCACCGAGGGCCGGTCGATCTCCTCCTGTACAAGCTCCGCCAAATCGTAGGACTCAAGGATGGCCAACATCATCACGCGCCAGATGCGGTAATTGTCGCCATCGAGCTTTTGATCTGCGGGAAGAGCCGGTAAGACAGGCACCTTCCGGTCCATGATTGTCTGGAACTCCAAGTCAATCTCTGTAGACATCTTCACCTGTAATGCCTTCACAAATGCAAAAGCAGCCCCCTCTGACTGTGAAAACGCAGCCTGCTAGGGCTCTTTCTTCCGCGTCCCGTACCTTCTTCACCCGCCGGAGGCGATGAAAAAGTAAAACCTGCACTTGAAAGCTGAAAACCCAGCCTTCCTCCTCTTCAAACAGCAGTAAACAGCAGCAAATCCACCAACTGGACTCCTTTCCCGCGCGCCCACGCTCTCTTCAGCCTTGTTCCGAGGCGCAGCCCTCCGCTCGCCCTCGAACACTGGAAACGCAGCCTTGTGTCGCGATGGAATCTCCTCTTTAGGTTGGTTCTTCACTCAGTCAGCCCTTCTTGATTGCTCTGATACCATGTCAGAGTGCAGCGATGCGGAAGCGTGGGACCAAGACTGAGAGAGAGAGAACGCAGAGAGAAGAGAGAAAGAGACAGTGGAAGATGAAGATCTGCTATATAAAGTGTGCTGTATACAAAGATATGCAGATATGTACACGGGCGCAGTGCGCGGGACTGCGTGTCTCCACCTCGACGATGCAACTTGCTGTTCACCTCGAAGTCCGCTGCAGTCTGCACGATCTCCAGCCTGAAATCTGTAAACAGAGATGTAATTTGCACGAATCTCCAGCCTGAAACCTGCGATCAGAAGTGAGAGAGACTATGCTGGACATCGGCTATAAATAGCCAGGAAATATGCACCCAGAATAGACAGGTCTGCAGCCGACTGGTGCAGTACAGTCGGACTGCCACATGGCAGTCCGACTGGTCAGTCCGACCAGTCCGACTGGTACGGCCAGGATCTGACAGACATTGCTAACACCCCCCTCCTCCTCCTCCTCCTCCTCCAATCTTCTTTTGTTTCTTAACTTCTTTGCAAATTTCTATTTGGCATTACCTTATCATGGCACTAGATGTGTTTTGGAGGCATGTCAATCCAATCAAGGGATACAAGGGTCCTTAGAGTTAGATGAGAAGATAGTGCATGGATCCTTCGAATCTGGACGAGTCATAACGCATGGACTCTAGAGACTAGACTCATGATACCTTAGGAGTCAGGAGTCAGTTTAGCATTGCAGTTGCTAGTTACCAGTCACCAATGGCATTACACATATCACTTCCATGATATCATGATTGTTCATTGATGTTGATAGTTATTGCTCAGTAGTTACTTGTACTCAGTGCCAATTGGACTTTGGATAGATTATGCACATCACACACTTACATGTATCTTGATTTTGCTTATTATGTATCTTGGTTCCATTGTTCTTGATATTAATCTTTAGATGATTCATGAGTTATAAATTACAAGTTATTTTATTGTTTGGAGTTTTAAAAATTGTCTTAATTGTGTTAAATTGTCTTAACCATTGAGTCTTCACTTGTGACATTTGTAATGAATCATGATTTTGATCATATGACATGAAGACTTAAAAGTTTTGTATAAAATTTGGATACATGTTGTTGTAGGATTGATACATTTACATATCCATGTAATAACATATTTATTTTAGTGTACAATCCGAAATGCCGTTTTCCCATTTTCAAAATTTGGTCGAAACTTCGAAATTTTGGTTTTTTCCGTTTTTGTTTCCCCCGTTTTCGAAACTTCCCGGTATTATGGGAGGGAGCAACAAGAAGGATAAGAAGGCCAAGAACAAGAAGAAAAAGTAGGTTCACCATTTGGAGTCTTTTTTGGGCTCTGACAAAAATTTAGAGAAGCCTAAATGCCCATATTGTGGAAAGGATACTTATCTTGACAAGAAGTGTTGAAAGAAATATCCTCACCTTTGCTCGAGAGCGAAGGATGGGGCTAAACCATTTGAGACCTCCTCTACTTCTTTACGAGCTGTTACCCATGATTCCATGTTCCTTCAGATCTATGAGATGGAGGAGCCTTCTTCGATGGTAGTTGCCTTGTCTTTTAAGAGGCCTTAGCTTATTGACATTGGTGCGTGGAGTCATATGACTTCTCAAGGAGATTTGTTGAAAGAAATACCCTCACCTTTGCGCAAGAGCGAAGGATGGGGCTAAATCATTTGAGACCTCCTCGACCTTCATGAGATGTTACCCATGATTCCATGTTTCTTCTTCAGATCCATGATATGGAGGAGCCTTCTTCAGTGGTAGTTGCCTTGTCTTTTGAGAGGCCTTGGCTTATTGACTTCTCAAGGAGATTTGTTGCAAGATCTTTGTCCATCTGAGGGTACAATCATTGTTGATGACATCTCATCAGTGCCATTAGTAGTGTGGGCACTCTACTGCTATTGCATGACCATCCATTGAGCTCTATTTCGGAAGTCCTACTTGTTCTAGACTTGGGCACCAATCCTCTCCATTTATGGCCTTACTAGACTCGATATACAGGTTGTCTTCATTGAGCAAGGTGTTTGAGTTGAGGATTCTTCTACAGGAGCTGTTTTAGCGACAAGTCGGCTGGAGAGAGGGGGCTTTGCAAGCTCCATAAGCCTTCCCTTGTGCAGGATTCTTTGAGCTAGTTGTCTATAGCTGCAGCCATTCTTAGTTGTGCATTGTCTATCCAATAGATTCCATCCCATCCCCCCCATCTCCTTTGGTAGTTACCTCGTACCTCTCATTTCTTTTAGAGGGGGACGATATTGGTGATGGGGTTGTGGATTCCATAGCCCCTAGTGTTCTAGAGGGGGATTCCCAAGATCACGATGAGCTTCTTCACCGACAGGTTATATCGACAGACTACATAAGCCTTGGTACTTCTTCTGCCACCCTTGGATCCATTTCATCTTCTTTGGCCTTCAGCCACATCCAAAATCTAAGAGGAAGCCTTAGCAATCATGTTGGTCATGCATATTGTCATGTCTTGCTTGTGAGTCTCTATTTGAGTTAGATGGGGACATGAGGAGCTTTGACATTTATTTTGTCATGTGTTTTGATGGAGGAGGCAGCTTTGTTTAGAGCATGCATTTCTTTTTCAGTTAGATTTTAGGTGTGCTTACACTGGCTGGTTAGTTTCTAGCTCAATACATTTCTTTCTTGTTGTAAACGCCCCGAACAACATAGTATGCTTAACAATTATGATATTCGCTTGTTTTCGAGATTTAATATAAAAGAGAATGAACACTTAAAGCTGAAAATGAAAATTACTCACAAAATTACAGCCATGAAAATGTAAAAGTAATGGAGACAAGATTGAGGGTTGAAGATGGGCAATCCCCCCCCCCCCCCCGAAGGAATATATTTCTGCTCAACCCAAGTCCCTTAGGGAAGAGCTCAGTTACAATCAATCTGAGAGTGAGGAGAAGTAATTCTCACTCTCACAAGATCATGCAAAGATGTACAAACACACATGCATTATCTATTATGCAATGATAATAACTGATTTCTTTACAGTATGAGAGAAGAAAGAGGGGAAATCAGCCTTTCTCCATCGTTGATCAGTAGTACATGGATAGGGCTTGCTTCTTGTTGCTAAAATGGAAGAAAGAGCTCGAGAAGGAGGTGCTGTAATGAATTTACAGGCTTGCTGTCCTGTAAAACAGCAGTGATAGAAGAGGGAATATGGAGGAATTTGATAATGGAGAAGTGGGGGATGATGATGGGAATGGATAGGGCCAGTTTCTAGCTATCTGTGGGTGCTGTACATGAGTTTACAGCAAAGAAAAATGATACTGAATGAAGAAAAACGAGCTCTTATTTATAGGAGAGGGAAGAGCTAGTACAAAAGGGGAAAGTGGAGTAGCACAAGACAAGTGTCCAGCCACATGTCATGAGGTGTGACAAGTGGTGAGACACTTGAAAACTTGTGTGACAAGTGTCTTGACACTTGTCTCTTCTCTATGGCCTTCCTTTTTGGGCTGAATACTGTCAAGAATAGAAACAACCAAATTTAGTAAGCACAGTCAGAGTACAGAATTTACTATTTTTAGAATGACATCCCTATTTTTTAGGACTAGCATTTTTAGGCTAATTCGAGGCTCCTAAAATTTAGGGACCCCCCCAATATGGGTGTCATATGAAAGCTTTTTCTGTGTACATTGCAAAAACGGTATCAGAATCTTCATGTGACTTTTCTATTCAAAGAAATGTGCATTTCAAGCTTTCAGCCCACACATGCACATTGTACAAGCATTTCATGATCATGCCATCTTGTTGATTGTAACTGTCTGATTGGCGGATCTAGCCCACACTTCAAGGCATCAATCCTTTCTGTGTGTGAGTCTAACCCTGATATGCGTGAGTTCTGGTCATAGGCGCCCAATCGGGCCATATAGGTGGAAGTGTGAACTATCTTTTCTCTAACCCACCGCGTGGGTCCACCATAACCTGTGACCACTCATCAGTGGCCAGCTCCAATGCACTTTTCTTTATATCTAATCAGTGCAAAGGAAACAAATTTAATAAATCATTATATAGACAAATTAATGAAAAAGGATACAAATTCTGTTTCTATAGAGTTGTGACATTTGTGGTTTTTGATTGCATTCACACCATAAGGGATAAGGTGACCAACATTTTTCTTGGTGTTTTCACTATTTTATTCGCCAGATGCAGGTTGGCTAGCCTCAGTGTCACTTAGTTGGCTGGTCATTATTTCTTGGAGGTTTCAACACACTTTGGCATACAAATACACTTCTTTGTCTTCTAGTATTGCCATCTGTCATAGGCGTGATTTGGTGCCCTCATTGATGTCTTGGGCTACGTGCAAGGATTGATAAGACCCCATTGTATTCAGCATTCTGTTAGAGTTCAGTGCAAATTTTCTCCTTCTGCTCTCTTCTTTCATTGTAGACTTTCTCTTCCCTTCTCTCTTCGTGTTCGTGTTTCTTCTTCCATTGTGCACTCTCACAAGATAGAGTTGTGTGTGTCTAGTTATGTAGTTGAGCATAGGTAAGACACGATGGTTACTAGCTCCACCTAGTCGAAATTGGTGGGTAGAGTGTGCCATATATCCTTGAGGAGAGAGTATAAGGGTAGTATTTGGTCTGATCTTCATGCTCTGCCAAGTACTACTCATGGCATTTGTGGATCTTCCTCATCTCTCTTTGGTGTAGCCTCTGTGCTTGGTACCCTTGCCTTTGTGCTCGATGTACTACTCTGATCTCCTTGGCTCTTTGAATTGTGACCCCTCTCGTTGCGGATACTATGTGTATGGTCATTGCTTAGAAGAAGTTAGTGAGCTGTGACTATCTCCCTCCTATCTGTATTGTGCCATCCTGTAGTAATGATGTGTGGAACCTCTGAATTTCAACTATGAGCTGGCCCAAGCAGCACTAGTCTGGTGTCCCCATAACTAATTTTAGGGAAGTCTCTCCCTTGAAAAGTGTAGGCTATCTAGCTTGGGCTGTACTTTGTATGCTTTGCATCTGTATATATAGTGCTCCTCACTCTCTGTCTCCTCTCGAGATAGTCTACATATTTGCTCATTTGTGGGGTTATGAGATGCTCTCCTTGTCTTGATCTTGAGTTGATGAGATGAAACCCTGAGCTAGCCAATGGCTACCTGCATCTCATGTGGCATGCTAACATCCAAGTATCTAGGTTTCTCAATGAAATCGTTAACTATGGTCCTCATGAAGTGATCTTTGTAATATGATATCTTCATGGGAAGAGGCTGTTGGGGTGAGACCCATGGGTGCTGCATGACTAAGTACCTTTGTGAGTGAGAGGTGTATGGAGGGGGAGTCAAGGTTGTACTGGAAGGAGGTGAGGTGATCCATGCCTATGCCATATCTTGTAAGCCAGTGCATGCCATGAAGTCTCGTCTCCTACTTATGCTAGCTACGGAAAGGCCTTGAATGCTCTCATAGGTAGTCTATTTGGATGCATGGCATACACTTTGTATAAAATTGATGTTTTGGATTAGAGCCTCTAACATCATGGGGGGTGTAGCAAACTTTGCTATTATGATCTCATGTGGTATTGAAGGCTTATTGCGAATCATCTGTGAGAGCACGTTGATCTGTGGTCTCTCCACCCGTGTCCATAAATACATAGTGAGGCCAAGGGTCCAAACTAGTGCACCATACATCATGGCTGGTGTGACCAATGTATCAAATAGCCATCACTATATACAAGGCTCTCGGAAGTGCGAAAGGTGACATTGTCGCTCCAACATGGCCACTGTAGCATATCCTTGTATAAGTCTACCACCTCCACTTGTCCAGCTCCTAGGGTGAAAACTGTCCTCATCCTCATTGGGGCTGATGTGTGAAAAATCAAAATCTTGGTTTTCCCATGATTCACGAATCACTGTAAATCCTTGTTGTGTATTAAAATCTTGAAGGGCATGAAGATGCCGCTATAGACCCTCTTGTGACTTAGAGATTAAAACAATGTCGTTGGCATAAATCAAGATGGAAACCATCTACTATGTTCACCCCGTCCCCTCCTCATGTGATGTGGTTCTCTATCTCATCAATATAGAGTCTAAAGAGAGTGGGAGAGAGAGGACATCCCTGCTTCACTCCTATGGTACTAGAGTCTATGTTCGAGAGATGTCTTGGGCACTTCACTCAATCACTCACTCTCTCATAGAGTACATAAATACCCTAGATCATGTTTGATGGGATCCCTAATGTCTATAGCCAGTAGTATATCTCGTGGAACTATGCCAAAGACTTTGCGGGAATCCACAAAGCAACAATAGAGATTCTTCTTTCTCATCCTTGTCTGCTTAACCATGGCCCTTGGGGTAAAAATATAATTGAACATAGAAAATCCTCCTCTAAATCTAGCTTGTTCTATTGCTCTCAAAATCCCTCTATCTGCATATGCACTAAGCTCCACCTTTGGCATTGTTCCATATATTTTGGCAAATGTATGGCCTAATACCATGATGGTCATGTAGTTTCTTGGATCTAGGGGATCTCTAGACTTGTGGATAGGCATGATGGTGTGCATGGTCCACTCATTTTGGAAGCCTTTTGAAACTAGCCTTCCTTCTCGGATAGGGTGGTAAATAACGTGATTAAGCACTATTTTCAACAGCAATTAACAAATTCACAAAACTAAAACGCACACTTTACTATATAATCTTGGACGTTGGACACCCTGTTGGCCCCAAAACTGGCGCCCCTTTCGGTAGTTATTTAACTTAATTGAAGAAAAAGTTGATGTACAATGGGATTCTCCCAATCCCTTTCGGTATTCCAACTTCCCTTTGCTGTCCAAAATGACCAGCAAGCCTTCAATATGATTTGCTTCTTAATTCGGGTTGTCAATTGGCCTTCATGTGCTTTGATGGAGATGAAAAATGCCCCAAATTCATTGATTTGCTGGTCCCTCCACTTGAATTTGACTAAAACAGCTTCATCCCTATTGAATCCAAGTCTTGGAGCCTCCAATTTTTTGGCACGCTTCCCGAGGTAGTTACTAAACTCTAATTTCTGCTACAGATTAGAGTTTACAGTAGAGAAATCTTAATTTCTCAGCCTCTAATGATATCAATGCTGTAATCTTCGGAGCAAGGTTGTAGAAAGGCTGGGAGATGAGAGAGAATGCTGAGGAGAGAGAAAATTCAGGCTTTCTTTGTGAAGAACTGAAGAAATTGTGTCATTTATTGCTGCCGCCTTGTCTCAACGGCTTGTAGATGCAAAGAATTGAAGAAAACTAGTCATTTACTGTTGCTGCCTTGTCTCAACAGCCTGAAGATGCTGTCATGTATTGTTGATTGGTCTTCTCCTATCCTTGGCTGTCTCAAAAGGTCTTGCAATGGCTGCAAATCAGACCGGCAACATCTCCTCTCTCTCTCTCTTGCAAGCTGAATACACTAAATTGCCTATCTCTAGTTTCTAAAGACGTTTTTCAGTCTTGCATGGGCATTTTTGACAAGTGGTAGGCTTTCCAAATGGTTTTTTGAGTATTATCCATAATTATATATAGATTTTCAATCCTTAAATACTGAAAATTAATCCAATAATTATCTCGGTGCCCTGAAAAATAATTTGACTAGCCAATAATTAAATTGGCTAGGCAACTTCCATTTCGGAGTGTCTCTACGCCATCTTTGACCATCATATTGGCGTTAGGCACCACGAAACGCCACTTCTCTACTAGTGTCACCAACTAACACTTATGGCCAAATGAATGACCTAGGCTAACAATTGGCACCAAATACCACCAAGTACATGTGCAGTATAACTGTGGCCTTTGACATCCCGTGATTTCCTCGGGTTGCGAGCTCATAAATTTACTCTAATCCCAAATTGCATCTCACATGTGCAACATTTACTTAACCATGTGGTTAAAAATTAATCCACATGTTAAGTGAGGTTTAAAAATACATGTCCTCATGGCACCTTCCATAAGGGTCCTGTTAAACACAAAAAGCAAGGAGAGGAGTCATGGTGTCTATACCTATGTGGTCCATCGATATCCATGTTGTAAATGCTCTATTGCTTTCTTGACCATATCCTGTGTGAAGAAGGTTGGATACGATAAGATGGGCCCCAATGGATGAGGAATCAATGGCAGCGGTTGGTGTGGTACATCATATAATCTCTTTGCATATGAGTGTCATATCTCTAGGTTACTAATGTGTGTGGGGTTTTGTGGCTTGTGTAGTCTATGCTAGATTGTGGCCACATCTTTGCTCATGAATAAGTGATACAAGTTCCAATCTTGTGCCTCATCGTATGCTCGCCGTTTATGGTAAGTTGAAATTCTCATCTGCCTCTTGTGGGCCCCCATGCTCTATGATAGACCCTAGTTCTCTCTAGATCCAAAGATGTTTGTACAACTCCTTGCACTGTGTGTGTGTGTGTGTGTGTAAGAGAGAGAGAGAGAGAGAGAGAGAGAGAGAGAGAGAGAGAGGAGGCCAATGTGGTCTATGAGACTAAATCCAAAGTACATCCATGTCTAATGTCATCTCATGAGTAGCGAAGATAACATTAAAATAAGTAAGTGGCCTATGAAACAATGCCAAGAATAACTTTACGATGGGACTATGCTACACACACACACACATACACACACACACAAACAAGAAAGAAAGATCTATTAACGTCTCTAGAAGGCCAAGATGGCCTATGAGACCATAACCAATACAACTAGTATCATCATCTCTCATTAGAGAAGAAAAACAAAATTATGTCGAGATCTACATGATAATCTGAAATGAGAAATGAAAATAAGGAAAGAGTATATAATATCCCCCTCTCACTCTATGGAATCCACCAAAACTCTGCCAGCTATCTCCAACTGAGTCAGCATGGTAATCTTTGTCTGTAGTGAGCAATCATGGTGCGAATGTGTCGCATATGAGCATGCCTACATTGCAGAGTAGGTACCCCTCGGGATCATGCTCTGCATAACGTTGTAGCTCTATCTACTGTGATGCCACCTGATGATGTCCCTCGATGGCGCCTGCTAGTAGATGTAGTGTCCAAGGTGGTAATAGCCGAGGGTTTAGCTATACTGAAAAAGTTTGTAACTACTCTCTGGAGGGATGGACGTGGCTGGGATTGGCTCCAATCCTATAACAATGCTACTCTGCGCCGTTGGAGCTCCTGTAAGAAAAGACCTAGACATCTTTGGTCCTCAAAGTCCATCACCCATCTCAATGGTCCAAAGCCCTTCTTAAAGAGGCAATGGTATCGGCCTTGGATATCATAGTATACAATACATTTACAAAGGTGGTGTTCCTCCGTCTCTGGCTCCCATCCGTAAGGCTGGCATATCCTCTCATTTGCTGCAACACGACTCCATCAACTTGTCTCAATCATTAGCTGATGTGATGAGGTGCGGATCTGTCTAATAGCAACTTGAAGCCCATGAGAGTTGAGTATCCATATATCTTGGCCTCACTATGATACCATCATGGGAAAGCTGCAAGAAGTGACTCGTATTGTGCCATCTTTGCGCCTAATGGGAAAGGGGGCTTGGACCAAGTCCTCTCTGTCTCCATTTTAGTGATGTCTGCTCTGATCACTCTATTCAACTTTGAACGGCTGAGAATTAAAGTGGGACAATCAAGGCTATAATCGAATGGTGGCAATTTGTCTATATTCATGCCATGCAAGTTCAGCCACGTGCTCATATGTGCGTACCAACACTGTCTATCTCCCTCTGCTGCAAGCTGTCTTGAAGACTCCAAAGCTAGCCTAGGGTATCGGTCTTTAGGTAGCTACCATATCCTTTGAAGGAAAGTGATTGTTTGAAATAGTGCCTCCACTACCATGGGTGGTGCACCCAACTCTGCTCGGATGATCTCTTTGGTACTGAGGCTTTCGCCCTTATCATACATGCTATTATCATGACTAGTAGTCTCTCCATATGTTCCTAGCCATCATAATGTTGTGCTTCTGGTCCATTACAATCTAGAGAGGCATACGTCTAGTATGATAAAGGCTTGGGCCCAAATGGCTGCTCCATAGAGTAGTGTGGGTATAACTAAAGTGTCAAAGAGCCACAATTTGGTACGGGGCTCCTGGAACTGTATGTGTGCACATTGTCGCTCTAGAGTGTCCAAGGCTATATATACACATGCAAGCCTAGCCTTTGAAGTCTCCTTCCATGAAAACTGTGGCCCTTTGAAAGTGACCCCAAGGTACACATATGGTCTAACCATTTCCACAGACTGATCGTCATACATAAAGTGATGCTCTGAGTGCGTCAGCCAAGTTGCTGAGGTGTTAAAGTCCATAATTTTAGTCTTTCCAAGATTAACCTTGAGGCCTTTCTCTTCACAAAACACATGCAATGCATCCAGATGTCGTTGAAGCCCCTCAGGTGAATTTGAGATGAGCACAATATCATCTACATATAGCAAAATTGGTATCAATACCCCTGCCAAGCTGGCTTCCATACCACCCCATTTCTGTATGTAATCTGAAATCTGGTCAATGTACAATCCAAATAGCAAAGGAGAGAGCGGACAGCCTTGCTTTACACCAACTGTGCTAGACACTGAGTTTGTTGTGCCTCCAGTCACTCGTACTCTACCTATCACTGTCTCATATAATGTATAAATACACCACTGCATATTCACTAGGACCCCAATGGTTTGCAACCTATGCACGAGT
Organism: Lygodium microphyllum; assembly: GCF_053477565.2. NCBI lineage: Eukaryota > Viridiplantae > Streptophyta > Polypodiopsida > Schizaeales > Lygodiaceae > Lygodium > Lygodium microphyllum. The sequence continues at coordinate 70,298,603 of NC_141141.1, forward strand.
CTTGCACGTGGTACTGTATCAAAAGATTTGCGGAAATCCACGAAACAACACTATATTTTTTGCCTTCGTGATTGTCCCTCCTCAATCAAGGCCCTCAATGTGAATATATGGTCTAATGTATTGTATCCTTGGCGGAAGACAACTTGTCCTGCAGACCGTATCTCCTTTGTTTCAGCCCACAAACTCAACTCATGCTCCACAATAGAGGCATATATCTTCGCTAGCATATGGCCAATCATAATAGTGTGGTAGTTGTTAGCAACCAATGGATCTCTGCTCTTAAAAATCGGCACTATTGTGTGGTCACACCAACTTGCTGGAAACCCCTCACATACAGCTCTATTGAAGATATTTGACAAGATAGGGGCCAATGCATAATATGTATGAATGTTTGCCACAAGGCCATCTTGATCACGCGCTCTCCCATTCTTTAACCTCCAAAGGGCATACCTCACCATTTTTTCTGTAAAGAATCCACATTGTGTTGGCCTAGAGTTTGATGGATAGGGAATCTACTCTTGTGATGGAACGTCATACAATGTACTAGCATGTTCATGCCATACTGTAGGTGATGTCAACTGAATTGGGGGTTGCCTACCATGAAATTTCCTCCATGCCTTCTTGCTGTCCCTGCTCAAAAAGAGCTGATACATCTCAGGCTCTAGTTTGGCTAGATAATAATCCCTCTTCTTGTACCACACAAGACGATAGAAGACATTCCTTGTATGCTTGTGTTTGCATGTCCCTAGTGCGATATCCCCTTGTAGGCGGGTCCTAGTCTGTCTGCACTCATCATCATACCAAGCATTTTGAGGAGCAGTGCATCTTGCATGGGAATGCCTCTATAGCTGCTGTATGTAAAACCTTCCCTAGAGATTTAGTGACATCCTCCAATGGTTCATGCTGGTCTAGGTGGCTTAAGCCATCTCGTATTGCATCATTATAGATATGCAAAGTTTGCTTTAGAAACTCATAGTGCAGAAATGTGTGTACCTATGTGCATATTTCCTGTATTTGACCACATGCTAGGGTGAATTTTAGGATTGCATGGTTGGTTGTCGGCCTGTCAGATATCTCAAACTGCTTAATTTTTGGAATTAATGCTGGCAACCCCATTACATAGTCCACAATATTGGCTCCCTTCTTGCCGTTCCAACAGGTGAAAGCATCCGCTCCCGGTTATCTCGATAAGCCATTGAATATAGGTAATCCATGAGCACTTCCTAATGCTAGCAAATGAGATCCATATGATGTCATCTCCTTATCTTGAGATGTCCTATCAAGCCCTAGTTTGTCCAATGCCAATTCCTTAAATATCTTATGTTCAGTGTCATAAAAGGCTGATTGCTCACTTCCTGTTCGAGCATGAAAGTCTCCCATTAGTAGTATGTCCCCAATGCTTGCATACCTCATAATGTCCTCATGTAGTACTTCAAATGGTGATCCCTCCCCAAGGGCAAATGTTGAATTGGCAGGTGGGAAGTAACATATTGCAACATATAGATCCCTTGGGCGCCCTATCCTGAAGTCTTACCCACATATATCTAGCTTGCATATCTCGTGACACCACATGAATCATGTCTTGGAGGCTCTCACTATAAAGAATAGCAACCCCGCTTGACCCTCTAGTTCCTCCTGGCCTACGAGGTGGAGGCCTGTAAACACTCTCCCATTTGTATCCCACATCATCCGGTAATCTAGAACTTATACATTGATGTGTTTTTGTATACATAACTATATTAGTCCCATGGAAAGTATCCTAAAAATATGCTGCATCAAGTCTCATTGAACCATCACAATTCCAAAGGGACATCCTTAATGTCTCATAGGCTGCGCACCGTCATTGTGACCTTTGTTCTGCTATGATTATTTTACCCTCTCTTTAAACAACATACTTGCCTTCTTAATGTGCCTTCAACACCGTTGGCATGCCAGCCCTTCTATGCTCTAATTGTTCGGGTGTGAGATCCTTATCGAGATAAACCTTTTGGCCTTTCAAAGTCTTTCTTTTTGAGAGGAAGGCCCTCTTATTATCCACATTCTCAAATTTCAGCACGAGGATCCGACCTCTTTTGTCACTTGGATGACCTACCCTCCTCCATTCATCCATAATACGTATCGTTCACACCCATTTTAGCACAAAGTGTTTTAGCATCCTCTAGAGGGGTTCCTTTTTCAGCCCATCCCACCACACGAACACGTTATGCACGGAGTTTCCTTTTTGCTTCCTCTTCTAGTGTTGCATTCATCATTTCTACTTTGTTCTGAGGCATCCCTTCGTTTCTTTTGACTACCTCAATCCATTGTGCATTTTCTTTCATTGTGTGTTCGACATTTTCTACTTTCTTCTGAGCTCCCTCTACCACATTCACCCATGTGTGCATATCCTTTTTTAAACTTTCCACCTCTTTCTTTAATCCATCATTGACTTGTGTGTCGCTAATTCTTTCTTGCATGCCTCTAACTGCATTTTGAATTCAGCAATCTCCATATCCTTGGCTACTATGTGTGCATTTGTATAAGATTTCAATGCATCCATATCTACTTTCCAGGCATCACTTACTTTGTTCAAGTTATTTGTCAATCAATCTGCAAGTCAGCCTTGATTTCTTTGTATTTTACATCATTGAAGCCGTTAATGCACGATTTCTGGTTTGCATCTATAGCAGCACTTAGCTCCCTTTCGAATGTCTCCTGCAACCCTTTCGAATGTCTCTTGCTATTTGTCATATATGCCTTTTTGCTTTGTATCCATGTCATTCATCACTTTTTGTTGCATGCTGCCCCATACCTTGATACATGCTTTTAGGTTTGCATCCATTTTAGCATTTAATTCCTTTCCCCATGTTTCCTGCATTGCATTCATGTCACTTGATACCTTGTCAATCATTGGTATACATTTTGCTACAATCTCAGCTCTTATGAGGGCTTTCACGTCATCCAAACCATTTGTTGCAATCAACCTTTGCATCTTTGTCCATCGCTTGGCACTTGTGGGAGTGGCATTTTCATGAGCTCTCCTTCTATTTTGTCTATAGTAGAACTTTTCATCTTTAGTTGGAGTCTTGTATCGCCCCTCTGATGCAGTGCCTCCTGTGGTTAGCCCAATTGGTTGTGTCAAGTTTAGTTTCATGCCCATTGGTTTCTCTTTCAGTAGTCTCTGCCATCTAGCAAACTAAGATATCCACTCAACGCCAAGAAAGTAGGCCCTTCTGCCTGTTTGATTGATGAGCGACCCCCTGCTAGAAACAGCCTCACTGTTGTGCTCAGACCAAACTCATTGTTTGTTGATAAGTGCATTGATCATGATAGGTAATCATGTTGCCAAGATTAAAGGACTTCTTCAATGATAGCTTGATCTTATTTAGCATGTTGACACCTTGTCGCATTGGGCGGTCTCTTTAGTGAACCTATCTTGATTTTTGTACTCGTTGCTGTTTCTTTGTCATGTTTCTTGTAAAAGAGAGTTGAGTTTATACATGATGGCCTGGAGTCATCTTGTATCTTCCAATCATGTAATCTTGTACTTTTTGCATAATTAATACAACTACCTATTATGAGAGAGAGAGAGAGAAAGAAAAGAAAGAAAGAAAGATATATTAACGTCTACATAAGGCCAATGTGGCCTATGAGACAAAATCCAAAGTACATCCATGTCTAATGTCATCTCATCAGTAAGGTAAAGATAACATTACAAATAAGTGGGTGGCCTATGAAACAATACTGAAAATAACTATATGATGGGACTATACTAGGGTTGAACCATGTGTAGTGTTATTCCATCAATAGAGAAGAAAAGGAAAGGAAAGGAGAACCAGATCTGATAGAACCATGTACAAAAGTGTGGTGGGGACTATGGGATGTAGGTGATCTCTCGGGGTCGTCGTGCTCGACAAAGGGAAGTGGCTCTATCCAATGTGACACCACGGTGTGGCTTGTAAGGTGTTTGGCAAGGTGGCTCTGTCTCTGCTAGGTTGGTAGTGTCAGTAGGGTCGGCTCTGTAGAAGAAGTCTGTCACTGCTCTCTGTGTGTGTCCCTCTGGGTGAGCTGGCCTCCTGTCTCGTAGTAGTGCAGTTTGGCACCTCTCGAGCTCCAGGAGGAAAAGACCTAGGCATCTCTGGTCCTCGTACTCCATGACGCGATGAAGGGGTCCAAATCCATCGCGGAAGAGGCAGTGGTACCGTCCTCGTATGTCATAGTATACTGTGCATTTGCATATGTAGTGCTCCTCCGTCTCAGGCTCTCGACCATAGAGCTGGCAAGTCCTATCCTCTACTAGGGTATTTGTCCATCTGCCTATCTCTATCTGAAGTCTATGTGAGGAGGTGCGAATCTGTCCGATAGCAACCCATACGCTATGGGAGAGATGAGTGTCCATATATGCTGGCCGAATAGTGAAGCCATCATCAGAGAGACATAATAAATGACTCCTGTAGAACTCCATCCTTGAGTAGAGAGAGTGGTGGATGGATCCATGTCCTTGCTGTCTCAATCCTCAGGATATCAGCTTTGATCACCTGGTTCAACTCTGATCGGCTGAGAGAAAGTGTAGGGCAGTCAAGGCTATAATCCAAAGGTGGAAGACAGTCAATATCCAAACCATGTAGGCTCATCCAAATAGTCATCTGTGAAACCCAACAGTTCTTCTCGCCTCCAACTGCTAGTTGTCTAGATGAGGTTAGTGCCAATCTAGAGTATCTATGGCGTGGAAGTTCCCATAGTCTGTGCCAAAAGGTCACTGCCTTGAAGAGCCTCCGTAACTATAGGTGTTGCCCCTAGCTCTGCTTTGACAATGGGATGTGGAGTGGAGGGCTTACTCCTAATCATGCGTGCTATCATCATGATCAATGGCCTTTCCACGCTATCCCAACCATCATAATAATGCCTCTCTATTCCAATCTGATCAGTGAGTGGGCTAAGACGCCTGTGGTACAAGCTGCAACCCCATACCTCTACTCCATATAGTAATGTAGGTGTGACTAGGGTGTCAAACAACCAGAGTTTGTTGTGGGGCTCCTGGAATTGTATGTGAGCACATTGACTCTCGAGTGCCCCTAGTGCTGCATATCCACGTGCCAAACGTGCCTCTGATGCCCCTCTCAACGAAAAACGTGGGCCAGAGAAGGTGACTCCCAAATAGACATATTCCCTCACATAGGCTGGCTCCGGCCCCACCCGTCCTATCCACATATTCTGAAATTTCATCTATATACAGCCCAAAAAGTGTCGGTGAAAGTGGACAGCCTTGTTTCACCCCAATGGTGCTATTGACTGTATCTGAGATGCCCTCAAGTGTTCGTACTCTGCCTGTCACTGTCTCATATAGGGCATAGATACTCCACTGTATCTCTACGGGCACATCAATGTTTTGCATTCTTTTCATGAGTCTAGCACGTGGCACTGTGTCAAAGGCCTTGCGAAAGTCCACAAAACAGCAATAGATCTTTTTCTTGAATGCCTTGCCTTCTTCAATGATTGCCCTCAACGTAAAGATATGGTCTAGAGTTGTATATCCCCTCCTAAAGCCAGCCTGGCCTTTTGACCTCAGGCCATGCATCTCGACCCATTCACTCAACGCTTGTTCCACGATAGAGCCATATATCTTGGCCAACATGTGTCCAATCATGATAGTTCGGTAGTTACTAGGTAGCGCGGGGTCTCCACTCTTAAAGAGCGGCACAATAATATGGTCTGACCAACAGGTTGGAAATCCCTCACAAACTGCCCTATTAAAGATGTGAGCCAGCGTTGGTGCCAGAATATCACAGGCATGCGTGAAGTGTTCAGCCACTAAACCCTCATGGTCTTGGGCTCTTCCATTTTTCAGCTTCCATATGGCATTCCTCACTTTTTTTTCTGTGAAAAATCTGCAATTTGCTGGTCTTGAGGTTGAGGGGAGTGGCATAGGCTCTTGGCCAGGGATATCATAGAGTGTGCAAGCATATCCATGCCAATCATCCGGTCTAGTAATTTGTAGGGGTGGCTGGCTCTCATGCATCTTTTTCCATGCTCTCTTGCTGTCCTGCCCCAAGAACATGGAATACATTTCTGTTTCTAGTCTGCTCAGGTATTCCTGCTTCTTTTTGCGTACCAACCGTCTGAAGAGTGTTCGAGCATGCTTATGGGTGCATATACCAAGTGCCAGCTCTCACTGAAAACGTGCTCGTGTCTCTCTGCACTCATCATCATACCAGCCATTCTGTGGAGCATTACCTCGTGGAGGTTTATCTGACGGTGTAGTGTGTGGGAAAGCGTATGCTGCTGAAGTGTGTATTATCTCGGCCAACTGTCCTGTAAACTCATCCAGAGAGGCTTGTGTGTCTAGCTCCCTCAATGCATCTCGCACAGTAATGCTGTATATGTGTGAGGTCGCTTCCACAAAATCATAGCGTGGTAATTTTGGTATATGTGACTGTGCTTCATGTATATGCCCATATTGCATTGTGAAAGCTAGAATAGCATGGTCTGCTACTAATCCAATTGGTCTGTCTGAGATTTCAAAACTTTTTATGTCAGGTAGCAAGTTGGGTGATCCAATCAAATAGTCCACTGTGCTTGACCCCTTCTTGTTATTCCAACATGTGAAGCCATTAGATCTTGGCCACTGTGGCAGCCCGTTAAGGATGGCCAAACCATGTGCACTTCCCAGTGCCAGTAGGTGTGTTCCATATTCTGTTCTCTCTCTATCTTGGGCTGATCTAACTAATCCCACTTCATCTAATGCAATATCTCTGAACATCTCATCACTAGTGTCAAAGAAAGCAGATTGGTTGTTTCCTGTGCGTGCATTAAAGTCTCCTGCTAGTAGAACATCCCCAATTCTCATGTATCCCATTATGTCCTCATATAGTGGTGTATACGGGGATGCCTCTTTAGGGGCAAACTTAGAGTATGCAGGGGGAAAATAGCATATGGCAATATACATGTCGCGAGTTCTGCTTGTACGTAACCTGATCCACATGTATCTTGCCTCTACATCTCTATGTACCACTTGGACTGTATCTCGGAGCTCTTCTCTAAATAGAATTGCCACACCTCCTGATCCCCTCGTCCCTCCAGGCCGTCTAGGCTGAGGGCGATATACACTTTCCCATCTATATCCATATACATCAGGTAAACGGCTGTCTTTACATTGATGTGTCTCAGTATACATAGCAATGTCTATACCTTTGAAAGTATCCTCAAAATAACCTACATCTGTCTTAAGGGAGCCATTTCAATTCCACAGTGTGAACTTCAGGGTCTCATAGGCCGCGCACCGTCATGCCGTCCTTTTCTCTGTGATGATGACTCTTCCATCTCTGTATACAGCCCATTTACCTGCTTTCCGTGCCTCTAGAACACGTGGCATATTTTCCCTCCTGTGGGCTAACTGGGCTGGGGTGAGGTCTTCATCTAGGTAGATCTTTTCTCCTTTGAGAGCGATCCTCTTAGAGAGGAAGGCTCTCTTCTTTTCCAGGTCTCCAAACTTCAAGATGAGGACTTTTGTTTTTGTGTCAGCCTTCCCGACTCGCCAAGCCCCAATGATGGATACATTTGTAGCTCCAATTTTGGTGGCAAGAGCTGTAGCATCTTCAATTGGGGAGCTTTTCTCGTCTAGTCCAACCACTCTTACGTGGAGTGCGCGTACCCGCCTTTTTGCCTCTTCTTCCAAGGTGGCATTCATGACTTCCACTTTGTTGCCATGCATTCCTTTGTTCTTTTTTGCCACATCTATCCATTCTGCATTTTCTTTGACGGTATTCTCAACATTCTCCATTTTCTTTTGGGTGCCTTCCACCACACTTGCATAGGTGTGCATGTCCTTTTTTAAAACATCCATTTCTTTTTGTAGTTTCGGTGTGGTTTGTGGTTCCTTTTGTGTGTCCAGTTTCTTTTTGCATTCGTCTAGTTCTTCTTGTAGATTAGAGATCAATGAGTCTTTCTCTGCCATGCATGCATCCAAAGTTTGTTGCATCTCCTTTTTTAGTTCTTCCATCATTTCAGCTCGAACCTGCTCTTGTATGTCCTTTTCCATTTCCTTCCTCATGGTACGTATTTCAGCACGGAGTATGGTCAACATCTCCTCATATAGTGTTTCATTAATTTTGCGGGATGTCTTCCCATATCTACTCGACCCTGGAGAGACATTCCAATCTCGGGTTTTACGCCCATAGGTTTTGTATCTCGTGTTCTTTGGCGGTGTATAAAACATTGTCTCCATGGTTGGTTTTGTGATTCCTTCATTGTCAGTTTCTTCCATCGTAATTATAGTATGCGCTATAGCATAAAACTGTTTACAGTCTGGGTAGAGTAGTAAACCAGTGACATAAACTATCACTCTAGCATGAACTAGAGACAGTATATCATAGACTGTCAATGTGACTGCATCATAAGATATGACTGTAGCATGAAATGTTAATGTGCGTCAGTCTGAGATCACGCAGGTTTCCAGTCCACACAGCATGCAAGGTTCACATCAGTCTGAGTACATCTGCAATCTCAGTGCATTCACAGCGTCTGCATTCATGTCAGTCTAAGAGAGTGTCTGCAATCTGGGAGAGTGTATGCATACGTCACTGCTGCCACGATACATTCACAGTGTCTCCATTCATGTCAGAGAGAGAGAGAGAGAGAGAGAGAGAGAGAGAGAGAGAGAAGAAATCTTCTCCAAAGTGCTGGCGAATCGGCTTCACAAGCACCTTCCAGCTATTGTGCATCCTCTCCAATATGGTTTCATTGAGAGAGAGAAAGAGAGAGAGAGAGAGAGAGAGAGAGAGAGAGAGAGAGAGAGAGAGAGAGAGAGAGAGAGAATTCTGTTATCGGGTGCCTGCGTGATGCGGAGCCTCTGTTTCGTGATTGCAGAATTGCATTTCGTCATACGCTATGCTGTCCATGGCGCACTGTATACCTGCGGGCCTATGAGGTGCCTTTGACATATAGCGCAGAGAGGAGCTGCGCTCTATCCTATCGCGAACTCTGGAAGGAGACGGCACAGAGCTGAAAAGACTGCTCACTTCGAGGTGACAGAGAGACAGAGCGAAAGCGATAGAGGGAGTCGTGGACGCTGTTCTTGCGCTGGCGCCTGGCGCCTGCCATCGCGACCTGCACTTTGTTGACGTGGCCCGCCCCATTTTTCGTGCCCTGCATACTGCTTGCTGCTAATCGTGCTGTGCTGCAGCGTGGACGCCCTAACCAACGTATCACAAAATTGCCAGGTTCCATCGGGTGTGCCTGTAGAATACGTTCCTAGACAGCGCCTCTATACGAGAGAAAGAGAGAGAGAGAGAGAGAGAGAGAGAGAGAGAGAGAGAGAGAGAGAGAGAGAGAGAGAGAGAGAGAGAGGCCTGCGTCGTTTTTGTCTCCCGTGAGCTCCTGGTTCTGCATCTGACCTGCATAAGTGGTGATACAACATGGCTGGTCTGGATATGGCTTTTATCGACCAAATGGTGGCAGCCCTTGGTTCGGATTCTAATATAGAGGAACCAGAGGATATGGTTCCTTGCACAGAGGAGATGCCTCCTGGTCCTGACTTCCAGCCTGCGGGCAAACGCACCAAGCATACTTTGGAAGAGACAATGGATCATCAGGAACGTTCCTATGCTCAGGTTGCCTTTGATTTTGTGGATTCTCAGGATGTTGACTGGGAGCATTTGCTGGAGTTTGCCAACACTTTGCTTGGCGATTATGTCCAACATAATCATGAAGCTTTTTCTAACTCGGGAACTGAAGATGTTCTGGGAGTCACTGTGGACCCGAAAAATGTCTTGTGCTCATTTTCGGTGTTTTATGACCGTGCTGTTGTACTCTTCTTCACTGGCAGGATCCCAGTGCTTTCCCATATTCGCCAGTGGCTGCACAATCTACTACAAGGGGAGTGTATTGAGGAGATTTTTGTTGGGCCCTGAGGCTTCTATGAGGTGCTGTTGAAATCTGAGAAGCATCGTGCTGATCTCCTGTCTAAACTGCCATTGTTCTTTGATTGCCGTTTGGCCCATGTTGTGCCATGGTGCCCAATGGCAGATTTTCAATGCCTGCTTTAATGTGAATGCCCGGTGTGGGTTGAAGTGGAAAATTGTTCGGCTGTTTATTGGCCACTGTTAAAGGATGCAATGGCCGTTGTGGGCACTATTCTGGTCCCCCCGAGCCTAAGGGCCATGAATCGTAACCGTTTGTGTATGTTATGGGACTTTGCTAGGAAAAGGCCTGCTTGGTTACGTCTTAATTGCTCTGGCATGCATCCTTTGCACTTTCGTTTGAAATGGGGCAACTTTGTAGGGCATTGCTTTTCGTGTGGAAAATTGGGGTATTTTATGGCCGAATGCCCAAAGAAGCAACCGACTTCAGATGCTGAGCATGTTGTGCTACCCATGGAAGATATGGTGCTTGATGCTCTGTCGCAGGATGCAACCCAACCACCTAAAGTTTTGGATAAAGGAAAACAACATGTTTCGGGTTTGGATTCCCGTGGCAATGACTGGGTAGATATACGCGCCAAAAAAGGTAAAAGGTTTGATGCTAGCCTGGCGGATATTGGGCCTAATGCTTCACAAGATTTCATGCGCACTTATATGTGCAGGAAAGAAATGTTGTCTTCAGAGCACACTACTCATACTATGGTTTCTTCTGCTCCCCGTAATCAGTCTACAAGGAAAGTATATACGGACGGTCCAAAGGGCCCACCTGCTAAGTTGGCTTTTGATACTAGAGGTAATGTGATTACCCCATGGGATCGTCGTTATTCCCGTTCCATCCCCAAGACAATGGATATACCGTCTACCTCTAAGTTGGCCGTCAGAACTCTTTTGCCGTGTTAGCTGATTTTTTGGATGAGGGAGTCCTTGATATTCTAGCAGAAAAGGTTAAATCGAGGCAAGTTGTGCCTCGTTCCTGATTTTCTTTTTTGAATACACATAAAGATAGCCACATGGAATGTGCGAGGCATTTGTTCTCGCCATAAGCAACATGCCATGTGGACTGTATTGCATGATAATCAGTGGGATGTCTTGTGTGCTGTCGAGCACAAGAGTCATGGTGAAGCAAGAAAAGTTGTGGATTGCCATGGGTTTCGCTTGTTTTATGCAGGGACACATGCCATGCATTATTCTGGTGTGCTTATGATTGTACATGAGAAATATCAGCCTGTTCTTATTAAAAATGATGTACATGGCCGTTTTGTGGTGATTGAAGTTTTATTTGAAGGAGAGATCTTATGGTTGCTGGGCCTCTATGCTCCGAATGACCCTTTATCCCGCCGGGATCTTTGGAATACTTTGCAGACCTCCTTGTCACTTGGCAGACGGGGTTTTTTGATGGGGGATTTTAATATTGTGTTGATTCTTCACAGTCCACATCAGAGCATTCAGTGATGGACGCTCCGGAAAGTCGTGTGTGGAATGCGTTTGCTCTTGCTGTACTTAAGCAAGATCTCTGGTCTTGGCTACACTCTTCTTCTACAGGGTTTACTTTCCATTCTGCGCAGTATGCAACTACATGGTCGCGGTTGGACCACATGTACATCATGCAGGATGATGATTTTCTTCCTAAGATGCTGGAAATGAAAATGCCTTGTCGGACCATTTCCCTCTACAGCTTGAGATGCTTGCACAACCCATTGCACATTTTAAGCAATTTCTGGATAGACTCCCTTTGCGTTTCAACTCGTCTTATTTGAAGCATTCAATCTTTCAGGGCTATATGCAGCAATTGATTGATAAATTTTTATTGGACTTCGCCTCTGAGGGCAATGCTTCTTTTGAACGATTGCTCTCTAATGTGCAGCGGGTTGTTCGGCAGTATGGGATCCATCATGCCTCTCTTTATCGGCGGTGTCGACAAGCAGCGAAGGACTTACTGGCTTTGGTTCGTTCTCTGCTGGTGGACACTCCAGATGATGTATTTCTGCTGCCATTGGCGATGAGTTTGGCTGATCTTATTAAAGAGTTTCAGTTGAAATCCTGTCAGCAGGCCAAATTGCAAAAATTGACTAAGAATTTGCAAGATAGTGCTTGTCAGACTCATAAGTTCTTTCGAGCTCTACATGCATCTCCTGCTCAAGAAAATATGACTAGACTCCAGGATCCAGTAGGTTGAATGGTCATTGATCCTCAGACTATTGTGAATATGTGCAGGAATTATTTTCTAGACCTTCTTGGTTATTTTCCTTCACCTTCTGACCAAGTTACTCACGCACGCTCAGTTTTCTATGATCTGGTCCGCAATCAGGTTCCACTTGATATGCAAACTACTTTGGAGACAGATATTTGTGAGGCGGAGGTTATGGATGTTTTGTTACATCTGCCCAAGGATAAAAGTCTCGGTTGGGATGGTCTCACCAATGAATTCTTTGAGGTTTTTGCTACTCAACTGGTGAAACCATTGACGACTATGTTTCAGCAGGTTTGGGAAACGGGGTTCATGCCTTCCTCATGGAAAGAAGGTCTTATCAAACTGCTTCCAAAAGTTCCTTCGCCATCAATGTTGAAACATTGGAGACCAATTTCTTTGATGGGTTCGATGTATAAAATCTTTTCCAAAGTGATGGCGAATCGGCTCCACAAGCATCTTCCGGCCATTGTGCATCCTCTTCAATATGGTTTCATTAAGGACTGAAACATTCTGCATAATATCTTAAATGTGCAAATGGCTATTGACTATGCAAGACACTCTAATCAGGAAGTGGTATTGATTCAATTGGATCTGGAAAAGGCTTTTGATTAAACTAGACTGGTCTTTCATTGCAGAACTTATGTCTACTATGGGCTTTGGTACTCCGATGTCCCGCTTGATCTACACCATTAGTGCTGCAGCTTCTTCGCGAGTTATGCTAAATGGTGGTGTTACCGAGCCATTTGTCCTTGCACGCTCTGTGCGACAGGGTTGTCCCTTGAGTCCTCTCTTCTTTGCCCTTGCGATTCATCCGGTTCTTTTGATGTTATCTTATATGGCAGCTTCTACTCAGTTGGCTGGATTGTCTCTTCCTTTTGGACAGCACTTCATTAGTCCTTCTTTGGCTGATGACAGCTTTATGATTTTGCGTGCGGACAAGGACAATCTTCGCAAAGCATTAGATGTTTGGACGCTCTTTGGTCATGCTTCTGGTCTTCATATCAATGCTTTCAAATCAGCCATTCTCAGTTGCACGGAGTCAGATTTACAGTCATTGGGCTGGCAGGGACAGGTTGTTCCCCGTGTTTCCATTGTCAGGCATCTTGGGTACCCTTTGGGTGTTGATGTTCAGCCAAAGCAACTACTAGAGTGGATTTCACAGAAATTGGCAGCTAAGTATCTGTATTGGAAGTCGCAGGCTTGGCCCTTCCATGTTCGCCTCAAAGTGGCTCAGACAATCATGTTGCCAATGCTCATATATTTCTTGCCATTGCTGCCTTGGATTACTACTACTTTGAATGCTCTTACTCAGCACATTCGTTTCATGTTATGGAAGAAGGATTCCTTGCATGCAGGCATTTCATGGATTTCTTGGTCGCATACATGTACCCCGAAACGCATGGGTGGTGGAGCTTTTTTGGATGCCGAAACTCATATGCTGGCACTTCGTTGGTCTCTTTTTCGTGCCATCTGCGTGGATCATCACCCGTGGGTCGTTATAGCCCGTTATTTTCTTGAGGATCACGGGCTTGTGCAAGGTAATATACAAATTCAGAGCTCTTGGTGGCATGTTCTTAATGCAGACTCTCGGTTTTCTAGTCCTTCCTCATCCTTGCTTGCTTATTTGGTCTGCTTCTGGAAATTGGTTCTCCAGAAGGTGCGTTGGCATCCAGCGGAGGACCGCTTACATACTAACTCTTTTCAACTGGAATTGTTGGCAGCCTCGCGATTACTTTCTTGGGAAGGCAAACATGAGCTCAGACCAAAATTTAACCGCATGGCACGTTTGGGCTTGACTTCAGTTGCAGATGCCACCCTTGCCTGCCCTTGCTTTGGATCTCCTTGGCAGGACTGGGACCGTGCAAGCCGGTTGAATTTGGAAAATGCCTTAGCTAACCAGGTGTATCATCTTCTGATTAAAGATCATCAATGGCTGGTTACTAAAGCTAATACTGTACGGGGATTGCGGAAATCTCAGTCATGGTGGAAGGCAACTATGATGGAGGGCTGGTTGAACAAGACACCTTTCAAATGCAAGGTCTTTCTTTGGAGGGTGATGATTGGTGGTCTTCCTCTTGCTTCAGCCCTTTCCAAGTGGAATCTCTAACGGCAACTGTTTCTTTTGCACCACTACTGTGGAATCGTCCTGTCATTGATTTATTTCTTGCCCTCTCACTAAGAATATCTGGTCACTCTTGTCAGCGGTTTGGCGAGCAGTGGTTGGTTTCTCGCTAAGCCCTTTTGATTGGGTTTTTGTACGGCCCAAATACCCCACACCGACATAGTCGCATATGAAGATCTTGTTTCACTTTCTTAGATACTGGGGCTGTTGGCACAATTGGGCCACTCGGAATGCCTTTCTTTTTGATTCGGCCTCTAATGTTCCGGGACATATTGCGAGGCTTAAAGGTCTCTTGCATTGGCAGATAGATCTCATTTGCCACTCTGACTTACTCTCTTGGAAGGACTTACTTCCCTGGCATATGGCAATTTCCTCTACGTCTTTGCCATGACTTTTGTAACTCTTTTGCTGTTTAGTATTGAGATTTTACATATGATGGCTTAGAGCCATCGTGTATCTTGTAATCATGTAAACTTGTACCTTTTTTGAAATATTTGTTGGTCAGTTCTAGATATGCTCAATGTCCCACTCTTGTGGGCTATAAAAGGAAGGTTCCTCAAAAGCCATTTTCAATCTTTCACACAATCAAAGTTTTTCCAAGTAGCCTTAAGCCCTTTTCCTATCTTCTGTTTGGATTGCCATCTAAGCTTCAAAGTCTCCGATCTCTTGCAGGACTGGCAACCCTTTCTTGTTATGGATGCCAAATGCCCTTGGTAGGACTAGAATCTTGCAAGGCGTTTGACCCTTAAGTTCTCTTAAGTTAATAAGATTTATCATTTCATGATCAGAGACCATGCATGGTTGACCACCAAAGCCAATACTCTTTAGCGATTGTATAGATCTAAAGCCTAGTGGAAATTGACAATTATGGAGGGATGAGTCAATAAGATGCCATTGCAAGATACTCAATTGGAGAATGTTAATGGGGAGACCTTCCCCTTGTGTTGGCTCTTCATTGCAAAGATATTTCTTTTTTTCGTAAAAGGTAATTGTATTAATTACGGAAAAAAGGTACAAGATTACATGATTACATGATTACAAGAAACACGAGGGCCCTAGGCCAACGTGTGGGAAATCCCCGTACTAATGCACTAAAAAGGTTACACGAATCATGGCAATGACCCAGAGGCAATTGCCATATGCCAGGGATGCAAATCCCTCGGAGGGAGCAAGTCGGAGTGCCGGATGAGATCTAGCTGCCAATGCAAGAGCCCTTTAAGCCTGGCAATATGTCTCGGTACATTAGAGGCCGAATCAAAGAGAAAAGCATTGCGCGTGGTCCAAATATGCCAGCATCCCCAGTATCTGAAAAAGTGAAATAAGGTCTTCATATGTAACTGTGGCGGTGTGGGGTACTTTGGGCGCACAAAAACCCAGTCGAAAGGAGATAGTGAGGACCCCACCACTGCGCGCCAGATTTGCGACAAGAGTGACCAGATATTCTTGGCAAGCGGGCAAGAAAGAAAACGATGGCGGGCCGATTCCGCAGTAGTGGTACAAAAGAAACAATTGCCATTGGAGATTCGACGCTTGGAAAGGGCCGAGGCAAGAGGAAGACCACCAATCATTACCCGCCAAAGAAAGACCTTGCATTTGAAAGGTGCCTTATTCAGCCAGCCCTCCAGCAGCGTTGCCTGCCACCATGACAGCGATTTCCGCAGTCCCCAAACAGTATTAGCTTTCACACCCAACCATTGGTGATCTTGAATGAGAAGATGATACACCTGATTAGTAGAGGCCTTTTCCAGACTCAACCGGCCTGCAAGGTCCCAGTCCTGCCAAGGACGATCCACAGCCAGGGCAGGAAAGGGTTGCAAAGATATTTCTAATGGGAGTTGTTTTTTTTGTACCACTACAGTTGAGTCTTCCCATCACAGATTCATCTTATGTCCTTTTGCTTGGAAGATTTGGCCCCTTCTCTCGGACATTTGGCTTGTGATGGTGGGGACAAGGATGTGTCCTCTTGACTTAAAGCTAAATACCATGGTTTGCCACAACCTCATATGAAGATCCTATTTCACTTTTTCGGATTTTGGGGTTGCTAGTATCTTTGGGTCACTCGCAATCCATTCATTTTTGATGTCGTCTCAAGCATTCAACGCCATGTTGCAAAGCTTAAGGGACTTCTCCAGTGGCAGCTTGACCTTCTATAGCATAGCGATATCTTGGTTAGAAGTGATTTAGTTCCTTGGCATACAACAATCTCCTTTGTTCCTTTGCCGTGAGTTTGTATCTTTTATGCACGATGGACTAGAGCCATCTTGCATCTTGTACTTCTACTTTTTCATAATTAATAAAATTACCTATTATGGAGAGAGAGAGAGAGAGAGAGAGAGAGAGAGAAATAAAGGTATATTAACGTCTACGAAAGGCCAAGTTGGCCTATGAGACCAAAACGTTACATACAAAATGTCTGGGAAACTTTCCAGGTCCCAGTAAAGCTACCATCTAATGCTATGATAAACTAATTGAGTAGGTAAAAAATGGTATATAGGCTGGGTACAATTCATATGTGTTCCAAGTATGGTGTGGCACTGCTCATGGAGCTTAGAGAGAGAGAGAGAGAGAGAGAGAGAGAGAGAGAGGAACTTTGGACGCGATCCCCTGTTGGCGCTCGTGCTTTCCTTGTCCAGTGGGCGAGCTAACCTATCTCGCGCACAGCCTGAGCCCTCCCGTCTGTCCTGCGTAGGGTCCATTTCTGCCTTCCGCGAGCCCTGCCCATGCACGCCTACAATCAGTCGTCGGCAAATAGTCTTGTTCTGCGATCTGATGTTCGTGTCGCGCCCTAATCTACTCATGATAAAGAGATGCTGAATAGGGAGAAGGGACAGCTCTGCCTTGCCTCTGCATGGACAGCTTTCACGCACCCAGTCAGAAACAGACCTGGTGTCCAGGCAGACTTCAGTGCACTCCCTGAGCACCCTTATGCAGGCAGGTAACGGCAACAACAGATTCAGATAGAAAGGACAGATCTGCGCCTGGGCTGAAGACTTCTGACGAATAGAGCCTGCGGATTGGACATTCTTCTATTGCACGTGTAATCTGCCCTTGTGCACCGATAAAGAGAGCAGACCTGCCTCTGTACACACACACACACACACACACACAATTTTGTGATCGGAATCTGATTCTGCTATGGCAAATCTGCAGGAATCTAATGGTATCAATATGGCCTTTCTCTATCAGCAGATTGGGCAAGGGAATGACAAAGACTTGGCAGACTTAGATGGTGATTCGTTGGCTGAAGACCTCGGGCCGTTGTTGGATAGTGATGAGATGCGCAAACGTCATAGGATGTCGGTTGAAGAACCGGTCTTCGGCCCAAATTTGCCTTAGCCTGAGGTTCATGTTTCGTGTTCACAACTTGATGGGTCTCTATAGTTCATGTTGGCCACTGCCAATCATCTTATGTCAGATTATGTCCATTGTAATGAGGATAAAGCTAACTCATTACCGGATGGGTATCAAGTAGTTGCAGTCATGGGATGGTCTTATAGCAAATTGTTGCTTTCCATGAGAGGGCAGCCATCTTTTATTTTACTGGAAGGACTCCTTTGATCACAAGAATTCGTGCATGGCTGCAGTCCATGCTCATCAGTTTTGAATAGGGCTCAGATGATGCTTCAGGGCGTATGCAGGTCCCCTTGGTTGAAGAGATTTATGATGGCCCGAAGGGGTTCTTTGAGTTTCTTTTTCGTTCTACGGAAGTACAAGCTCTTATTATGCAACACATTTCTTTGTTTATGGATGGGCAACTAGTTCATGTGGTCCCTTGGAGGCCCATGGCTAAGTTTCAGGAGGAACTGAGATAGGCATTCCCAATTTGGGTAGAGGTGGTGGATTTCCCTGTGCATCTCTGGAGACTCCTCCTCCTGGTTTTGAGAACCCTTGGGGAGGTTTTGGTGGAACCTAGGCTGGCTTCCGGCAATCGGAATAGGGCATGTATGCTTTGGGATACAGGGAAACCTCGCCACGACAAAGATTCGCTTTGAGGTTCCAGGGTTACAAACGTTGGTATATGAGTTGAAATGGGGTACTTTTGAAGGACATTGTTTTAGATGTGGCCAGTTGGGCCATTTCATTTCGGAATGCGACAAAAATATGGAGGTAGTGCAATGCCCTATGGATCCAGACATGGAAATGCAAGACCACCTCCCTCAGCAGACGATTCAGAAGCCAGTACCTGATCCAGAGCAGCTTTCCCAACATGGTCGTAATGAAGGCAAGAAGGATGTTTCCCACTGTGGTGGGGAGCGTGCTTCGCTTGCGGGTGGGTGGAATTTGGCTCCTCAAGAGGATTCTTGGGTCACTGTCGTTCGTCGTAATGCCAGATAGGATTCTCGCTCGACTCCTGCCCATCCTCCGCCGCTCCCAATCACTCAAACCTTTCAACGTAGAGGTAGGGGGTTTTATATGAAACCTCAATCTTCGCGTGCTCCGGCAGTAGAAGATAAAAGGACTTGTGATTCTGCTTTGTGCTTCGATGCGCGTGGGAGGCTTGTGCCTTCTCAGGATGTTTTCCGCTCCTAGCAATAGCAGTTTCCTTCCTGTGCTTCGATTGCAAGTTTGCAGAGGGCAAATCTTGTTGATGTTATCCGAGGTGAAATGGAGAGATTCCAAGCTACCAAGGCTATTGATGTAAAAGGGAAAGGGAAAGCGGTGGTTTAGTAGTTTTTCTCATTTATGATTGATCATGAAAATTGCTTTGTGGAATGTGAAAGGTATTTCTTCGAGTAGCAAGCAGTATCGGTTGTGGAAAGTTGTGCTAGTTGGAAATTGGGATGTTTTTTGTGCCTTGGAGCATAAATAGCATGCTTTGGTTGAATCTTCTTATGTATACAAGGATTATGCGGTTTTTTTTAGTGGTCGACCTCCGCATAAATCGGGAGTTATGTTGGTTGTCAAATCCTTCCTACAACCATCGTTGGTCTCTTAGGACCCTTGTGGCCGATTTTTGATTCTGGAAATAATTTATGAGGGAGAGGTTTTGTGGTTTGTAGGCGTGTATGCTCCTTCTACTGCAAGGGAACATCGTTAGCTTTGGGATGACCTGCACTGCCTTGCCATGGCTCATCAAGGTTTTTTTTTGGGTGATTTTAATGCCTGTGTTTTTGGGGATCAAGTGACTTCTCTACATTCTGTTACGGATGGTCTTGAGTGACAGGCTTGGGATGCTCTTGTAGCGGTATCTTTGAAATAGGACATGTGGTCCTGGATGTATCCATCACAAGCCGGATATACTTATCGTTTTTTTCAGCATCCAAATACCTGGGCCAGACTGGATAGGATCTACTTCTGCCGCTGGAGTGACTCCTTTCTTCCTGCAGTCATTGATATGTGAGTGGAAAGACAACATGTTTTGTCAGATCACTATCCTTTGGTCCTGGAAATGAGCCACAGACCTGTTCATGCATTTAAGGCTCTCCTTGCTCATTTGCCTCTTCGGTTTAATCAATCTTTTCTGCAGCAAAACCAGTTTTTGGAAGGTCTTCGTCAACTGATAGCTTCTTTTAGCTCGAAGGTCCTATCTAGAGGGTTGGAAGCATGGGCGTTTTTTAGGGATAATGCACGAGCGTTATCCCGACAGTATGGTATTCAGCATGCTTCCTCCTTTCGAGCTGAATTGCAGGATGCTCAATCTTTATTGGCTCATTCCTTGTCTTTGTGTCAGACGGGGGATTCCAATGATGAGTTGCTCACATGCATTGAATGGTTAAAAGGCAGGGTTCAATCTCTCAGGAACAGGAATACGAAAAATATAAATGGCTAGCCAGAGCCGAAGCTTTACATGATAATAACTGTCAAACTCATCAAATTTTTGCTCGTTTGCATCAGAAATATACCCGAGAAAATATTGTGCGCTTAAAAGATGGGGAAGGTGATATGGTGACTGATCTTGCCTCCATCATTCGGATGACTGTTGACTTTTATAGGTCCTTCTTGGATCCACAAGAGATTCTTTCCGATGGTGTTCTCTTTGCTTGAACATATATTTGTGACTTGATTAGTAATCAGGTCAAACTAGAATGGGTGAACTTAATGGAGACTGATATTTCAGAAGATGAAGTGGAAAAAGTGTTGTCTCACTTGCCTTGAAGGAAAAGTCTTGGCTAGGATGGGCTTCCTAATGAGCTGTTTTCAGCCCATGTGCAACTGCTTAAGGACCCATTAAGTTGCCTATGTCAGCAAGTGTGGAACTCTAGTATGATCCCTTCAGATTGGAAGATTGCTGTCATTAGGTTGTTGCCCAAGGTTCCCTCTCCAACCTCTTTGCAACAATGGAGACCCATTTCTATTATGGGGTTGTTATATAAAATCTTCTCCAAAATTATTACCAATAGATTGCAGAAAGTATTTCCGCACCTCATTTATCCAGGTCAATACAGTTTCATTAAAGGTCGGAATATAATGCACAACATTTTGAATATTCAATTGGAAATTGACTATGCCAAAGCTTCTAGCCAGTAGGTTGTTATGTTTCACTTGGATATTGGTCATTTTTGTGGCAATTAATGTCTACATAAGGTTTTGGTCTCTGTATGATTTCTCTAGTAAATACCATTAGTTAGGGTGCTATGGCTCGTATTGCTCTTAATGGAGGGAATACTGAGGAAATTGCCTTATCTCGGTCTCTTTGGCAAGGCTGTCCTCTCAGCCCTTTGCTGCTTGCTTTGGTAACTTACCTGATGCTCTCATTATTGGATAAGTTGGCATATCAAGGTGAGATAGTTGGCTTATCTCTTCCGTGCGGTGACCAGCTTGTGGGTCAATATTTGGCAGATGATTCTTTTATGTTCCTCAAGGCTGATTGCACTAATGTTAATCGGGCAATGGTGGGGTGGAATCTTTTTGCTTTGGCATTGGGTCTTCACATTAATTCTCAGAAATCTACCCTTCTCTTCTATACGGAGAATGATCTGCAGGCCTTGGGCTAGAATGGAATTGTGATCTCAAGGGGCAATATAACCACACACTTGGGATATCCTATTGGTGTGGAAGTAGCTCCCCATGCCTTGTTGGATTGGATGGCCTCCCGAATTCATGACAGGTTCATGTACTGGAAATCTCAGAGTTGGCCTCTACATATCAAACTAAAAGTGGCTCAATGCATTATGATCAGTATGATTTCATTCTTTCTGCCATTGCTTCGTTGGACTAAGAAGTCCCTTTTGGATTTGGTCCAGCCTATCAGATTTATGCTGTGGAAAAAGAAAGGTAATCGTTTAGGTTAGGTATGGATCTTGTGACAGCATGTGACTACTCCGAAAAGGATGGGGGGTGTAGCCTTGCAGAGTCTATGTATTCAGTGTCATCCTTGGTCAGATATTGCTAAATTCTTCATAGAAAAGACTGGCATCTCTCATGGTTGCACGGTTA
The DNA here is from genome assembly GCF_053477565.2 of Lygodium microphyllum. NCBI lineage: Eukaryota > Viridiplantae > Streptophyta > Polypodiopsida > Schizaeales > Lygodiaceae > Lygodium > Lygodium microphyllum. Next base: position 70,320,189 of record NC_141141.1, read on the forward strand.
TTCATGCTTCCTGGTGGCATGTGCTTAATTCTACGAGGCCTATTAAGGTCTCCCAATCTTTTCTACTTTCTCATTTGATTGCATCCTAGGAGGTGATGCTTCGTTTTGCACTTTGGCGTCCTCTTGATATTCGCAAGGAGGAAAATTCACTGCAATGAGAAATACTGGCTTCCTCAAGGTTGTTGGATTGGCCTAAAAAAGATTTGCAGCGAGACAAGTTTAATCGGATGGCTAGGTTGGGGTTGAAGATAATTCTTGATGGTGTTATTCTTGGGCAGCCCCGTCTTTATTCTTTCAGGCGTATTCGTCAATACTTTAGGGTGCCTCGTGGATATAGTGACATTTTTTTGTCCATACAAGACAGTCTTCAGAGGTTCTCTCATTTGCCTGCGTTACAGCCATTGTATCCATGGCGTGACTGGATGTTTGTGCTTCCTAATGATTTTGAGAAAAGGTCAGCTAATCAAATATATCATCAGATGGTGGAAGAAAGAGATGGGTCATTGGGAAAGTTAATAAGTTATGGCATCTTCAGGATAGCAAAAAGAAGTGGCAGGAAAGATTTATCCAGCTTTGGAAGTCTAAGGTTCCATATCAGGGTAAAGTGTTCATGTGGGGGCTGCTCATTGGGGGTCTTCCAACGGGATATGTGCTCTGTGCCCGAAAGATCTTTGCAGGTCGTCGTGTTTTCTGCACTACATGTGATTAGTCATTGCTTCACCTCTTTGTCTCTTGCCCTGTTGCGCGACAAATCTGGAATTTCATTTCCTAAGTGTGGTCCTCGGTAACTTAGCACCGCATACCAGCTCGTTTGTGGATTATGCGAAATATGTCCTCTATGTCTTCTTTGCATTCAGATTGTTCCTGCCTATTCCATTTCCTTAGATGGACAGCCTTGTGGCATATATGGCGTACTCGGAATGCCTTTATTTTTGATTCAGCATCGGGCATCTATGGGCATGTGGGTTGTGTGTGTGGATTAGTGTTATGGCAAATCTCTTCTATGATGTTAGCTAACCTGGTTCTTCCGGATATTGCTGCTCCCTGGCTGGCGATTGTTCGCTCTACTCCAGCTGTTCTTTCTGTGTGATTTATTAGTGCTACTCATGTAATAGGTTGTTCTGGTTGTTTTGATAGCCTACAGGCCTCATGTAAATATTTCCAGTGAGAGAGAGTTTATGTCTGTTACTTCTATGCTGGCTTGATGGTCTGATGTGTATATTTACTACTTAATTCAATTATCTTCATGAAAAAAGGAGAGAGAGACTATGTCTTCTCGATAATGCCCTTAAGCCTTTTAGAGACTTTTTGTTCCTCTAGAATGTTCTTTTGATAGCCTTTTGGCTTTATGTGTGTTGTTGCTTGGTTGGCCTGAAGGCTTGATGTAAATATTTCCATACATTAATTTAAACTTCTTCACGAAAAAAAGAAGAGAATGCATCAAAAGATGGTGTAGCTTTTCATAGATTAGAACTTCTTTGAGACCAGGACCTTTTCTAAAACAACTATTGCGGCTTATTTTGTTTCAGCTAGTAATTTGAATCTGATAAATGATGGAATTTTCTCACAAAATTAATGCTCTAGATGTGATGTTTTTTCCTTTTCTTGATATGCGTCATAGCATGAATTTCAATTCGAATATATTTTACAGGTATGTAAGCATTTCTTCATCCACAACACAACCTGGTTAATGCCTATCATGGGGAGCAATGGGGAAGCACTCAATTCTGTGAAAGGAAAGTCTGGCTTTGGTTCCCACCAGCAGCATGAAAGCTCTTTGAAGCGGAAACGAGGCACATTTACAAAGGACTGTATGTGCTTTTGTAGTTTTACCTCCCCTCTTAGCCTTTCCCTCCAATATTAGCACAAATGAACATCATATACATGTACATAAACAAATACAGTATACATGTACATATAAAGGGTTACTACATACCCTTTATATTTTTTGGTGAATCACTACTATTGTCTTAGTCTCATTATGCACAGGGAGTATAAGCTTCATGATAAAGTCTATCCACAAAAAGAAAGCAATGGTAAAAGAAGTATCACCGACATAGAAGCTATGGTATGAGGATTGCTACAAAGAGCATCTAAAGGAGCTGTAGGAAAGAAATGGCTGAGCTCATAAGAATGCATGGTTCCTTTGTGTATGAATCGCCAATGCACAAAATCTGAACCCATTCAGAAAATTTGGAGTATTTTGATAGTTGGGATGAAAATCTTCTTAGAAGTGAGAAAAGAGCTGTAACTGCATCTGCTGGCCTCCAGGCCTCTACCATCACCTACCAAAAGGGTTGTTGCCCGCTTGGTCTGTGCCTCCCTCCCTCAGCCTTGCACCACCTGCCTTATCTTCCAGCCTTTGTTTGCTCCCATCCAGCCTTCATCACCTCACCCCCAGTCAGACTGGCAGTGCTCAGCCTCGGGCCACCCCCATTTTCAGCTCCACCTCCTTTCTTCTTTCTCAATCTGCATTTCATGCTCCCTTTTACAAACCCCCCCTTCTTTGTGCAACTGGTTCTAATTGGCACCCTCATGCTCACCCCTTGTAGCCCTCATTCAACTCTTATCCCAAGCCTTCCCCCTTGGCATTGGTAACAGCTTAATATGTTTTGGACTTTCATACAGTTCAAGTGACACTAGCCTAACAAATTGAAGGAGAGAGGGAGACTCATGAGACACAGCTGGTCCACCTTCATTTAGTGTACCTCTCGGTGCACCGTTAGCCAATGCTTTCCTTACTATCCTCTTTTCCTTGTCCTTAGGACAAAAGACTTGGGAGATTGTAGCTTGTTTCTTGGGTCACAAATATAGGCCCGACATGTGGCTATGATGCTGTTTAGGGGAGTGTTTCTTCCCTCATCATTGGACAACATCTGAGTAGGATCCCCACTCCAGATTACTTCCAAGCATATTGGACCTAGGGACATTGTCATAAATGGGAGCTGATTTCAGTATGATAGCTTGGTATATTTGGACTGCAAGATGTAGTCATGCTGTAGACCTTTAGGATATATCCTAAGCAAAGGCTATTTTGAGGATTTGGATAGAGATCATCCATACTCTCCATGGGAGATGGGAGAAGATACATGGCATCATTGAGAGGATGAGGAGGATGAGAGAGGCCTTCTTGCGGACCTAGCACACAAGCCCTTTTTTTCCATATTTTCCCTCAGATGTTTTAGCATTATTCCCCCCCCACATTGATTGTTTATACAACCGTTGTATTTCTGATGTACTTAGCTACTCTTTACAGAGTTCCTTGTATGAGGTGTTATTAATAGAAATTGTCTTTTCTTGTGTTATAACAGAATAGAAAAAGAAATTTAATTCTTTCTATTATTTTGTTTATTAAATTTGTTTCCTTTGCACTTACTAGATATGAAAGAAAATTGCATTAGAGCTGGCTATAGATGAGTGGTTACAGGTTATGCTGGATCCACACAATGGGCTCAAGAAAAGATAGTACATACTTTTACCTATATGACATAATTGGGCGCCCGAGATCGGAACTCAAGCATATTAGAGAAGCTCACACACAGAAAGAATCAATGCCTCGAAGTGTGGGCTAGATCCACTAGAACAAATAGTTACAATTAGCAAGATGGTGTGACCATGAAATGGTTGTACAATATGCATATGTAGGTTGGAAGTTTAAAATGTATATATCTTTGCAATGAAAACTCATATGAAGATTTCAACACTGTTTTCATAATGTGCTTGTAAAGAGTTTTCACATGATAGCCATATGAGAGAGGGGGGATCCCTAAATTTTAGGAGCCTCGGATTGGCCTAAAAATTCTAGCTCTTAAAAATAGGAATGACGTTCTAAAGGTAGTAAGTTTTATGTACTGAGGAATGCTTACTAAATTTGGTTGTTTCTGTTCTTGAAAGTACTCAATCCAAAAAGGAAGGCTATAGAGAAGAGTTGAGTGTTAGGACACTTACATAAGCTTCCAAGTATCTTGGTACTTGTCACACCTCATGACATGTGGTTGGATACTTGTATTGTGCCACTTCACTTTTCCTTTTTGCACTAGGTCTCTTCTTTCCCCTATAAAGAGCTATCATTTTTCCTCATTTTACAGTTTTCTTGGTCGTAAACTCTTGTATAGCAATTGGAGATGGTTGGCCCCATCCACCTCCATCATCAAATACCTCCATATTCCCTCTTCTTTTGTTGCTGTTTTACAGGATAACATACCTATAAATTCATTACAATCCCTCCTTGAGCTTTTATTCCATTTCAGGAATAAGAAGCAAGCCATATCAATGTATTGCTGCTCATCAACGGAGAAAGAATGATTTTTACTCTTTCTATTTCTCATCTTATAAAGAAATAATTGTTTTTTTGCATAGTAAGTGATGCATTTGTGCATGTACATCTTTGCATGATTTTGTGAGAGTGAGAATTACTTCTCACTCTCTGGTTTTGTAATCGATCTCCTCCCTAAAGGACTTGGATTGAACAAAAATAAATTCCTTCGGGGGGCGGTGAGAGGGGGGGGGTTTCCCATCTTCAACCCTTGTTCTTGGCTGTAGGATTACTTTTGAGGGTCACCATTGCTTGGTCTATGATCTTATGCATGATAGTGCCATAGTGCTCATTGGGAGACTCATCAATAGGCTGTATGTTCATGTTTCTATGACAGTAGGGTTGCTATTGAGGCCAATGCAGTGGCTGATTTGCTTAGCTTGGTTAGGATGCATTCATAGGATATGTTGGTAGATCTTATAAAAGTGAATGCACTTTTTAAGTATGTTTGTGAGGGCTTCTTTTTGGAAAAGTTCCAAAGTCCTTTCCCAACAATGGTTATGTTGGTGCATCTCATAAGTTGCCCTTGGTTCATAGTGATTTATGCTGAGTCCAGACTGATGTCACATCTATTGGAGGGTACCCTTTACTTTGTCACACTTGTGGATATACTAGGCACACTTGGGCTTAGCCTTAGAAATCCAAGTGAGATGTGTCTGTTTCATTGTAGTATTTTCTTGCCTTGGTTGAAAATCATATTGGTCACAAGCTCTCAACTCTCCACACTGATAGGGGGATGAATACATGTCTCCTGCGTTTGCTGATTTTTTAGCAGCTCAGGACAAATATATTGTGCCGCATTCTCCACGACAGACTGTCCTTGCAAAAGAGGGAGAACCAAACTTAATGGAAACGGCCAGATGTATGTTTGAGGGTAAGTCTTTGCTCAATAAATTTTGGTTGGATGGAATTCAGTGTGTAAAGTACGTGCGGAATAGAGCACCCACATGGACATTAAAGACCATAATACCCTACGAGGTGTGGATAGGTTGTAAGCCAGTCTGTTTGCACATGCAATCTTTGGTTCTTTGGCATATAACATGTTCCGTCTCAGCTAAGGCATAAGTTAGAGGATTAAGGCAGTGAAATGTGTATTCATTGGCTACAATTCACAAAGTAAATATAGACTGTACCAGCCTTGCATAGGATCCCCCACCTTCCCTTCTCGTCATCCATGGAGCTAGAGGTAGAGGATCCCCATCCTCCCAACATCCAGAGATGGATGATCCCTAGCACGTTATTGACACACCTGCATCTCCATCCCCTGGAGGAAATTCAGACCCCTTCATTGAGAGACTTGCATCTCTGGCCCTTGCCTCGGAGAATACAACTTCCTAGGTTTTACGTTTAGAGATCCTTGCCACTCAATAGGTGAGGAGGCTGATTTCTTTGCAGGAGATGAATCAGACATTCCCCATGAGGATCCTCTCGTGGAATATATGAGGCTTTGGTCTATGACTGTTAGACAGAGCTGAAGTCTCAATAAACAAGACTTTCATGAGCACTAGTGGAAGGACTAGTGATTTTTCTCATGATTTAAGAGCACTATTTCTCAGCAGAGAGGATATCCAGGAAGCTATTGCTAGGATAGAGATATACTTATTGAATAACAGTAGGGGGAGATATATAGATTCAGATGAGTTTGCGATTGTGTTGGAGAGTAGTGGACTCCGATAGTGCAAGATTTGGGCATCCTGGTCCCAAAGAGAGCCATTTGGGGTTTTGTGAGATTGGATGATGCATTCATTGGATTGCTGGCCATTTATGCCCCAAATTACCAATGAGATAGGAAGCAGTTTTGGACTAGCCCTGATAAGTCTCTATACCAGCTGGATCATTTTAAGCTAAAAAGGTGCATTACAAACTTAAAAACATTAATTAGCTCTTTAAGATAGCCCCAAATCTCAAAATTATGAAACTTTATTAAAAATCAACAAAGTTTCTACGATCCATAAGCAAACACCCAAACATTGGGAGGATCCACATCTATAAATAGGGGGCTTCCTAGTCACTTTGTTTCATCCCTGTTTTGCAGATCTATACACACCTGATCAGCTAGCACCTTGTTCCACTGCTGTCTACACCCTGCACGGAGGACATCTCAGTTTGTGGATTGCATATCCAGCCTTTCCCAGATGAGGTGCACCTTTGGCAGCTGCCACTCACCATCTTCAGCTTGGGAGCTTCCAGCCCTTGCATTTGTAGCAGCCAGCTGTTGCCGAGTTCAGCTGGAGGTCTTCATTGCAAAAGACTGTCAGGAGCAGCCTCCGAAGGCTGTGTTTGGCCCCATCTGCTGCTGCCCAGCAGCCTATCACCCTCCGGGTGCAGTTACGTAGTTGCCAGCCCCTGCATTTAGCATACTGGTATGTGTTTCCAGCTGCTGCCCTGCCATTTTCTCCATTGCACAGGCTGCCCTGCTGACACTGCCTTTGATCAGCTTGATCTGGTTAGATTCACCATTCTGATCTATGTTTACAGCAGCTGATTGATATAGAGGCTGCCTGTTGCGTTTCTGAATCCGTTTAGAGTATAACACAGTCTCCAGTTCATCTCTACCCTGGTCCTTCTAAGAGATAGAGGTTTTATATTCACTCTTGCATATTGTGTTTACGGCATTTAACGTCCATTCATTCTTGTTTTTCTTTGAGTTACTCTTCACTTGTACATTTGAGTTCTATTGTTTATCACTTTGTGTTTTGTTGTATACTTGTATTTATCTTCTTTGCTCGAGTATTTCTTTATTGGTATCAAAACTAGGTACTCTTTGAATAAACCTAAGCCTCGATTTGAAAGCTTGACATCGGAGACAAGAAAGAACTCTGAAGGAAAGATGGCTTCAAACACATCCAAACCACTTCAATCTCTTGAACAACCTTTGCCAACAAGATCCGAATAGAAGTGGTACTTTCAACTTACTCCAAAGGATTTCGACACAAGAGGAGAATCATCTGACTACCATGGACAATTTTGTCCATATGAAATCTCATGGGCCAAATACAACTTGATTCTCATGTATTGAACCCAATGAGCTATTGAAGGTAATACTGGTTATCTCCCTTTCAATTTCGTATAAAAGTCTGAAAATCTTGTAGGATCGTCAGAACTTCTAAGTTGGATTGGCCACCCAATTAGAGATAGAGACATTGAGTACATACCATCTTTCATGACCTCTCCTACTCTGGTGCCAAGTACGCAGGTTTATATCTTTAATTTCTCTTCTATTCCTCCTATTTCTATGCATGATTTTGGAAATAATCAAGAAGAAGGTAATCTCTAGTGTGTCCATACAAGTCAAGTCCTGAAGAGAATAGATTCTTGTATGTAAATAGAAGAAGAGTTGCTTATAAAAAGAAATCAGGTAACACTTCTACTTTTTCTTCAAGTTTTGCTTCTTCTAGTCCTTTTGATGTTGATGTTTCATCTTTATTCACTCCATCTTCTACATTTTAATTTCCATCTTAAAGTCTATTAATGTGGTTCACCCCAATTTCTTCTATACCACAATTTCCAATCTGACCCATCCCACACTTTTTGTTTGCTGGCTTCTACATCTTCATTCACACCTTCATTCATATTGCCATTTATACTTCCATTTTTTCAACCACACACTAGAATGGGGGGATCTTTCAACATAGACACATCCTTTTCCTATGGGTCCTTTGCTTTGGCATAAATGGGTGGGAGAGGTATACTACTGGTGGGGATTTATCCCTCCCAAACCAAGTATCCATGGGGACCTACAGGCAAGGGTATCCCATCCACACATATTAAGGTCCACTCTACTCTCCCATCTCCCAAGTGGCCACAATTTGCTAACATGTCACTACCAAGTGGACCAACCTACACCTTTTTGGCATTTGGACTACACACATGCGTCACCTCCTTTGGCACACATCTAGAGTCACCATGCCAAGCACTTCGATGTCACATGTTGTTGAGAGACAATATCATTTAGTACATTTTCCCTCCTCCATTCCTATTTTTGGTTTCCATTTACAAACCCCGAAAGGATTTTTGGGCGCCACCCAAGAGACTTCAGTGGGGGCGACACTCTAGACAATCTATGTCTATCTATCTCTCTCTCTCTATATATATATGTGTGTGTGTGTGTGTATGTGTGTGTATGTATGTATGTATGTATATATGTACACACACACACACACACACACACATGGTACTGACTTCACCCATTCTACCTATCCCACATCCATTTCTTTGAACGTTCTGTCACTCTCTTCCATCTCTCCACTGCTGCTCACATCCTACCTAGAAGACATTGCAGTTCGTGGTCTTCATCTCTCCTTGCACCAGACACCATGTCTCCTTTACCTTTTAGGCCATGTTTTGGTCTGCAGATTCTCTTCCTTCACCTAGTGACCATCTCCACCATTTGGCATTGGATTGTACTTGTGTTTTTGGTTGCAGATTCTCTTTCTCCACCTAACGACCATCATCTCCATTTAGCATCAATAGACATGTGTTTTTGCTACCAGATCACCTCTCTCTACCTAGCGACAATGCTCTCCACCTAGTGTCAACTTCTCAGGTTGTGTTTCGCGGTCTGAAATCTCCTTGGCATCGGTGATGGCCTCTGTAGACACCTACTACCTTAGATACTTGCGGTTTTACAGTTCCTACTCCATCATGGGTTGGATTTCCTCACCTAGTAGGCCGTCCTATTGATCCTCATCTTCCAAAGTATGTGTTTGTAGCTGGGGATCTCCCTCCTTGACTCTGATGGCATCAGAGGATTGCGTTCTATTTCCTCGACAGCTATCCTTTACCTTCAACATATATCTTTGACATCCTATTGCCGGAGGACTATGTTTCACTCTCGTCATTGTTTACTTTTCTTACAGGTGCTACTACTTGATTTAGACATGATAGTGTAGTTATGTTTAGAGCTTTGCCTTTGCTGTATTAGCTTTGTTTACTTAGCATGATTTAGTGCTTCATCATTATTTTCTTTTGTGTTTTTTGAGTTTCTCTTCTCTTTCAATGTTTGCCGTACACACTTTGTGTTTCTCCTGACAAACTGTACTGTCTCTTTGGTTACTTTCAGAACAATCATTTCTTGACACATGTAGCACCTAGTCACATATAGTTCTATCCCATGCCACCCACTTATCTCTCACCTCACACAACCATCCATTCATTTTGCATCAACCAAACATGCGTTTACATATAATACTTGTTTCAATGGGTCTAGCTTTATAGCACGGTCTAATATGATGTGGCATGTCTTAGATTCCCAAGGCTTGTGGGAGATTGTTTAGGCATAGGAATTCGAGCCCGTCGACCCCCATTGGTTCTTATATGAGGTAGTTTGCTCTTGGAAGAGCAAATACACTAAAGGTATTGTCAAGTTGATGTAGAGTCTTATGCTTGAGTTTCACTCACAACTTCAACATTTTGACCTTGCATTTAAATGTTGTGTACATCTAGTTGATTGCTATGTGACTTATGATTATACCCTACATATCAAACTTGACTACAAACTCCAAGAGTTCAAAATTACTAGGAGGGATGATTTGATTGTCAGGTTGGTTAAGTTCTCGTGATTACTCGTTGAATTTTCCATGTCTTGCTTTCCAAATTCAGCCGCGATCAAGTCACCTTATTCATGAACAAGTTGTTCAAGAAAGCTTTGAATTTTATTCAACAAGTTATCTCACAGCCCTAGTTGAGAGAGTGCGCTGCGGAAGAGGGAATACGAACATGGAGGAAGAGAGAGAGAGAAAGCGGAAAATAAGGAAGAGAAATCTGCACTGACTGAAATGAATGCTGAATACACTGAAATGGACTGATCAGTCCCTGCACGCAGCCCATAGCGTCAGTGAGGGCACCAGATCAGGCTGATGATGATGGCAGCACCACCACGGGGGAGGAGTGTCGGAATCTGCAAGAAGACAAGTGATCAAGTGGGGAGGGGGGCTGCCTATAAATAGGCAAAGGACAAACCCTAACCCTAACCCTAAAATGGGCGCAAACCCTAAAATGAGCGCAAACCCTAAAAGTGCCCTAAAATGAGTATATACAACCCATTCTGTTTGGGACTCATGGCATTAATGTTGGTCATGCAAATGCTCTGTATAGTGTTGGTCATGAGGAGAAATGTAGCTAGTATTGTTTGATGCTCAAGGGGGAGGTAGCACTTCCACTCCGCTAGTTGCAAATAGCTCTTTTATGTAGTGGATCTCGAATGTATTTAGCATGCATCGAAGGTATTGTGCTGACAGTATATCTGCCATGAGGTCACTACTTAGTGTACTAGTCACTGTGAGATGTATGCGAATGAGTATGAGTTTCACCCGAGCATTGGAACTATACCTTTGTATCAGTTTATGATGTGTTTGGCATGAGTTTTTGCCTCAATTGTGAGTCAAAAATTCTGATAAGTTTCAGCTTAGTTTTCAATCAGTTTGAGAATTATTAATGGTCACATTTGGGATTAATTTTGCATGAGTTTTTGCATTAGTAACTGATTAATTTTGCAATCAGTTTGTGATGAGTTCTAAGATCAGAAAATGATTAGTTTATGATCAGTTGATACTCAGTTTTCAATGGTTCAAGCTGGTTCCGTGGGACAACAGCATGTTAGTGAATGCTATTGACAGTTTTAGACATGGTTTATGCATAGGATATGCTTTACTATGGTTCTGAAGTCAGCATAATTGAGAAACATGAGTTATGGATGTATCCAATGGGTTTGTAGCAACGGTTTTGGACTAATTTTCAGTTTTATGTGATGTATATGTTGGTTGGAAAATTTTCAGCAAGTTTGGAGTATATGGTTGATTGGACAATAGTGGCCAATGTTGTGACTGTGATGCCTTATGTAAATTCTATTGTAGTATGCTTTTCCTTTGGCACAATGCAGTGCAATCGAGTGTTGAGTGTGAGAGTGAGAGAATTCCTAGATGGGTGCGCCACATCGTTAGGGGGTGTAAAGTCCCTTCGTCTTTGTGTATAAAGTTATACGGGTGTGAACACACCCTTATTGTACCCTAGCATATAAATACATTTTTTTCTTTATGTACCATAACAATCTGGGAGGCTCATCTAGGGATTCTCTCTCTCACACTCAACATTGTTGCTACACTTCTTGCTCGCAATCCCATTGCACACTCATTCCTTCATCGAGGACGATTGTAGGGATTTCAAGGGGGAGGTTTGTCACGGGGACGTGAAATTTTAATGTACTTTAATCTTGTTGATAACATTTAGTTAAGTTATTAATCAAATGTGCAAGGTTGTTTAGCACATGTGATGCACATGGCAGATATTTCATAGTAATAGCCCAAGGACCCCGAGGATGTAGCGGGTGTCAAATGAAAAAGTTGTGATAAGTTATTTGGCCAATAAGTGTTAGTTGTGACACTAGAGACTAGCATTAATTAATTAATTAATGCTATTCTAAGGGTCAAGAGAGGTTGGGAATCACTCCAGGTTGCAAATGGCCTAGCCAATTTAATTATGGATGGGCACATTTAATTTTGGACAAGGTTAGAAGGGTTGAAATTAATTTTCAAGATTATTTAATCCTAAGCATTAATTAAATGGCTGGATAATGGCTGAAATTAATTTTCAAGATCATCCCCTCACCACACCTTCAGCCTCAGCCCTCTACCATTACTGTCCTTTGCAGATATCTCGGTTCATGATGTTGTTGAGCTAATCGTGACACCATACTAGCAAGTGATTTCATTCTAGAGGTCGTCTTCACATGCTATTAGGCAGTCTAGATTGCTGTGTTTTCAACATGGCAACCTGTTTTTTATCATCCCTACTACTGCATTTGCTGGTTACACTCCTCCCTGGATTGTTACAGCAGATTATCTTCATCATTATTGTGTGTTTTCAGCTCTTGCTGCCACCCCAACACCCATGCGATAGGTCCCAGCCATTAGCCCCTTTATGAAGGCTTCATTTATAGTAGAATCAGGTTGTTTATAGCAGGTTACACCCTCTTTATCAGCCCTACATCAGATACTTGCGTTTTTGTTGTTTTTTTACTCTTGAGGACTGAGTTTCACTTCCTATAGTGCCGTCCTTCATCTTTCAGCATTCACTTCGATATTCTCTTGCCCCAGGGACTGTATTTCGCTCCCTTCATTGTGTAGAATCCCTCCAAGTGGTGTAGCTTTATCAGCTAGGACAATGTAGTCATCTCAAAGCATTGCTCCATGGTATCAGCTTTATTCATTCATAATGATTTTGTGATTTATCATTCATCATCTTCTTCACTCTTCTTCTTTGAGTTTCTAAGTTTTTCTTCTCTCAGCATTTGCCATACACTCTATGTTTCTCTCCACAAACCCTATTGTTTCTCTGATATGGTATGAGTGCATACTGTTCTATCACTTTTCTTGATATGTTGTTGGAGTAGAGGTACTTGGATTGTTTGACTCCTATAACTCCTTCGGCTCTATAGTTCTCTCCATTGAGAGATAGAGGCTGTTGCCCATCCATGGTTCCCTAGGACCTATCTATTTTCTTCTCTCCCTTGATCTGCTCCACGAACACCAACTCCAATGCGGGCATTGAGGAGTTTCTATGTGATACCCCTCCCTCCACTCCCTCTACTTGGGTTTGAGAGACCACCTCTGGGAGTTTTCTATCTTCTCTTTTATTCGAGCCCTAGGTACCTTCTTCGGTACCACTGCTGGCATTTCCTTCATCATTAGACACTCCAGAGGTTGTGATCCACGAGTTTCTTGATTCTCTCTCTCTTGGACGGGGATTTAGAGGGGACTCGTCTTTCTTTTACTTCAGAGGGGGATTTTGTTACTTTAGCTTCAGAGGGGGTCTAATCTTGTAGTTCTTCACACACCCTTTACCTTCTTGGGGTGCTTGATATCTCCATGCTATCTCACCTATTAATTTCTATTGCTACCCAAGATGTATAGGTTCTTCCTAGTTCGGGGCCTTGGATGTTTTAGCCATGACTTGGTAGCTAGACCTTCATATTCCTTCTAGCATGAAGCCATGGAGCTTGTGGGTTTCCTCTCAAGGTTGAGTTTTGGGTACCATTAGTTCATCATGTCTACTGTTCTTCACTATAGGTTACCTTACAAGTGGAATTTTGAGATTAAAAAGTGGATCTTCTTCTCTCTTACTCACCCCTCTTAGGGCAGCTTATTGGGCCTTGGGGGGGGGGGGGGGGGGGGGTGTTGAGAAACCTATTTACTAAGTTCATTTCAATACATCAATTCTTGTTTTGGTTTCCATTTACAACCCCAAAAAGGCTTTATTTGTATCATTAGTTAGTATCTAGGCGCCACCCGAGAGAGCTGAGGTGCCACTTGAGAGACTTTGGTGGGCACCACCCAAGAGAGTTGTGGCACCACCTGAGAGAGTTGAGGTGCCACTTGAGAGACTTTAATGGGCACCACCCAAGAGAGTTGAGGCACCGCCTGAGAGAGTTCAATGGCTCATGTGCTTATAAATAGGGCATGGGCATTTATCCAATCTTCACTCCACTCCACACTTGTTCTCTCATTCAATCTTCATCGTTCCCTCATCATACTATTAACCTCAACTTTCTATCATTGTTGTCCATACCCCTACCTTGGCGGATATCTCAGTTCATGGTACTGTCCAGCTGATTGTGATGCCATGCCAACAGGTGATTTCCTTCTAGAGGTCTCCTTCACATCACCATTAGACACTCCGGATTGCTGCGTTTTCAGCTTGGCAGCGTGGTCTTTTTTTTTTTGCAAATAAAGTGTGGCTAATTAAATTACTTCAGAAAAAACCTTGAATACAAAGAAGTGCTCATCCTCAACAGACTAGTTGGAGCTGATGCAGAGTCACAGATATATCATATATACAAGCCTCTCAGGGCGGTCTAGGGGGGATGGAGGCAAGAAGCCATGGAGGGGGGGTGTATCGCTATCTGGGGCTGCCTATCTGTATCACGAAAATCAGGTCCTGGCCGCCCCAAGTGCGCATGAAATGACAATGGAGCTCCTGATGAGCCCTGGACTTGCCCTACACCTGATCCCATCGGCCGCGGAGGGAGTGGATGATGGAGGTCCAAAGCTCTGCTAAGGTCGCCTATATTGAAAGTCTCTCTTCGCCAAAAGCCTCCCAACACCGCACCTTCTAGATATGCCATCCAGTAAGACTCCCTATGATCTCCTATACCTCAGAGCGGTGTGTTGTGGGCTCCAGTACCTGGCGGATGGATAGAGCCTCCAAACCGACCACTGTCGACAACCCTACCTCAATAATGAATATCGTGTCTTGTATCCCGGCCTTATACAGAAGGTGGCGGCCTTGGCTAATTGCCTGCTAGCAGAAAGCTCCCCATGAGATACATCCAAGGCTGGGTGCTATACGGCGAATGATACAGCATGCTCCTCTCCACACGAGCTGCGCTGTCTCACATGACCAAAGGGAGTGCTTTGGGGTTTCCAAAGGCTGTTGCGTGTAGCGCTTACAACCTCCCTCCTTTTGCATCTGGGCTAGCCAACTTCCCACCGCCAAGCCTCCATGTGCCACTAGCCAGAAGAAATACGATACCCTCCTCGGTCTCCAGCTATCCCATGGGCGGCACCAGAAGGTCCGTTGGAAAGGCTCTATGATGCTGTGCTCTGCTCAGTGTCTGCTACGTGACGGCACCCAATCCATGTCCTCTTGCATCAGTATGTGTCTGCCAATTCTGGCACTGTACTCCAGGAACCTCGGTGGCTTCTTGGTGACCGCAGTGGCCGGCCATAGCCACTCTCTTGGATTCCACTCCAGCTCATCAAGTGGCTTGCCCTCCCAGATCCAGAGGTGCAACTCCCTGAGCTCCTTCCAGAAGACATAAGGGTCCAGCTGCCATGTCTTTCAAGTTTCCCTGAAGGCCAATCATCCGAATCCCCCTCCATGAAAGGACAGCTATCTCCTCATCTTGTTGCCCTCTGTCAAGGGCCAGACAACCCCCCTCCTGCACGGTGAAGAAAGTGCCAGGTGGAGCGCCGTCCACTCTATCTGCCACCTGTAGGGGGGTACCTGTTGGTGAGGACCTAGCGGCCCATACTTTCGCGAGCTCTATGGGCTCTCATATCGGGGGAGCAAGTTACTTCTGAGGTATTGCTGCGTCAATCTCCCTTCTCCTCAACTCGACTTCTCTCTAGCAACCTGATGCCCGCTGCAACACCTCCTCGTCCACCAACCTGTACACCTTCCGCCAGGTCCTGATGGTGCGAGCTGGGTCGGCCTCCCAACCAACCCACTGGATGTGGGGGTGCTCGCCGATTTGTACCCCCTCTTGATCTCTGACCTGGGGGTTCCAGATCACCTGCTGTTGATAGTCTATCTTCTCCTGGCAACTTGGGGGCCTCTGAATTAGGGCCTTACGGAGGCCTTGCTACACAAAAAGTAAGCTACGTAGGAAGGGGGATCTGGGAGGCGTGATCTAGGCCATCGTGAAGATCCATCTCAAGGATGGTCTCCAATCCCCGCCAAGCCTCGGTCTGCACTCCTGGAGACCCTTTTGCAGTAGGACCTTCCAGGTCTGCCCTCTTGGTGTGAGACCGCGGACTACAAGCTTGCCTAATAGGGTCATACTCTGATACTCTGGGTCAATGATCCCAAGCCCTCCCTCTGACCGATACCGGATGATGGTCCCTCACGCCACCTTGGGCCGAGAGTCCTTGGAACTGTCCGACCTGGCCAAGACGAAATTCCACACTAGGCGGCGAAGCTGAGCAGCACAGGACGAGGAGAAGTACCAACATGAGGCGATGTACCAAGCCATCGCTAGGAGGACCTAGTTGACCACTAGGGCTCGGCCCGCAAGGGAGAGGCGAGCGGTACTCCAATAGGTCAGCTTCCTCCGAATAGAGTTGAGGACTGGGAGAAATTGCTGGGCGGGAGTGATGTCAAGTCCCACCTGGAATCCTAGGTAGCGGACAGTCTGCCCTCTGCACACCCATCTAAATCCCAAGTGGACGGCCCACTCTGTATTGGAGTCTGGGTCTGTAAGGAAACCAATCGACTTCCGTAAATTGATTTTCGCTCCTGCTGTAGTACAGAACACCTTGAGAGCTAGTCTCACCCTCTCCAGCATCACCTCATCGTCCTCTATGTAAAGTGTTGCATTATCTGCATACTCTGAGTCTAACAGCTCCATCTCGTCTCTCACTGGAAGTTGGAGGCTGCGTAACCGACTTACACATGATTTGAGGAAGTGAGACATGGCCTCTGCAAAGAGTAGGAACATATATGGGGCGTGTGGGCAGCCTTGCCGTATCGATCTCTCCAGTCGAAACTCCTCCCCTCTCCTGCCACCTATGAGAACCCTGCTGATAGCTGATCTGTAGAGTGCGGAGACCCCATGGATCCATGCCTGGGGGAAGTCCAACCTCTCCATGGTGCCCCCTAAGAAGTCCCAGTCCACCCTGTCATAGGCTTTCTCAAAATCCTGGAGTAGTACCGCTAATCCCTGACCACTATGCTGGGCCCACTCTGTCACCTCAAAGAAGATAAAGACATTGTCTAGGATGCTCCTATCTTGGACAAAGCGTGTCTGTGTGTCATGAATGATGTGTGGAAACACAGGGTGGAGTCGCCTACCAATCATCTTTGCCAGTTCCTTATAGGCAAGTGGCAACACGGTGATCGGTCTCCACTGGGATAGCTCCAGCCGGCGGTCTTCCCCTTTGGGGACGAGACTGATAAGACCTGCCGATAAACTCCCTAGCATTTCTGCCCATCCTGTGTGTGGAAAGCCTCCTCTAATTCCTTCTCTGTGAAGGGGGCTAGGAGGGGGCGTCCCATCTCCTCTGTGAGACGAGGGACAGAATGTGATCCTAGACGTGTTGGCTGCAACGCTGTTCTTTGGCTAAGGCTGCCTCTTGCTGGAAAAGGCGTCTGTAGTAGTCACTGGCAATCTCCATCACCTCGTCTGGGCTAGAGCGAATCCTCCCATACTGATCTCGAAGGCTGCGTATCCGCTCTCCTGAGGTGCAGGGCTGGTGTGCTTGAAAGAACTCCTTGCACATCGTGTCCCCCTTCTGCGCCCGGAAGGCTGCTGAGGTGCGGAATGAGAACTCCGAGCGCCTGTCCTCTAGGTTGGCAACGGCTGCTCGTGTGCGCACCTCCTGTGCGTGGAGGATGGGATCCCCTGGTGTCTCCTGTAATAATCTCTGTGTGGTTGCTAGGTCCTGTTGGAGTGCTCTCTCCTGCTCCCAGCATTGCTGCCTGGCCTGTAAGGCTGCCTCCTGGTAGATACTGCTCGACTCGGCTAGGACCTCTGCAACCTCCTCTAGGATCCGGTCCCTTTTGCTCCACTCCCTAGTCCAAATCTGCTCAATCTGTCTCTTCATCTCCTCTCTCTTGTAGATCGAGTTAGGGATCCGACATGATCGTGTACCTAGGGAAGATGCTGGGGGATCAAGTGTCAGGAGGACTGGGCACTGATCGGACAGAGTGGTGCCAGCTAACTGCCCTATCTGGCCTCTGCGAGAGCATCCCCACTCTCCCACACAGAATTTGTCCAACCGCTCCAGCAAGACTCTGCCTAGCCGCCTGTATCCCCGCGAGAAGTCCAACGACCTTTCCCTCTTGTGAAAAGCTGGGTCTCTCTAAACGTCGGGAACTCCTACTACCAGTAGGAAGATCTCCCATGCCTCCTGCTCCTCCCCAGCCATGCCCTGGTAGCCTCTACTCTACTAGTCCTTGAAGGTCTCCAGGTTGTTGAAGTCTCCTCCAACAATCTAGGAGTCCACCTCTTGGAGTCCTGCTGCAATCTCCACCCAGAACTTGTTGCATGTCCTGATCTCAGTGGGGGCATAGACATTGAGGACTCCGAGGTACGAGTTCCCAAGTTCCCAATATCCAACTTGACCCATAGAACTCTCCCTGCCACAATCGCCCCGTGATCCCGTACGTAGGCGGTAAGCGCTTGGGCCAATAGAGGTGCATACGCCTCCACTCCTATCGTGGGCACCGATGGCGTACTCCCAGTAGGTGTGTGACCTGCCTAGGAGAACCTTTCCTACCTGATGGGCCTAGGCGGGGTTGAGCTTGTGCTCCTGTAGAAGTAGGATGTCTATCCGTCCCGCAAGGGCCGTCGGTTGCAACTCCTACCGAACAATCAACTTTCTGGAACCACATGCCCCACTGTAGTGGAGACTATTCACATTCTAGGATGCAAGATGCAAGCTCATGGGGAAACCTGTGACTAACCGAAGAGGCATCTGTTCGGTGTGGAAGCTGCTGATGAGGAGAAAAAACTATGGGGCATGCAAGTACGGTTTGGCGCAGGCTTGGATGGTGAACTCGAGTCCCCCATGGTGAACCTTGGGCGGGGACCATAGGGGTGATAGATGCTCTAGATGGTACTACCAATGCATTTATCAGCCATGCTGAGAGTCGTGACTCTATACATTGGTAAAAACGGCCCCCTTGTGCCAGGGGCCACTATCATATCCCTTGGAGCTCTCCACTGTGGAGGGGCTCGAAAGATAATGCTCACGTGTGGGACCTCGGCACCAGCCCACCAGTTAATGTCCATCATGTGACCTGGCCAGTGCTGTGCAAACAGTGCTAGTCCTTCTTCTCCCATCCATTGGGAGATGTGGTCCGCCACTTGACTCTTCACCTTCTCCTCTATCTGTGTCGACGTCCAATCCCCTGAGTGAGAGGACTGAAGGAAAAAAGCGTAGTTTGGTCCATTCGGTGGTGCTACTAGATGGACCTTGCCCCTCCTTGACTTACAAACCATGAAAATCCCCACCTGTAGAGGTAGTGCAAACTCTCCACGCTCCGCAACTCTCAGGTAGGACCACGGGCCACTGCGGAAGAACTATGGTAATAGCCGTGCCTATCTCGGGAAAGTGTAACGGGCGGCAGGGGCAGATGAGCTGGTAGCTGTGTGGGAGGGGGAAGACTGTTGGTGCGAGGAGGATGTAGCCGTGTGTGGCTCGTCACCTCCTATGGGAGGAGGGGGGGTGGGTTTGGGGGGGATCACCTGAACCGAGTGCGGATCAGGGGGGGGTCGGCAGGGGAGGTGGTGGGGGGGAAGAGGATGGAGGGTTGGTGGGGTGGTCGGAGGTACATGGCGGATGTGGGGGGGTTGGTGGCCTTGGGAGGGGGGGCTGTGGGCCAGGGTCAGTGGGGGGGCCATGGAAGGTGGAAGGATGGGTGTGGAGATTGTGGGATCTCAGGTGAGGTAGTTTGTGGCGTAGGTGGTGGATGTGGGGGACTGCAGCCTGCTGGGTGGGGCGGGCATGGAGGCTGCGGAGTGCTTTGCCGAGGGGGCGTCGCTCGTCCTCTTGCTCCTTGCTGTCGAGGCTGCGCCTAGGAGCTGGCTGCAGCCCCTCCCTACCGTCTCCCTCTCTGTCGTCTCTAGATCCGTGTGAAGCTGTCAGTGTCCAGGTGCGTGCAATCTGCTGCCTAATGCCCAAAGTCGTGGTAGCGTAGGCACTGCTCTGGTTGCCCAGTCACAATGATCGGCTGCCTAAAGGAGTAACCTCTTGCCTCAATCTCTAGGAACTTTGGTATACTCTTTGTGTCTTTCACAACCACTCGTACCTTTGGGACTCTTGCAGCTGTCATTGCATCCGCAAAGGAGGCAGGTAGAACTGTGCCGAAGAGCCGTTCAAAAGTTCTCCACTAACTGGCGGTACTCTATCACCAGTCCGGGGAAAAGTAAGGTGACTGAATGTCCGAGAAATCTATTATGGAGTGCAAATGCTGCACTGTGAAGCCATTATACTAGGAAACCATGTAAATGACCCCCTTCATGGAGGCATAGGGTGCGCTCTCCACTAACTCACGAGCTGCATTTGTAGAGGTGAGTCGAACCATGAAGATCCCTTGGCCCATGAGGATTGCCTCTGCGATCTCTGCATTGTGCCAATGCGCAGCGTGGAGTGGAGCCAATAAGTTGGGCCCTGGATGGGGAGTGTCCTACTACCTGACCAAAGATCGTTGTTTCTTTAAGCTCCAGTTCTGTGGCACGGACTGCTAAGAGCTAGAAAAGGCGGAGGGGTAGATGGTGGAGGCGGAGGGGTCAGGGCGGAGGGACGGGAAAACAGCTCCTCAAGCGGGAGGATAGGGTGGGATCAGGCCGGTGGGGGGGCGAGCAGGCGGGGGCGGAGGTGTCGAGCAGGGGTGGAGGCGGTGTTGTGAGAGGTCGCGCAGGGGCGGCATCGAGCAGGGGTGGAGGTGGCGTCGAGCAGGGGGAGGGGTCGCGTAGGGGCGTCGAGCAGGGGGGAGGGGTCAAGCAGGGGCGGAGGCGGACGGGGGAGTAGCGGGATAGAGGCGGGGGGAGCTGGCGCGATGGCGGGGGTTGGAGCGCAGCGAATGCGATGGCAGGAGTGTGGCAGCCTGTTCTTCATCATCCTAGTGTGTGATTGTTGGTAATTCTCCTCCCTGGACTGATACAACAGATTATCTTCTTCGTTATTGTGTGTTTTCAGCTCTTGTTGCCACCCCAACACTTGGGCGATAGTTTCTAGTCATTAGTCACTTTATGAAAGCTCCACTTGTAGCAGTTTCAGGCCGTTTACAGCAGCTTACACCCTCTTTATCAGCCCTATATCAGATATCTGCGTTTTTGTTTTTTCGTTACTCTTGAGGATCGCGTTTCGTTCCCTACACTACTATCCTTCATCTTTCAGCATCTACGTTGATGCCTCACTTTTCTTGACAAAATGGTAGATACGTTCAAGGAAAAGTTGGGGTGTGCCTTCATCTATAACTGTCTTGCGGGTGGAGATAAAGTGTGCCATCTTAATAATTCTATCAACTGCTACAAAAATGAAATTGAACCCCTTCGAGGAAGGTAGATCTATGATGAAGTCCATTGACACAGATGACCAAGGTTGATTAGGAATTGGCAAGGGGTGGAGAAACCCATGAGAGTGATGGCGAGGGACTTTGGCTTTGTTGCATGTATCACATGTGTGTACAAATTCTTTGACTAATTTCCACATTTGAGGCCACCAATAGTCTCGAGAGATGAGCTCTATTGTTTTATTGACCCTAAAATGCCATGCAATTGGAAGGTCATGCCTTGTTTAAATGTATATAACTGAAGCAATCCGTACAATAGCCCTTGATAATAGAGCAGCAGGCCTTCAACTTGCACTTGCCATGAAGGGATCTTCTTTTAGATGCTCAATGCTCATCTTTCCTTTTAGATGCTCAATGCTCATCTTTCATTTTTGAGTAAATAGGATCATTAAAGATTGTGCTTGCCACTTTTGGGAGGGCTCAAAAAGTAGGCTGACTTATTGATATCTTCAAGAGAGCAATTTTGATCTAATCATGTCCAATGCACAAATCATTCCTGCTAGATACACAAGCTCTTTATAGTTAATCCAATATTAGGATCTTCTTATTTTTCCTCACTTACCTTGTCTTGGCTTTACTACAAGATAATTGCCTCCTCTCTTTATTTTGAAGGACAAATCACAGTTTTTAGGGATTAACAGTTGTTTAGCTTGACATAAGTTCAGTTGCAAGTGCATAGATAACTTAAGAGGAGAGCAATATACTAAACAGTTATTATTGGTGAAATGCACAGCAGAACACTAGGTTTATACCTTCCATGCATTTTGGCTCTTTCTCTGATGGTTTTACTTTCTTACTTACGAAAATAAAGAGCTAGACACAGGAGGTCAGGATTTGGTATAGGATACTTTAGAGAAACATGACAAGATTTTCTAATAATAGCTTCACCTGCAAAGTAAATTGGCTGTGTATATGTGAAAGGATTCTTGGCTCTGGCAGGGTAGGAGAGCATGTTTACTTGGCCTTTTGAAAACAGTCAAGAAGGATATGCTGTGTGAAGGGTTGCTTTTAAAGTGACCTGTCTGAACTTGCAGGAAGATAAAACCTATTACATGCTGGATGCAAGCAGAGTTGTTTAGCATGAAGAAGAGAAAATATACTAGGTTGAAAGGGAGGATAAGTAGATGCCATTGAGGAGGGAGGACAAGGCTCAAAGGAGGGAGGGGAGGGGAAGAGAATCAGGGAATTTAGTTCAATGGAGGGAGAGTGAACTTGGAAGGTTCGAGAATGATGGAACTTAGCCGGAGGTTGTGCTAACTTTTTTTAAATTTTTAGTTGGTACAGATATATACTAGGCATATAGAAATTTACCATGAAACTGAATTCATCATATAATAACTACTGGGGCTTTCCTTGATGCACATTTACATAAAAGCACTAAGTTTCTTGTGCCATAAGTGCTTACTGAATCTTTTGTTTTCATGTGAACAGTAAGACTTATGATGTATGGCTTTGGCGATGACCCAGATGTAAGGATGCTTTCTGTACTGAAAATATTTTTAAATCATGTAGGCCTTACTAGTTCTTACTTTTCGCAAACATAGCATTGAGATACTTGTCAATCTTATGTCATAGGATGTTCAAGAAAGAAGAATCTCTTGATAATATTCTGTGCTTCTGTTAGTTGAATAATGGCAAAGAAGCCCTTGAGAGAGGGTCCCTTTTCTCGCAGTATAAAGTGGAAGATTTAATGCTAATTCAAAAGAGAATGTGTTAAGATCCTGATATGTTTAAGATCATCGCGTTTTCAAAGTGTTTTTTCTCTTGTAATAACTGCAATCTAGACTGGCTACTCAAACTTCCTAGTCTATTTGTGGTCCATTCTTGCACAAGCTGTATCTTGTATCTGCTTGCACGTAATGGGAACTTTTCCATTTTATTAGAACAGGAAAAAGGTTGATGTCTATATTGTCAATAAATTGTCATCCATAAGAATCTCAACCCCACAAATTAATAATTGGATCATAAAATTTCTATTCCTTTCGCATAGCTTTTTATTTGCCCTGAACTCACAAGTTTAAAACTAGTTAAGCTGCTGCCTCATGTGTTTGTTTTCTTGCTTGCAGCCGATACCTGAATCTGTCACTTTGGTTGAAGATATCTTGACTGATTACGTCACAGAAATGGTGCGGAACACTATCATGCATGTTCGTGATTTAAGGGCTTTTTATTTAAAAAATTTGTGTGTCAGTGGTTGTCTAGTGTCACTTTGGCAGGATATGGCACTGTATCCTAAATGGATGTATGTTAATGCCATTTATACAATCTGTTTATGCATTGACAGATTTCATCATCAATGGTGTGTTTTAGAAGAATATAGCTGCCCCCCAATGCCTTAGTCACCTGAACTTTGCAATGACATTATTGCACATTCTTCTAAATCTATAACTAAGTTAATTTCTTGAAAAGCTTTGATGATTTAGAATGTTTTTTAAGAATCCAAATCTCTTTTCTCAAAAATCATAGGCAATGAAATGTGTAGGCACAGCATAGGTGAAATTTCCAATATATGCAGGAAAGGTACCAAAAATGACTAAGGGTTAGAAGTGCAATCATTAACTTTGGTGAAGGATATTTAGTGAAGCGAATATCCTTATGCTCATTTATTTTGAAGGACCAGAAATCGTTAGGGAGAACTGTAAACATACAGCTCTTTGGAAGCTTCAAACATCAAGATGAGGCAATACTGTGTTTTGCTACTTTTTACTGCACTGACCATACACCTCCAAAGGGATAGCCTTTGTTTCAAAGGCAAAGGCAACTTAATTTTTTAAATTTTGCTAAGATTTGACACCACCCTTTCAGTGATTATCTAAAAGCCAAAGAGCATTACCATGCTTGTCTATCCCAGGTGGAGGCAAAATATGCCTGCATATTTTGATTGATGTGATCACTTGGAAAGAGCATGCCAGCATGGCATGCTACTTTCGAGTTTCCAACCCTTACGTTTGTTAGTTCCATTAATACGAGGGACTGGCTGAAAGTTTTACAACAAAGTCCCCCTTTTTTTGTCTGAAGAGGCTGATTACGCATGTCAACACCATGTGTATAATAACACAGAGAAAAGAAAGCCCAACCCTTTGAGTCACCCATATCTGATGCCAAAATTTGAGCAAATTGTAAGCTTTAACACATCTTGGACAGCCAAAGGTTCTTAATGTTGAGAGTTTGGCAATCACACCCGTTTGTATGCCTCTTTGTATGGAGCTGTAAGGCAAGAAATAAGTAACCAATCCTGAATCCCATATGCACAGTGAGGCAAAATGCTACTATCCAACTACTATAAAGCATTGTACTTGACTATCACCGTCAAGAGTTGAATGCAATATATCACGATGCTTTCTTCTTTCAGTTAGTGTCATTATCATTGTCAATCTCTTACACAAGATTGTGTTCATGAGTCCAAGCTTCCATCTTGGAACCTAATTCACTTATGTAACAGCCAGTCTGTCTTCATGAGTCTTGTTTACATCTTCCATCCGCCATAGCCATGCTCTAGTTCCGTCTTTCTAACATGGTATCAGAGCTCAGCTGAGCATGGCTTAGCTCTACTCTGCTCCTCCAGTCTCTCTTTACCTCTGGTTAGTTCATTGTTAGCTCATGGTTTCATTTCTCACCTCCATCTCCACTTTACCTTCTTGTCTACCATAGCCAGTTTGGACCAGCCATACCTACCTCACTCTGGAGATATCTCCCTCTGCTCAGGGCGCTTCTCTGTGTTACGTAAAACCCTGACATTGGTGCCTCCCCAAATCAGCATTGCGTTTTTCCTAGGTCACTGCCAGTTTTGGACCTGTTCCTGTTGTACTACTCCCGCAATCTCCACGCAGTGCAATCCTCCTCACAACCATAGGGCAATGGAAGGGCATTACTTAAACTACTCCTGTGACATTAATGTGACATTAAAAGTGATATTTAATGTCACGTTAAGGTCATAAATATGGAATGTGACATTAAAGTGACATTTAATGTGACATTAAGGTAAATCTAGGGGAACATGCACGAGAATGACCGTCCGGGCTCTTGGGCGCCCGAACGGGGTTAAGGGGAGCCTAGAGAGTAAGAGAGTCCAAGAATAGTAGGACTCTAGAAAAGTGGACGGCTGGCAGAGGAATACGGGTGAGAGGTGCCAGCACTTATCTAGGCGTGGTTGGGAGGAGAAGAATCACTCGTGCTCAGGGTTTTCATCGTTTTTCTCTGTCTTTCCCGAAGCCATCTCTCATTGGTATTAGAGCCGTGAGGATTTCTGGAGATCTTCAACGAAAGGGCAGTGACGGATTCTCAAGTGTCCGCAATCTGTTCAGTTGACAGTCGACGGACCGTAAAGTCGTTGGTCAAACGTCAAGTGCCCGCTATTCATTTAGTCGACAACAGTCGACGGACCTGTAAGTCACTGGTCAGATGTGACGTCGACAACAGTTGACGGACCCGTAAGTCACTGGTCAGAAGTGACGTGACACGTCACGAAAAACTTAAACGTGACGTGTAATTGTGGTCACGAAACGTATCGAAAGGGCAGCCATTTTTTTTTACGCCTGTTTAAAAAAAAAAACGCGTAAGTTGATCGTGGGCCACGGAATCTTGGCTGCGCCTGTTTGTGAATGCCCTCCATGAACACACCAACAAAACACGCATTCTTCTCCTTTTCACGGGCTGAAGTTGAAGTTCTTTTCTGATACGTGTTTGATCAGTCGACTGCGTATTCGGACTTCTTCTTTTCAGCCTCGACTGTATTTATATCACAAGTACAGATTCAGGAGGAAGCAAATTCAGGAAAGCGACATTGATGACCAGCGTGATTATTAAAGAAGGGGGCTGAATACTAGTCGTTCTGCAAAGAAGCTCAATTTTCTGTGTGACCGACTTTCTTCGGGCGATAAAATTTGTTCCTTACTCTTCGGATTTCTTTCCAAACCAGCAACCACTGCCTGCCATTAAAATCAGGGAAGTACTTTACTTTGTATGCAAATTTCTTATCTTTGCTTTCCAATTCCAGTGTATTAATGGCAGAAAAAGGGAAAGAAAGGGTAATGGAAAGCTCTAGTTCTGGGGACCAACCTATGGTAGATCCCCATGAACCAGAAATACAAGAAGAACAATGGGAATAATTTTTTGCTACACGAGAGCAATTTGATGATCGTATTGCTCGTGTGCAAGCTCAGGGGGTTCAAATGGAATTTTTAACTCAAACACTCACTGAAATAAAATCTCAATTAACTTTATTGTTGGAAAGAGATAAAAATAAGATAGAAACCTCGGATGTCCCATCTTCATCGAAAGATTTAGATGTGACTATGCGAGATCCTAAGGAACCCCAACCTTACCATAAATTGAGGGATAATCCAGTTCTAAAGGATATGAAACCACCTCAATTTTACGGGGAGGAAAAAGATAGGAATAAAGACACAATCTTTAATTTCCTCCAAAAATGGGAAGATTTACATAAATTAAAAAATACCCCACCACATCTGCAAGCACTGGAGGCTAGTTTAACTTTGGGGCCCAAAGCATATAAGTGGTGGCGAACTTTAAAGGAGGCAAATAAAATACCTGAAACCTGGGCTCAATTTGAATCCGTCTTTTTGAAAGAATTTCTTCCTGAAAATGAAATGGAAAGAAATTGGGAAGATTGGGATTATGTTAGACAAAAGGGACGACCCCTGTTGATATATTTGGAGGAATATCGTGAGATAATCCTCAAATTGGAAGGAATAGATGAATTCCAAAAAACAAGAGGATTCATTAGGGGACTAGATAAAGCCTATAAAAAGGAAGTAAAACGGAGTTTACCTAAGACGTTGGAAGAGGCAATTAAATTTGCATTAATTCATGAAGATAGTATTCGTCCAGGTACACTCACTAGTCTCACTGATACGGAGCCCAAGTCTAAGGAATTGGAAACCTCAAAATTTTGGTTGCGATTCATACCCTTTGACAGTCATGGGTACCTCCATGACCTTGTGTTCCCAATAATCATGTGCCTCTGTCCCCCACAGTGTTGGATGTGTCTCTCTTTCTACACTCCACCACCCTCCAAGCCTTCTACTCATGCTGATCACTTCCCCCACCACTTTAGGGAATAATACCTGGCTTAGTGTGGGTGGGTATCACTTCCTGCACCACTTTAGGGAATAATACCCAGCTTAGTGCCTTTTCACAGTTGTGATTGAGGAGGGGTGTTGAGAGTTTGGCAATCACACTAGTTTGTATGCCTCTTTGTATGGAGCTGTAAGGCAAGAAACAAGTAACCAGTCCGGAATCCCATATGTATAGTGAGGCAGAATGCTACTATCCAACTACTATAAAGCATTGTACTTGACTATCACTTTCAAGAGTTGAATGCAATATATCATGATGTTTTCTTCTTTTAGTTAGTGTCATCGTCATTGTCAGTCTCTTATGCAAGATTGTGTTTATGAGTCCAAGCTTCCATTTTGGAACCTAATTCACTTGTGTAACAGTTGGTCCATTGTCTATGTCTTCACAAGTCTTGTTTATATCTTCCATCTGCTATAGCCATGCTCTAGATCCGTCTTTCTAACACTTAATAATGCATCCCAATAAATGACCTTGAGGATTATCCCCTCTTAACGGCCTTGGAGTGGCACTACCACTATTAAAAGGGGCCGAGGTTGGTTTGGAACTTGGGATTGGATTCAGCTCTAGTGAGAGTAGAATACTTGTAGCTGTGGATGTTTTGATTTTCGATGCGGTGTGGTTCTAATACCCTTGCCCTTGAACGATAGTTGTCACCTACATGGCCAAGTTTCTGGTAGAATGTACAAAACCTATTTCTTTCGGGCAAGTAATGCCATAAGGGTCTTTTTGATGATGGGACTTTACCACTCCCTTTTTCCTTCAAAGAAGGAGATTGAGCAATGGCATTGGAATGTGGTATGTGTTTATGATCAATCGGTGAGGGAGGGATTGGGTGTAAATGTGCACATAATTTCTTTCTACTTCTTGTTTCCTTCAGCGAAGAAGGTGATTTATCAGCATTAGAAGGGGATTTGTGCATTTAAGCAATTGTGGAGGTTGATATATTGTGTAGGAGGGCCTTGGCTGGGGAATGTCCTACTACTTGACCATAGATCGCTGTTTCCTTTAGCTCCAGCTCTATAGCCCGGATGGCTAAGAGCTGCTCCTCAGAGAGGACGACACGCAAGGTGTTTGATTGGGGGATACTTGCTGAATGTGCCGGCGTCTGATGAGAGGTTTCCATTATGCGTCCCTTCTGAAAAACTACCAATCATGTTGCGGTGCTACTTGAGGGGGGAAAGTTGCTGCAAATGGAGGGAGCAACTGGAGGGTGGGGAGAGCTGCTGTTTTTGGCGGTGGGGGAGGTGTTGGATGCCACGGATGGTCGGGTTATGATGGGCACAGTGCGGGGGGTGGTAGGTTTGCTGGACGGAGCTGGGATTGCGGGGTGGATGCAGCGCGCTGCGGGAGGGGGGGGGGGGGGGGGGGGCGCAGCGCGGGGGAAATGGCAATGCTGCGGGGGAGGGAGATGGCAGGGGGCGGTGTGTCCCAGGATGACGGGCGGGGGGAAGGGTGCATGATGGCCGCGGGCAGACGGGGCGGGTGTGAGCAGTCAGGGCAGGGGGGCGATCAGTGCGGGGGGCGAGCAGTCGGACGGGCGCGAGCAGTTGGGGCGGGGGGCGATCAGTGCGGGGGGTGAGCAGTCAGACGGGCGCGAGCAGTTGGGGCAGGCGTGAGTAGTCGGAGCAGGGGGTAGTAGAGTGACGTGATGGGCGTGGAGCTTTTTTTCGAGCTAATTAAGGTTTAATGAGAAATGTTCATTTTTTAGCTTAACAATCTCTAAGCTCAATAGGCGACACTTTAGTATGTGATTTGGGCTAGGTTGGCTTATAGGTCTTTTAGTAGGTTCGGCCAGGATCTAATTACCTAATCTAGGGTCTAGGTTGGTATGTAGTTGACTTAGTAGATTCAGCTAGCAATGAAGTAGGTAGCCTAGAATCTAACTAATCTAGGTTACACTGTAAGAGTATGATATAAGCTTGGAGCTGAACTTAGGATGCACATCTTTAGTAGGCTTAGTTAGGATAACCATTTAACTTTGAAGATTTAGCTGACCAGTTTTATCAAGTGTCAGTGAAAGCCATAGCTTAGGCCAAAGCTTGTAAGTCTTACACTGTTTCTTATGAAGATTATTTGCAGTACCTCCATTACTATAAAGATGGACTTGCGACTTGTTTGAGAATGCTGTAAAACTTGAAGATGGTAAAATGTTGTATAATTTTCTTAGGAATACCTCCAGAAGCTAGGATGTTGATTTATGTGGGGCTTGATGTGATCTAAAAGTTATCATTAAAAAATCTGAGGGTAAGATATTGTGAATCAGGGCATTCAAACCAGGTGTTAAGAGATTGAGTCTTTTACCTGTGCTTTAGCCTCTCAGAACTAACTTGTGGGGTCATGATTATGGTTGTGAAAAATAATTTGGGCAATCAGTTCATTTTAAGCATATTGTAACCATACCATGGGAAGATGCAATCAGGTGCACAAGGCACAAGACATAGGATCTAGCGGAGGCAAGCTCACAACAGAAGATCTCATGTTCCTGGTTCGAAAGGTGTGTGGACCTGTTAACCTTTACAATATCTAGCATTATTCATTTCTCTGACACTCATCATGAGGTGGTTTTGTCTAAAGAAAAAGTGTCGTTGATGCATACTCACCTTGGTCTGTATGACATATTCAACTCAGTATACATGCCTTAGCTGTATTTTTCTTTTTCTGGAAAGAGGATATGTTGTAACTGCTGCACATGTATTCTATTCCTTTCTTTCTGAAGTTCATAATGTGTTCTTGTCACTTGCAAGGAGCCATATGGTTTTATGTGCCTTGCTCCTTGCAACTTATTCAAGAGAGTCTAAATAAACAGTTTTATGCCAAAAGGCAGGAAAAAAAGATGAGTATGCTTGTTCCCTTTTGAAATTTGGCTTTCTTATTTGAAGTAATTCCGTGTTCCTCTAGCCACTAAAGTACATACATTGGTTAGAAAGAAGTATGAAGGACATCTCATTTTTTTCAAAGAATGTGATTGATGTGTCTCACCTTGCATTCTAGAGACATAAAAGTGAAACAATGTGTGCTATCAGTGGTGGATAAGGGGTTTCCTTTGTATTTTGAGCAGAGTAAACCTTGTCTAGTTCACTAAATCACCTACATTGCTTGTAAAGGAATACACCCACAGTTGACCATTGCATCCCCACCATGACCTGCATCCAACCTTCACCCAATATCTCCTCTCCCATGCCTTCTCCAGCCCTATACCACCTGCCTCTCCCTCCTTTCCACTACCTTTTAATTTTTCCTCCCCTTTGTGCCACTTCTCTATCTTGTCTCCCCTGTTTGCTGCCCAGTGTGGCTGCTCTTCTCCCTTGTGCCAGCATCCTCTATATCCACCTTGCCTGCTGCTTCTACCTGAGGTGCTTCTGGCCTGAGCAGCATGCCTGTCCACATTCACCATGATTTTCCTCCTGCTCACTTCTGCTCCCCCGCCCCTTCAAAAAAGAGAAAATAAAAAAAGAACATTGTGCCAATGCTCTTCTACCCCTTATCTCAGCTGAGCATCCTCTGCTGCTGTCTTGCCTTGTAGTTCTTGGTACAAACCATCTTGGTTTGGTGACACGAAACTGGTGTTCCAATGCCAGTGCAACCCATCATTACTCCCAAGTCTTCTATGGTCTACTTGATGAAGGAACAACTCTATTCAGTATGAGCAAGGATAAAGGAGTGCTTTGAGATGGCTTATTTAGGTCAGATTTTCGGTATTCTCCTCTTATGCTCAGTTTTGGATTGATTGCTTCTGCTCTCCTCTAGAGGCCTTGAGCATCGCTAAGGCTTTGAATAATCTTCATGGTCAAACCTACTACACCTAACTTTAGCCAACAGCTAGTAAGTTCCTACCTGGTGATTTTAGGTGATTGGAGCACCTCTATGGTTCCTTGGTATAATGGATTTAGTGGGGAGTTTCAGCCCACGGATACATGTTTAAATCAACCTACTTGGTCGCTCTTTCCAAGCTCAGTAGTAGAATGATTGTCATTTAGTGGCCTTTGGGCACCACTTTGGCATGGTGCTTCCTCCTTTGTATGTTGACATAATGACTGGTGCAGATATACAGAAGGTCCAAGTATCTAGCATGGAGGTTTCCCAAAGTTGTCAAGATCAGGGTAGGAGATGGCATGGTTCAGTTGTCAATCATCATCATTGGACAGCTGAACTAATGCTCAAGTTATGTGAGTTTGGCTCACCAGCAGCAGCCAATATGAAGCCTTGAAGCCAAACCAAACAGGCTCCAAACAACCATTGCCCTACTCATATTGGTCGATTCAGCCCTAAAACATAAAGGAATCATCTCCAAAGATTGACCCAAAAGTGGAGCACCACTAGAAAGAGTTAAACCAATGATCTCACCATCATCAGCCAAGTTATCCAACAAAGAGAGGATAAGGTGAGTGACTAATGTGAAGAGTAAAGGACTAAGAGAGCAAGGGCATCCTCGATAAAGAGAATGAGATTGGGCAATCTTATCTATGTCTCCCTCATTAAGTGCAATATGCAGCACAATATCCTAGTTGATGGTATCAATAAGAGAAGTCATCCAAGGACCAAAACCCGTGGTAGACATCAATTGCCATAGAAAGACCAGCTAAAGCTAGATCATAACAACGTGCTAGCTAGAGGCTTTGGCATAATCATGCACTATTTGAACATTCAAAACATTATGCAAGATGTTCCGTCCCTTAATGGATCTCTCTATCAGGCAGTGACCTTCCTTCACAGAGCTAGGTGTAGTGCCAATCGTCAACAGAGGCTCTCTTTCGGGTAGTGAACTTCATAAATTGTGGGATCTCTCATACCAGAGGTATCCACCTTCGAAATGGTTGGCTGCAGAGTGCATTGGTATGCCTGAATGAGCACATGGCTGAGCTTACATGGGATCAAGATAAGATGCTCTAGCATCTTTCAACTACAGCCTTTCAATCAGCCACTCGAAGCAGAACCAGGGGATTAGAATGGACATCATGTGATTTGACATTGAGAGAACTTGGGTGAACCCACTGCAGCCACTTAGTAGGAAGATGCTATTAGTATAGGACACTTTTTCTTCACCTCTTTAAGGATGGTTTTATTGGATGACCAGCATTCATGGACACCCACCTTTCGCATGGCCTTTGATGTGCCATTGGCCAGCTACGTACCTCATCATATCAATTGAGAATAGAAACATGGAGGTATAAGAATCTAGCATTTGAAGTCTAGATATGCCAGCTATGTTGGCAGGTTGAGCCGAAGTAGGACTACATTTGTGAATGTACAGTGTACTATGAGATTATATAGAGATACCAGTGACCACTGCCTCTTTTGGGAGGGCTTTGGACCCATAAGGCAAGTCATGGAGTATGAGGGCTATTCCTGCTAGAGCTTCAGCAACATAGGGAGACCCTTTAGAGAGGTAGAGGAGGAACCTCCTTGGATCTGCTGAGGATGAGCAACATGGCTAGCAACCCCCTGCCACCACAAGTAGGGGTACCCCTAGGCTAGATGAGATCTTTATTGTGAGGTGTTAGCCTGGAGCGAGCCACAGCTCTGTGCAGGGTGAGATACCATAGATCCCTGGAGACAACCACACTGCCCTTACTGTTGATAAATCTAGGCCATCATCACTTGCCATAGAAAGTGCCCATTGAGACACCTCACCCTTGACATGGTGCAGCAGATACTGTGTCCGTGAGAGAGGATTGTAACTGATCCTTTTACTCATTAGTTATTACATTGTAGCTTGAGTTTTCAGTTTCATTTTGTTTTCTCACCACAATTTATAAATTTTCAAACTGCCCTTTAGATATGAACTGTCTATACCTTATTATGAGATCTCATCATACCTGCTGTCATCCCTCTCTTGATAGATTACTTGTCAGCCTAAAAACTTAGACTAGTACGTATCCTTGGATCCTTGTATGCTTGGAAGAGAAAATGATACTTAAAGATTTGAGCGTGAAGCCTTCTGTCCATTCTTGTTTGCATTCATAAACCTTTGGGCATTAAGAAACATTGCTTGTGGCTTGGGGCACTCTGCTTCAGTAGTTGCATTGGGGATGTGAAAAAGCGTCAAAGTTTTGTTGAGGACCTTCAAGGTGAAGGTTCCATTTTTACCTTGAGACAACCACTGTCGAGCATCAACCAACTTCATTCCTCCACCTTGAACACCTTGCATGGATATGGAACTATGCATCTCGATCTTTTGAGGGTTGTACTTGCGTAGTTGTACTCCTTTTGATTGATTTCTTACTTCTCAGGACCTGCATTGATTGTTAACATATTTTATAAAACCCATACCTAAAATCAATGTGTTTTCAGACATTGCTTTTGCTTTTGGAGTGATGGCAGCGACGCCTGACCCGTGTTGCATTTCAACATCAGTCCGTTGATCCCATGGTGTTTGAGTCAGCAGGCTCGACAGGTTTCAATGAAGCTTTTATTTTTAAAACGGGTCCCATAATGCCCTTTAGATGTGAAGTGTTCTAAACTTTTCTGTACCTTATGGTGAGATCTCATCACTCTTCTATTACATGCTCGGCTCTCGTAGGCCATGATGGCCTTTTGCAGACAATATAAATCTCTCTCTCTCTCTCTCTCTCTCTCTCTCTCTCTCTCTCTCTCAAAATCAATCAACCAATCAATCAATTAGAGCATGAATCAATCAATCAACCAGTCACTCAGTGCATTCACGCTGCGTCTTGTGCAGGATCCGCATAAATTTGCTCGTGTGAAGGAGCTTCTGGCGATGAATGAAGAGCTTAAACGTGCAAGGAAGGCATTCGAAGTTGATGAAGAGAAACTTGCTGCCGAAGACTGACGCGTTCAAATTTCCAAATACAAAAGTTTGTAGCGAAGTCGCAAATGATCACTGCCATTGTTTTCATTGTTTCTTTAAAAATAATGCGAGAATTATACCAAGTGTAGTACCAGATCTTTACAATCAAAAAGCCGATCGTATTCTCGTTGTTTGAAAGATTCTCTCTCTCTCTCTCTCTCTCTCTCTCTCTCTCTCTCTCTCTCGCGACCCCCCATCTTTGCAATGGCAGCCTGGTAGCTTTTTTAAGAGCCACTATCCTATCGAATCCATTAAAACTTGCTGTAATTGGAGTGCAACTAACCCATTGAATCCACTAAATCTTGCTCATAATTGAAGACTTTTAAATTTCTCACACCTAAAACCCTCGATCTCAAGCTGATGGAATGAGACCTTGAGCTGGTCAATGACAATCCACATCTCATGTGGCATGTATGCATCCAAATATCCACATCTTAGAATGAAGCCATATGTTGTAGTCCTCAAAAAATGCTCTCTCTAGTAGGATATCTTTATGGGGAGGGGCTGTTGAGGCAAGATCCATGTGTGTTGTATGTGTAGCTTGTAAAGATCATGTCATATGACTAGGTTCCTCTTTGAGTGAGAGAGGTGTATGGAGGGGAAACCATGGCCATATTGAAAGAAAGGGGAGGTGGTCCATCTCAATCTTAGAACCTATAAGCCACTGCTCGACCTATGCATAACATAAGGTCTCACATCCTATTTGAGCTAGCTATCGAGAAGCCTCAAATGCTCTCTTAGGTAGTCAATCTAGATGCATGGCTCATACTCTTACGGATAAAGCTAATGGTCTCGAAGAGAGCCTCTATCATCATGAGGGGTGTAGCAAACTTTGCTATGATGATCTCATGTGGTAATGATGGCTTGTTGGCAATCATTTGAAAGAGCATGATGGCATGTGGTCTCTCAATCTATGTCCATAAGTAAGTAGTCAAGCTAAGGCTCGAAATTGGTGCACCGTACATCATGGTTAGTGTGACCAATGTATCAAATAGCCATCTTCACATGCAAGGCTCTTGGAAATGTACCTAGTGGCACTATTGCTTCAAGATATCCTCGTAATCCCTAGTTGCTTGCACCATGGTAAACCTCCCTACAGATGTAATAAAGGTGACTCCCAAGTAAACATACAAGTCTACCACCTCCATTTGTCCCTCTTCTAGGGTGAAGACTAAGCTTCTCGTCGCAGGGGTTCATATGTGGAAGATCAAAATCTTGGTTTTCCCGAGATTCATTGTCAATCCATGCTATGTATAGAAAACTTGAAAGGCATGTAAATTTTGTAGTCCCTCTTGTGACTTACATACAAACAATATCATCAACATAAAGAAAAATGGAGACTAAAGTATGTATTATAGCCAGTGTCTCCTCGTATGATACAATTGTATCTCATCAATGTAGAGGCCAAAGAGCATGGGAAAGAGAGGATATCCCTACTTCACTCCTATAGTACCAGAGACCTTGTGAAATAGTCCTCATGGGCATCTCACTTGACCAATTACCCTCTCATATAGTACATAAATACCCCAAATCATATATAACAAGATCTCTAATGCCTACAGCCTTTGCAATAATCTATCCCTTGGGATTGTATCGAAAGCTTTTGTGAAAATCCACAAAGCAACAATAGAGCTTCTTCTTCATCTTTGCATGCTCCACCATAACTTGAGGGTGAAAATGCGATCATGTAGAAAGGCCCCATCTAAAGCCTCTCATGCCCTCTCTCCTTGTATATGCACTAAGCTCCTCCTCTAGTACTACATATATATTGGCCATTGTGTGGCCTACCATAATGGTCTTGTAGTTTCTTGGATTCAAGGGGTCACTCATCTAGAAAGCCTTCCACATGGGCCCTATTAAACATAAAGGCAAGGCGAGGGGCCATAATGTCTATAGTATAGGGGAAATGCTCTCCTTATATATGTCTATGGTCCATTGATCGTCCAAGCTATAGTCATTCTATCATTCTCCTGACCATATCTTGTGTAAAGATGGATGTGGTGGAGTGAGGTGATGGATAAGGAAATGGTAGCTAATATAGTAAATCACATAGCCTCTCTACATATGTGTGCCATTTCTCTAGGTCACTGATAAGTGTGGGATTGCGTGGTTCCCTCTCATTCCACGCCAAGTTGCTGCTATTTCTCTACTCATAAACAAGTGGTAGATGTCGAAGTATTGTATCTCCTTCTATGCTCATCTCTTAGAGTGATTCGAACTCATCTACGTGTGAGCCTCCCACTCAATAGAGAGAGAGAGAGAGAGAGAGAGAGAGAGAGAGAGAGAGTGCAAGTCACGCTCATGTATTGAAAGTTATTATCTTATTGACTTATTCTAGATGATGACCACGCACAGAGTATTGGGACAATGGGGGGTGATAATCCAGAGAGTTTAGGAGATCAAAGTAGCACGCTGACCACAAAGACTGAGGTACTAGACACATAGGTTGCACCAGAGAGAGATGAGGGAGATCTGCCGATGCCACGACCAATACCTAGCGGAGATGGGAGATCAGACTAGATACTACCCCTACAACATCTCCTCATGCATGTACGATATACTCTACCCTCCAATCCCCATTGGATGGAGCTAATAGATCCATAGATTCCCCCAGTATCTCTCTATTGTACTCACACTATCTTGTATTGTATACCTTTGTAGTTTCTATTAGCATTATATATCACCATCATCATAGAACGCATCTTGCTATCAAAGAAGACATCTCAATATGTCACACTTTGATACTCAGTGATGATCACCATCGTACATGGTTATGTCTCATAGGCCAATTTTAGTCTTAGTAGACAACATTTCTTTGTGTGTGTGTGTGTGTGTAGGAGTAATCCGACATTTTGTCCGTCTTGTGCTTTTACTTGTAGTCATATTAGTGCACGCATAGGTCCATCGTCTTTATAAAAAAGGGACATCAAGCTTGCTAGTGAGTTGTATTAGCATGCAAGTTATTACATATACTTGGTGTTTCTTATAGTTTAGAGAGCAAGGAAAATAAGAGGCTACATGTCTTTGAAGCCTTTTTATTATCCTGTATCAAAGTGAGACATTGGCACACCTTACTTTATCTTGTTTTTGCCTTTTCCTTGACCTATCTCTATTAATGCTATTAGATCTAAAGAGGGCTAGGGTATATCATAGAGAGGGAGGGCCACATACTGATGAGAAACCTCACTCGTTGTAAGAGACATGCATAGGAGTAGATGCATGATTGGGATATATACCATCTATCCATGATTAGGGGTATGTAGCCACCACATGGTGGTGAGAGCCACATCAAGCTAGAACCATAGGCGATTTAGGGATTTGACACTCCTATGTAAAGAGGTTATAAGATGTTCCACACTAGCCTTGACACCCTCCAAAACCCCACCCTATCACATCCACCTTCTTCACATATGATATGGTGAGAAAGTCCATGGAGCATCCACAACATGGATGCTTGATGGATCATACATTTATATAGGGTGAGCACTTTATATATGTAGTGGATATTCTAGACTCCCTCACATTTAAGTTCAATAGGGCATTGGTAGAGAACTTCCCACATGCATGAACCATGTACAACATTGTATCTATCCACAAGTATGCAGAACCTCTAGATCCAAGTAATTACAAGATCATCATGGTGGGCCACACATTGACCATGATCTATAGAGTAGTGATGGAGGTAGAGCTAAGTGTCTATGTAGAGAGAGGGAGATTGGGAGTTGCAGGATAGGTTGGGTTTAGACGTGGGTTCTCTACATTGGATCATATATTCACATTTCAAGGTATGATTGAGAAGGCAAAGCTAGGAAGAAGACACTCTATTGCTACTTTGTAAACATCTCTAGGGCCTTTGATACATTACCACGAGATAGGATACTATAAAGACTACAAACACATGGGATTCCATTAAACATTGTTTGGGATATCTATGCACTACATGAGAGGGTGATTGGCCCAGTTAGATGTCTAGGAGGACTTTGAGATGTGATCTCTAGTGCCAACATTATAAAGCAAGACATTTCTATTTATCTTGCAATATTTGGACACTACATCAACGAGATATATGACCACATTACATAAGGTGGTGATGAAGGGTTTGACATAGTAGCTACATTGGTATTTATGATATTGTATGGTGATGATATCCTCTTGTTCTCCAAGTTGTTCTCCAAGTCATAAGAGTGCCTACAATGACATTTCCATGTTTTATATGATTTTTGTATACGGAGGGGATTGGCTTGTGAATCTTGGGAAACCAAGATCTTGATCTTTCCCACATTGATCTCAATACAGAGGTAGATTTTCACTCTAGGAGCAAGACATGGAGATGGTGGATTCATATGTCTATTTGGGGGTTACATTACCACATCAATTGGGAGATTCACCATGTCAGATGCAACCAAGGATCCACTCACGAGGATATACAACCTTAGTCATGTTGGAAAGATAGTTCCATCAAGCACCCTTAAGAGGTGGTTGTTTGGTTCATTGGTTACAATAGCAATGATGTATGGGTTACCTCTTTGGATCCTTGGTTTGTGGCTACATCCATATGGACATAGATGGATGATGGAGGCCCTTTTTAAGACCATTAGCTACATACATAGAGTATGAGGTATGCATCTGAATAGATTGCCTAGGATAGCTTTTCAGGCATGTGGGTAGCTAGCATACGTAGGATATGGGAGCTCACAATACATATAAGTGGAGCAGTGGCTCATAGAATATGGGATCAACATGAATCACCACCATTTCCTCTACTATGACCCAAACTCCCCATCTATACACCTCTGTCACATTGAGAAGAACCTAGTTTGAGATAAGATCTTTATTAACTACACGTACAACATGGGTGGATTATATACCAACATCCCCTCCCACCAAAGATGTCATACTATAGTGACCATTTTTTTAGGACTACAATAGATGGTTTCATTGAGAGGTCTAGGTGCCTAAATATACACATGCTAAACAAGAAATGAATTGCCATCGGTTAGATTAGGGCCCTTTTCACCAACTAGAGATCAAGATAAGGAGAGTAGCTTGCATCCCTAGTGATGAGAGAATGTATAGAATGTGCTAGGAGGTTGCAAACAATGAGCACTACATGTGCAAATGCAAGGTATACAATGCAGTCTAGAAAATATACCCCACACTATTCAGAGGGTACATTTCCCTTAGACTAGTCATGGAATCGCGAGATCGATGACGCTTGGGCCAATTTCTCCTTCAAATGCAAAGGCCTTGCATATCATTACTCTAGTCGAGCACCATATAAAGGGGGTTGCCATAGCTTACTTCTTCCAAATTGTGATTACAAATACTATCCCCACATAAAGAGAGATCACTCTCCAAAAAGCTGAGAAGATCAAATCTACATGCAACTAAGGGTACATAGATATCACATATAGCTATTACACCAAGGAGTGATAGCAAAAGCAACACCTAGTAGCCTTGAGAGACCATTAGAAATGCTATTCACAATCTCACTAGGGATGTATAATATATGTTAACCAAAAGAAGTACATGGCATACAAGGAGCAAGCAAGCACGAGGAGCCTAAACTTTTTGGAAGTCTTTGGATTATTAACCATAATATATTGTGCATGAATCACATGCACATTTGAATTGCCAAATGGTTGCAACAATTGTATTGATTAATCATGTAAATCCGCAAGCCCCGTGCAAGTTATAATGATAGCATAGGCTCCTGTGGAAAAACCACAAAGGTTCTATTTCATTCTCACCATGGAAAAAGCATGTAATAAGAGATGATTAGTCTTGAGGCTATAAAGTGGACTGGATGCCCAAGAGATACGGAAAAACCCTAACCCTAGAAATCATGTATAAAAAGGATGAGAATAAATAGAACAAGCTATTCATGTGTGTGCAAACTTTGTGCACTTGCTCCTTATTTTCATTAAGAGAGAGTAAGCGAGGGTGAGAGTGAGAGATTGAGATCAAGAGAGTGAGTGAGTGAGGGTGAGGGACCAAGAGGGTGAAGCTCTACTCATCATCTCTCTAAGCACTCTCTCTTGCCATGCCCATGCTTCTCTTTTGCATGTGGAGGTTGTAGAGGGTTAAGAGTCAAAGAAGCAATCACTTGGATCGTGTAGTATATAAGTGCATCCTTTGTGGAGTTAAAGCCACCCACTATAAACGAATGTTTGCATTTGTGTGTGAGACTATGTGAGAGGTAGTAGTTCAATTCTCACACGTCAAAGCTCTTGAAGGAATAAGAGTGTGTCCAAAGCTCCACTACGTTGAGCTCATGGAGCACAACATTTTGGTTCTGATGGCCGAGACCAAGCATACACTGACTACAAAGTTACTTGTGTATTGTGCATCGATATATGAGAGGTACGAAAGTGTCAACTTTGAAATGCAAGTGCTTAGCTAGGTATTGTGTTTGTAATGAAGGAATAATAATTTGTTGGTATGATGATTGCAAGTTTTTGTTAGTTAGAATAATTTATTTTCACTCATTTTATTTTGTTTTTTTTTAAATTTATAAAATTCAAAAATTGTAAAAAAGTTGAGGTAGTTATGTTTTGGCCATGGTCAAGGTTGCGATTTCGTAATCATGGTACGTTAACACTAGAGGGTGTTTGCATTTTTCTAGAAGAAGGCAAACTCTAAGTGACATCCACAATTTGTGAGAAGAAGAAGAAAAATAAGAGAAGAATAAGAAACACAAAAGAGAAAAAGAAAAAGAGAAAGAAGAAAAAGAAAC
Organism: Lygodium microphyllum; assembly: GCF_053477565.2. NCBI lineage: Eukaryota > Viridiplantae > Streptophyta > Polypodiopsida > Schizaeales > Lygodiaceae > Lygodium > Lygodium microphyllum. The sequence goes on from NC_141141.1 coordinate 70,360,941, forward strand.
CAAAAGAAAAAAGATGAAAAATAAAGGGTGAAAAAAGAGAAAGAAGAAGGGAAAAAAAAAGGAGAAAAAGAAGGGGGGGATGAGAAAGAGGAAAAGAGAGAGAGAGAGAGAGGGGGAAGAAGAAGAAGAAGAAGAGAAGGAAAGGAGCAAGGAGGAAGAGGAGAATGTGGAGAAGGAAAAAAAAAGCCTACGGTTACCCCTACTTGCAGGTGCAGGGCCTCCAACTGCAGCTACTAGGGTCGCCGCCCTGCACCACGCCCATTCGCCTGCCAGGGCTCCAAATCCCTCGCTTGACAGCCACCATGTGGGCTTGATTCGATCCTGCGCACCGCCATACCCCCGCTGCTAACCAGCCCCATAGGTCTCCTTCTGTGCCACTCCCACCAAGGCCACGTCGCTCAACCTTGCTGTCCCCAGCCAGGGCACCGTCCAATTGTCACACTCTCGATCCGCCTCTACCGCCGCCCCACCTTAGGGACCTACCACTGCCACTACGGCCTTGTCCACCTTCCTAGCCACTCCCATCGGAGCCACCCTCAACATAGGATTCACCTCGGCCTCCCCCCACCGCGGCCACCATAACTGCCGCTGCCGCTGCCGCTACCACCTCCACGTCCTGCGCTTCATTGTTCAGCACCGTATTAAGGCTGCCGTTGATCTCCTCCTCGCCCTCTCCTCCCTTGTTTTGCACCGTAGAAGGGCTGCCTTTGTTCTACTTTCCAGTCCTGAGAGCCACTTGCTTCTCCGGCCCTCCCACCTTACCATCTGCCCCCGGCTCCGCCACGGGGAGGCCCGCCACGTCGATAAGGCTGTCCCGCTCCTCCTCCTCTATAGCCACCTCTTCCTCCGCCGCTGCCGCCGCTCCGCCTTTATCGCTGTCGAGGCCACACCATCAATCGTGCCACCACGCTACCGCTCGGCCTGCTGCCCCATTTGCCGCCGAACCACGACCATTCTCACCAGTACACAAGTACAACACCGCCATTCCAACCGCCGTCGGCCGCACCAACCAACCAAACCCCGCACCAACCAACAAACATGCATCACCACATTAATCCACATATTTAGAGTAACCACACTGTACAACTCGTGCACACACATCAGCACACTACCACACAAAAACACATACTACACCAACCCTAAATGCACCTTACGCACACACACTTGCTTTGCATGTATAGACCACACACACATGCACCTATTAGACAATTACATGCACTATTAGACAATGACAATCACACACACATACTACACTTGTTTTGCATGTATAGACCACACACACACGGACACACCAAGGCCCCAAATCCTTTCCCATAACCCACATCCAACCTATTGGACAGGAGGATTGTAGGGAAGTAAGAAAGAGCTAGGTGGCATGGTGTTGTACTAGTGTGGTTCATGCATATGCACCACCATACATCCAATCACACACTGTGATGCATACCCCCACATAGTGACATGCTACATCACAATACATTCATATGCACATGCACAAGACACGCTAGAGACTCACACTCATGTCCACATGGTGACACACCTAGATTCATATATCCCCACACATACTAGACACACATGCATATACACATCATACACACTAGCATCACTAGGAAGGTATACCACAACTTACATGTAGACCACTCGTGGGGCGTCTATGACCACTTAGCTTCTGTCTCATCCCTACTGCTACCTTGTTCACATGGGGGGGAGTCAAGGGAAGGGAGGAGGGAGTAAAAGCGATACGCAAAGTGCCACCCCATGCATCCATCACCTTAGGATACACCCATACAAGATTGTATCCACGTGCATTTGTGTGCAATAGTGTATCCATGTGTGCATCCGATTGCACACGTGTACATCAGCCTACATTGTAGTGCACTCATTGACACTCGCACAATTGCTTGTGCATCTAATCACCTCACATTGTGTATTCGCGCATTCTTGTGTATCCGTAGTTTGCATCACATTTCAGTGCATCCACGTGTGTGCCCAACCATCGCACATTGCGTGTAGCCGACCACACATAAGCATTCTCAAAACGTGTAGTCAATCGTGTGTAGTTGATCACATGCAGGCGATTGCGTATAGATGACTACACACTGCATGTAGGCGATTGCATGTAGCTGACCACATGTAGATGACACACTGTGTGTAGGTGACAACACGTAGGCGATCACACATCGCATGTAGTCGACCGCATGTAGACAATTGTGTGTAGACTAGGTGAAGGCATGTAGGTGACTGCATGTAGTCAATCACACACAATGCATTCCACCGTGCACAACACATCCATGCATTATGTATCCACACGTATATTTTGTACATCCATAGCATGCATCGTACCCGCATTATAGACACCCTAGTTCATTTGCATGTATGTTCGATTGCACACGTATATATCTTACACTCCATTAAGCATTTTGTATGCATGTATGCTACTATACCTTACACACACTCGCACATCTTAGTCACATGTAGTGCACTTGTATACCAACCATGCCTAGTGCATTGTCACACTAGACCCCCTACCTAGGAACAATTTGTGCTTAAGCACCTCGTTTCCCCATCACAATCTTGCATTAGTGCAAATAGGATAGACATCAAGTTTTGTGCATTAACCATTAGGTGCATTTGTACGTCGTCATGTAAAGCTTGCATCACATCTAGGGTACACACATATAAGTGCATGTTTGCACACACACATAAGTTCGTTAGTGCATTTTAGTACGCATAGTGCACCTTTACACTATCCATGTGCATATACCTAGAGCATGCACTATTATCCACTCCTTGCACATTGCATCATATACCTAGAGCATGCACTATTATCCACTCCTTGCACATTGCGTCATAAGACATGCATAGTAAACCACAACAGGTTACCTAGAGCATGCACTATTATCCACTCCTTGCACATTGCGTCATAAGACATGCATAGTAAACCACAACAGGTTCTCAATGTGTAATCATTCTTTCCTCTCTACTATCCCTCTCAATTGAAGAATTAACTAAAAGGGCTACATGCAAAGCCATGCATTCCCCTTAGCAAATCTCTTAGGCCCCCTCGAAATGAAGCTACTAAAGGAGCATCAAGATGATGTCTAGCATGCTCCCTCCTAATGTATCTAAAAAAAAGAATAAAAAGAATAAAAAGAAAAAGAAAAGAGAAAACAAAGAGAAGACCCATGTGAAGCAAAAGAAAAGGAAGAAAGAGCTTTCTCATGTAACATCAGAGTGCCACAAACACTACACCTAGGGGTTCTCAAGTTAGGTGCGTTTGGTGGCCTCATGCAATCTGCTTCGTGCTATCTACTAACCCCCTAGCTCTCCTTGTCCCCGCACTTCACACTTAGGGCACATCAAGGGCACACCTAGGGAGTTTGCACTCAAACATGTCTATCTAAGTCACACCCACCACAACACATCCCCTTGTACACAAACTGGATCCTCAAGTGTGGGACAACACCATAGGCTTCCTTGATGTTTGACCCAACTCCTAGTTTCACTGGTATGGACACCCCGCAACTGCATGATGAGGTAGGCACATCCCCCATGTAGTGTACTTCCTTTTCCTTTTTCAGGTACATTCGACAATCCACGAGACGATTGACCATAGACTTCGGAGGCCCCACCACCCACTCAATCTACTCTCGGTCTCCATAATCTCACATCCATTTTGTGGTGCTTCTTCTCCATGTTCAATCTCCACAAAGCCCCATCATCGCCCCCCATGGCAACCCTTCAACCAATTGAGCCCTCAGTGCCAGCAAGTGCCATGGGACTAGCACTTGGTTTAGAGGGGGATAATGTTAACCCCAATGCAAAGAAAGCAAAAAGAAAATTAAAAAGACGTAGGGCAAAGCAAAAAAAGGCGGCCCGAGACTAAAGAAATAGGAGGAAAAAATGTCAAAAGTGCAAAGACAACCTTAAAAGTTCACGGAAAGTGCAAAAGAGGAAAGATGCATTTTAAATGCAAAAAGGTGCACCCTAAATTTTTGTAAGAGAGAGCCAGGCTCCCTCTTGTGCAATTTATAAATGTAGATGGCATGGGTGAAGGCACAATGTCAATAGGAAGGAAATAGGAAAAGAGGACTTAGACTAAAATGGTCGGTCATTTTAAAAAGGGATGGATGCCCAAAAGGGATTAGAGCTTGTATAAAAGGAAAAAAGTGAATGAAGAATATTATTCTTGTGTGTGGCCAAAACTAGCTCTCCTCTTCTTCTTCTCCTTCTTGTTCTTACTTACTTGTGTTTGTACATGAGAGAGGGAGTGTGAGGGAGCGAGTGTGTGAGGGTAAGGGACCGTGGTGGAGAAAAGCTCTCCATCTTCTCCTCTCTTTTTCTTCTCTTCTCTTGACTCGCATGCGACAATGGAGCATGGAGTTTGGAGCTTAAGGATTGAGCTCGCTCGAGCTTGCACCTTGGATCGTGAAACTATCGGAGTGCTTGAGGGAGAAGTAAACTTGATCGAGCATGAAGGTAAGCTCACTACACTTGTAGGTGTAAGAGTGCGCACGGCTATGTGAGAGGTGGCCATTGCACTTGGCTTGAAACTCTTGAAACAATAAGCAGTCTGTGGGTCTTAGTGGTTAAGTGTGAGCTTCCACATGCATTGACATCAAGCACCATGCTTTCTACTCCTAGTCTACTAGCCACATGTAGGTCTTCTTCGACGAGAAGCTTATTGAAAAAAGGATGATGATTGTGGGTGGTGGTTGATAATTTGACATTTTGGATGAGCGATAACACTCAAAGGGACTTAGGAGCAACATAGGTGGCGTCATGCAAAGAGATCCAAAGAGCTTTGCTTTGCTCAGCTATAGTCTTTAGTCGGTGGCCAATTTTAGCTACTAGATGGCAATTAGAATGCCATACGTGCACAAAGGCACCTTGTCCTTTTTCTTTCCATTCTATTGCTTCTTTTTCATTTTTCATCTCACGATGGGTGATATAGAAGGAGGGAATTAAATATAGATCTCTAGCTCTATATTTTGACATACTTTTCATGATTTCCTCAGCAATGGTTGTGTAGTGAGAGAAAATTTGTTGCTGCTTCATCCCAAGGCAATGTCTTCTCTAAGAGTTTCTAATGCTCATTTGTAGATTTTACAATGTGGGTGTAAATGCACACTCATGTAGGCAATCTTAATTTTTGCATCAAGCCAGACTAGATACTTCATTGCTGGTTTGTGGGTCTCTTGTGCTAGCTCACCAGTCAAGCCCTCAAGAGTCTTCTTTGTGGGCATAGGCTAGAGGTGCATTGGAGGTTTTGGAGGTAACAAAGATGTTTCTTGAAACATCATTTCTGTGAGTGGACTGATAAGAGCTTGTTCCTCTATGGATGTGAGCTAATATCACGGCACTGACTGTTAAGATTTCCATTAGAAAGTAACAGTAACAGAGAGCTGATTGGCTATATGTGTCATTTGAGACTAATTGCTTCATTAGATCCTTGCCCTGGTTGGATGTGACAATGTCATTGGCTGATTTTTGTGAGTCTATTTGCGTAGACCGAGCAATGGCACAAGGCTGCTACTGTTGGGCTTCCTATTTTTGCTTAAATGAGACACTTGAGACTTCTAAATGGGCTCCCTAATGCCTCTAATGAGTTCATTGCTTGCAACTTTTTCATCTTGTGAAAATTCTTGTGTAGTAAGAATATTACCATGGAGTGGACACTTTGATTCCTTTTTCGGGTTTATTGTCCTATGAAGCATTATCATTGTCTCCTTGGATTTGACAACTGCATTACACCTTAATATTAGGCTCTGTCTCCTTCTTTTGATAGGTGAAGTTTGGCTTTTTGGGTTTTTTCTTACCTTGCTCCATTTCTTGAGTGGCTTTCGGCATAGGCCAAGTTCCAAGTTCAAGATGTTTCCTTTTCTCATTTGGGCTATGACTAAGAGAGGTGGTGATATAGGTAGTTTGGGCAACCAAATCCATCAATTTCTTGTGTAATACCCTTGAGCACGTAGCAATGCTTTGGGAACCCATTGCAACATTGTGCAAACTCTCCATCGACTCTAATGGTGGTACCCCCAATATCTTCGTATTTTTTTGCACGGGGGTCTATATTTGGTTGTATTAGTAACGAGATGCTTGGATTTTCTTGCTAGGACTAGGGAACTTTGCACTAAAAGCCATTTGCTTTCGGTCTTGTGCTTTGAGGAGTTCTCTAAGAACTCATGACTCCCTTCCATTCAATTTTGATCTATGGAAAAAATTGATTACTTACCCTTATCTTGAGCAATAGAAAGATTGCTTTTGCTAAAGATTGTGATGATCTTGATGCCAAGTAGGGTCAAGTATATTCGATGTGCCTCATAGTCTATATTGGACTTAGTTGCACATTTGAAAGGTTTGCCAAGTAAGATTTCCTTCCCAACATCCTCTCAATTAGGAAGCACATAGAACATAGCTAGCAAGCTTTCACTTTCTAAGGCAATTAAGATCTTATATTTACCTAGAAGAGATGACATTGATCCTCTATAAGGAGTGACCATGGCATTTGTGGACACTAGTCCAAGTTTTCCTATGCAAGTCCAAGTGTGATAGGTGAGGATATTATAATCGACTCATTAATCAATAAGAGCTTTAGTGGTGTGCTCTCATCTTGCACTTAATTTGACCCTAAGGTAGACAGGCAGGATTAGCTCATCGTCTTCAGGGTGGTCAATGATGATAACCTTTGCCATGGATTAGCTCTTTGTCTTCAAGGTCAATGATGACAACCTTTGCCATACAAGTGGAAATTTCAAGGGCAATAGGTGTAGGGATCTTGCTATTGGTTATTGTGCATTATGGGCCTTTGTGATGCATGGAGATAAATCCAATGTGTTGAGGGTCCTTAGCATTGGCTTGTGGCTTTGGACAGTAGTAGGTTACATGGCCTAATTGATGGCAATTCAAACAAGCTTTAGGCTTGTGAGGCTATGCAATAGATGAAGTGTCGAATGGGTTATGAAGTGTAGGCAATTCTACAAGATAATATGAAAATTCAATAATGATTGTAGGGATTGTGGTACTATTGCTTGTGTTGGCTCTTGAGCTTTCAGTTGTATTGGCTTTGCACAACTGTCACTCAATAGGCTCATGCAAAAAGCTAGCAAGAGAGCGGCCCTTAACATTAGGTGGGTCATTGCATAACAGTCTATCCTTGCATTGATATCAAAATGGAGGGGTGGTAGGTGCTCTTCTTAGGCTACATGTTTTTGTTTTAGTAGGATTCGCAAGAGGTGGCGGTAATTACAAGTGGTAAGAAAAGCAGGGTTGTGCCATGAGCTCGTCCAAGAGGTGAGTGATAGAGGGTCAGAGGTCTTGTGGCCCAAAGGTTAGCATTCTTCAAGGTTGGCAGCATTGACATTATAGATCAAAGGGAAGTCGTACCTTGTTACGATTTTCTCCGTCAAAACTCACATTGTGGCATGTCAAGTAAGCCATATAGGTGGGGTCATCCCTTTCGTATGGTAGCGTGTTACAAAAAGCTATCCATGCCTTAAAATTGTTATCCCAGATCTTTCGGCAACATTTAGGTTGGGATTCATAGCCTTTGGCTTTTCTTGGATCTTCCATGACCTTATCCTCCTAGTATTTTGCAAGCTCTCTCCTTCGTAATGTGGGATTTTTAACCCTCTCGTCTAGCCATTGCTTCCCTAGTCTCTTTGAGAGCTGGACGGCTCCTTCAACCACTTGTGGAGGCAGCACTTGATTTAGGATAGAAAGGTAGAAGAATTCGAATTCAAATGGCCTACACCCATTCTCCCACTGCTCCCAATGGTTCAATTCCCATGCCCAATCAATAGGCAATTGTTCCTCAAGTTGCAGCATTTGGACATTAGGCACTTCTTGTGGTTTGGCATTAAACTTCCTCCTCATGAGTTTAGCCAACTCCTTGTGTTTTCTTTTGGCCTCGATCATTCTTTTTGCGGTGGTAGGATCTTCTTCTTGGCATTTTGCATCTGTTGATGGAGGTGGGAGCGGTCTTTGTTCATCGGGATGTAGCTCGGGTCATCAAGTTGCTCAGAATGGGACCCTTCTTCCCTTGGTGGTTCTGCTTGGGCCACTATGGTTGGTTGCTCTCGGTGCTCTTGCTCTCCAATTCCAAGATGCTCTAAATCTTCCCTTAAGAGCCCTGCTTGCATAAGAAGTTACCTTTGTTGCATCAAGCTTGGGTTAGTGTTGGTACTAGGAGTGTGCTCTTGGAGCCCATACCTTATGGCTCTCCTTCAGATCTCCAGCTTCCTCTTTAGCCCTTTCATGGAGTCCTCATCTCCATCCTGAGTTACATGAAGCACTGTGTTCAAGAAGGCGTGTTGCTAGACTTCTAGCCCTATCTCTATTGCTTTGGCCCTTGCTTCTGCCATGATTCTCCCACTCTATGCTAGGGTGAGGCATTTGGCTAGGTCTCTAACCCTTCTAAGATTCCTCCCTTCCCATGCCTTGGCCTTCTCCTCCATCTTTCCTTGACTTTGGCTCAGCTATTGTGATAACATTGCCACCACTTGCTTTTGTTTTCTCCAGATTGCCAACATATTCTCCTTGTCTTGTTTGTGATGGTTCAACTCATCTTTCAATTGTTCCTACTCTTGGAGGGTCCCAAGGAGTTGGTTTTCCGCCTCTAGCAGCCTTTTAGTTGACATCTCGTCTTTCTATGACCTAGCCTCTTGCAGTTCCTTCAACAACCATTCCTTTTGCCGTCTCTCCTTATGGAACTCTACATTGGCATGTGCCTTCACCCTTTACAGCTCCTCGGTGAGCTCATCTCTGAGGTTCTTTAGTTGTTCAAGATGCTCTTCCATGTCCTTTTGCCCCTGCATGAGGCTTGAAAAGTCCATTTCTAGCCCCATTTCACCCTCTACCTTCTCCACTTGGAGTTCCTTGGTACTCTCTTCTTCCTTCTCCACCTCTACTTCCTTCCTTGCTTCTAGTTTCTTCTTTAGATCATTCACCTGCCTTTGAAAAATGGTAATGTGCTTCATCTTCTCTTGCTAGTAGACAAAAAATGCATCCTTCTCAACCTCTAACTCAGCCATAGAGGCCTTCCTATCTTCCTTCATCTTTTCGAGTTGGCATAGGAGCTTTTGCACATATTCATCGTAGTTGGCTGCTAGTATGGCTAATGGTGTGGATATTGTCAATGCTTCAACCTTGGAATTCATTGGGTCTTTTCTAGATTTTTTGTTCACAGTAGTAGGTCTCTTTGTCCCTATCACTGGAGTTTCCCCACTTGGCATTGGGCCAAGCTGTTTCACCGAGTTTTGCAAGTACTGCACCTATGCCACCACATTGCTTTGGTCCACTCCCACTCTTCTGAGGTCTACCAAGTGGTGATGGGACTGGCAATCAAGGCAGCTAGTGGTGGTGGATACCTGGGGGCCTTTCCTTTGCCACGCACAATGGGCCCTTGAGCTCTTTTCTCTATTGTAGCACCGGAGCTTGGTTCATCACCTAGGCTTCTCCTTGTCAACTCTTCAGGACGTGAGGCTTACTCTACTGATAACCTCAAGGATAGGGTCATTTACTCATCATCTTCTCTTTTCTGCCTTTCCTCATCCTCTATTTGCTTCCTTTTTTGTTCCTCTTCCACCCTTTTGGACTCCTCTTCCACCTTTCTTAGTCGCTCCTCTTCTTCTTCTTGCTTCTTTTTCCATTCATCTTCTAGCTCTTTCGACTCCTTTTGTGCGACTTCTAATTCTTTGTCTCCTTTTGATGTGGTTTTCTTCCTCTTCCTTGGGATGCTCAATTTGATTTTTCCTTTTTCTCCTTGGCTCGATGGGACTGGGCCCTTGTTCCCTTCCCCACTAATAGTTCACTCACTCGAAGCCTATTGTTGCTATTGGACTTGGATTAGAGTTTCCTTCTTTTTTGTTGCTTGCTCTACTTTTTCCTTCTGCACTCTTGCGGCCTCTTCATTCCCCAAGTTTGCAGTGGAGAAAGAGATTGGGGTGCTTATCTTTATGGGTGATTGCACATGCGATTCGTGGGACAGTGAGCGATCGGGGGTTTCTTCCACCACTTCTTGTCTTTCTAAGTCTCCAATGACCTCCTGGATGATGGTAGTGAGTACACCTCCAAACCCTATGTTGGAGGCCTTGACTGTTGGCTTCTTCCTTGTTGTCTCCACTGTGGAAATTAGAGACTCCCCACCTGTTATTTTAACTCCTGTGCTAGAGATTTTGCTGAAGATTCAATAGTCTTACGCACATAGCCATTCAAATTGATTTCAGCCAGAGACTTAGCCGCAAGGCTCTTGAACAGTGGGGCTCCAATCCTCCTCATTAATGCATTGTACCTTTGATTGGAGAATAGAGTATGGATTGTCTTTGCCTGCATCTTGATGTTGGGGTTGGGGATGTTGGCTAAGCTGACTCCATCATTTGTGTATACTTGGGCCTTGTCCATTCCTAGCATGTTGTAAACATCTCTCTTGGGCTACCTCTCGAGCTTGTTGAGTAGCCCTAGAGCTCTTTCCACCATTTCGAGACGACTCAACTCAACTTCTACTCTGTGAGTCTCTTCTCCTTGTCTCACTATCAAGGTGCCACGGTTCCTGTTAGCATTGAAAGTTCACAGGAACTCCATGCATTGCTACAGTCAATGGCTTGGCCAACTTTCTCCATATATTTACTAAGATTACATTGGTTGACAATATGTTTTACTACTTGCTTTTTTATCGCCATGTCTTTTAAGTTTAGGATACTTCTAAACTTAAGCTGATTAAAGGCACTTGTTTCCGCCATTAGGTTGTATTACCTGCTCTTCTTCCATGAATGGAATCGTGCTGCCTTTGTCATGCCCTGCTATAAAAAGGATGAGAATGAATGGAACAAGCTATTCATGTGTGTAAACTTTGTGCACTTGCCTTCATATTTTCATTGAGAGAGTGAGTGAGAGTGAGAGTGAGAGATTGAGAGCAAGAGAGTGAGAGAGTGAGGGTGAGGGATGAAGAGGGTGAAGCTCTAATCACTTCTCGCCAAGCACTCTCTCTTGCCATGCCCATGCTTCTCTTTTGCATGTGGAGGTCGTAGAGGGTCGAGAGTCGAAGGAGTACTCACTTGGATCATGGAGTATACAAGTGCATCCTTCATGGGATTGAAGGAAGGCCATGCCACTCACTACAAATGAATGCTTGCATTCATGTGCGAGAGACTATGTGTGAGAGGTAGCCATTAAATTCTTATGTGTCAAAGCTCTTGATGGAATAAGAGTGTGTCCAAAGTTCCACTATGTTGAGCTTGTGGAGCACAACGATATACTAACCCACTGATCTTGATTGGATGGAGCTAGTTAGGATCTCCTTATCCTTAATACATATTGTAGCCTATCGCCCAGTCACATAGCTAGTCATTTAAATGCTCCACCCACCCACCCCTTTAATCCTTACATTGACACTATATTATGCATCACTTTGCATTGCATATCACACATCACACATACACGAGACACTTTGATATCCAATGATTAGTACCTGTTGTATATTACTCTCCTTACCTCTTTTTGTAACACATTGTGTTTTTTCTATCTTTGTCAATAGAAAATAGAAGAGAAGAGGGAGGATCATTGAGGCATAATAAGAAGTTAATACTAGAAAAGTAGTCAATATTGTGGTAATGCACACTCCTAGAATTAGGGCCCAAATGAGGGTATAATGTTCTCAAATATTGGTATTTATGATAGGCACTCATGTCCACATTGGCAATCTCCACCATGGCCGCACAAGAAGACAAGATTAGACACATCATTACCAAGAAGGAGCCTCACATTTTGTCATAGCATCCATCTCTCTCTCTCTCTCTCTCTCTCTCTCTCTCTCTCTCTCTCTCTCTCTCTCTCTCTCTCTCTCTCTCTCTCTCTCTCTCTCTCGCATTCCTTGCAAGAAAGAGGATGTATATGGGATTTCTTTCAATGCAATGGAGATGGGAGGGTGTTGGTAGTGTGGGCTAGAGGGATAACAAGCTATGCTTCTCTCTCTCTCTCTCTCTCTCTCTCTCTCTCTCTCCACACTAGATAAGTCCTCTCTCCAAGAATCACCAATATCTTGTCTACATTTGGCTACATTTTTGACACAGGGCATGGCATGAAAGGCCATTGATGACACACTACACATAGGTAAGGCATTTATCTATGATAGATTGGTAGTAGCTAAGCACCTTATATATATTAGAGAGGTGGCAAAAATCTTGGATCTCTCTCTCTCTCTCTCCATGCCATTAGGTGTTGGGCCAAATGCACAATAGTCAGGACATTATGAAGATTTTTATTCTTCCAGAATCTACAGCTTAGCAATAATGTAATAATATACTCTAACTAGCCACACACCATTTTCTTTGTCCCTAGAAAGCAAGAATACAAGACTAGCTTGAATTTACCTTCATAGGGGGAGGTAACTCATAAATATATGTGTTTGTGGTCAAATACATACCAAGGAAATGGATTCAAGAGAAGACAAAGGAAATGAGATTATTTAAAGGGTTCATTTCATTATTTTTTCAAACCTCCTCATAGTAATTAGGGATTGGGATTCTCATATATACATCCAAACCCCTAAGGGAGTGTATATGTGAGATCTTCCAATGAGAAACTAAGATAGAGGAGCATCACATCTACTCATGCTTGGTGTACTCTGAGATCTAAGGTTGCTTTCATTGTCTATTTAGGAATGGATTCAGGCCATTGTTGAGAATCATGGACTATATTGGCTAGAGATGCCTTGGTCTTTTTATCCTAGAGATGTGAGGATTGAGAGAGACCATCCTCAAAGGTAGAGTAAGAGTTTGTTGAGGGGCTATCAAGAGATATCTTAAAGATTTCTTCATGAGAGGAACACCTAGAAGACCAAACTCAATCTACACATGAGAGGAGTACCAAATAGGCCTCTACATAGCCTCAATTTAACTCTATCCAAGGAACACTAATTGATCAACTAGTTTAGCTTGGCCAATCTGGACATCCTAGAGCTTGACAGAAATGTCTATATGACACATCATTGCTCTAGACCACCTAGATTTTACTCTAGGAGGAGATTGAAACTATGCTTAGAAACCAATAAGGTATTTTCTTAGCTGATGTATACACTCATATTATCGACTAGTTTCTTTTATTATTAGAATTTAGATTTATATTTCTTTTGCTATTTTATTTAAATCTAGACACTTATATCCTTTAAAGGCCATTGTAATGGATGGCTTCATAGATAAATTTGGCCTCTTGCAAAGGCTCATAAATCATTTTATTTTATTCTCTGTGTGTGTGTGTGTGTGTGTGTGTGTGTGTGTGTGTGTGTGTGTGTGTGTGTGTGTGTGTGTGTGTGTGTGTGTGTGTGTGTGTGTGTGTGTGTGTGCAAAATGAATATGCTAAGAGTAGAGGATACCTAATTCCTCTTCTAATATTTTGACTCCTTATTGCTTTTAGTATTCATGCATATGGTTTTACAATACTTGCACTCATCATTATGTTTAGACACATGTTGTACTTTTCTAATTCTTAATTATGATTGTTTAATATGTTCTAGTTTGTCAACTCAATGCTTTATTCTTTGATGAGTTGGTTTTTTGTTTTGTTGTAAGAGCACAATCTTGATAGAATAGATTTGTTATGCAATGCTACATATCAAGCTTTTACGGCTAATCACAGAAAAGTAAAGAAAAAGTTTCTTTTTCACTATTAAGTAGAACTTTATAAATATTTTTAAATAAATAATGTTAACAAGGATGAGAAAAAAGATAATAAAATATATTATAAGTATTGTAAAGAAAAATATCACGTTATTAAAGATTGTTCTAAATAGGTTATGAAATAGGCCAAAAAGAAATAAGCTAGTATGATTATTGCAAATATCTCTTATTCTAGTTCAAAATAAGTAAATATTATAGAGAATAAAGAGTGTGTGTTGCTTGGTGTACAATGTAGATATGACACTTTTTTTACATGATTTTTTCATATCTATTGTGGGTTTAGATGTGTAATACTTTGATACTGGTGCCACTAAGCATATTACTTCACAATTTGGTTTTTTTACTTATTTTAGAATCTATCTCTAAGGATAATACTATCACATGCATTAACAAATCCTCTTATCCTTTAAAGAAGTTGGAAAAATTTTGTTGATTGCTATTTATGGGGGTAATTTAATACTTTCAGGTCATTTGTATGTGCCAAAGATAAAAAGGAATCTATTGTTAGTTTTTACACTTGCTAAATTGGCTTGATTGTTCCTTGACCAATGGGAGCTCTTCATTGCATTTGCAGTTCTGAGTGAGCTCTTCATTGCATTTGCGATTCGTGTTGGTCTTTGCCACATCTGTGGTCTCTTGTTCCACTAGGGTGTCGATGAGGTTAATTAATTCACACTTGTAATGATGTCGGACATCCGATTTCTCTAGCTCTTGTGTCGTGTCTTCCTCTTGGTCCTACCACTTGGGGTTCTCAATTACCTGTCTAAGTTTGAGGGTCTTCTCCTACTAGTGGGTTCACTTAGTTTCTTAATTCTGAGTGAGTTTCTCAATTTAAGTTCACTCAGAGTATGTGGTGCTCTTTTTTTGTGAACTATGGGAAATCAGGCTTTTGGCTTTTCAGTGAACTTTAAGTGATAAAATCTATGTGCTGATTGTCAAATTTAGGGATGACATATATATATTTTCATGATCTCTCATATGGTGATACAATTGTTATACTTAATTTACTATGTCATGGGTTGTCCAAGCTCAATAATCATGGTAAATGTGTGAAAGATATGGCATTTGGTGTTGTAGATTTACTGGCTGTTTTGAATGTAAAACTTTGGCATATATATTTTGACCATCCTAATTTTGATAGTGTATTGCACCAAAAGTAATATGATGTGATGCCTTTATTACCAACTCTCGAGTTTCATGTAAATGACATTTATAAGGGTTGTATATTTTGTACGATATAACATTCCTCTTTTTCAATAAGTAACCTTTAGTGAGAGCTGTTCACAAATTATAGCTTGTATATTATGTTTGTGGTTTGATGCAAATAATATCTTTTGGTGATTACCTATACTTCATGACTTTTATTGATGATTATTCCAAGTATGTATGGGTGCATTCTTTGAAAGCTAAGTTCAAAGTATTTTTATGCTTCAAATAATCCATAGATATGACTAAAAATTTTATAGGATCGCAAGTGAATACTCTCTGTTTCAATCAGGGGAAGGGGAAGGGTGGGGGTGAAAGAGGGGAGTATATGTTGAAATTGTTTAATGCATTTTTTGGATGAATGCAAGATAAATACTAATATAGAATACCATATACAACAAAACAATATGGTGTAGATGGCATAAAGAATAGTTTTCTCATGGAGATAGCATAATGTGTGATCAAAATTCAAGCTCTGCCACATGGATTTTCGCTTGAGGGTGTTGTATGTGTAAGCTATGTATTGAATAGATGTTCTATCAAAGCATTACAACTGGTCTCTCTATATGAGGCTTGGTATGGCAAGAAGTTGTCTGTTGTTGCTCACTTGTGTTTTTTTAATTGCATTTATTCACATCAGCCTCCAATACTAACTTATCCTTGGCCTACAAGAAGATGATATTTCTTCTACTCGATCTCAATCTTGAGCTTACCATGAGGCCAACTTGATATTCTTATAGGCTATAATTTTTTGTCTTGTTTAATCACAATTGTTGAAGCACCTCCCCCACCATTACATATCGCAGCAATGCCAATCCTCTTATCTTTTAGGGTAAGACATATGATAACACTAATGATGATATAAGCTCATGTGGCACTGATTCAATGTCCACTACTCCACATCTAATATTCACATGATCATTTGACAATCCTACACAGTGATTTTGTTGAGGGCTCGATAATCAATGCACATCCTGAATGTGCCATCTTTCTTTTGAACAAGAAGAACCGGTGAATGGTGAGCTACTTGGCCTAATTAGCCCACGGTTGAGTAGGTCTTCGACTTGCTTTCTGATTTCTTCTTGTTGAGGACGGCTCACACGGTATGGTGCTATATTAGGAGGAGAACTGCCCGGGATAATATCAATATGATGGTCTTCTGGCCTTTCTGGGGGAAGCTGATAAGGAAGATCTTCCGAAAAACAATCTTTATACTTTTCCAAGAGCTGAAGTTGCTCTTGGTTTTCAGCATTCATATTATCTTTTACATCAGTGACATAAAGCAGACAACATTGAACACAATCCTTAATTGCTCTAGAGACTTGCATATGGCTTACCATAGGTATGGTGTCTCCAGAAACTCCAGCTTGGATCTCGTACTTCTTGCCTTTGTTGGTGAGTTCTACCTTCTTTTTCTGAGAGAAGATGGTTGAATCTACTCTATGATTCCAGGGCATGCCAAGAATCACATCGCAACCATCAAGGTCTCCGATACAGAAGGTATCTTCGTCACTGTAGCCTTGAATTTGAAACTTGAGCTTGCCAATGTAGGGTATCACAGTCTTCACTGTGTCACCTTCATCAGCATTTAAAGCTTGGCGAACTTCTGCCGGAGTGTCAATCTCTTCATTCTTTAATCCAAGCTCTTTAGCTAATTGCAAGGAAATAATATTTTCATTCGCCCCAAGATCTATCAAGAATAGTGCTTGCTTACCTTGCAACTGTCCCCAAGCTTTTAATAATTTGCGCGTCTCTAGAGTGTGAGTTGTGTTTGCAACTACATCACTGATAGCATTGATTTTCACTGGCGACTTAGGCTTGTTGTCAGAAACCTTGCTTTGTCCCTTGTTTGGACATTGCTTCGCTATGTGGCCTGTTTGTTCACATTTAAAGCACTTTCCTTCTTTCATGAAGCGTTGCTTTTCTTCTTCGGAAAATTGCTTTGCTTGTGGGTATAGATTGGAGCGAAATTGAGGAGCATTAGGAGGTGCATAGGGCTTCATCTTCTTTTGATTTGATGGCTGCTTTTGCCACTGTTTTTGTCCTTCATTTGGGGCTGAATACTCCTCATCATCAGCTACTCTCTTCTTATCATTCTTTTGGAATGATTTGTTGCCATTGTGCTCCATTTCCCATGTCTCAGCATGGTCAATGAGTTCCCTGAGACTAGAACAATGATAATGATTAAGAGCAGTACGAAGTTTAAAATGCAAACCTCCTTGAAACTTCCTAAGCTTTTCCGAACTGCTGATCTTCTTGAAATGTTGGACCTTCAAAAGTAGCTCCCAAAATCTCTTAGTATAGTCACCAAGTGACTCATTTTTCCTTTGCCAAAGCCGATCCCATTCCATTTTTACATATCTTTTGAAATGAACAGGAAGAAATTGGCTTTGTATCAGGCGAACAAAGGACCGCCATGATTTTGGGGCAGCATGATCATATGCCAACCCCGTCCACCAAGTATGGGCTAAGTCGGTTAAATGTAAAGCTGCAAACTTAATATTTTCTTTTTCTTTATACTTGTCACGACCATACAAAATTTGAAATTGACGAATAAACTTCAGAAGAAGATCAGGATTTCGGGAACCATCATACATACTGAACTTGATCTTATTTTCAAGTTGAGATAGTGACTTATTATTCTTCTTCTTCTTATGCCTTCGTCCATGCTCAGATCTTGAGGTTGAAGATGATGAAGTGCTTGATGGGGATGAAGATGGAGACGAGGGTGAAGAATGTCGACGCCTTTGACGATGATGAGGTCTTCCACGAGAAGGGTGTGACTCTTCATTACTAGAAGAGGATCCATCAGAATAGGTGCCAGATGACTTTGAAGAAGAGGATGAGCTTCGACGCGATCTCTTTCTTTGTCTTGAAGTAGAATGGGACTGCCTCTTAGAAGTAGTTGGACTTCTTGATCGGCTCCTTTCATTGGTATGGCTTTGTCTCCTTGAAGTAGATGGGCTTCTTTCCTTGAATTCTTTGGGATTCTCAACTTTTTCTAGTTTGAGAAGTTGCTCACGAATTTGCTGATTCTCCTCTCTAAGACTTTGAATGGCTTGAAGGATAGCACTCGATTGATCCATTGAGACTAAAGAAAAAAATAATGCTTAAGCACTCAATGCAAGGGCTGAAAACAAACAAACTTATAGTTGTAAGCACTACCAGTGTTGGGGGTGAGGACCAAGCCAAAGCTCTGATACCGCTGTAAACGCCCCGAACAACGTAGTATGCTTAACAATTATGATATTCGCTTGTTTTCGAGACTTAATATAAAAGAGAATGAACACTTAAAGCTGAAAATGAAAATTACTCACAAAATTACAGCCATGAAAATGTAAAAGTAATGGAGACAAGATTGAGGGTTGAAGATGGGCAACCCTCCCCCCCCCCCCCCCCCCCGAAGGAATGTATTTCTGCTCAACCCAAGTCCCTTAGGGAAGAGCTCAGTTATAATCAACCTGAGAGTGAGAAGAAGTAATTCTCACTCTCACAAGATCATGCAAAGATGTACAAACACACATGCATTATCTATTATGCAATGATAAGAACTGATTTCTTTACAGTATGAGAGAAGAAAAAGGGGAATTCAGCCTTTCTCCATCGTTGATCAGCAGTACATGGATATGGCTTGCTTCTTGTAGCTAAAATGGAAGAAAGAGCTCGAGAAGGAGGTGCTGTAATGAATTTACAGGCTTGCTGTCCTGTAAAATAGTAGTGATAGAAGAGGGAATATGGAGGAATTTGGTAATGGAGAAGTGGGGGATGATGATGGGGATGGATGGGGTCAGTTTCTGGCTATCTGTGGGTGCTGTACATGAGTTTACAGCAAAGAAAAATGATGATGAATGAAGAAAAACGAGCTCTTATTTATAGGAGAGGGGAGAGCTAGTACAAAAGGGGAAAGTGGAGTAGCACAAGACAAGTGTCCAACCACATGTCATGAGATGTGACAAGTGGTGGGACACTTGGAAACTT
The DNA here is from genome assembly GCF_053477565.2 of Lygodium microphyllum. Taxonomy (NCBI): domain Eukaryota; kingdom Viridiplantae; phylum Streptophyta; class Polypodiopsida; order Schizaeales; family Lygodiaceae; genus Lygodium; species Lygodium microphyllum. Next base: position 70,379,795 of record NC_141141.1, read on the forward strand.
GTGTGACAAGTGTCGACACTTGTCTCTTCTCTATGGCCTTCCTTTTTGGGTTGAATACTGTCAAGAATAGAAACAACCAAATTTAGTAAGCACAGTCAGAGTACAGAACTTATTATTTTTAGAATGACATCCCTATTTTTTAGGACTAGCATTTTTAGGCTAATTCGAGGCTCCTAAATTTTAGGGACCTCCTAAAATTTAGGGATCTCCTAAAATTTAGGGACCCCCCCAATATGGGTGTCATATGAAAGCTTTTTCCGTGTACATCGCAAAAATGGTATCCGAATCTTCATGTGACTTTCTTATGCAAAGAAATGTGCATTTCAAGCTTTCAGCCCACACATGCACATTATACAAGCATTTTATGATCATGCCATCTTGTTGATTGTAACTGTTTGTTCTGGTGGATCTAGCCCACACTTCAAGGCATCAATCCTTTCTGTGTGCGAGTCTAACCCTGATATGCGTGAGTTCTAGTCACAGGCGCCCAATCGGGTCATATAGGTGGAAGTGTGAACTATCTTTTCTCTAACCCACCGCGTGGGTCCACCATAACCTGTGACCACTCATCAGTGGCCAGCTCCAATGCACTTTTCTTTATATCTAATTAGTGCAAAGGAAATAAATTTAATAAATCATTATATAGACAAATTAATGAAAAAGGATACAAATTCTGTTTCTATAGAGTTGTGACAATAGATCTGAAATAACAGTGGTCTACTGTATACAGACAACCTATAGCATGCATGCACCTCAGACATGAGCTTGGAGCTCTCAAACTTGTTCAGGAGTATGATTGAAGCATAGCTATATGCTGGGAAGTCATATGAGCTTGATGTCATGCATTGGAGCTGGGATTTTATGTTGAAAAATATTCAGATCTAGAAATTTTTAATGGCTAGAAACTATCACTGAATGTAGGCAGCAAGCATTGTCTCTTATTGAAGCATTACATGTCATTTGCATGACCTGACATAATGTATGTTGAATGCTTGGAAGACTAAAGAGAGTATTGGATGCAACTGAGGATTGAAATCTGGACATGAAACAAATGCCTTGACATCTACTTGGTTGATCATTTATAGTAAATGCCGTGTATGACATTGCCTCTCTACACTCCTGAAGAAAATAACATCATTTATCACTCAGGATCTCAAAGGAGTTGATTTCTTGAATGTCACGTTGCAGGTTTTAGATTTCATATTCTCTTCACTGCAATAAGAATATATGAGACTGAGATACAATACTTGCAGAGTCTATGTACTAACTAAAATACCTACGGGTTATCCCACATGCTTGTGGATGTTTCTGAGGTTGTAAAGGGCTGAAATACCCTGTTTCTTTGTTGCAGAAAATTATTGCAGGTTTCTGTTCTGAAGTGCAAGAAACTGTCATGAATTGCAGGAAATTGTCTTGAACTGTAGAAAACTGTTCCTGAACTACTATAGGAAAACTATCATGAATTGTAGGAAACTGTCTTGATCTACGGGAAACTATCATGAAGTGTAGGAAATTGGTCCTAAACTGTAAGAAAAGGAGTCAGATACTTACAAGTTGTATACATCACTGAATACCTAAGTTGCAACTATGGCAAACGCTTAAGGCACTGACAATATCACTCAAATTGTGGGAGAAAAGCTAGACAATTAAAATTTTGCTTTATGGAAGTTCCGTATGAACTTTTTTTTGGTTAGGAGAGGTTATTGGGACTTACGTACATGTGATGAGACTGAACCTGAAATGCCTGAAAGGAATCCGACAAATGAGCAGAAAAGGGCTCATAAGCTATGGACTGAGAGAGCATGCAAGGTGTTACATTGGTTTTCCTTATGTATATCTGATGCTATGGTTATACAGATTACTGGATGCAGTCTCCCAAAGGATGCATGGGACATACTCATGAAGAATAATGGAAATGTAACACATGCAAGAAAGATTCAACTGAAGCAACAGTTCAATAACATGTCTAGGAATGGCAGAGGCATTTAGGTCTACACTATAGAGATCAAGAACATAGCGGATCAACTTGCCACCATTGGATCTTTAGTGTCTGAGGATGATATGATTGTAGTAACATTGAATGGACTTGGCAAAGGGTATAAAGCATTTGATACCTCTATTTCTGTGAGAGCTAAATCCCCTGATTGGGATGAGTTGATTGCGTTGCTGCTACATGAGAAAGTTAAGCTTGGGTTGAATACAAGTTCTAGTATGTCTCAAAGCAGAGACAATGCTCTTTACTCTAGCCAGCGTGGTAGAGGCAATAGAGGCCGTGGCTCTTTTCAAGGTCGAGGAGACACTCAAAACACTTATGGACATCAGCAATAGAATGCATGGCATGGCAGAAATACATAGAGCCAACGTGGATCTGGCGGTTTTTGAGGCAGGGGAAGATTCCCTAGAGGTTCTTGGCAGTCAAATGATTAGTCCAACATGGACAAGGACTATCATTATTGCGGTAGATATGGGCGGGCATATAGCCGAAGACTGTCATAAGAAGCAAACATACATGAAAGCCAAGGGTAGACATAATGGAAATTATGCTTTATCTAGCAGGGTTCTTGATGATCAGGGTGACAGGTTATTTGCCATGTAGCATGTGTCTAAGAATGCATCTAGCCAGAACAGAGATGAGGGATGGTACATTGATACAGAGGCTTCAAATCATATGGCACCCCATGGAGAATGGTTTGATGAGATGGTTGCAGGTTTGCATGGACATGTTTGTACTGGGGATGACACCCAACATACTATTTAGCATAAAGGAGTTGTACCTTTGTTGATGCCTGATGGCAAGAAAAAGAGTCTGCATGATGTAATACATGTATCTACAATAACCAAGAATATTTTGTCAGTTGGATAGATGATAGAACAGAATCTGTAGGTGAGATTTAATAGAGATGGATGCTTTGTTGAAGAATATGGTAATGGCTACAAATTGATTGCTAGAGGTCGAAGAGATGGCAGAATGTTTACTCTTGATGCGTCAAATCCAGAATTGAAAGTAGCCATGTTTGCACATGATGATGGTGCTATACGAGATGTTGAGATATGGCATAAGCAGATTGGCCATGTGAATGTACAAAAGCTAAAATCTATGCAGCATAAGGAGATTGTGCTTGGACTGCCTAAGTTCAAGTATCATGACTTTGGACATGTATGTGATGCATGTTAGTTTGGAAAGCAAGAAAAGTTTCCATTCATGAGACATGTATGGAATAGCTCATGACCCTTGCAGTTGATACATTCAGATGTATGGGGTCCGTCTCATAATGATTTGTTTAGTGGTGCTCGTTACTATGTATCCTTCATTGATGATTTCAGCAGTACACCTGGCTTTACATACTGAAACATAAGGATGATGTATTTGGTGCATTCAAGGACTTCAAGAAGCATGCTAAAAATGAGTTGAGATGTAAAATTTCATGTCTTAGATCAGATGGAGGTGGAGGATATGTCTCTAATTACTTTGACAGGTACCTTGCCAAATATGGGATCAGAAGACAATTAACTTGCAGCTATACACCACAACAAAATGGTGTAGCAGAAAGAAAAAATAGGAATCGGAAAGAGCTATGTTGAATGAGAAGAGTTTGCCAAATGGTTATTGGGCTGAAGCAGTAGTGACTGCTGTCTATGTGCTGAATAGAACCCCTATAGTAGGGATTCATGATGTAACTCCATATGAGAGGTTGTATGGTCATAACTTGAAATTTCACACTTGAAGGTATTTGGTAGTATTGCATATGTGCATGCTCCTGATGAAAAGAGGAAGAAATTGGACCCTAAAGCTGTCAAGAGTGTATTCCTTGGTTATGCACAAGACTGGAAAGTTTACAAGTGTTATGTACCATCTACATACGAGACATTGATTAGCAGAGATGTTGTTTTTGATGAGTTGGCATCGTGGTATGGTAATCCTATTGCAGTGACTACTGATGGATGAGCCAGCACTAGAAATGCTAAAAATACACCTACAGTGAGTACATCTATGAGTGGTCCTATAAGTGATGGGTCACCTACAGTAAGTCCTTGGTCATGATGCTTGAGGAGTCATACTCCTACATTCACTGATACATATATGTTAGTGAGGGGAAGATTGGATAAGGGAAAAGAAAAGATGCTTGAGGATGTGACAGGTCCACTTACAACAGGATATGAGTCATCTAACAGTTACAGTTTGGATAGTGAGTTGGGCATTCCATCTATTATGACACTTGGAGCAAGGCAGAGTCGTTATGTATCGCCTCATGATGAGAGGCAAGCTTAGAGTGAGCCATAGTTACAAATATCTGAGAGAATCAAAAAACCAGTTGACAGGTTTACATATACTGGTTATTCAGCCCGCCATTATGCATATATGGCTAGTGTGATAGGTTACAAAAAACCTACAAAGTTTGTTGATGCAGTTACAGATGATAATTGGTGTGCTGCCATGGATGAGGAGTATGCAGCCTTGGTTGAAAATGAGACATGGAAATTGGTTGAAATGCCTAAAGGCAAAGTCCCCATTGGTTGCAAATGGGTGTATAAGGTTAAGTGCAAGTCAGATGGTTCGTTAGAACGCTATAAGGCCAGGCTGGTTGCAAAAGGGTAAATGCAACAGTATGGCCTTGGTTATGAGGAGACTTTTAGTCCGATGGCTAAAATGGCAATAGTCAGAACTGCCATTGCTTTGGCAGCATGCAAAGGCTAGAAATTATGGCAATTGGATGTGAAGAATGCTTTCTTGAATGGCGATTTGGTTGAGGAAGTATATATGAAGCAGCCTGAAGGCTATATTCACTCGGACTTTCCTACACATGTATGTAAGCTGAAAAAGGCTTTATATGGGCTGAAATAGGCACCTAGAGCATGGAATGCTCGGATCAATAGTTATTTATAGTAACATGGATTTAGATTGGGTGATACAAATCACAGTCTGTTCACAAAGAAGACAGATCATGGATGTGTGTTTCTAGTGGTTTATGTAGATGATCTTATAATCACTAGAGATGATAAGGAGGGCATTACTGAAATTAAATCATGTTTACAAGTTGAATTCAGAGTCAAAGACCTTGGTGAGCTAAAGTATTTTATTGGGATTGAGGTAGTCTCTACACCTCAAGGTATATGGCTGCTACAGAAGCAATATGCTCATAACATGTTACAGAAGTATGGAATGGTTGAATGCAAGCCTATGGAGACACTCTTGATCAGAATGTCTAGTTGTAGATTGATGTTGAGAATGACATAGAGAATGTGACCATGTATCGATAGATGGTGGGCAACTTGATATACTTGACTATTATCCCGTTCTAACTTATGTTATGCAATGGGGCTGATTAGTCAGTTCATACACAAGCCTTGCAAACCACATTTAGATGCATTCGGGAGGATCATGAGATATATGAAGGGTACTATAGATTATGGGCTGTTTTATGCATATGGAAAATCCCTTGATTTGACAGGGTTTACTGATGCTAATTGGGCTGGTTGTGCCTATGATAGGAGGTCAATCAGTGGTTTTGCATTTGGATTGGGTAGCAGTATGATCAGTTGGTAGAGAAAGAAACATTCTACTATTGCATTGTCTAGTACAAAAGCTGAGTACAGAGGAGCTGCCTTGGCGGCTTGTGAAGCAGTTTGGTTTGATGAAATTACTGAAAAACTTGGGAATACAGATGGAAAACAAAGTGAGATTGCATTGTGATAACCTCAATAGTGTTATGCTGGCAAGCAATCTTGTTTACCATGCTAGATCCAAACATATTGAGGTTCACTACCATTTCATCAGAGAAATGGTTCTTACTACAGGGCAGATTGACTTGATTCATGTGAAGACTGAAGACCATGTAGCAAATATATTTACCAAGTATCTTGGTAAAGAAAATTTTATATGCTTCAGATAGCTACTTGGAGTTTATTAGATGGTTTGAGCTTGAGGGGGAGTGTTAGAATATCAAGCTCCTGTTACTCTTCAGTTGGTCTATCTCTATGTGTGTGACCGACATTAGCTGGATACAACTACACACATGTGTGACATTAAATAAGTTGGTGTAGTTAGTGACTCAACCACAGTTAGCCTTGGTTAGTCATACCTATGTGTGTAAGTTTCTTTCAGTTAGTATGATGAAAGAATAATGGAAGAAGAAAAACAATGAGCTGAGGCTCATCTTCTGCTCCACTCTGTCTCTCTCCCTCTCTTCCAACATTTTAGGGGTTGCAGATAAGAGCATGTTTTTTTCATGATTGCAACTCATAGAGGTGATCATTTTGAAAACCCTTTGAGTGGGAGGGAGCTTAGATATGGGCCTTCAAAAGCCCCATGTCAACATTGCAGCATGTGATGAGTGTGCAAAGTGTATAAAAAACTATAATGGCGCAGATCTGGACAGCGGGCTGATACACGAATGCAATGTTGGAGCATACGTTGAGCAATGTCACACTATGATATACCAAAAGAAGTATCTTTGGCCGAGGAAGAAAACTCTAGAAGGATTTGTGATGAGATATGGCTTCTATGAAGAGAGATGAAGCATAGAGTGGAGATGAAGAAAACTCTAGAAGGGTGTAAGCTGGCTATGGTAGACATGAAGCATAGAGTGGAGATGAAGTGAGAAATGAGCTCATGAGCTAAGCAAAGATGAAGAGGACCTGAGAGAGGTTTACTGAGCTGAGCCATGCTCACCATGGCTTTGATACCATGTTGAAAAGCATGGATTTAGAGCATGGCTATGGAGGATGGAAGATAAAGACAAGACTTATGATGAAGGCATAGATATGACAACTAAGTGTTACACAAGTGAATTAGGTTCCAAGATTGAAGCTTGGACTCATAAACACAATCTTGTGTAAGTGGACAATAACACTTGACTAAAAGGACAAAGGTACTCTGACATTGCATTCAAATGATAGGCAAGTACAATGCTTTATAGTCTTCTGGGTAGGTAACACTTTCCACCATTGTGCTTATGGGATTCAGCAAACCTACAAACCCTTAGCCCAACTGCTCTATACAAAGAGGCTACGCTGGGTGTGATTGCCTAAATTCTCAACAACATGGCTATTTTATTTTTCTTTGGGGGTATGTATAGATTTTCCACATTGAGGTAGTATATAAATCTTTTAGTTCTTCTTATTATTTTAGTACAAATTCATTGCATTGAGATAACATTGGTTGGCCATATGTTTATTTATTTGTTAGTCATTTTATTAATATTCACCCCTTAAGATGTATGAAAATTACAAGAATAGTTATAAGAAAATAAGACAATAAGTAAATTTATTTCTGTGGATTTTTGATATTGTTAAATATCACATAATCATAGCTTGTCGTGGGTAGGTCTACATGGTTGCTCATGCTTGATAGTTAAATGGCAAGGACTAATGTGATTTGTATTCATTTTCAATCATCTATCCATCATATACATGAAAGGTTCATTATGAAAATTAAATAAAAGTTGCTTACTCTAAAATTTTCATATGCATGCATTGCATTTTGAAAAAGTGGAGCCTACTCGATCTACATGCCATTACACTTTCAAACCATTGTCCATCTCCATCAAATCCACCCTCTCTTTCTCCCTCCCTCCCTCCCTCCCTCCCTCTCCTCTCTCTCTCTCTCTCTCACTCTCTCATATAGATATATGAACAGGGAACAAACAGGAGAGAGAAACATGAGAGAAAAACATTGAAATTGGATCTTTTCATTTTTTTCATCATTTTTCATGTGGTTTGAAGCATTGAAGGGTGAAGAAATTCAGTATTTCATTCCATGGACTCCGATCAATGAATAGACACTTGTGTTGGATTCCCGGCATCGAAATGCATATAGAAAAACTCCAAATCCCTTGATCTGTGATCATTCGATTTTCCACCAAAAATGTCTCTTTTATAGGTCTCAGGCCATATTTGTGCTTTAAATTTGGCTTTAAAATTAGCTCTAATTGGTGACCACAAGATAGGGTGACTCACCCCTCGAACCCATGAACTAATATGCACAAATGTAAACCATAAAGAGTATCAAGGTACTTGAAATAAAATACACAACAGAGCACAAACACAACTTTTACCCTACCCGGTGACAAAAACAAGGCATGAAGTCCATGAGGGATAGGCTAAGCATAGTGTAATAAAGATCCAGAGCTAGTTGCTAATCAACTACTCCAACACAAACCAACTAAAAAGAACTATCAAAGAAGTCATCGTAAGTGGAGGTTTGACCCGCTAATCTAACCTAGGAACACAATATTAGTGAGTTCGGGAATCTCCCAATTCCCATTTTTTGAATACTAAAAAGGTGGCACCCGGATAACATTCCCATAAGTTTCTCAAAACCATATGATGTGACCTATCATTGGAAAACACTTGAAAAATGGAATCTATTGAGCTATAGAACACTCGGTTTGGAGTTATATTGTTCAAGTTATGAGAAATCCAAAGATTTGACCACGTGTCCCAAACTTATGGGAAATTCCCATATTCCCCAATATGGTGTTTAGGACAACTGGACCATGAACTCCTACTAGGAAAAGAATCTTATAGCATGGCCTATAAAAAGTCACATGTTTTTCCTTTTACCACATTTTCTCTTTAGTACTTTATACTTGAGTGTGTAAAAGGGAGGGAGCTGAGTGTAGCATGACCCAAGGAGAACAGAGTATTGGCCTCATGTCCTGTCTCAGTATCCAAGAACCTACCAAGCTCTTGCGATGCACCACTAAATCCTTTTTCTTCCTGCTCACTTTTGTTTTTGCTTCAACCATTCTTACTTTTTTGGCTAAATACTATCCCCAAGAAGACAAGGCATCGGCCCTGGGTTTTGACTCATCCCTAGGAACCTACCAGGCTTTGCAAGGCAATGCACATTTTCTATTGGCATTTTTCTTTTGTTATTTAAAAAGAGAGAGATTAAAACTCCTTTTTATACACCTTTATATTTTATATATTTCAAATATATTCAATGTTTTTTCTCTTTCATTTGGTAGGCTTCTCTATCTTGTTAAAATACATGGGATCTAGAGCATGGCAGATGCGAGAGCTATGGAGGTTGAAAGAGGAAAATGAAACTCACAAAGACATTGACCCTGACAAGGACAAATTGTTACACAAGTGAATTAGGTTCCAAGATTGAGACTTGGAATCATAACACAATCTTATGTATTGACAGTGACATGCCACTTTACTAGAAATAAAAGAGTACTATCATTGCATTAGAAAAAGAGTGCAAGTACAATGCTTTATAGGAATTGAGTGGTAGTACTTTCTCCTACTGTGCATATGGGATTCTGGTCATGAGCCCTCACTACTCCTTACAAAGGGACTGAAGTAGGTGTGACTGCAAATATCTCAACACCCCTTCTCAATCACAACCAAAAGTACAAAGTGTGTAGAGGCTTTAGTGAAAGCAACACCTACAAAGTGTGGGCACACCATAAACATGGAAAAACTTTGGAGGCTGTCACAGAAAGGCTAAGTGTGGATACCACAAACATGATGGACATCCAAAGGCTGTAGCAGGGGCCTCACAAAGTGTACAGAGGCTATAGTACAAGGCTAATTGAGGAGTTTACAAGTTTATGTCTAAGGCATTAGGGCTAGGAAATGCGAAGCTAATATAGTCTATCTGAATAGAAGGACTGATGAGGTTTGTCCTTTTCCTGGTGGTCTTCTTCTTCTTCTTCTTCTTCTTCTTTGGATGCAACTAGATAGGCCTTTTGGGACCTTTTTTTGGCATGGCAGAACTCCTTGGTGTGTCTGATCCTTTTGCAGAAGTCACATAAGAGCTGATCCTTCTTGCCTTTGTACCTGTTGCCAACATATAATGCATGTTTATCTCTAGAGGTACTTGGTTCTTCCTTAGTTTTTAGCTTATTTTCCTCCTCTAATAGTGATGCCTAGATATCAACAAGTTCAGGATTTGGCATGTTGATTAAAGTTGTTGATACAGTATTATATTCAGGAGGCAAACTCTTAAGTAGAACACTAATGCAAACATCTTCTTCCATTTTAATGTTGATTCCTACAAGTTGGGTTAGAAGTCCTTACATGCAATTTAGATGAGTGGCAAGTGATGTGTTGGACTTCATTTCAAGCCTAAAAAACTCAATTAGGACACCATACTTTGATAATTTAGACTGTGCACCAAACAAAGTGTCAAGTCTCTTCCATGTATTCTGCGAGGTCTCACAGTTATCCACATGGTGGATACAACTGTCGTGTAGTTCCAATTTGATAATGGCCTGAGCGTTATCATTGTTTTTTTACCAAGTGACAGCAAGATTCGCATCATGAGGCTTTTTTTCTTTTCCAGTGGTAATGGCCTAGAGGCCCTTCTGTTGCGGGTAAAGGCGCCTCTGCCTAGCCGCCCGTGTATTACTACATTGACAGTCACCGCCACTGCACACTGCAGGTGGCGGGCGCCCGTCACTGTCACTTTATTCTTTATTCTTTTAGTGACAGTTTGAATAAAGGAAGGCCCGATCACACATTGTGACTGTTGGAGTTCCCACTTCTAGTCTCTCCCTTTCTTGCTCTTGCTCTATTGCCATAGCTCTCGAGTCCAACCATCGATCCGTTGCTCCCTTTCAACTGGTATCAGAGCTTTGCTTTCTGACTCTTGAGCTTGGTTCGTGGCATTCTCAGCATCCCATCGACTCCCTACTTGCATTGGGCCTCCTTCCTAGTAGCCATATCCGACTTCTTCGAGCTCCCGTCACTACCCGGCTTCTCGAGCACCTTCTCGGCATTGTTGGGCACCTTTAGGGTATTACATCAGAGGTATTTGATCATTTTCTTCAGGGTTTACTTTAGTTCTCATGTCTCATAGGTTGAAAACAAGTTGTGGGCAGCCATAGCTTACACCTCCTAGAGCTTCCTTCACCTGGATCTTGCTTCCAGCCTATCAAGGCTTGCTGAGGCTTGGTGTAGGTCTTCTTTGGCCCTCATTTGTGCCCCCTTTGGGCCCCATTGTTGACATGTGGGACAGCAGACCCCCCCCAGCCAGCTCATGTTTTTTTTGCGTCTGTTTCAAAATCTGGCCCAAAAATCATTCTTTTTATCATATCTCGGGCATTCCGAACCCGATTCAGGCAAGGTAAGAGTCTAAGTTGGGGTTTTGGCACACTCCGAACGCGATGGTGATGTTGGATTTGCCAAATTCTGATGACAGAATATTCTGCAACAGATTTCAGGTCTGAAACATCATGTATTTGTATGCCTATGCTTGTTTGGGCATGACTACATAACCGGTTTGATGCCTATTGCATCCCGATTGATTGGGAGATTGAAGCTACATGTAATGCTATGATTTTGGCCTGATTTTGGGGCTGGAAATACACAGTTTATAACAATAAATGTATGCTGAATACTCTTGGGCTGAAGCTATCTTTCATGCTTTGACATATGCCTATTGGTTCGGGATGTATGTCTTAGGTTATGCTATGATGTATTTATCATCAAGGGACGACTTTGGGCTTGTCATTGAATCCGGATGCTTTTGGAAGCTTGAGCTTATTTCAGCCCACACTTATTGACATTGGTATATGCTTTGACAATGATGCTTCTTGGGTTTATGCATACCCGTTGCCTACGTCTTGATGCTCATGTCTCAGTTGATTACCCTATGCATACGTTGAGCTTGAGTGCTCATTGAAGCTCCACCTTGGATGCATTTTGGATTATCTAGCATAGTCTTGGATGTTACTTGGCTTGTCAGAGTTTGGATTGGGATGTATTTGATGTCTTACTACATGCTTACGGATGCTCTACCGCCTACATGTTTGGGATGTACTATTGATGTATTGTCTTGGATTTATGTCATTGGCACCGTGTCTTTCCTTGGCTTGAGCCCTTGAGCTCGTACATACGACTTTTGTACCAGTGGGAGCATTCTTGAATGCTTATCAGACATTGAGCAGGCGGTACTTTTATGCATTGAGTTGTTACATGCCATTGAGTAGACAGACACTTGAGACTTTGGGACTTCTTACCTTTTGGGATGATACATCATATGTCTTGGTTCACTATATGCTTATGAGATAAGCCTCAGTTTTGGATCTGTATCTTTGTGAACTGATACCTACATGTGTCAAGTTTTGGTAGTGGCAGGAACACTTTGCCCTGTTGCTTGGGGGGTGTGCCTACTCACTGTGGCAGATGTTTGTATGACATACTTGGGTGTTGGATTCATGCTTATCGACCATCATATGGTTATGCTATGCCCGCATGATGCCGGCTTTGGACTTGGCAATATCGGATTGCCTTGGGATCCGATTTTTGCACTGTTAGCTCTCTTTTACTGAAATCTGAAATTTGTTACAACAAGCATATATGTATGGACTGGCATGGATTTTTCATGCTGAAATACTCTAAAATGATGTACTTTCACTAGTACTTGGTGGGCAGCAGCTTTGGTTCCACTTTCCTCGCCATTTTTCCTCGATTTTGGTGATTTTTTGGTCATTTTCTGCAGTAAATAGCAAGCAGTTTTGAACTGACTACAGTCTTCCAGCTTGCATTATGGCAAGTTCGTCCACTGATCATGCTATTTTCAACATTGCTAAGCTTGGTGGTACGAATTACTCTTATTGAAAGAGTTAGATTTGGCAGGTGTTGGTGCAGAAATCGCAGATCAAACCTTTGAGGTTAAGCAGGCATCCGCCTGCAACTATGCCAGATGAGGAATGGCTTGAGCTTGATGAGTTATGCAAGTCCACTATTGTATTGTCTCTCACAAAACAGGTTCATTATGATGCCTTTGAGGAAGAACAGAGTGTGTGGCAATTGTGGGAAAATATCAAAAATCTCTATGACAAGAAAAGTCTAGCGAGTTAGATGTATTGGCTGAAGCAGCTTATGGATCTGCGCATGAAGGAGAATGTGACTATGTTTGCTCACTTGAGCCAGTTCCATGCTATACTTAAGAACTTGACTTCGCAGGACATCACTTTTGCAGAGGATGTCACTCCTCTTTTCTTGCTTGGTACTCTTAATGAGTCATGGGATGTATTCCGCACTGCATTATGTGCCTCTACTGCTACCTTAATATTATTTGATGTTGAGAGTGCTCTTCTACAAGAAGAGGCTAACCGTAAGAATTTGGATGCCTCTCGTGTGTCGCATGCTATGATAGCTAGAGGTAGGAATGATGGATATGGAAAGTATGGCAGTGGCAGTGGCCGTGGACGGGATTCTCAAAAATCTCGATCCAAGTCTCGTGGGAAGTCACGTAGCAAATCCCATGGGGCTAGAATGCAAATGTTACTTGTCACCATTGTGGGAAAAAGGGCCATATTAGGCCACAACGCCATGAATTGCGCAATGAAAGGCGCAAAGATAAGGGGAAAGACAAAGTGCAGGATAAGTCTTCTGTGATCGAAGCATAGTGCGTGCAAAGTCCGGTGTTAAAATTTAAGAGATCAATGTTATGCAACTTGAGGATGTTGATGATGATGATTATATCCTTGCATCTTCTTCTAGTGCTTTGGAGATGACAGAGATACACTCTATATATGCACAGTGTTGGCTCTTGGACTTAGGTGCATCCTTTCATGTGACACCTTGCTGAGAGTGGTTTCATTCATATCGTACTGTTTCGGGTACTGTGCCCTTGGGTGATGACAACTCATTGATATTGTGGGTATTGGTGATGTTAGGATGCAGTTTCCTTCTGGCAGCAATTTTGTTATGCAGGATGTACGTCATGTACCTGCTTTGACACGCAGTCTCATGTTAGCTGGACAGCTTGATGATGCAGGTTATCATGTATCTTTTGGAGACTCTGTATGGAAGATCACTCGTAGTAGACTTGTGATTGCGAGAGGTGCCAAGGCTGGTAGTCTCTATCCCTTGATTGTATCAGCTTCTTCCCTTGATCATGTTTTGTCTGTGGGTTCTATCCCACATGTATCTCTTTGGCATGCCCGTTTGGGCCATATGTCTTTGAAGGGAATGAAAATGATTTTTGGTTTGCAATACTTACTGCCCATTGATTATGCATGTTTTGATTCATGTGAGCATTGTCTTTATGGCAGGTAGACTAGGTCTACGTATAAGAAGTTTGGTAGGCTACGCATGAGTGAGCCCTTGGCATTGGTACATTCGGATGCTTGTGGGCCCATGCCTCGTCAGTCTATGGGTGGTGCAAAGTATATTTTTACGTTCATAGATGTTTTTTCATGGAAAGTTTGGGCTTATCCCATTAAGCTGAAATCCGATGTCTTGGCTATGTTTCAGAGATGGCTTGCATTGGTTAAGAACCAGTCTGGGTATAGGCTAAAATGCCTAAGGACAGATAATGGGGGTGAGTATGTCTCACATACTTTTGAGCAGTTATGTGATGAGAGGGATATTAAGCATTAGTTGACCGCCCCCTACACCCCCCTAGAATGGTTTGGTTGAGCGGATGAATAGAACCATCCAGGAGCGTGTGCGCAATATGCTTAGCCATGCAGGCCTACCACAGAGCTTTTGGACTGAGGCAGTTAGTACAACTGTGCATGTCATAAATAGATTACCTTCTAGTGGTTTGGATTTCTAGGTTGCAGAGGAGGTATGGACTGGAAAACCCCCTCTTATGCGCATCTCCGTGTCTTTGGATGTGAGGCATTTTGCTATGTGCCCAAGGACAAGAGAAGTAAGCTGGATCCCAAGAGTGTCAAATGCATTTTCCTTGGTTATGGCGATGCAGGAGAGATGGGTTACCATCTCTGGGATCCGCAAGCGCGAAAAGTCATCCGCAGTCATGATGTAGTCTTCCATAAAGACAAGATGCATAGGCAGCCTGAGAGAGTTATTGAGATCCGCAGGGTCATATTTCAGGAGGAGTCGAGAGCTCCCGCACAGCCAGTTGGATAGCCTATAGCTGCAGTAGATGCTCATGGTCAGGGCATTCGCGACAGGTAGCTGGGTAGGCAGCAGAGCCTGCCATGAGAGGGTCTACTAGAGATAGATGACCACCAGATAGATTTCAGCCCTCGATGCATTATGTCTTGATTGCAGATTCAGGAGAGCCTTTCTCTTATGATGAGGCTATGCGCATGGGTGACAATCACTCCTAGGAGAGGGCTATGCAGTCTGAGATAGACTCCCTGCATAAGAATGACACTTGGGATTTGGTTTCCTTGCCTACGGGCAAGAAGGCTTTGCCATGCAAGTGGGTGTACAAGCTAAAAAGTATCCCTGGACACCCCAAGCCGGCATACAAGGCTAAATTGGTAGCAAAGGGTTTTAAGCAGGAGCATGGTGTGGACTTTGATGAGGTTTTTTCTCCTGTGGTTAAGATGACCACCCTGCACTTAGTCTTGGCTTTGGTTGCTCTTTGGATTTATACCAGATGGATGTCAAGACAGCTTTCTTACATGGGGACTTGCATGATGAGATTTATATGGAGCAGCCTAAG
Source organism: Lygodium microphyllum (assembly GCF_053477565.2). Taxonomy (NCBI): domain Eukaryota; kingdom Viridiplantae; phylum Streptophyta; class Polypodiopsida; order Schizaeales; family Lygodiaceae; genus Lygodium; species Lygodium microphyllum. The sequence continues at coordinate 70,395,177 of NC_141141.1, forward strand.
GGCTTTGCAGAACCTGGCAGGGAGCACCTAGTGTGCAAATTGAAGAAAAGTCTTATGGCTTGAAACAGGCACCTAGGGAGTGGTATCATAAGTTTGATGCCTTTATGCAGTCACAGGGCTACAGCCGGAGTGCTATGGATCCGTGTCTTTACACGAAGAAAGCTCGTGATGGTTCTTTATTGATTTTGGTACTCTATGTGGATGATATGTTGATAGCAGGGAAAGCTCATGATAAGCTAGATGCTCTTAAGGCTCATCTCAAGAAGAGTTTTGAGATGAAAGATATGGGACATGCCGCTCACATACTTGGTATGCGCATTACACGCAACAGGCATCACAGACTCCTCTACTTGTCACAGAGGGAGTTCATTCATAAAGTCCTTGAGCACTTCCGCATGCACGACATAAAGCCTATTGGCTATCCATTGCCTTCTTATGTGAAGGTATCACAGGTTGATTGTCCACAGACAGAAGAGCAAAAGGCCGAGATGGCCAAGATTCCCTATGCATCCGCAGTGGGTAATCTTATGTGTGCCATGATAGCCACTCGTCCAGATATTGCCTTTGCAGTTGGTTTTGTGGCATGCTATATGGATACACTTGGCAAGAAGAATTGGGATGTCGTGAAGGGTATCATGAGGTACTTGAAGGGCACTGCAGATATGTGCATATGCCATGGCAGCCAGGATACAGGAGTCGTGGGGTACACTAACTCTCATTATGCAGGACATGCAGATAGTAGGAAGTCCACTTCCGGCTATGTATTCACATATGTTGGAGGTTCTGTTTCTTGGATGCCCAGGGTGCAGAAATGCACAGCCCTTTCTACTACAGAGGCCGAGTATGTTGCAGCCACTGAGGCTTGCAAGGAGGCCATTTGGTTGGGTTGTTTGGTTGTTGACCTTGGTATTGATGCTATCCCTACACTGCATTCGGATTCTATGAGTGCTATTCAGTTAGCCAAGAATCCCCGGTCTTCCATGCGAAGATGAAACACATTGAGGTGAGGTATCACTTCATACGTGGGGTCATTGAGGACAAGTCTGTTGACCTTGTCAAGATCTCTACTGACCAAAATCTTGCAAATCTGCTCATGAAAAGCCTCTCTACAAAGCGCTTTGCCTTCCTCGGGAGGTTGATGGGCGTGGGATGAGATGACGTCTTTCCTCATCCTGTTGTACATGTGTACATGTTGTACTGTCTTTTTTTTCTTTTGTCTTTTCACTCCTCACTAGGGCAGATTCACCTTTAAGTGGGAGGTTGTTGGGGGTAAAGGCGCCTCCGCCTAGTCGCCTGTGTATTACTACACTGATAGCCACCACCACTGCACACTGTTTGTTTGTGTTGTTATGAGGTGCTAGCTACCTATATATTTGACTACTTACTCTGCTTGGAGTTGTTTGGAAAGGGCATCATGTTGGATTACAATCTAGAGATTGTATCTACAAATGTGTTCTTTTAATAAATTAGTTCATAGTGTCTATACACTCCTGGCCGTGAGGCTACAAGGTTATTTGGGTGAGTATAGGAGGCCCGGCTAGAGCCTTAGAACCAGCATGTCGGGGCCGTTTTTGGTTTCAACAGGTGGTGATTTGTAGGGAGTTGTCGATAGGTGGTAGTTTTTGAACCTTGGTTAATTAGGGACTATTTAGTTAGTTTATGCCAAAGAGCATTGAGATAGACACATTATTTCTCGATAAACACTGTTAAGTTGAGATTAAAAAAAAAGAAAGAGACAAAAGGGCTAGATGGTGGGTTGAAATCCTTGGAGATATTCCCCTTAATGTAGTAGCTTCATATCCCTATACGGGGGAGAGGTCTTAGTAACCCTAGTGCTACAAATAGTCCATTAGGAGGAGGAAGAAGCTCTAGTGCTCCCCTTCTCCTAGTAAGTCAACCCACTTCAAGTGGAAGTATAATCCCACCGATACAAAATCATATTGAAAATCTGGTTGTCATTATGGCGCAACCTATTGCAATTGATGTAGGAATGTCGGATTTGCCAGTCTTAGGTTTCCCTCTACCCATCTTTAATGGGTTAGTAGAGTAGGATGTAGGGCTTTACATCACTGAGTTCTAGAAACTCATATTTAATTATCAAATTCAGGTTGACGGGTATCTAATGATGTTCTTTAATGTGACCCTAAAAGGAAGAGTTGTAATGTGGTATCACGGCTTAGAAGGTGGTACCATAACCATAATCAATTTATTTTATGCATCATTTGGAAGGGAATTTTCCCCTATGAGAGAGGTGGACAATATTGGCTACATGTGCTAAATGTGACACATCAAGAGCCCCACAAAAATGCTTGAGCATATGCCAAGAATATGAAAGAGATCTTTCACAAATTGCAAGCCTCTATCCCTATCCCATCTGCTCTCCAATCGCAATATTTTTAGCATGGATTGGACTGCAATATCCAAGTGCAATTGAGTAGTGTCCCTCTAATGGATATATACACTACTATAACCCAAGTAGAGGAAGTAGAGTCCTGCTTATAAGTGGTCTACACATCAAGGGTAAATCTAAATTTGAGCCTTAGTCCTAGAAATAATTTGGGATTGGTTAATGGAGATCAAGGTACAATTAATACCCTTGTGACCAACGTGAATGGTAGATAAAATATGACGTAGAATGTGCTTTTGTTCCTAGCCTCTCGTCATTAAGTCAACAGCTAGCCAAAGAGCTCTGTTTGTAAATCAAGGGTTAGTATAGGTAGCACCCTGTTTGTAAGTTGTGCAACCTAGTGGGGGGAGGTAGCTTCTAAAGCTAGTGGTTATGAGTCCTTTACATCAAACATTGTGGAGGAAGGAAAATATATGATGAAATATTATCATTGAGCAATAACACCATATCACCATAGATGTTAATTTTTTAAAGTGCCATTAAAATCTGACTGGTACTAGAAAGCCCAAATAATATGGGCACATCATGATTCAACTCTAAGTAGTGCAGTGGGTAGCATTTCCCTTGTAATTATCCTAATGTCAAATGCATTATATGGGAGAAGTCTAGTCACTTAGCCTCAACTTGTTAGAGTAGGGCTAGTTCTTCCCAGCAAGATAGTTAGCAACTTGGGCCTGTGAACCATCATGCAAATAAGGAGAATACTAAAGGAGAGGGCCCTAAGAAAATTTGCAAAGGGGTAAAGATACACTTGAGGAAATGCCCAGTGGGGTAAGTATGGTTGAGACTTTGCCAATCAATGAGATTTTATCTTGGATTAGTGTGAAAAGAGTTTATATAATGAATTGCTCGAGATGTAGTGGTGGACCCCAGCTTGATCCATAAACATTATGAGTATGGATTTGTTGGAGAGGCTGGCTCTACCAATCCAAAAGGATGTCACAACAATTTCAAAAATGGCTAATGATAGGCCAAGGCAATCGGAAGGAATGGTAGCACAAATACATGTGATGGTTGCTAATATTGAGTGCACCCTTGACTTCCATGTTATTTGATTCACCGGGAGGACAAGCTATTAGTTGTTGCTTGGACATCCGTGGATATTACATTTTGATTGTTTGGTGGATATCCCAGCTGGTCACTTGATTTTTGGGTGTGGGTTAAAGAGAATAGTTTTGGATGCATATCTGGAGTGTGTGTTGAATGAAAGGGTAAGCACTTGATGAGGGAACTTCAACTATTGGAGCCTCAAGTTCTAGTGATTTTGAAGAGGGATTTACCACTAAGGAAGTTTACCAAGTATGTTTGAATGAGCCAATAGGGGCAAAAGATAGCATTCGTGATGCTGATGTGATAGAGTTGGATCTCGGGACTCCCAATGATCCTTGCCCCATTAAACTCAGCACTATGTTATTTGCTGATGAGAGTGTAGATTATGTAGCACTCCTACAAGAATTCAATTATATATTTCCATGGAGCTATGATGAATTTAAGGTGATTCCCCCCTCAGTTGGCTGTGCATATGATCCCATTGAAAGAAGGTAGTAAGCCAATGAGGCAGAAGGTTAAATGCATGCCTTTTGAGCTGAGAGAGACTCTTTTTGAGGAATTGATGCATTTAAGGAATGCTGGTTTGATCTTTTCCATTTTGAACATACAGAATGGTGCTCACCAATGGTAGTAAGAAAGAAAAAGGACAATCAAATCTACATGTGTATCGATTTTAAAGAATTGAACAAGTAGACGGTGAATGACTTTTATATCAATGAGATTTTAGATCAGTTGGGAGGAGGGCAACAAATATACTCTTTCATGGACTGTTTTGTAGGTTATAGTTAGATGGACATAGCTGATATGTAATTCATTGTTTTAGATGGAAAGAGAGAGTGCATCTATAGGAATGAGTCTTAAAGTTTAAACACTATATAAGAGGATTTTACTTTCTATGTTATTCATTGAGATGTTAAATTTCTTGTTGTGTATAGGAAATATGTCTAAGTCTAAGGTAGCCGTGAAGAAGCTTTTTCTCAGAGCCCCATATCATATTAAGCTTCATGGAGTATTTATTAGCTTAGATATAATATTGGAGCAATGACACTTCATAGTCTACGAATGGACCACCCCCTTCTCAACCTAACCTAGCTTCCTTTAGTTGCCCTGAGAAGGGTTCTCCTTAGCATCCCACAAGAAATGCAAGTGGAAGCCAGGTAAAGTGGCCTTGAGAGAAATCAAGAAGTATCAGTGCTCTTTTGATCTTGTTATTCCGAAGATGAGTTTCTTAAGACTTGTTTGCAAGATTGTGCAAGAACTTTGTTGCATAGAAAGAAGGAGGTGGTTTTTGGCATAGGATTTTAGACCCAATCACTCCATAAAAGAATATATTCATGTTGTGCAATGTACTATAGAGAGACTTTTTGATAAACTTGATGATTAATGCTTAGCATTGAGAAATACATACAAAGTGCATCATTGTAACTCTTAAGGACTTCCAACTTGTAAAACATTTTCAAGTAGTAAAGGATGCATTCGTTCTAATAGAATGAATATAGTTTGTAATGTTATCTTTTTTGGAATAGTGTTCTCCTTGTGCATTGGACACATGATTGTTTCCTAGTGTAAAATTGATATACTCACCTAAAAATATAAATTAAGTTTTTGCACTCATCCTTCACTCTTAACTTCAATGTGTATCTTTGTTGTAGTTTTTGCTAGCACTATCAATTTCAATAGGAAAAACATATGAAAATTTGCCATTTCTCATTGCAAACTTTACTCCTGATATCTTTGTATAGTCTATGTGATACGAAGTTTCTAAGGGCTAGGAATTACAACGTTCATTTCTTCATTATATATCCATTCATAATTTTGGTACAATATAATTTTAAAAATACCAAACTATATTGAAATACTATGAAACTTCACATGCACACCCATTAGATGACCAAAAGCCAATATATGTATTTAAAAAAAAAATCTAAGATGTCCCTTGTTTGAAGTTTGGCTTTTGGAGCTACTTTTCTGGCAATTGGACTCCATCTCGGGTGTGTGTGTGAAGTTTCATTGCATTGTGATAAAAGACTATGGATTCATGATCAGATGATGGGCCATATGTATGAAGCTATATTAACCCAATTTTTAGGTTTAAATGGGCTAAAAGTTCATTCTTATTCTCATTTTCACATCTTGCTTTCATTATTTTCTCCATTCTCACATCCCTAACCTATGTCTCTCCTCCATCCCACTCTCCTCGAGCTTGTATGGCACACACCCAGTAAGATGCTTGCCATTTTGGCCTAGTAAAGACTGATACCATGTCCCACATGGAGCATAAGGTGGATTCTCCTCTAGTATAGTAGCAAGTGCCCCCCTCAACCACAGATAAACACATGAACTTTATTGTTTAGGCAAACATAATCCTCCATAGATTTTTCCACAAGTGCTACAATATCATCAGACTTGGAAAGCTAAAACTTTTTTTATACTTTGTAATATTTTCCCCTCCCCCCCCCCCCCCCCCCCCAACACACACACATCATACGATGTGTATTCAATTCAATTAGTTTAAATAAATTTGTTTTGTTTTGTCTCTTGAAATGCATGACACTTATTTTTTGTTTAATGTACATGCACATCAAAAGTAGTAATATGTATGGATAGGAGTCATATTATCGCCTATGCACGATTTGAATATACATACTATGTGTTGATATAATTCAATTGAATTATAATTAACATATACAAGTGTGTCATTAACATATTACATTTTATCATCACACTTACATAAACCACATATTTATACAATGAATATTTATTTTTAGGGAGCCAAAGAAAAATATCTTATATTCATCAAGAAAAAGACATATGATGGCTGTTAATGATGACAAATATAAAGAGCCGATAGCCAACAAGAACTCTCATTCATTCCTTGGCTTTTTCATAACCGAAGAGGAGGGGCCAACTTTCAATAAAAATAGAAGTTCCTTCTTTGCCTCAAGAATAATATGCTTCCTCTTTAGCTCTTCCTCCAAGATAAGCAATTATAATACTTCTGCAAGCTCACCTAATGTAGTAAGCACATACATTGCTCCACCATGTACTTGGTTAAATAGTGAATCTTTGATTGCTTAACTAGCACCACTGTCTCTAAGCTATTTGTTGGAGGTATCACTTGAAAAGGTCCATAGGGCTTGAATTCTCATGATTATTTCCTCTTCTTGTTGTGGATGACCACCAAGTGGGAAACAAGATTGTCAGTATACTCCTTTAGAGCTAAATTCTTTCATCAATCCATCTGGGATCCTCTTTGCCTCAATGCAAACTTATCTATATATACTATATCCTAAATGACATGATTAGATCAAACAACAGCGGGCGCCCATCACCGTCACTTTATTCTTTATTCTTTTAGTGACAGTTTGAATAAAGGAAGGCCCGGTCACACATTGTGACTGTTGGAGTTCCCATTTCTAGTCTCTCCCTTTCTTGCTCTTGCTCTCCCGCCATAGCTCTCGAGTCCAACCTTCGATTCGTCGCTCCCTTTCACCTTCTTCATCAAGATGAGTTTGATGCGGGTCTGCTAGGTATGAAACCCAACTCCTTTGAAACGGGAAATTGGAGAATCTTTGCCCATGTTAGATTTACTAGAACAATAGCAAATCAGCTTCAAACTTATTAGATTTTAGTAGCAGAAGAGTTGGTTGAGATGTGCCAAAAGACACAAGTGCTAAGAGCACTAAATGAGTGTCAATGGACACTTTGTTTCTTCCTTGTGTCTTCCAAATCTACAAAATCCTTCAGGTTCTTTCAAATCCAAATCTTCTCCTTCTTGATTTGATGCTGGGACAGTACATTGGAGTGATAGTGCACTGTTAGAGTGGCAAAAGAGAGAAAATGATGAGATTTTTGAGCTTCAATGAAGTTTGGCTATGGCTTCCTGGATTAGGGTTTTGATCCAGTCCTGGTTTTTTGCTGATGGGAGCTAAAAAGGATCATTTTTATTTTTCTTTATCAAAATAAAGCTTGAATGATGGGCTATCAATGCCCTATGGTGGTCGTTGAAATCGCCACCTGTAGCGATGACATCAGTAGCACGAACGACAACATGCACATTCTGGATAGCAACCATGAATTTTGTCAATGTCGGGCTCTGGAGTGTCCAATGTCAAGGTTTCAGGTGATAGAAATATTCTTCGTAAGGAAAGGCACAACTCTGTAGAAGGAAACTTCCAAATATATGAGCTCTATGATGAGATATGAAAGCTCCAAGTGCAATAGGTCCTGTCTAGCTATGGAGGCCACATAATAGAACCTGAGAAAATTGACAATGCTGAGTAGTGGATGAGGAAATGTCAAGTCCTGAGATGATATAGAGAAGCATCAATAGTGGGGGAATACTTATCTAGAAGGAAGCTCGGTAAGATTTGGCATGTGGAGTGAGATACAAGAGCTTCAATCTGACAAGGTGCTGCTGGCTGTGGTAGCCATGAAGGCAAGCTTGAAGGTGGAGATGTAAGATGAGTTCATAGACTGAGACTGAGCTAAGTAGAGATGGACTAGAGGCTAAGATCTACTAAAATGAGCTAATCTATGTTCAGTTGAGCTCTGATACCATGTTAAAATACGCAAGATCTAGAGCATGGCAGATGCGGAAGCTATGGAGGTTGAAAGAGGAAAAGGAAACTCATGAAGACATTGACCTTGACAAGGACAAATTGTTACACAAGTGAATTAGGTTCCAAGATTGAGACTTGGACTCATAAACACAATCTTGTGTATTGACAGTGACATGGCACTTTACTGGAAAGAAAAGAGTACTATCATTGCATTAGAAAAAGAGTGCAAGTATAATGCTTTATAGGAATTGAGTGGTAGTACTTTCTCCTACTGTGCATATGGGATTCTGGTCCTAAGCCCTCACTGCTCCTTACAAAGAGACTGAAGTAGGTGTGATTGCAAATATCTCAACATATCTGCCTCACAACTAATAGAGACTCCTAGAAATAGTTGCCTAGCAGGCTAGTAGAGAGAATGGTCACTAGCACTACTCTCAAAAACAACTCTTAGAGTGCCCATCAATGTTGTTACATGAGGCTGACAAGTGCTCAAATCTCCCTAGACACATCCAACTCAATCCTAGAACTTCATGCCTTATACACATAAGGCATAAAGGGAAAGAGCTCGTAAAGGAAGGACATTAACTCGACTTGGCCATAGGAAGCTTCTGTGCAGGAAAAGGCTCCCTTGAGGTGCTCCATTGATTTTATTTAGTGTAGTACTAAAACAAAAATCCATTAATTGCACCCACACCAAACAAAAAAATGGCCCTCTTGGCCTAACGAGATAAACTATTTCATTGCAAAAATAAACAACCCTCTTGGCCTAATGAAAATATAGCCTCGAAGTATACCATTCAACATCCTATTGTTGAAAACAAACTCTTGGTCCCCACATGAACTATACTAAAGCACAAAATTAGACCAAGGGGATGGCCATTCAAGCCCTACAATAAATGCATCAGATTATTGGCTACCCCCTACATCAATGGCGACAAGGGGTATTCGATAAATATATCGTTCAACAATTTGATGTGTCCATGATAGAATAAAAAGATGGTCAATCGCTACGTGGCTTATAACCCATAAGAACCATCAATGGCCAAAACATGACATGTCAGCAACAAGTAGTTCCCATAGTAGCCCTGGACTAACATCATGAGGCAATTGTAAAAGCCCCTCAAAACCATAGTTAAGAAAGATATCTTCAACAGAGGCATAATTAGCTAGGGAATTTACAAAGTGATTCCACTCTTGGGGAATCAACTAGCAAGTCACTGCCTCAAAGATCTCAAGGGTGCTCAAGGTTACACAATGGTACATCCTTAGAATGGGATCTCTCACACTATAGATCCCATTCAATTGGTTGATCACTAATTGGGAGTTGCCTTTCAGCAGTAAAACTGGTAAATACCACCATGTCTAGCTAGATTCAACCTTATAAGCAAGGCCTTGTATTTTGCCATGTTATTTGTAAAAGCACTACCTAAATACACTCTCATTTTTAAAACTATTCGATGACAAGGTTTTTTATGATAGCCCCAACACTCGCATGCTTAGTAGATACTCGAGAAGCTCCATCAAAATATAATGTATAAACCAAGACCTCATTGATATAAGTTGCCATGGAAGCCAATCTACTTGTAATTATCATAATCAAAATCTAATTGAGGGAGGGGTGTAAGACATATACAATCCCTTCTTCCTCACCAAACTCAATAATAGGATGCTAGTTAGAACCCTATGATAGTGATGGCAATAGACTTGAATATTCCACGTGAAAGGTCTATCTTGCCACCCATCAGTAATGCAATAACACTTACTCTACTAGATCACTTTTCCATGATGGTAACATTGCTCTAAATATGGATGATCAAGATAATGAATGATTTTTCCCATCCAATAGTCTTGGTACCCTCTAACACCATATTAGAGAATTTGGGAATCTCCCAAGTCCCACTTTCAAATAAGGGGTAAAGATTTGGCCATGTGGCTAAGTCTTAACCCATGCTTCAAAGTGGGACTTGGAAAGACAACTGATATAGTAATTAGGGTAGACTCCACTTTCAAGTAAGGGTACCAGAATTGATCACGTGGCCAAATATTAACTATATTGGGAATTCCCAAACTATATGAGAATTCCCAAATTCCTTGATATAGTGTTCTCTGCAAGTTGAAGTTGAAATATGAAGGACTTGCAAAGACACCAAGTCCAAATTTATTAAAGTTTACTTTATTTTTGAACTCTATCCCTTGCAGATTTGCTAAAAGGACTATAGAGCCATTCTTTTCTATATGAGAAATCTTATAAGGACCATCCCATTTGGGTTGTAATTTTCTTGGGAAGAGCTCACAACAGGCATAATAATATAAAACAAATTGATATACTTCTTAGCCCAGAGATCATGAAGCATTTTCATCCGCTTCTTCCCTACTTCTTGATGTAACAAAGTTTACAATTAAATCTCATCTAGATATACAAGGAAAATGAACATTTCTTGCAATGTTTCATTCTCACCCAAAGAATGGTTTAGAGCAAACCTTACTGTAGGTAGCTTAGTCTCCAATGGTAAAACTCACTCTTCTCCATATACTAATATAGGTCAAATGAAATCAATGCCCCACTTCTCAAATGGTAGTACAACCATAATAAGAGTTAATAGGTGCTTCCTATTCTCCTTATTATCATGTCTTTGACATGTATCATATCTCTTAACAAATGTAAATGCATCCTGGAAAATGGAGAGCTGCCAATATCTAGCTCTCAATGCTTTCTATGTAGTTAACCATCCAGTGAAGTGCCCTCCACAAGTGGAGTCATGACACTCTTCCAAGATAAACAAAACCTCATTGAGCATAACACATCAACGATAAATATCATCGAACCCTTGCCGATATAGTATTCATGTAATCAAGGTAACTTTCAAGGATTGCTACCTAATGTTTCTCTTTTTGGCCTTTGATAAAGTGGCTCCAGTCTCTCATGTGGATAGATAGTGCATTATGGCAGCATACCAGGATCGAATGGAGGGTGTATCGATTTTGAATAGACCCTTGAGGTTACTACCTTCAGTCATCATGAATTCCTTTAGCTCCTCGAAATCCACAAGACATTTGACTATGCCCTTCAACTTTGACGGCTTACTCCTAATTTCATAGTCAAACTCTTGCAAAGTGATCAGCCACTTTGCTAGGCAGTCAAACAACTACAGCTTATTGAGCAATAGTCTTAGCCCCTTCACCTTTGTATAAATACTACTTTTTCATATAGGATGTAGTGCCTAAATTTCTTCATTGTAGAGACTATCCTAAGGCCCAGTTTCTCCATGTAGGTATAATTAATCTCAGACACTCCCAATTTGCACTGGCAAATGCAATTGGATGGTACCACTTCTCCTCCAAAATCTGGGCTAAACATCAGCAGAGCTGATACTATACATTGTAGCCACTAAAAATATATAAAATATCTCACCTCTTTTAGGTGCTTTCAAGATTGGCACTTTCACCAATTCTCGCTTCACATCCTTGAACGATACTTGACATGGATCACTCCAAACAAATAGATAGTTAAAGGACAATAGATTCATCAATAGCAATGTCCTCTCAGCAGTGTATTTGGGCAGCAAGTTGTATGATTCTCGGCTTACCTACAATCCTATTCTTTCCCCACTTGACACTAATCCAATCTCAAATGGTAATCCCCATTGGAAGCCAAATTGATTAGTACAATGTCTCTATTTTTGAAAAGGGAGAGCCATCTACATTCAAAGATACCTTTCATCCATCTCAAATGTAGGGTAAGGATAAGACAAGGCCACAATTCAACCCAAGGATAACCATGCTTAGAGGTAATGATTTTGGGTACATATTTTTGTTTTCAAGCAAGGTTGTTGGTATTCCCTTTGGTGGACTAGATTATTATGTAGATATCTTTGAGGTAGCCCCAATAAAATATCAGAGTTTGGTTCAATGTTATAGATTTTAGTTTGTGGTAAAGAAATAATAAATTAAATCTCCAGTAAGATTTAAAAAAATTGATAGCAATGCTTCTAGGTGGACATCTAAGGAAAGAGAAAGACGGAAATATAAAATAGAGAGAGAGATGGAGAGATATAAAGAAATGATAATGTTTGTAAAATGTGAAGGTGGCTTGTGGGATCTTAGCATATAGTACATCTATAATGACGTCTCATCAAAGAGTATAATCAAAGTATATCAATGTACACTATGTTTCCATTCATATCAAATAGATCACGATATGATTGATGGTATAGGAGCAAAGTATGTCAAAGTACACTATGTTTCCAATCAATATATGACCAATGATACATCAAAGCTTATGTGAAATGTGTGTCTCCATGTATGATGCAAGAAGTGTGTTTGGCGCACGTGCGCACGCGCGCGCGTGCACACACACACACACACACACACACACACACACACACACACACACACACACACACACACACACACACACACACACACACACACACACACACACACACACACACACACACACACACACACACACACACACACACACACACACACACACACACACACACACACACACACACACACACACACACACACACACACACACACACACACACACACACACACACACACACAGAGTTGTGTGTATGTCTGTGAATGTGACCAAACGTGGGTGGAATATGTCTATATGGGTACATCTTAAGATTATACGTTTGGGTTTTATTTTTTGCATATCAAAGTATTTATCTAGGTGTTTCTTGGATGTTTATGCTAGCTCAAATTTTTTTGCTCAGAATGGTTTCCCTTGGCATGCAAAGACAACATTATAGTAGATGCTTTGTCAAGAATATGGGCATGTTCACTCTCTATAATCTCTACATTACACATGTAGATATTGACATGCAAGAGGTATATTTTATTGATGAGGAGGCAACCACTATGATAAAAGAATATAGTCAAGGAAGAGCAGAAGAGTATCTTAATTTTAAATGGCACAACAAACTTCTATGATACAAAGGTGGATTTATCTAACACCCCAAACATCCTTCAAACATCATATTTTGCAAGGAATGTACTCTTAACCATTGGCGAGACATCATGGGCTATTCAAATCATTTGACAATATCCATATGAGCTTTTGAAATATCATTGATGTGGTTGTGGATCAGTTAGCTAATTAGCCCATTTCATCCCAAGAAGGGACCGGTTTTTTGCAAAGAAAGTTGCTTATTAATTTATAAAGGGTGTTTTCAAGCTTATGGGATGCATCGATGATCATTTTCAATCATGATACCAAGTCCATGAGGAACTTTTGGTGGAGCCTATTTACTTTTATGGAGACATGCTTAACTCCCACTACATCCTATCAAACGGATGGGAAAATAGACAGTGTCAATAAGTGGTTGGAAGTCTACATTTAATACTTTTGTCATGATACTCAAGCATCACGGAACCAATGACTGAATCTAGTTAATTTTGCTACAATAATACTCATCATATGGCATAGGCATGCCACTATTTGTAACACTTTATGGTTACAAAGTGCAAATACCCTTAATCATTTTCCATAAAGTTGTGAATTCACAAGCCAAAGCAAAACTTAAGAATATGTAAGCATTGATGAGTCAATGTAAAGAAAACTTTTGCAAAGCCATAAAGGCTTATGTGAATGAGCAGAGAAGACATTTAGAATTTGAAGAAGATGATTAGGTCTTTCTAAAGGTGCCTAAGTCTTGGTACACTCCTTTGAAAGGAGGCCATAACAAATTGGCTCATAGGTACTTTGAATCATATCAAATCATCAAGGGGGTTGATGATCTTACTTACAAACTTGAGTTACCTTCTTCAATGTGAATCCATGATACCTTCCATGTAGCCACCCTCATATCTTGACTCTGTTCATTGGCTTTTACATGAAGAAGAGTGAATTTGCCCCGTAAAGTAAATTGTCATAACTTGGTCAAAATACAACTTTTATGATTACAGGAGTTACTATGTAGTGTCTATCCTCTAATGATACTTTATTTTCTAAGTTTGGACATGGATATCCAAAGTTATAGCTCTTTTCCTCATGGAAGTCCTGTTTAGAAAATTATAGTAGTTTTCAGATATTCACTTGTACTTCATTGCTTCAAGGGGATCTTCTTCAGTATATGGGCTTCATTTCCAGTGTTGATCTATATCCTCCAAAGATCCCTTGTGAATTCTCATTGTAATTCTTTTATGTATTCCAAGGTTTGAGAACAAATATTCTTAAGGCCTGGTAGGCTTGTGATAAAGCATAGGAATAGGGAAAGTATAAAAGGCTAGAAATATACATGTGCATAACTTTTTCTCATCAAGTTCCTTTCTTGGATCCTAGTTTAGACCTCCCACCATAGAAAAGGCATGTATACCTTGCTCCACCATAGCAAGAGGTGGGTATCTTTCTACCTTTCTCTATTTTCCCCATTGTAATACTTCTTCATGATAATGAGCTTCCAAGCTATGGTCACCTTAGCTATGGCTAATGTAGTATTTCTTGGTGTATTTTGTATTTTTTTTAATCATGTGAGTACATGGAAATTAGAATGATTGACAAACCATCTTCTTCATCTCAGCCACATCTAGTGTGAGGTTCAAATAACTTGTTTTGAGTCATGAATCAAAACCCTCCATTGTTTATCCTTTGGTATGTAGGATCTAGATAAGGTTTAGTATGTCAATTTCAATCAAGGAGGTTCTAGATGCATATATGTATCTATAGATATACCTAGAATCATGTCTTGCATTTCTTTTGAGCATGAAGTTGGCACTTCCCTTTCACCTTTCTCTTCCATTCCACCTATATCTCCCAAAACTCTTTCTCTATCATTAATACTTTTGGATTGCACTCTACTTTTGTATCCAATACAATAAGAGTTGGGCCTTCCATATCTACTCCTACTTCCTTCTCTTTCTCAACACCCCATGCCACTACCTATCCTCAAGTTGAATGCCACTTTGCACCCTAGTACATCATTAGGGGGAATGCCACTCTTTAATGTTGTGCCTTATCCACACCCATAAGTGAGCACATATGTTTAACCTAGGATACATTAGGAGAAATATGGACTCTCTTTTTTGCCCCTTAAGGAGTGAATAAAGAAATATAGGCCTAACCAATGAGAGAGCTGGGATTGCAAATTCATGTAACATGAATCTTCTATCTATATCTTGGCCCAAATCTTCCCTTAGTAATAAAATAAGGGGAAATATGGGGAATACAATGATGACACTTCCTGGAAGTTTGTGACTCAAATTTTCATTTTCTTATTTTTTTATGTTTGAATTTTCATTTCTCCCCTTTTCAGTTTCCCCCTCTTTCTTAGGTGGATCTCAAATTTATCATATCTCTTTTCTCACTTCTTCTTTCTTGACAAAATCTTACAGTCAAATTGTTGCTTGTTCTATCTGTAACCTTATGAAAACGTGTGCAAGTTGTGTGCATTCTCTGACATGTAATTTGGAAAATCTTAGGGCTAATTGCAGGATTTTGTCCTAAGATTATCTAAATGCTCTAAAGCCCTAAGATTTTCTTCACAAAACTTTACAGGTATATTGTTCTCTTCCATGGATGTTCTATGGTAAAGTTTTATCTCATTTGGAAAAAACTTGTGCAAGTTGTGTGCATTCTCTGACATGTAATTTCTTTTTTTTTGGTACTCTAAGAGTCTCTTACAGTCAAGAACAATGATGTTTTGAATAGTCAACTTCTTCTTCAACATCTTATGGTTTCTTTGTAAACAAAGTTATAGGTACGTTGTCTTGTTTATTTGTTGCTCCATGGTTAAATTTTATCTCGTTTGGACAAAATGTATGCAAGATATATGCATACTGAGTTTTTCTTTGTTTTTTTACTCCTAGAGTCTTTGAGGGTGGAGAACGATGATTTTTTAAAAACTCAACTTCTTCAACATCTTTGGGCTTCTTTGCAAAGAGAGCCATAGGTATTTTGCCACTTTTTTTTATTGCTCCGTTGTTAAATTTCAACTCATTTGGACAAAGCCTATGTAAGTCATATGTATGCTTTGACTTGATATTTCTTTTGTTTTTGTACTCTAGGAATTTGTTAGTGAAGGAACAATAGTCTTGTTATAAGTCAACTTCTTGTTCAACATCTCTGAGCTTCTTTGTGAAAAGAATTGCAGGTACAATGCTTTTTTAAAATTTCATTTCATTTGGAGAGAACATTTGAAAATTATATACATGTTGATAGGTAACTTTTCTATTTGGTTATCATAGATGTCTTCACGGAGGAAAAATATCAATAACATACTTGTAGTGGAGGTCTTCAATAGGAAAGATAGTGGCGGTAATTGGATTTGTGATAAGTACTATAAGTTGGATTAGATTTTAATGCACCCAAGTACTCGAGGGAGTTTCAAGGTCAGGCATAAGGATGTTGCAAACCCTAGCAAATATTGGAAAGGTAGAATTTTAGAGTTCAGAAAAGTGTTCAATGGAACAAGTACAATAACAAAAGTGTTGATCCAACTTGTTTATACACACAAATAAATATCTGTACATGATAAGAACTACATTGCAAATTATAAACAAAACAGTAAGTTTTTAAATTTTATCATTGTTTATTCTTTTGCATCAAAGTTGTTTTTAAAAATCTTTGCAGTGTTCTAATTCAATCTTGTTTTACTGACAGCTCTATATTCATCAACTTTGCATGAATGGTAGAATGTGGAATGTTTGAGCGGCAAGATACATGTTTGGCATGAAGACATAGGTTCTTTGATCTATGATAATAACTCTGCAAGTCAACTTACAACTCAAAATATCTTTTTTTATAATTCATTGTATGTAGTAGAAAGCCAGAGATTGTAGCATGTCCCATTGCCGCCACTATCTAGTGGTGAATGGTTGATTGGTATCTTGGAGTTGTTAGGAGTATGTAAGTCCAAGATAAAATATGACATCAATAGTGCTATGAAACCCACTTGAGGCTCCAAAGATGTGCATCTTATTTGATTTATTCCATGCTCATTGTTTATATATTTGTTTGGTTCATGTAATGTTCTGAAGAAAACAAAGATTACTTATCAATGCAAGTGTCCATCCGAGGAATGGAGGAGTTAGCTATTGGGTGAGTCTTGGCAAGTCAAAAGAACACATTTTGATGAGATGATTGAATGTAGGGTCAGCCAATCTGATCTCATATTCAGGTAAATCTTTTTTACTACTTTGAATGCCTTGATTTAATTGACGTAGGTCTTGCTTAGATGAATTGTTGTGTTATTCACATTTACTTACAATTATTTTTGTTTTTATTACAGGTATTTCATTGTTAGACAAACTCTGTGCATTCACTTTTGATATAGAAGATGGAAACTTTTACGAGGGGAGTGGATCAGCTTGGATCAAAATACCCAAGATGAGACACATACAGCTCTCATAGATGTGGTTATCTTGTGGAATGGTCATAATCCTTTTGTGGTCAGTGCAGAGAGCCATTGGCCCATTTCTTTTATGAGACAAGAAATCCAATTAATGTCCAATGAGCCCCTTTGCAACTTCTATTTCAAGTTAGATAATAGAAAAGTCAGGATTCGTAGTGAGCAATCCATGACACGTAAACAACGTGCTTCTCCACATATCCTTGAGATAGTGGAATCCTTGTAATTTTTTTATTATAAAGAATGAATATAATTTTTTAAAAAACTTTTGAGTAATTTTAATTTAGATAATCTTAGTTTACTATGATCCAAGCATGCGATAATACATACTGTAATTAGTCAATCATGCTGGTTAAAGTCATAATTAAATTACAAGCTGGAGTTCTATCATCTATGCAATATTGTCTTTGCATAATGATATATTTTAGCTCATCTCTTCTACTTATTTATTAAAATTAAATATTAAATTGGATCCAAGGGATTTTGAAGGTATTTCAAAATTCTTTTCTTAAAAATTTTCTATATTTTTTGTAGTTGGACTTACATATACTCAACGATCCAAGTATATTCGAGGATATAATAATGTAGAACAAAGCATTTGTCTGTATGAGTAATTTTAAGGATTACTTTAAAGTATTGAAATAAAGAAACTAAGGTAAGAGTTTTAATTTGAAACTTTAGGATTAAAAAAGAACCTTTATTTAAAACCCTAGATACATAAAAGCTATAACTCCAAACTCATTTTCACTTTCATTCTCTACTTCCCTACACTTGTGCTCTCCTCCCTTTTCTCTTTGTGTGCCATGGCTATCACTCCCGCCTTCTCCACATGGATTAGCTCCACATGCTATGCACACATGGGAGACCAGATATACCCTAGGTTTTGTGCGACCTTGAGTCTAGAGAGCTCACTTTTCCACTGTAGACCCTAGCTCTAGTATACTGGCATCGTTTTGTGATGTGGCAAACCCTCTCACCTGCTCTATTCTGGACTTTGCTCTTAGATGGGTCCCCATAGATTTCCTATATAGTTTACATATTGGATCAAGCCATGCAAATATAATAAATCGAGCCCTCGTACATGTGGGGCAGTATCTTCGTGCCAGAGCAGTGCCCACCTCATCCTAGGACCACGCCACGATGGATCTCACATCGAGCGTGATGCAGCATTTGCCATATATGTTTTATGCACTGAGGTACAAGAGGACAATGAGGAAGACATCGACACACCCTCTCGGCCACAACTAGAGTATTTTGAGAGATATCCTGAAGAGATCACACTCGATTCAAGAGTAGAGGTAGCACAAAGCTTAGCCATTATGCACCCACCTCCTTATCTTGTTGAGATGCCAACAAGCGATGAGCCACCCCTTGCTTCTCTCCATTCTATCATCATCGGGGGGATGGAATATTTACTTATGCAGGATGTACTAGAAATTTTGGAGCTAAGGGAAGAAGAGCGATATTATATCATGGTGCGTGATGCACCTGATGATTTTATAGATTTTGATATACAAGATGCACTAGCACATGTTGATGACGTGGCTCGATATGATGGCACGAGTGTCGATGACATCTCTGCCATTGTGAGCATCCCAGAGCAGACTGTGAATGCGGCGCCACAGTATGAGATCTCACATGAGGAGTTCGAGAGGTTGCAAGAAAGCATTTTTGGACCTCGACCCGACTAAGTAGTACCTTCCCAGGAGAGAGACAAGGGTGGCCCAATTGCAGGAGCAGACATGGATGCTCCATTATAGCAACAAATAGATGATGCAGAGAAGGTAATGTTATCGAATTAATGCAGATTCAAGCTCCCAGACGCGAGCCTCTGGCCAGGGCAGCTTTGGGGGCCCAATCCTGGCAAAATTTGATTTGCATACTTCCTAGGGGCATCGAGATTGTGCATATCAAAATTTACTAGAATCGGGCCCCCAGAGCTGCCCTGGCCAGAGGCTTGTGTCTGGGGGCCTCAATCTGCAAATCTGACGTATATATCTTTGCCACACTCCATGCATAGTGAGTTTGACACAATGAGTCTGACACTGAACTTGTGTGATGCAAGACATTGTCTATATAGATGAATTTTCATCTAGACAAGGTGGCCGATCTGGTAGCCAAGGAGAGGTGTAGGACTTGGCATTGAAGGAGTATATCGGCCAGCTTGTGAGCGACATTTTGTATTCCATAAGACATGCTCTCCGGATTTTTCTGAGAACTTCTTGAAGTTGAGGTCACTAACAAAGATTGGGCCCTTCAAGACCATCCCAATGAACTCTAGCTTGGAGAAAGTAGTGTTCCTTCAACATTCGAAGCTCCTCTACTTATTCTCTAGTACTAGGTCTGGGCCACTTTTTTCCATGGTGGCGCATGGCATGGTTGCTAGTGTTGAAGACCCCAATGTCATTAGGCAGGAACTACTAAGGCAAAACGTGTTATTGCCTATGATCAAGAATAGCTCTGACCATGGGGAGTCTAGCTCAAAGAACCCTAGGAGAGAGTAGATGTACTTAATGCCAAATGATATCTCATCACCAATGTAATATGTAATTTGTAATATTCTCTTGAAGTAATGGAAACTGATATTTGTTGGATTTACGTGCAATGTAGTTTGTCGTACGCATCGTTTATTATTGTTTTTTACTTGAATATTATGCTTATTTATCGGATTTATACGAAACACGATTCGTATCCTAAATTTAATATGTAGTGCTTTATCGAGTTTATGCACAATATGTATTCGTTCGAATGCATGTAACGATAACTCAAAGACATAAATAAAACAAATAACAAGTGAATAAACAAAAATAAGACGCGTCAAAAAAATTATATTTATATTCATAACATTTTACATGGGATCCATTACAACCAAGGTTTTACAAAATCTCTTTGGAAGCTGCATTCCATATATGTTTTGGTAGTACACCCCTATCATTTTTTATCTCCGCGAGGACTATCCTTCCATCGTCAAAAGAACCTCACTATCCACAAATCCCTATCGATGACGGTGACTCTCCTTGCATGTACTACTGCATAGACCGAGTCTCTGAACAAGTCGATGACGTAAGCTTCGGCAACTTCCTATAGTGCAAGGAGGACTTGGGCAGTCCAATGATCGGGTTGTTGCAAGTGTATTCCATCTGGGAAGTGCCTCCTACTATTCTTAATGAGTATGCCGTCCATAATCTCACACGCACTAGCTTCTGGAGTGGAGCCTTTGGTATCAGGAGGTGCATGCTCTTCTGGTAATGGTGGATCTCATAAAGAGCCACTGTGACTGGCTTCCATCGACGCTTGTGATGCTATTATGGTGGTGGAGGTGGTGGTGGAGGTGGTGGTGAAGCTGAGGGAGGTGGCCTCTACATAGGATTTCTAGGGCATGTCTCCAGGCTGCTTGCTTGGTGCATGCCATGTCTTCTAGGAGAGAAAACCCACAACTAAAAAGTGAAATGTGTAAAATGAGGTGAAACTTTAAACTTATAGCAAAACTTTCAAAAACCCTTAAACCTGAATTAATGTATCTAGGCTTTGGAAAAATATGACCAGTGATCTGATTGACATGAAATTTTACTTGTGGACTCCTCTGGGTACATCAACTACCAAAATTTTTTTTGGCCTCATCAGAAGTTTCTAGGACACCTGTCCAGAGGTTGGCATTTGGGGCCCTAAAGAGCCTTCGGATAGGTGTCCCCCAGAGACTTCTGATAGGGCCAATTTTTAAATATCCATGAGTTTTTATGATGCCCGGCATGTGGTTGAAGTGTCACCAAATTTTGATTTATAAAATTGACAACTCAATCATTTTTTGAAAATTCATTAACTGGATTATACTTAATTGATAAAACATAAAAACTCACCACCACACCGAGTGTATGCAACTGCATATTAAATGTGTTGTCGGCCAAACTACATGAAATATTAGAAAATTAAAAATTCACAAAAAATAAGTCATGGGTCAAATGGAATATCGCATATTGGATATAGTGTTGCAAAATCACTAAATATAGTAAAGATCTAGTGCATTGGCCCATGTACAACCAATCACTGATGTGTGCGCGATTGCACATTGAATTTATCCTTAACAAAACTACTTTCAAAATTAGAAACTTGGAAATACACACAATGCAAATCATGGCAAAATAGAATAACAAATATCAGATTTGGCATTACGATACCATGAAATACATGGTAGATAGTGTATTGCATGAAGTATAACTAGAGCTAGGCAAAATTTAGCTCCATTTTGTAGACCACTACTATCAAATACTTGAAGGTCTACTGGAAAGATAAACCAAAACTAAGCTCCTTACAATCTACAACCAAACCTGAGCTAAAAACATAGATCCAATTACAAGGTAGCTTCTCAAAGCATATTGTTGACATTAAGATTAAATGCATCCTTGTTGTTGCGGATCCTACGAACAAGAACCATATCTATAGGCTTAATAGTGATACGTCGGGCATGAATGGCTAAAACTTGAGAATCACCCATTAGATCAATCAGGTAACTTTCAGTTGCTTCTTGGAGCAAGCAAGGCTTGGCTTGACCATCGCCCCACATTCCTTGCCTAGTTCCTTGAAAAGCACTTGTGATGATGCCCTAACTACAAATCTTGCAATATTTCTCACACCAACCTAGAGAATGGTGCCTTAGGAATAATCAAGTTGGCACTCTTCTGAAAATTCCTTATCTCACGTAGCGTAGCTGTGCCTGGTCTCCATCTTTGCTTCTTATGTGTTGGAGGATGTGTGTTACCAGCTAGAGTAGTAGTGGGAGGTGGAGCAACTGGAGTACGTGGAACACCATTTCTAGACAATGGCAAACCATCATTATTGACCACACTAGGGCCACCATTGTTGGACACAGTAGCACCACCATTATTAGCTACAGTAGGGCCACCGTTGTTGGCCACACCAAGGGACCTTTGTCACTCATAGTACGCTCACTAGATTCGCAAGAGTGTTGATCTCTTGCTCTTGTAGGCGCCTTCTTGATAGGAAGCTTGGAACGTGCCATGGTTGTGATAATAAAGGATAGAAAGGTGGAGGATAGAGTGAAGAGTAATGGGAAAAAATGAAAGGAGAGACTTGACTTAAGTACGAAACTTTTAAACTTAATGTAGTGTAAATGAACTTTAAAATTAAAAAACATAGTTCGAAATCGACTTTGAAAAACATAGTGACAAACAATTGAAATTTTAAACAAAATTTGCAAGACATCTCATGTTAAAGATAGGAGTATTGATGTGTCATATACTCGGTACTTATGCTCTCTCGTGGACTCTAAATGCATCAAAAGTATTATCTTTATCTAAGTCTCCATTTCTTGCCATCTCTCTCTTGGGTTACCAACCATTTTGCGTGGCGTTGTCTAGCTGTGCTGTTTTCATATCTTGCTTTTCTCACTTCATATATTGCCCTACTTATAAATTCTGCTCAAGAGGTTTTGGACTTCTCTTTTTTTCCTTGTATCGTATCTCTAGTCTCCTATACCACCATTGTAATAATTGCCTCATAGAATTGGAACCATTGATGCCACCTCCATGATCAGTTGCCTTTTGAAAAGTACAACGAGCTTGCCAATGAGATCTTTCCATGCCTTGAGTTGACCATACTGCCAAACTTCCTTGATCTGCAAAGTATGGACCATGTGCTTTAAGTATATGCTGCACAAGAAGAGAGATTAGAAACACAAAATAATTTGAAATGATGATATTTTTTTGTAATGGTGACAATACTGACAATGTAGTGTGTTATACTATTTGTAGTCCATGCCTCCACTATGGACTTATGAATTTTACCAACTGTCTCTTTAAATGTATTGGCATCACCATCCTTAAACCTCAACTTTTGTAAGAGAGCTGCTAATCTATCTAGGTGTATCCACACTTCTGCCTTTACAATCCTCGTTTGTCCCCCATTGCTCCAATCTAGAATATCAAGGTGCAACTTTTTCCATGCTTCATACTTCTCTGGTTGTTTTACAAGTATATTGCCTTCCTCATCTTGAGGTGGAGATATAAACTTCCTAGCGTTGGGTCCACCAAAGCATGGTTTACAAGGGATATTTTCACTCTTTCCCAATTTTTTCTTGTCCTTTTTTATTTCTACTTGGCCCCCATGCAATCCAACTTCAGAGAGGACTCATTCTACCTTCTTGCATGTAGCATCAGCTTCTGACACAGGTTGCATCTTGTATGTAACACATATATATTCATATACTAGCTTCTCAATTATTCTAACCAAACAATGCAATGTGCAAAAGTGAACCCTTGTTAGTGGTATTTTCAAAATAGGGCGCTAGTTTAGATCCACTAGAACTAGCATTCCATTTCTCAAGACTTTTTGATCATGTGTTGGTGCACCTTGTTGTCCTGCCTTGGCAAGCCATTCTTTCTTTCCATCTTTCCCTTTCTTCCTAGTTTGCATGCAGTATATGCACAGAAATTTTGCATTCACTGCATTTGATAAACCAAACATACACTTCAATGTTTTTAAATCACCTGTAAGATGCCATTCAATTTGTTTGTCCCCAAATCCCTCGATGTGCAAAATTGCTCCATTATTTTGATGTTGAATAAGACTGGGTATATTAGTGAGGTTAAACAAAACTTTAAGTACTTCATGGTCCTCCTTTGGTACTTCAAATGCTGCAAGCCACCATATTTCATTCTCTGACTATACATTGAAGTATAAAGGATGGTTTTCATCGATGTTGGGATCCAATGCTCAATTCATAAGTGTTATACTCACATGTTCAAGTTTTTTCCCCTTAATAGTCTCACTCTCATCAAGTTTGAGGAAAAACTTAAGCTTGCCTCTACATTCTTCCATAGACATATTGTAGAACTTGAACATAGCAATCTAAACCCTACATATATCCAATACAAAGTTGTTGGATGCATTCAATACAAATGCAACTTCTTTGGAACCATACTTCAATATGTGTGTATTTTCCAGATGCGTTGGCTCACTAATTAGTTCTAAAACTTTCTCATTTAGTTATTTTTTAGCCTTCTTCACGTGAAATGGTTTTGACAGAGGCATTACTTGCTTAGTTTTGAAGACTTTCTTAAATCTTGTATCCAATTGTTGATAGAGCATACTATATGACTCAGAACCCATTTCCACCTTCTCACATAACCTCTGAGCATCTGTAGCAGGAAACAAGTTGCTCACATCCCTAAGATGTTCACTTGCGACACCATCTACAATGTCCCTGAATTTATGATTTTCCAATGCATTTTTTACCATATCCTTGCTTAGGAATTTGGCAATAGTATCATTCTCGGCATGAGGGAACATATTTCTCATTGTAGCAGATCGTCTATGATATTGTCCACTTCCTTTGGTTAATTGGTGAATTGGTTTAACTAATCAGATGCGCTGAGGTGCTTCTTTGGTTTTTTAAAGTGGGCCCAATCTCCAAAGTTTTTGTGAGCTTCCTCTTTATGTTTCGATTCTCCTTCGCTAAGTCCATAACTTTAGACTATAACTCCATATTTTGCACGTGTGTAGCCTGCATAGCATCTTCAATGACAGACATTGCTTGTTGTAGGCTCTAGTTCTTCCTATTCTTCTCAGCCAATAATCTATCATTTTCCATCAAAGACTGCATATTCCCTTGTAATATTGTCTGCATATTTGTCAAGGCTTGATGAACCCCTACTAATCCTTGTGTGACAAGTTTGCATGTGTATCCATACAATCCTTCATTGCCTTCACAAACGAACTTTACAAATGATGTAAACCCTTCAAATTGCGATGGCCTTTGAGTGAGTGGATCGGGTGGATAAATGCACCCATCAACCCAAAGGTCCATGTTTTTTTTCCCTGCATTTCTTTCTTGTTGCATCGTGTATCTTATTGCATCACCCCTTTCTACAATTCTTTTGAACATTGGTGCATATTCATCCTCCAATTGAAAGTGAATATCTCTCTTTCTCTTGGTACGTCCTACACTTGCATCCTGTAAAGAAAAATATATGCCAATTTTAACATTACACAATTACACCCCTTTGATTAATAGTAAGCTGAGGAGTTGATGCCAATTTTCTGATCAATAGCAAGAACGTCTAAATATCTAGGAGTAGCAGGTCAGCATCAATCCAACAACATGTAGCTAATTCTGGATTGGCTCAATCACACAATTACACCCCTTTGATTCACTATATATGTGTTCTTTTTTACCCAATTGGATCTTGTCTCTTTCTCTTGATTTCAGTCATGATAGACCCTAATCAACCCCTAATTTGAATGTAATCTTAGCTTTTAATCTATCTCTAATCAACATCCAATCTTATCTTCTGTTCTATCCAAAATATTCTCACTCTCTCTCTCTCTCTCTCTCTCAAGAAGAATTGATCAAAGATATTTAAACACATTTATACAGAAGCTTGGCTAGTGGAGAACAATAACATCATCTTATCTTCTACCCTAATTTACTCTCTGTCACTCTATCACTTATTTTCTTAATTCATCTCACACAGTCCTCTCTCTTCCCCCCTTCCCTTCTCCCTCTTTCCCTCTCTCTCTCTCTTTCTCTCTCTCTCTCTCTCTCTCTCTCTCTCTCTATGAATTGACACTTAAGGATTAAATAAAAACTATGAAGAATAATAACATTACAGAGATTAAAAAAATAAAGATACCTCCATTATCACTTGATTGCTTGCAGTATAGAGTGTTGAAGAGGAAGATATCTTATAGCACAGTACTGAAGAGGGAGATTGCTTATAGCCGGGTAAAGAGTGTTGTAGATAGAGATTATTTGATTTTAGCAAATGCTTTCAAAACCACTCCTGAGATTGCTTGTAGCAGGGTAGAGAGTGTTTTAGATAGTACTACTGAGTATTGCTTTAGAAGAATTCATATGTAAGAAACCATATTCTGGAGGGAAGGAGAAGAGTACACAAAATTTCGGACAAAACTAGAGCTTTGAGAGGGAATGAAGAAATGCCCAGAAATGGGCATATACTTGTCCAAAAATAATAAAAATTTACAAGGAAACTCTCGAGTCAAAAAGGTGTCTCTGGGTAAAAAATAATCTTAAAATATGATGTGTACGCCATTTTATATCGTTTTTTAACTTCCGTCCTTTTAAGAAGCAAGAATCAGAATGCTTCTAATATATTTTCATGTTGAAAAGTCATGAGGGCATTAAAGAGTCGTATATTAATGATTGGCTCCATTTTTACAAAAAAATAGAATTGTATTTTTTTAGTTATGAGGATTTTGAGAAAAAGTGACCTTATCCTACAGTTTGAGAATAAAATAATAGGTGAAATCTATTGAAAATACAAATATAAGACTTGCTTGATTGTAGAAGATCTCTTATTCTAGTATTATTTTGGAATCTCTTTTTAGAGAGAGAGAGAGGTGAGAGAAACCCCTTAAGGGGAAAAAAAGAGAGTCCATATTTCTCCTAATGATAGTGATTGGGTACCCCCCTCCCTTCTCCTGAACACTCACATTCTCATCTCTCAGCTTCTTAAATGTAGGTATTTTTGTACTCTACTAATGGTGTGCTATCACACACTCCATGGGCCACTCCCACATAGGGATTTCCATCCTTTGCTCCACTTGTCCATGTCCCTCCTCCATGGGCTACTCATGCAGTCACTACGCATGTGCTTAGTTGGTCCATTTTCACTCATGGATCCATTGTGCACACTTCATGCATACATGGTGGGCACTTTGGCATTAATACACAAGCGTACTCCACTCCCCCAGCCTACCCACCTTTCCCATCATATGTCACTACCACTTATATTGTTATGATCAAGAATGCCTTTATGAATAAGACTTGGTTTAATGGGTCAAATTTCACCACTTGGTTGAATTTCATGCAACAAGTGCTTAAATATTAGGGTCTTTGGGACCTAGTCATTAGTTTAGAGCCTCTACCATACCCTCAACTAGCTTAGCTTAATCACATCCATCAATGGAGAGTCATGAATGCCACAACCAATTTTGAGCTAATGCAGGGGCTGCTTCATGAGATCCACTCTTGATTACAACATTTTCCCCTTACATTTGAGCATTGGAGTCATTGCCTACTATGTAGCACAAGATTGCACTCCATTATGAAAGGGGATGATTTGAAAGTCAAGTTGGCCAAATATAGGTGGTTACTTTGCTAAGTTTGTCACTACTATCTCAAGGAGGTTAGATGATGATCAAGTGACATTCTTTTTGCATATGCTTCTTGAAAAATACTTCCACTTCATCCATCACATCATCTCATTGCCTTGATTTCCAACCTCCTGTGAGTTTGAATGTACTTTTTTGCATTATGCTAGGATGTATGATTAAGTCCACAAGAAGCTCTCCCCATATTCTTACTCAAAGTGGGACCTAGTAGCCTCTTCTTTGCAAGGGAAAATTGAAAATTGCAAGAACTCATAAGATGCAAAGGAAACTTAAAACAAGGGTGAGACCCCTTTCACAAATGGAACCAAATAAATTAAACCCATTTTTCAACAAGTCTCTCCAAAAAACAGCTTTGCTGATGCCAGGAGGCATATTTCACGGTGGATTCCGTGCCACGGTGGATTCCGTGAGGTTTTAGGGTGGATTCCGTAAACTTTGATGACCGGGGCTCATACACAAAGTGGATTCTTTGTGCGAGAAGTTGATGGGGACGCCTGTCCTTTTCGGGCATTTCATTAATTTAGTGTGTACATGGGTGATTCCATAGCGGGTGATTCCGTAAAATGCATATTAAATTAATAAACGTTTATGAGTTTATAGTGCGCACTCGTAATAAATTAAGGTTAGGATTTATTTCTAACCAGTTGATTTATTTATGTAGCTGAAGATTGCTAGGTATTCACTTTTGTCAGTTTAATTGTATTATTTTACTAACGATTGTGAATGCTTCAGTTGATGTGTAGAGATAGCAGCAGTGGGGAGGAAAGCATTGGAGGATAGCGAGTATTCGATTTATGGATTATATTTTGATGGGTGCATACCTTAGGCATGACGCCTATATTTTGTCACGCCTATTTATTGAGGTGTTGGATATTTATTATTATTTTATATGCGCATGGGTGCACGATTATGTTATTTCTACTTGGACATTGTATTGGGCATGCCAGACTCTTTGGGCACCGTCCATTAGCTTTATTCTTATTTTGTGTTAAAGCAAACTCAAAAGCTAAAAGCTTGCTATTTTGTAATTTGGGCTATTATTTGAGCTTGAAGATGATTAATACATAAAATACATGCTTTGTGGAGCGCTCACACAAGGCATGGGGGGAGATTACACCCAATTGGTCTCTTGCTCTTGTCGTTCATGCTTTTTACCTTGTAATTTGTGCAAAAAGTAGAGTTCTATTGTTCTTGGGGACCTTCCAGCATTCACTACGCGAGCGTACAGCATCCGATCTGCGCACCAGTGGTATCAGAGTGAAGCTGAGATCAAGAGCTTCCAATCGCTACCCATCTCATGCGAAGGCAGAGCTCCTAGAACGATCGGGCTCTACGGTCAATCTCGTCACAAACGGTCAATACAGACAGATTTCTGGCGATCAAGAACCCCTATTTCCATCATCGGATCTCGAAGGACCGGTCTGCAGAGGCGGAGGACCACTTCTATCCCTTCTTCATCAAGTCGTCAAAAACCAGAGATAAGCCATATTCTTGCCAAGCTTAAAAGCTTTAAACTTTAAGTTATAAAGCTTAGTCAATTAGAAGCTTAACTAAAGCTTTAAAAAAAAGCGATTTGTGATGAAGGACGTCGGGCTGTTCTGAGCGCCGAAAATTGCGCCGAGGACATATTCTTGTCCTTAAAATCGATGATTGATCAGAAGCATTAAGCCTCTTAATCCCATAAGTCACCTAAAGCCATTCAATCATTCAAGACTTCAAAGTTCCTTCAAGTCAAGTTCTGCAAGTCCGACAAAGCAACTAAGTTCTGCAAGTCTACAAACTCTGCAAGTCACATTAGTCTGGTACTCTGCAAGTCAGACAAGTCAACTGGAGTCAAAACTGACTTCTGTCCAAAACTCATAGAAGGGTTGTTCCTGCGCAGAAACTCCGAACTGCAAAGTTGTTCATTGGAAGGTACTCTACGCATATGCAGGTTTGCTGAAGCATTTTCAGCATACGAAGAAGGATAAAACACAGATTTTTCGAAGATTGTGAAAGCCACACCCAAAAATACATAAGCCTTGTATTCCCGAACTTGAGCTACGCTCATCCCGCTAACTTGACTTTGAGTGAGAAAGGTCTTTTGAGTTTTGCAGGATGACGGAACCACATATGGATGATTTAATGGCTGAAGGCGACCTACCTGAACCTACGATGGAGCAAAAGCTGGACTTAATTATGATGCAATTGGATGAAAA
The DNA here is from genome assembly GCF_053477565.2 of Lygodium microphyllum. Taxonomy (NCBI): domain Eukaryota; kingdom Viridiplantae; phylum Streptophyta; class Polypodiopsida; order Schizaeales; family Lygodiaceae; genus Lygodium; species Lygodium microphyllum. Next base: position 70,424,905 of record NC_141141.1, read on the forward strand.
ACGAAGGGCTAGGCAAGCATTGCAAGTTCAACTGGCAAATTTACAAAGATCGTCTACCGACAAAGAAGAACCTCAATTTGAAGAACTTATCCGACCTACCATCGACGCGACTCTCGAAGCTCAAACTATCCGCAAGGAATCAAAGATAAGTAAAAGAAATTTCAAATTCCATACTTTCAATGGCATTCGAGAGGGAAAAACTGTTCTTGCATTCATTAGTCAGTTTGACGACTACTTTCATGAGGAAACCTATGCAGAAAAAGATAAAATCAAGTGTGTCACTAATCATTTAGTGGACAGACCATCTCTTTGGTGGATTGTAGTACGCAAGAGTATAGATTGTCCCACTACCTGGGAGAATTTCAAGAAGAAGTTTATGCAGAATTTCCTTCCTCCACAATTTCATGAGAAAGCTATAAAGCAATGGGATCTTCTTTAGCAACGGGATCGTGAGCCTATTCCTCAGTACACATAGCATTTTTGAAATGCACTACTTCAGTTACGCATGCTTGAAGACGTACTTGAAGCGACACACAAGCGCAAGTATATGTCTGGATTCCTTGGGCATTACTACACTGAAGTTAACATGTTCAAGCCTGCTACTCTTGAAGATGCAATTTCACTAGCTCATGACACTGAAGACAAGCTGCGAGGTAAGACAAACGTCCACAGCAATTCCAAGCCAATGGTAACTATGGATCTAAGCAATTCAACTCAAACTTTAGAAGATTTAATCAAGGTCGTTTCTCTTCATCATCTTTTCGTAAAAATTGGGCAAAACCACCTGCTTTACCATCTAATGTCAATCAAAACCCTAAGCCTATTCCACAGCCAAATTCTAATGTACCTAGACTTCTTGCCATTGCAAACAATATAACCAAAGCCAAACCTATAGTATGCTATAAATGCCACCAGCCTGCACATCTAGCAGCAAATTGCCATTCGAAGAAGCCACCTTCTCATATCAACTACCTTGGAGCAATGGACGATGAAGAACATGAAGATATGCCTGATTTCACAGAAGATGAGGACGACATTACTACTCCTTCGGATACTTTACCAGGTATGCCAACTCCAGATTCTTTATTGACTATGAAATGTTTGGTGCATGGAAAGGAAAAGATTATTTTGCATGATGACAGACGTAGTACTCATGATTTTATTTTAGCAAAGCTAGTAAAAGAATTGAAATTAGAGACTGTACCTACGCATTATCGCATTAAAGCAGTATTCTTAGGCACTAGGTATAATGGTACACAGGAAGTGCAAGACTTAGAGATTCAACTTGGTCAATACACTGAAAGAAGAAAATTTCTAGTTGTTCCATTACAGTCGAGTGACATTATTTTAGGTATGCCTTGGCGTCATCAACATAACCCAGATATAGATTATGCCACACATTCAATGAATATTAATTTTCAAGGAAAACATATTACATTGTATGGTATGCATGCAACTAATGCTTTTCCACAGCTTTCGCATACTCAAGCTAAACGTGCATTACGCAAGAGTAGTAAATCCTATCTCATTTGGGTGAATGAACTGCAAGTAGAAGAAAATAATATGCATCCTAGGCATAAAGAATTTCTTGCACATTTTAAGGACTGTTTTGCCGAAGACCCACCACCTGGTTTACCTCCTTCACGTCCAGAAGACCATAAAATAGATTTGATTCCTGGTACACAACCACCTTGCAAAGCACCATATAGGCATAACCAGATAGAGAAAAAAGAAATTCAGAGTCAAGTTGAGGAATTACTAAATAGAGGATTGATTAGACCTAGTAGTTCTCCATTTGGTGCACCTGTTCTGTTAGTCAAGAAAAAGAATAATACCTATCGTATGTGCATTGACTATCGAGCTTTAAATAAGATCACTGTAAAGAATAGGTATCCAACTCCTAGAGTTGATGACCTTATGGATAAACTGCAAGGATCTGCTATATTTAGTAAAATAGACCTTAAGTCTGGTTATCATCAGGTGAGACTAGATAAGTCAGACATATTCAAGACTGCATTTAGGACACAGTTTGGTCATTATGAATTTTTAGTGATGCCATTTGGATTGACTAATGCACCTACTACATTTAGTAGAATGATGAACCGTATAATTTTGAAATATCAGTATTGTGTAATTGTCTTCTTTGATGATATTTTGGTGTTTAGTCAAAATGAGAAAGAACATTATGAGCATTTGTCATTGGTTTTTCAGTTACTAAAAGATAATCAACTGTATGCAAATCCTGAAAAGAGTGAATTCTTTAAAACAGAAATTGAGTATTTAGGTCATATTGTATCATTTGATGGAATTAAAGTTGACCCTAAGAAAATAGATGCAATATTGAATTGGCCTGTACCTAAAAATGTGCATGAGTTACGATCATTCCTTGGTCTTGCTAGTTTCTATAGGAAGTCTGTACATAATTTTTCATTACTTGCTTTACCATTAACCAAACTTCTGAAGAAAGGAATTGTTTATCATTGGTCCGATAATCAACAGAAATCCTTTGACTTATTGAAACATGCATTAACCCATGCCCCTGTCTTACAGTTGCTTGATTTTAATAGACCATTCTTTCTAGTAGTGATCGATGCTAGTGGATCAGGAATAGGAGCTGTACTTATGCAGGATAATCATCCTATAGCCTATTCTAGTTGTAAGCTGAAATCCTCTGAATTGAAATATTCCACATATGACAAAGAACTATTAGCTGTTGTACAAGCATTAAGATAGTGGAAACACTACTTAATGGGTTCAGAATTTATGATTAAGACTGATCAGCAAAGTATTAGACATTTACTTAACCAACCCCAAATATCTGACCGACATATCAAATGGGCATCCTTTATTCATAGTTTTCATCCTATCATTCAATACCAACCCGGTAGAGAAAATGTAGTGGCTGATGCATTAAGTAGAAGACCTGCCATTCATAATATTTCTGTTATATCTTTTGATTCTTTGATTGCTATGAAAGATACTTATCATCAAGATATTACTTTTCATGCTGATTGGAATAAATTAGTTCAAAATAACTTGATTCCTATTGATTCACTGTCATATAATGATGGATTTATGTTTTATGAAAAGAGATTGTGTGTTACAGTTCCATTCAGATCTTTTGTTTTGAATGAGATTCATTGTTCCCCATATCAAGGTCATAGAGGTATCATATCTACTTTACGTACATTAACTGAAGATTTTTATTGGCCGCATATGGACACTGATGTATCTAACTTTGTTTCTGAATGTTTGATTTGTCAAAGAGTTAAGAGACATCATGGTAAACAGTATGGATTACTTATGCCTTTGTCTATTCCATCTAGACCTTGGGAACAAATTTCTATGGATTTTATTACTGGTTTACCTAATACTAAATCCAACCATGATATGATTTGGATAGTAGTAGATAGATTTAGTAAACAATCATATTTCATTCCATGTAAGAAAACTTTAACAGCATCACAGGCAGCACAATTGTTTTTGAAAACTGTTTTCACTAACCATGGATTGCCAAAAGTTATTATTTCAGATCGTGATTCTAGATTTTGTAACAACTTTTGGATTACTCTGTTTGCTAACCTAGGCACAAAGATTGATTTCTCATCTGCATTTCATCCTGAAACTAATGGACAAACAGAAGCCACTAATAGCACTATTCTAGATCTTTTACGTGCATATACTATTTCTAAACCTCAGACATGGGATACACATTTGCATTTATTACAGTTTACATATAACAATACACCACACACATCTACAAAGAAAGCACTGTTTGAAGTGATTTATGGTTATAGATTATCTACACCTGTTGCATCTTTGTCAAATAGAATTCAGAGTGCTGATGATATTGCTAGTATGCATAATACTATTTTTGATGAGGTTAAAGATATGATTGCCAAAGCCCAGCAATCATATACCAAACAAGCCAATAAGAAAAGACAAGCAATGAATTTCAAAGTTGATGACTATGTTTGTTTGAGAATAGAAAAACGTAGACTACAAAGTGTAGATAGACACCCAGTTGTCAAATTAGCCCCTAGATTCTATGGACCATTTAGGATCATTCATAAAATAAATGACAATGCATTCAAGTTAGAATTACCACTTCACTGGAAAATTCACAACACATTTCACATTAGTTTATTAAGACCATTTAGAGGCCAATTACCTGTACACCGTGTTTATGAAAACCCACCTTTGTTAGAGGAAGAGACTGAAATACTTGAACCAGAAGCTATCATAGATACTGATTTTATGACCACTAGAACTGGCCGAAGATATTCTAGATATCTAGTTAAATTTAAGAACCATCCTGTAGGGAAGCACAATGGATGCACGCTAGAGACTTAAATGCTTTCCCCACTCTGTTAGCTCCACATTGAGCTAATAGCAATTGAGGTCAATTGCTATCCCACCTCGGGGGTATGATGCCAGGAGGCATATTTCACGGTGGATTCCGTGAGGTTTTACGATGGATTCCGTAAACTTTGATGACCGGGGCTCATACACAAAGTGGATTCTTTGTGCGAGAAGTTGATGGGGGCGCCTGTCCTTTTCGGGCGTTTCATTAATTTAGTGTGTACATGGGTGATTCCATAGCGGGTGATTCCGCAAAATGCATATTAAATTAATAAACGTTTATGAGTTTAGAGTGCACACTCGTAATAAATTAAGGTTAGGATTTATTTCTAACCAGTTGATTTATTTATGTAGCTGAAGACTGCTAGGTATTCACTTTTGTCGGTTTAATTGTATTATTTTACTAACGATTGTGAATGCTTCAGTTGATGTGTAGAGATAGCAGCAGTGGCGGAGGAAAGCATTGGAGGATAGCGAGTATTCGATTTATGGATTATATTTTGATGGGGGCATACCTTAGGCATGACGTCTATATTTTGTCACACCTATTTATTGAGGCGTTGGATATTTATTATTGTTTTGTATGCGCATGGACGCACGATTATGTTATTTCTACTTGGACATTGTATTGGGCATGCCAGACTCTTTGGGCACCGTCCATTAACTTTATTCTTATTTTGTGTTAAAGCAAACTCAAAAGCTAAAAGCTTGCTATTTTGTAATTTGGGCTATTATTTGAGCTTGAAGATGATTAATACATAAAATACATGCTTTGTGGAGCACTCACACAAGGCATGGGGGGAGATTGCACCCAATTGGTCTCTTGCTCTTGTCGTTCATGCTTTTTACCTTGTAATTTGTGCAAAAAGTAGAGTTCTATTGTTCTTGGGGACCTTCCGGCATTCACTACGCGAGCGTACAACATCCGATCTGCGCACCATTTGCCTACAATATCAAAGAGATCAGACTATGTGGATGAGGAGCGTCATACTAAAGGCTAGGGTCTATCATGTGAGAAACCATAATAGACCACTGCAACTACCTCCACTCTTGGCTTGATAATCCTATGGAGCTCATAGGGGATTCACTAGTAGTAATAAGGAGACATCACATGTGTGCAAGAAATATATGAAAATACCCCTTATCTACCCCCTATTTATGGGACCTTACCTTATAAAATGTAGCTTACTTCCCTTAAATAACCCCCCTCCCTTACACTCACGTGGTACCATACAGTAAATCCTAGTGGACCCCTCGGGATGGAGCTATGCCTCTTCCTACTGCTTCATCTACTCCTTTTGGCACGGTTGTTACTAGACATGTAGCACATGAACATCCTCAGTAGCCTATATCTTTTAGCACCCCTGAAGGATTAGATAATTGATTTGATGGTTCCTCACCCATTGCACTATTTGCATCCTAAGAGTAAGAGTTTAAGCCTAGAAAAGAGCCAAAATTGTGTCAAATTATGTTAATTTGAGGAAAAAATAGAAGCTCACTTAAAGTGGTAGATGCAAACTTGACAATTTTAAGCAACAGGAAGGTGGGATTTAAAAGTGCTTCTAAAGACGGGGACCTCGTAGTAGTCATGGATTTTTAGTAAATTTTCCAAGTGTGGAAATGGAGTGGAATAAGCTTTAGTAGTGCGGGACTCCGAGGTGGACATGTAGAAATTTTCAAACTTCAATTTGGTCAGTCCGTCGGATGCACGAGATGGCTTTACCCAAGTGCAAGAGGGTCCAAAGAGAGTGTAAAGTGGCTTTATAGGGGGGAGGGGCATTTTTTTCAGGCAAAAAAGAAATGCCATCCTCTTGCATAATGACAAAAAATGGTGGGGAGGGGCCATAGGAAGGTAGATAATACCTATATCAAGTGACTACACCATCCTCCTCTAGCATTCTTTCACTTCGAATCACTACCTTTGCCTTTGCAAATGATGGATTGATTAGGGAGATCCAAAATTAGTATTTCTCTCTCCTCCCTCTCTCTCCTCTTGTGGGCGACTCATGTGTAAAAAATAGAAGAGAAGATCGAGATGGAGATCGATTATCCGGCTTGAACCAGATTGATGTGGGATCATGTCGATGCTGAGTAGTGATGACCAACATTGTTAAAGGACCAATGGTAGGTCTAGTTGCTATCTGTAAAATTCATTCTTGAGATCCAAAACACAAAAAATGGGGCAAACCTATTTTTTAATTGAAATTTGGATTTTTTTGACATTTCATGATACAAATCATGTTTATATGTGATGAAATTTTGTTTGGAGCTTAGTTGTGATGTATTTGAGGATTGCAAATCATAAAATGTGAAAGCCATGTTTGTAATCATGTGTTATTAAGTTGAAAAAAAAAATCCAAAATGCGTGGTTTAAGAGAAAAAATAATGTTTTCTTGGTTTTGGGTAACCATATGATATTCATATGGGATGACATTAAATGCGATGATGGATTAGAGTTTAAATTAATTTTTTGAATTTGAAAAATAAAAATACAAAAATTTACATTAAAAAATTTAGATAAAAACAAAAATAGGATTTTGGGACAAATAAAATATGAAAAAAATAGATTTGCACATGTAAAATGATTAAAAAATTAGGGCTATATTTGTGCAAGTATAATGGCGGTAAGGCATGAGGATTTGCCTCAACTCACCTCCATTTGTATGTTTTAGTTCATATTTATTGCTTATATTATTAAGAAATATACAGGACACACTTGTTAACCTACCCATCACAAGCAAAACCCTAAATGGTAGGGAGAGAGGGGGTTTTATGCATTGATTATGGTTCAAAATCTAAATTTTTTGATGCACTTTTTATATAGGTTTTGATCCTATTTTAAGTATTAAGAGATATAGTGGCATGTAGTAGTCCGGCAGCAGTGCCTTATCATCACAAGAAAGTCATTAGTGAACAAAAATCATGGAAAGAATGTTTAAGCACATCTACAATACAAATTTCATTTAAGTAAAATGTTTGTGCACTCAAAGACATCCACTTTGCATTGCATTGCATCGACATGGTGGTATAAATACAACTACCCCCTGTGTGGATGCATAGCACTTTCTTTCAAACTATTGACCCACAATGAGTGTGAGGCTCCCTATGCTATAGGTTTAGTATAATTTTTTCCTTGGGGACTGATTTAGTGAGGAATATACTATATCCTGGAATGAATATTATGAAGAATGGACTTTGTGCATATGTGTTATATGTTGAGACGCGCATCCCTGGGGCCTTGTAGGAGAGCCATAGTGGAGTTGTAGTGATAAGCTAGGGGGTGCTCCCTATTAGCAAGTGCTCTAGAGTAATCATAATGCAACAAAATGGACAATAGAGTGCATTGGGTCTCCTGGAGTCCATCGATGAAATCTTAGCAAAAAAGAATGCATGCAACTACCATGTCCAAAGAAAATGCTAGACTTTAGACACATAAGAGCTACATACATCATTTTTTGCCAAGATCTCATCGATGGACTCTAGGGAGGAGCCCGATGCACCCTACACTCAAGTTTCATTGCATAAAAATGTATGGTAGCAAGAAGTATCACCTTTTCTAAATCATCTTGTATCTTTGTTTCTTTCTGTGTTAATAAGGCATCTCTTTGGGTAGAGTGATCCACAAACTCCTTGGTAGGAAGATGGAGCCTTAGTCCACACAGATTGTGTTGTAGTGCTTTAAACTTAGCATTTGGCACAGGATAAATTTCTTCAACTAAGGTAATATAATCTTGTGTTGCTATGATGGCACTTACTATATCTAAGCTTGTGTTATCATATCTTCTAGCCTTTGCCATCATAGGATAGATATCCACGTAATCATAATTGATGAGGTCTTCCATTGAATCCCTCACTAGGACAGAGAACAACCTTATTCCTTAATTTATAAGCATTGCATCACATCCAATATAAGCAAGTATTGCACGCCATATACTTCAATGGGTGTCAAGGAGGTAAGGTTGGATTTCTCCACTTGTGGCTCTCTTCTAAAGAGGATGGCACCATGAGAGCTCTATTACCACTTGACATTCTTCTTGAATATTATTGGCTTTGCAATTAGCTCTTCTCCTTGTATGATATATCAGCAACGTGTGGAGTTGTATCTTCATCTCTCTCCTTCTCTATGGGTGTATCCAACACAAGGAGATAAATCACCAAGGCACAATCATGCTCCAAGAGCTGCAAAGGTGTTGTATCTAGTACATTGCCTATGGGAACAATGCATGATTTGTGTGAAGGATCCATGTGGATCAATTATACACCATAAGCTACTCTAGAGGCACCCAAATCATATCACATCCCTCAATGGAGCATGTACACATGGTGATGGTGGTCACAAAGTCTTCCAAGTCATGAAGGGGGGATCTAATAGTGAAAGCATGCATTCAAGGTTGAAGTTATTTGAGAAGACCTCAAAGATCTTCTCACCCTGGCTCGCAAAGAGAGTCTGATATATCCATGTATCAAAGTATATGAGAGCATCCATCTTAGCAAGGAGGACGAGGGATGTGGTGGATGTAAAGAGATGAAGAGAGAATGCGTGGAGTGAAATAATGAAACAAGAACTAAAGTAGTTCCACCTTAAAAACCCTAAGTATTAAACCATTAAAAGACTTTTTGGTACAATGTTTAGTTATGGATTTACTTAATGTATTTGTAAAGTTCACATGCATATGTAAATGTGACCATGTGGCGATTGCACAATGTCTAGAAGGAGTCCCCTCCCATTACACATGTGTGCATGCATAACATATGTCAACAAAAGGATGTTATATATGTTCAAAAATTTCATTGTAAATTGCAAGACTACACACATACTCTATTAATCAGCATGGAGAGGGAGGCACCTTCTCCCTATCCTTGGGTCGATGCTTGGATGTATATATCTTATATTGATTAAAAATATATATGTACGTATTCCAAGAATTGATGTTAGGATTGGTGTTTCTCTCTCTTGGTGTGTGCAGTTGGATGCATGCATCTTATCTCAAAATTTAAAGTACATGTACACATATACATGTTCATATAGTTTTGTATATAATTACATAAACACAAATAAGTTTTAAAAAAATTAAAAATAAAATATTATAAGTGTAAAATTTTACAAAGAAATAATATTCCATTAATTAAAAAATTTCAAAAGTTTACAAGTGTTGGATTTTAGAACTTGTGGTGTTAGAATTTTAAGAAAACTCTACAACTTCTAAAATATGTGGAGCCATGCGCTTTCCACGAGGAATAGTACCCTTAGTTTGACTTTAAATATTCCTACTATCTAATTTGAAATAGAAGTTATCAAGTGGATTCTCCATTAATATCGTGATTTCTTGGTGGATTATACTCAAGGGTCAATCATCCTCCATCTACAACACTTGGGGTTTATAGCCCTCATAGATGAAAATAACATCCATAGCTATACTTTCATGTATGTCTTGATCAAGGCACAAAAATCACCCTTGAGCCTCCTCTATCTATGATATTTAAATACTATGTATAAAGTCTATTGTTGTTCCACAAACTACCTGCAAATTGGGAAGGAAAGCTAGTTGATCCATCCCAATGTAAGAAAATAGTCAGTGAAAAGAGTAAAATTTTACCTGAAAGCCATGTCCCTTGTTGTAATTGGATACTCTACCTTGTCAAGACTATGAGAGATTTTTTATGTCCAAGTTTTGCTTAGAATCCTTGTTACATAATCCTCTGATGTACTTTTCATGATGTACATGCTTTTGATACGTCATAAACCCTTGCATTTCTTAAACATATATGTAAAAATTGAAATTGGTATGAACCAACTTAGGTGTACATTATTTGAGCTAGTACTTAGGTTCATAGAGTTTAATGTGTCTACCAAAACTTTTGTGCCACACATGTACAAAATGTCGCTCCTACACAATGGAAATTCTTTGCTGTTGAGATTCGGTACATGTATAGAATCAAAGGTTCCATATTCTTGATTCCTCTTGGGTAATATGCACTTGTAGTTGTAGAAAAATACAAGGTTCTCTATGAGCTCTTGGGTTTTATACTCCTCAAAGAGAAGTCTACCAATTTTGAGGTGGTAACACTTAAAAGAACTTGTGAAACTCTCAACAATAGAGTATACTTCTATATATACAAGATAATTAGTTACATAAATATCATGAAAATTCTCATTCTCAATGTCTTGCAAAGACTTACTATTTGTAGTGTTTCCTTGAAGAGTTATAGTGGTTGCAATATGTATTCACTTTTGCACAAATACATGTTGTACCAACACCTGTGTTAGAAGTTGAGAATCAACCTTCCTTTTTCTTAGAGCTAAAATTTTACCTCTCTAGTGCTTTGATATATCTACAATTGTAGATGCTTTGACCTTGAAAGCTCCCCTCATACTTGGATGCATATGTACCCATGATAAGCAATGATAAGTATTCGTGATCCAATTCCCTTCTTCATCTTTCCTATTACATACTTATATCAAGATTATGCTTATTCTTCTCTTAGGCATTATAACCTAGGTAATAGATATAAAGAAGAATGTGATGAGCCCTAAAGAGTAAGCATCCTAGGTCCAACCAATAATCACCAATATGCTATACAAATCAACATGGCATTAAGAGATTATACTTTTGTAAATAGACACAAACATTGATATCAATATACATATAGGTATGTATATTAACACAAAGTAAGGATCGAATTTCAAGGCATCAATTTAATCATACCATTTATAGAAATAGAATGGAATGAGTAATACAAGATTACTTAAATAATTTTGAAAAAAAATGTATTATAATAAATAGCAATCTGATATGACTCAATACATTGCATAAACACATAAGTATTAAAGAGTAGTTGATATAAGGATGGCAACCACATGGCATGCAAATCTAAATAGGAACATTGGCTTGATACCTAAGATATTCTATGACTCATCACATTGTGTGTTATATGGATAATATGATACAAGAATTTCATGGATCATAGCCAATTGGCATGGAGATCCAAATGGACATATAGGATCAATAAATCAAAGGATTTTTTAACTTTCACTTCTAGTATATCCATATCGCCTAGCATTAAGGAATCACTTACCACAACAAAATAGTTAATCAAGAATTTTATGCTTCACCTAAACCTTGCATAATACCTATCTGTCACAGAAATATAGCACTTCAATAACAATCAAAATAACTAATTACTCATGATTTTTTGCATTATATAAAAGAGAATTCACCTATAAGGTATAATATTTATACTATTGTGTTGATTGCAAACAACAATAGATTTAAAACATATGATCATTAAAACCTATTGAAATCATAGATGTGAGAAAACTATGACTAAATTGTTCAATTGATGAATTTCTTTTAACAAAAAATATCTAGATAGTTGCATAAATAAAAGTAACATAAAATTAAGCAAATCTACCTCTAAGCTCATCTACCAAAGATAATATTAAACTATTATAGAAAAAAACCTAGAGCTACAGAATCTCAGTTCTACCTTGTGTTAAGTGTTGCAACAACAATTGATCCAAAAGTTAGAACTAGCATCAAATCCTACTATGAAGATAGCAGAAAAGGAAAATCATAGAGAGGAAGAAAGAGAATATGTGTGTGAGAGTTGGAGAGAGAAAGCAATGAGCACCTATCCAATCTTGCCCAAATTAATCTCTACAAAAAGACAATAGAAAGAGTTAATATTTACATAAAGGTATGCTGAAAAAACAATAGAAAAGAGAAAAACACACACACACACAAACATAGAGAGAGAGAGAGAGAGAGAGAGAGAGAGAGAGAGAGAGAGAGAGAGAGAGAGAGAGAGAGAGAGAGAGAGAGAGAGAGAGAGAGAGAGAGAGAGAGAGAGAGAGAGAGAGAGAGAGAGAGAGAGAGAGAGAGAGAGAGAGATGAGCACTTATGCAAACTCACCCAAAATGATCTCTATACTAAAACAACAATAAGGGTTAGAACCAACATTATGTTGTATTGAAAATATAGTAGCAAAGAAAAACCATATATATATATATATATATATATATATATATATAAGAGAGAGAGAGAGAGAGATCAACATGCTTACCTATTGCTCCAAATGAACTTTGCAAGAAAACAATAACAATTAGAACCAATATCAAGGTCTATTGAAAATGCAATAGAAAAGAGAAACAATACACACACACACACAGAGAGAGAGAGAGAGAGAGAGAGAGAGAGAGAGAGAGAGAGAGAGAGAGAGAGAGAGAGAGAGAGAGAGAGAGAGAGAGAGAGAGAGAGAGAGAGAGAGAGAGAGGAGCATATGTTCCTCTTGCCCAAATTTTTTTTTTCCAACAATATAAGAGTAATAGTAAGAAACAACATCAAACCCTACTAAAAAAAAAAGTAAAGAAGAGAAAACAAAAAGAGAGATGGGCACCTATGCTTTGCCCAAAGTCTAAAGCTGTAAGGAGAAAGTGGAGAGCTAAGCAATATGCTCAAAACCCTAATTACTCACCAAAGAGCTTCAATGGAGATGTGCATGGGTAACTGTAATATAAGCATCATTCATAAAATCTATCAAAAAATCCTCTGCTGCCTCTTGCAAACATAGAAGGGCAGACAACTACCATCTCTTGTTGAGGCCATCCATAGAAGCAACGGAGGACAACCTATCAGATATCTCCTTAACCAGTCTAAAAAATGCAGCCTTAGGAATGAGGTGCTTGGTTGACTTTTGAGCTTTCCTGATCTCTGTAAAACACCTATGCATGTAAAACCATCTTGACTTTCTCTTTTTCCTCACAGGGGCTTCCTTGGAAAGCTGAGAGTGAGGAGAAGCTGAGGGCTCAAACTCACCAAATGACTTGTTCTCTAAGGATTCACTTGAACATACTTTACTAGTTGGTGTAATAGGGATAACAATTTCTTCAACTGTCTCCTCATCAGTTAGCTCAACACCTTCTTCAAAAGATTTCTTCACCAACACCTTCCTTGCAGTTTGTTTTGTCTTGGCCATTGAAACCACCACGGCACGAGGAAGTTAAATACAAAGGTGACTTACTCCTCTCGCGCGATATGGAAAGGCAAAATAATTCTTGGCCCAATACAATGTGATAGCACAAATTTGAGGTTGATCCTTTGACCTTATCACTTTGTATGTAAGCCGAAAGGATGCTATTCCTTGAACCCCTTCTCCCTGCTTCAAATTTCCAATACAACGTGGTTACGCAAAATTGACATTGTCCTTCAACGTTATCTCTTTGCATTGAAGCTAAGATGGTTGTAGGCCTTGGACTTGTCTTCCTAGCTTGCACAAGTTTTCCTAATACAATGCGATTAGGTGAATTTTATTTCCTTCTTTGCCCTTATTGCTTTGTATTAGAAGCTTCCAATAAAACGTAAATGAATGAGGAGCGCGAATGTACAGCACCTCTGTTGATCAAATATGGCAGTACTATCGGTCGTACGGCACCTCTATCGATCGATTTCGTTAGTTCTGTCGGACGAACGGTAGTCGTGACGTAAGGCTTGAATTCGTGCTCCCGCCAAATGAGAAGTTCTTATATACTTGGGTTGTTGATGTCCATGTGTCATGTTCTCATTTGCCGTGATATTAGGGTTTTTGGAATGTTCCTTCTTCCCCCCTTGCGCCTATTTAAGTCCACTAAAAAAATTTTGTCCCTTTTTCATCCCGATTTCCTCCCGATCGACGCAATGTCACTTTCTCCTTCCGATTCTCCCCTCGACTCCATCTCCATTTCCTTCTCCCCTCGGCTCCTTCCAAGTCTGAATTGTCCATCTCCATCTCCGTTCCCTTTTTAATCACATACACCCGACTGTCCATAATCCCATTCCCTTGACGTCACCCACTCCGTCACCCCCACATTCCATACTCTGTCCATAATCCACGTCACCCCCTTTGTTCATAATATCGTTCCCAACCTGTACGTCATTTCGTCCACTTCATCGTAGAAATTACCACATCCATCTCTTTCAAAGTCTTCATCCATGCTTGCCTGAGCACATTCCCAAAGTCCATCCCCAAGGCCATGTATACAAAAATAGTGCGAGAAGGTGAATAACAAGGTTTTGATTTTCCTCTTATTGCGTTGTATTCGCTTCTCATCCTCCACTACAGCTCCAGATCCTTCCCCGTCAAATTCGTCTTCACCACATGCATGAGCAATTTCCAAAGTCCTTCCGCAAGGCGCGAGAAGGTAAATACAAAGGTTCTGATTTTTCTTAAATTGCGTTGTATTTGCCAATCCTTGCACAAGATTTTCTCACACATGTTTCTTTCCTTCCTGTTGTATGTGTAGAATCCCAACCGACTTGCGAACCAGAATGGCGTGATGGTGGAGTTTTGAGATTTGTAAATGCTTAATTTGCATCGTATAATTTAAACTTCCAACACGGAGTGAGGGTTGCACTTCAAGAGCTTTATAAGTTCGTATTTGTGTTGTATAGGCAAGTAGTCTACAGAGCTATTGATTCAAGAAGATGTTAGGAACAGAAATGTCACACATGTTTACCTCCACATCTATAAAGGGAAAAAGAGTCCTTGAGCCCACAATGACAAATGAGTCAGTTGCTTTAGATTTTTCAATAGCATCTCATATGTCAGTGATAGGTGAAGGTTCAAGGAAGGCTTCAAAGTCTCCTGTGAGGGTCTCAGGGCTTTCTCAAATTATAGATGTTAAAGCCTCTGATAAGCTCTTGGATTTTCTCATAGAAAACAATATTGACATTACTTTCTATCCAACAGCAAGGGAGATTTTCAATCCAGAGTGGGACCTTGATCAAGTTCTTAATTTCTCAAAGGACTTTTGCAAGGAAGATTTTGTAGGGTTTGAAGAGTTGGCATATCCTGTTGTTCAGTTGGATTCCAAGGAGTATGTTCACACCCCTATTGGAAGGTCAGACACTTAGAAGTCCTTGTTTACCAAGAAATGTGGTTATCATTCTCTTGATAGATTTTATTGTAACGTGCCCACCTATCAGCTATCCAAGCACGTTTTAGCGGTCCATTGAGAAACAAATCTAAGCATCGCTGCCTGGCACTCCCGGGGAATGTTCTGGGGTTTGTCACCTAGGGTTTTCCAAGTCCGCCTCGCAATGGAACATTCATGGCCAAACCCACTAGGATCGACCTGAAATCTAGGTTCCTAGGGCCAAGGTCTCTTAACAACATTCTAGAGTTAGGTTTTGGACATCCTAATTTACGTAGGGATACCCCATCCAAAGAAGATCCATACCGCACTTGGTTCAAAGAGAATGGGAAATGAGAAGGATACGCTACTCGACCTCTCTACTCGTAGGACATAGTCCCATTCCGATCCCCTAAAACGGCATGAATCAGAGTTCTAACCTAGCAATTCCTAAAGGTTAAATGTCGGTAAAACCTTGTGAGAAGCCTCCCAATTTTTTGGGACCACCCTACCATAGGACAGACCCCTTGAGGATTCCGCCCATCCACTTCCCTTGACAGCTTTAGTCTTCTAATTAGGTCCTACCACATTTATGTGTGACATTTAAAAACAGCTTCATTAATTAAGCCTTTTAAGGAACACGGTTCGTTCGCGTAATTTACAGCACAGACACGAAAACAAAACAAGCAATCCTTTTGACAAACAAGTTCCTTAACTTATCTTCAAGTTAATCTTTGTCTCCTGCCCATACAGGAGAATTATCTATCCCTTCTGTCCAAGAGAAGTACTTGGTCCAAATCACATGGTACCAAAATTTCCATCCTTTATTTAGAATAGGATCTTCCAACACCCTAGACGTTGGGCTCACGGCAGTTTAATATCGTTCTAGTCTAGGAAAGGGGTGTCCAGAGCTCCACTAACCCCAAGTGACCTAGGAGTGAGACACAACTTCCATGGTTGGCCTTTTCACCACTCAACCTTTGACCTGTGAATCGAGCAATGCTCTCTTGGGGTCATCCGCGATGTGACCTTGGAGATGATCCAGCCGTGCAAAATATGCTTCCTTAATTAAACCAATTAAGAATCAAGCATAATCAAGGCAATCAACCTAATATCATCTTCCAGTGAAACATTCCTTTATTTCCCATGGCTACTTGTCATTACTGACCTTTGCCATGCTTTTACCATCAAACACAAGCAGTTGGAATATTTATCCAAATCACAATGTGACAACACCTAGAAATAATACCTAACATTGCAAAATTTTTTAGCAACATTGTATACAATTGGCACATTTTTACCAACTTTTCACATTAATTTAATGTAGATATGATCATAATTTCGTCAAGGGACATGTCTCTGCAGTCCGGCAAGTGGAAAATCCTAGTTCGAAGGAGTTTTGTGTTAAAGGGTGGACTTAGGAAAATACCAAGTGGAATTCGATAGTTTTATCTAATTAGAAGGGATTATTTTCGAGTAAATGGAGTTAATGACATCGATATAATAATTAATGGACCATGAATATTTGAGTTATATGAGCAAAGGAGGGGAAACATTCTGATAATGGCAATCTCATAGGCAAAAATGCAAGAGAGGGTAGTCGTATAAGGAAGGTGGAAAAGTAGCTAACATTTTAGCTTAACAAAAAATATTATGTAAGAGAGGATGCTAGTTGAAAGAGAAGGGGGGTGTTCTTCTATGTGTTATGGTTCTAAAGGTTAGGAAATGAGTTAAAAAAAAAAAACATAACTAAAAGAAAAAATGTTGCATGATGTCATGTGGATTTGAAGAGGTTATGACCAAGGAGAGGGCACCCTCATCCTGGGGGGCACATCATAGTGGGAGATGAAGAGAGGGAGAAGGGGAAAAGGCTAACTAGAAGAGGAAGAGGAAAGGGAGAGGAAGTCCAATGGCCAAATGGAGAAGAGGAAGGGGAGGAGTTAGTGGAAGTTTAAGAGTCATGAGAAAGAGAAGAGGGGGTACCATCCTATAAATAGGGAGAGAGAGTAAACTAAGGAGGAGGGCGCCATCATCAAGAAGGGGGCACTATCATCCTGAAGGAAGTGCCATCAATTCAAGCCATCCGAGCAAGAGGATTTGAAGAAACAATTGAAGTTGGAGAGGGCAAGAAGAGAGAATTGAAGCCAGTGCCTATCCCATAGCCATTCCCATGTCTTCTCCTTCTACCTCCATTTTGGATATTTTCTCTTCTCTTCTCTCTTAGTCATCAACATAAAACCATGGAGGCTAAGATTAAGTCTTAAAAGAGTTACAATTGGCTATTTCTAAGGCAACAATGCAATTGGCCAATTGATCTCTTGGGAGAGGGAAAATGATGAGCTTACCATTGGGAACGATTGGATAGACTCCCCTTGACTGGACTGCAAAGGACACGGCTCCCAAATACGCAAATACAATTCCCGTAGTTCACGTAAGTCCCTTAACTCGTATAACATTAAAAAAATAATTTTGTATAAATATTTCTTTGGTTTAGAATTTTTATAAAGTGTATTTGAACCTTAATTTCAACTCTGGATAGTTTTTAGAATTTATGCAGGTTTGATTTTTATTTTAAAAATAAAGAAAATTATTAAAAATATTTTAAATGGATTAAAAATGGTATAGATAAATTTTTATAAAATATTTGGTTAAACAATTATGAGATCTGATATTTTTTGAGAAATTATGTACTATTGAAAGTATTCTAAAATATTTCTAGAGTTTTTGGAAAACTTTTACAATATCTTGAAAATACAAAATAGTTATTTTGGATGAACGTTACATTATTTTTTTATAACAATCGTGTTTTTATTTTAAAAAATAGGATATTTTATAGAAAACCTAAGAATATAGTTTTGGATATTTTATGAAAAGTTCTTGGGGTTAAAAAAAAAGAAAAGTAAATCGATGATATTTGTTTGAATATTATTAATATAAAATATAATGTTTAACTTTATGCAAATTAAAAGTGTTGACGAAGTATTAAGCTATACAAACATTGAAAAAGTGAAAATTTCTTTTAAAAGAAAATTAGAGTTTATGGGTTTGAGGAATGCTAGTTGATTTGATAATAAAAGGAATTAGATAGAACTATAGGATTTATGCTTTCAAGTTAATTCTCAAAGGGATTAAAATCCTAGGGTTAGTATTTAAGTGTTCAGTATAAAACTAGAGATTACGAGCAAGATTAAGCAAACTTACTGAGCTTTTGATATTAGATTAGTTGGACTACTACGAACGAGTGTCGTAAATATTGAGGAAGGATAGAGTAAATCATATAAATTAGTTATCAATATCACCTATTCAGTGCAACAACTTTGAGGAGTTGGCTTGACAACCTGGTTAAAAGTGGCTTGGTCTTTGGCCGGTCATTTCTTGGTGTGTGTGCCGGGAGCCAAGTGCACTTGAATGGGTGATTGATCTCCTTAGGATATTAAAATCTTAGGTATTGATGAGTGAATATGAGGTCTCTTTTCTAAGGGACTATTTTCCAAATTTGCCCCAAAATTGTAAAAGGAGAATATTTGATTTGGTAAGAGACATAGACTTAGTAGAGGGGGGTAAATATTTTGGCCCAAAATTAACTATAGACGTAGAATAGTTGTCTTCTTGGAGTTGGGGTTATAATGATTGCGTGCAAACCATAGTTTATTAGCAACACACTTTGGGTTAATAGATGTAGTGGAAATAAATACAATTAGTGGATCTCGTACCACTTTGATTGGTATTATTGTAATGCTTATCGAACCTTTAGAAGAGTGGTATGGGATGATGTGTTGCCTTGGATACGTGTATCCAAAGATTTAAAAGTTACTTTTGACAAAAAGGACGTTAGAGAGATCACTGAAATTTTAGGTCTAATTCCTAAGCAAGAAGAAAAGTTGCCTTATGTAGTCCGGCAAGTGGAAAATCCTAGTTTGAAGGAGTTTTGTGCTAGAGGGTGGACTTAGGAAAATAGCAAGTGGAATTTGATAGTTTTATCTAATCAGAAGGGATTATTTTCGAGTAAATAGAGTTAATGACATGGATATAATAATTAGTGGAGCATGAATATTTGAGTTAATATGAGCAAAGGAGGGGAAACACTCTGATAATGGCAATCTCATAGGCAAAAATGCAAGAGAGAGTAGTCGTATAAGGAAGGTTTTAGCTTAACAAAAAATATTATATAAGAGATGATGCTAGTTGAAAGAGAAGGGGGGGGGGGGGGGGGTGTTCTTCTATGTGTTATGGTTCTAAAGGTTAGGAAATGAGTTTTAAAAAAAACCATAACTAAAACAAAAAATGTTCCATGATGTCATGTGGATTTGAAGAGGTTATGACCAAGGAGAGGGCGCCTCATCCTGGGGGACACATCATAGTGGGAGATGAAGAGAGGGAGAAGGGGAAAAGGCTAACTAGAAGAGGAAGAGAAAAGGGAGAGGAAGTCCAATGGCCAAATGGAGAAGAGGAAGGGGAGGAGTTAGTGGAAGTTGAAGAGTCATGAGAAAGAGAGGAGGGGTTACCATCCTATAAAGAGGGAGAGAGAGCAAACTAAGAAGGAGGAAGGCACCATCATCAAGAAGGGGACGCTATCATCCTGAAGGAAGTGCCATCAATTCAAGCCATCCAAGCAAGAGGATTTGAAGAAACAATTGAAGTTGGAGAGGGCAAGAAGAGATAATTGAAGCCAATGCCTATCCCATAGCCATTGCCATGTCTTCTCCTTCTACCTCCATTTTGGATATTTTCTATTCTCTTCTCTCTTAGTCATCAACATAAAACCATGGAGACTAAGCTCGTAAGCTTGGACTTAATCAAGATTAAGTCTTAAAAGAGTTATAATTGGCTATTTCTATGGCAACAATGCAATTGGACAATTGATCTCTTGGGAGAGGGAAAATGATGAGCTCACCATTGGGAACGATTGGATTGACTCCCCTTGACTGGACTGCAAAAAGGACACGGCTCCCAAATATGCAAATACAATTCTCGTAGTTCATGTAAGTCCCTGAACTCGTATAACATTAAAAAAATAATTTTGTGTAAATATTTCTTTGGATTAGAATTTTTATAAAGTATCTTTGAACCTTAATTTCAACTTTGGATAGTTTTTAGAATTTATGCAGGTTTGATTTTTATTTTAAAAATAAAAAAAACTATTAAAATTGCTTTAAATGGCTTGAAAATGGTAAAGATAAATTTTTATAAAATAGTTGGTTACACAATTATGAGACGTGAATTTTTTTTGAGAAGGTATGTACAAGTATTTTTACTGTATATTTAAAATAAAAAATAGTTATTAGATTTAAAAAAAAGAAAATTAATTCGATGTTATTTGTTTGAATATTATTAATATAAAATATGATGTGTCTAAATTTATGCAAATTAAAAGTGTTGAAAAAATATTAAGTTATACAAACATTAAAAAATGGAAATGCTATTTTAAAAGAATATTAGAGTTTATGGGTTTGAGGAATGCTAGTTGATTTGAAAATAAAAAGAATTAGATAGAACTATAGGATTTATGCTTTGAAGTTAATTCTCGACGGGATTAAAATCCTAGGGTTAGTATTTAAGTGTTCAGTATAGAACTAGAGATGAAGAGCAAGATTAAGCAAACTTACTAAGTTTTCGATATCAAATTAGTTGGACTACTACGAACGAGTGTCGTAAATATTGAGGAAGGCTAGAGTAAATCATATAAATTAGTTATCAATATCACCTATTCAGTGCAACAACTCCGAGGAGTTGACTTGACAACCTGGTTAGAAGTGGCTTGGTCTTTGTGGTCTTTGGCCGGTCACAATGCAATAATCAGTTGATTGTAAAAAGCATTTAGGGTGTTGTTCAATCAACCAACAAAAC